>NC_050198.1:104415175-105053008 GCF_004126475.2 Phyllostomus discolor
GTTTGTCATTATGGCTAATTTGCACATACCTCACCGAAGAAAAGGCCAGGGGAGCTAGGCCGAGAACACAGCTGTACAGGCGGCTCAACTAATTGCCTCTCCATCTTCAACCTCATTTATCTTCATTTCTTCCCAATTATACCAAATTATCAATAGTCTCTGTTGCATCAGAGCCTTAATCCCCTTTATTCAGGCAGCATTAGGTAGCGGCAGATGAATTCTTGCAGGGAGTCAGGGTAAACAGCCATGAAATGCCACCTCTGGCAGATGGCATTGCTTACAAGAAATGTGACAAAACATTTGGAATTTGTAACTGGGCATTAATATGAGGATGCAAGCTGTTAATATTTTTTTAAAGATAATCAACGTGGTATACGGTAGAAACGAAACCCGTATTTTAAAGAAAAATACAAAGGTACAGGTGTTCACATTTCAAAAGATTAATACGTTTTTAGGTGGCATATTCCCACCGAGCACTGTGGCCATGAAATCCTTTGAGGCCATGATATTTTATGATAATAAATGGCCTATTTTCGTTTGAAGCAAGGTACACACCTTCTGTATTCAAAGGCAAAATAGCCTTTATTTTTCTTTCCAATCAAACAACAGGCCGTGCAGTATTTATTGTGTGTATTGCCAAATTGAAAATATGCTTCACAATTGGAAAACAAACTGAGCAACCAAAAGAAAACATATTCCGGCGAAAACAATATTTGGAACTATTTCAAGTTTTTACTTGGTAAAAGGAAGAATAAGCATTCTGTATTTTATTATTTACAGACTATCAGTAATAGAATTCTAAATAATTACTTTTCGTTTGATTGATTAACAAACTCGTTGGTTTATAGAAACAATTACATGACAAGTATGTTATTGTGACTTTAACTTTTCAGAACCATGTGATCTACATACATGTAATGGGCAAAATGAATACACAAATAAATAAGAGTGACCTTCGGAATGAAATGGAAAATAATAAAATAGGCCACCTTAGTGTATTGTATGATCAGCTCAAAGGTATTTTTTACAATAATTAGTGAATTGATTTGGGGCTTTTCTGTGGTATAGCACTGCTTAAGGATGGGGTATCTCCTTCATCTTTATGTACACACAGGGTCTGGCAGAAATAAGGGCTGCTGGAGTGTGGTAGGTAGGCTCATAATACGGGTGTCATAATGTATAACTTTAATTTGAACATTTCACCTAAAATGTCATGTGGTACGCTTGAGTGGGGTATTGTTATGTTACAGAATTACATGCCTATGATTTTGTAATAAAAGGGGGAGTGTTATTTGTGCAGGACCCTGTACTAAATGCTGAATTCAGTGAATGAGTAGAAATTACGCCCCTTTGGTCAGTGACAGAGAAGGGAGAACCGGACACAGCTATGGTGCCGTCAGCTCCCTCGGCATCCCAGGGTCCAGATGTCTGTGTCCTTCTCTTCTGAGGCTCCTTGGGGGGCCTTTGTATCTTATATCATCCTCCACCTCCTGCACAGTCCTAGCTAAGTGACCCCCAAGAAATGTTCCTTCTCATCTGAGCGTCTACACAAATTTACATTTTGCACACTTTAGAAAATATTTCTGACCCTGGCTGGTGTGGCTCAGCAGATTGAGTGCTGGCCTGTGAACCAAAGGGTCGCCGGATCGATTCCCAGTCAGGGCACATGCCTGGGTTGTGGGGCCAGGTCCCCAGTAGGGGGCGCACGAGAAGCAACCACACATGGATGTTTCTCTCCTTCTCCTCTCCCCTCCCTTGCTTCTGTAAAAATAAGTAAATAAATAAATACAATCATTAAACAAGAAGATAGAAAATATGTCTGAACTATGTACACTGCATGAAATAAGCAGATAGGAATTGACTAATGTCACGTGTCCTTTCCAAACTTGCTCTGGAGGCTGCTGAAGTCAAAACGCAGTTTCCAAGGCCAATTTTGTATTGTGCAGTGCCAGGTTGGGAAAGGCTAGGAAACCTGTGCAAATGCATGAGGATGAATGGTCCCCTCTACCTACCTGTCTATGAAGGGCTCATCCCACTTTCTGTTTCGAGCTTGGACCTCTGCTCTTTTCCGTCCTGAAATATGAGGAAAACCTGTATTACTCCTGTGGGCAACTCAACACCAGAGAAATTGTGCATACGCGAAAACCTTTCAGATGCCTGTAGTTGTATAATAATCCCTTTGAAGCTGATGTGTTTTTTTTTTTTTTATAAAACTTGAAAAAGCTTGTTTTCAACTTTAAAATACGGACTCTGCTTTTTGTGCCAGGCGTAGGTGATGTCTTGTGTTTTTTCCAAATGGATTCGTCATGCCAGATTTTCAGCCTTGGAAGCGAAAGTCTGTAGATTGGCCAAAAGCATCAGACATTTTTTGGCTATAAGTCTTTGCTACCTTTGCTGGGCTGCCAGCCCTAATAAGCAGATCCTCGATGGTGTTCCGGTGCATACTTAACCTTTCATCCTTGTGTGAATGAGTCTGAATGTAGCAGTGGTTGTATATTGGGATTTAGCCGCCGGTGGACAGCACAGAGAATCTCATACTAAATTATATTGTAGAACTGAATCAGGACTTGCGTGTCAAAAAATAGCTAGCCTATCAGTCATTTATAACATTAAAACATACACATGTATGCAAAATAGATTCATTTGTTTCAATTCCACACCCTCTTTTGTTTGAGAATACCATACATGCCATGAAGAGTCAATTCAAAGACTTTAATGATGGTACATATTCAATTTTTTAAGTTAAAAAAACCCCAAGCCTATTAAGTTGCATTACTTTTATTTTAAGGTCAGCTTTGCTCCTCCAAATCTTGCTAAATTTTGGAAATGAATGTTGAGCCATAACTGAAAGATTCTAAAACTTTTCTAAGTATTGCCATGCTCCTGGAAATCTAAAACTTGTTAAAGATAACTAAGCATTGTTTAGCCATTACTGCAGAATATGTAATCATATTTTTGAAACGTCTTCCTGCTCCCTGTGTGTGTGCCATGTTTTATTTCCTTTGAAAATGTATTCAAATGCACAGTCTGGATTCAGAACTAACTAGCAGATATAGAATATGTATTTTTTTTACTGTCTATGGTGCATTGAATGGCCATTTGGAAAGAAAAGTAGTAGAACTTCTTGATCAATTGAAAATGTAGCATAAACCTTAACCTCACTTAACATTACTGTGTTTAAAAAAATTTGTGGCTTTTTCAACCAGTAAATAAATTTATTTATTTACTTACTTACTTACTTATTTTAGGGGAAAATATGTTTTGTTTTAATTTTTTAATTAAAACATTTTATTTTTATTGTTGTTCAAGTACAATTTTCTACCTTTTACTCTCATCCCAGCCCACCCACCCAGCGCTCCCCACCTCCCTCCCATTTCCACCCGCCCCTAGTTTTTGTCCATGTGTCCTTTATACTCGTTCCTGTAAACCCTTCCCCTTTTCCCCCTGAGATTCCCCTGAAATTGCCTCCCCTGACAGTGTCCAGAGGGAAGAGGGGAGGGAATTTCAGTAAATTTTTTTTTTAATTATTTATCTACAATGACTCTTTTTCCTTGGTTTTAGAGTAGGACATTTTCTTCTTTTTAAAAAGATTTTATTTATTATTTATTGTATTTTTTTATTATTGTTCAAGTACAGTTGTCTCCATTTGTCACCCCACCGTGCCCCCACCGCCCCACCTCCCACCCTCGAACCTTCCCCCTTTGGCTTTGTCCATGTGTCCTTTATACATGTTCCTTGATGGACCTTCCCCTATTATCCCCTCTCCCCTCCTCTCTGGTTACTGTCAGTTTGTTCATTATTTCAATATCTCTGGTTATTTTCTATTTTTAGACAGAGGGGAAGGGAGGGAGAAATAGGGGGAGAGAAACATCCATGTGTGGTTGCCTCTACAGTGCCCCCTACTGGGGACCTGGCCCACAATCCAAGCATGTGCCCTGACTGGGAATCAAACCAGTGACTTTGGTCCGCAGGCTGGTGCTCAGTCCACTGAACCACACCAGCCAGGCCTTGGTTTAATTCTTTACTGGCTGTGTGAACCTGGGCAAATTCCTTAATTGTATCGAGTCCATGTTTTCTCTATGATACATGATTTACTATAGAACCTACCAAACAGTGTTGTTAATTAATTGTTTCAAAAATTGTTTCACAGTAATTAATTGTTTCTGGTACATGTTAAGTGTACAATGCGCTTTGAACATTTTCCTGGCACATAGTAAGTGTTCAAAAACTGTGATTCCTATATATATTAAACTTATATATTATAATTTTACTAAGTAATCTCCCATAACTGCTAATTGTAGTTTTAATGAGTCAACAGAATGATAAAGTACATTTATGAACCTCTTTGATACTATAAATAGTAACTCATAAGTCTTTTCATAAAAGTGAAAGATTAATTCCGGTCATCCATAGGCACTAAGAACGCAGCCTTACTAAATATTTCTTGTGAGATTTATCAGTGTTATGTATTGTTATTGTTACTTCGATTTTATAATTACTTACCTCCTTTCTCCTACTTCATTTCCTTCTATTTCTTTTCATTTTTTTAAGAGCTGTGTTTGCCCTGGCTGGCGTAGCTCAGTGGATTGAGCACGGGCTGCGAACCAAAGTGTCGCAGGTTCGATTCCCAGTCAGGGCACATGCCTAGGTTGCAGGCCACGGCCCCCAGCAACCAGACATTGAGGTTTCTCTCTCTCTCTCTCTCTCTTTCTCTTTCCCTTCCCTCTCTAAAAATAAATAAATAAATAAAACCTTTAAAAAAAGAGATACATTGATTTGTTAAATTTTTTTTTTTAAAAAAGAGCTGTGTTCATCTACCCTCTCCTTTTTTCCATCTAAATTAGATTTTGGTGTATTCATACAAATGTCTCAACTTAACTATATATATATATATGCATTTACTTTGTATTGTTATACTAGGCTCTGTCTTGCATTTCAATTTATTATCATTTATACAGCTTTATAGCTTTCTGTGAATTTTGGTCTTTAGGTAGAACCCCTAAAAGTGTCATCTTGTCTCTGTAGAGTAGATTTTGTCCTTACGTAAAATGATTGTTTTTTGCTGGTGAAATTCTCCTTTTCTCTGTTCCTGCTCGTTTCCTCTCCTTTTATTCAATTTCCCATTCATTTTAGAGGGACATGGAAACTTTTGCAAAAATTTATAATCTATTCTTTCTACCGGTCTTGTTTTGATTTCAGTGGTTATTCCATGTTAGTGAATATGTGTCTATTATGGTTCTTGTTTCAAGAAATTCTAGGATTATCACCCACTGTCTGCTGGCCAAACTCTGTCTCTGAGAGAGAGAGAGAGAGAGACAGAGAGAGAGAGACAGAGAGAGAGACAGAGAGAGACAGAGAGAGAGAGAGAGAGAGAGAGAGAGAGGCATATGGTCCTGCTTTCTCAAGAGGAGACCAAGCCATACATAGCTTTTTATATCTCACTCACCGTCCTTAATACACACAGTTGTTTTGTAAAAAAAAAAAAGTATGTATATAATTTGTGAAATGGCTGCTATTTCCAGTATGTTTGTATCTGATTCTGAGACAAAGTTTATTCAGCTAATGTGATGTTTTTAAGAAGAAAAGTTTGGAGTATGCATTTAAATATTCAAAGGGGTGAAAGGATTTTATTGTGTAATTATCGATAGATTTCTTCACCTACGTGGTGACAGGCATATTTTTTAAGTATGACTGACTGATGGACAGATTGGGAATTGCTGAATTAATGGGCACATTTGAAATTCTTGGCAAGGCTTGGCAGTAATTACATCTGCTGAACCACTTGATGTGCCGTTGGAAGTTGCCCAGTAAAGTTGCGTTTGGCGTGCTTGCTTTTCAGTACATACCTGACTATATATTTTAATGATAATACATTAAAATGTACATGGTCATACAAACAAATGTACTAACTATAAAAATCATGGTTTTTACCTCTGTGGGTTATTTCTGTAATATTGGGGACACTGGTGGTAGTATCATTAAAAATATATTCTATAGGCAAGTTAATGATGTTAATAGCTAAGACATTCACCTTATCTTTTATATTCTAAAATAACTTAAATGATAGTTAGCGTTTAATATAGTCAGATATTGTGCGAAGTGTTTTACATGTTCTTTCTCATTTAATCCTTACAGCAACCACATTGGAGGTAGATAGTATTATATCCATATTAAATATCAGGGAACTTTGACTTAAACAGCTTTAGTATCCTTTCCAAAACTTAGAGCTGTTCATTGGAGGAGCCAAGTTTCCAGCCCAGGGCTGTCGGATGCTATTTCCACTCTGCCATTCTACTTGGGGGAGGATAGAGCCTTTCCCTCTCTATTTTGCATCTGTCTCGATCTGCTGCTGCTTTTCCTAGACCTTTGCCTGTTGACAACTGCCAGCCGGCTAAGATCACTGTAACCTCGCCTCTCCACGGACCACAAGTAGGCAGCTGAAATCCCAACCAGAACAGTTGTTGTATGGGTAGTAATTAATTCTGCTCATTTGCTGTGAAAGGTCATACTGGCTTTGTTTTAGGTTTCTGGGCAAACGGAATTTGATTGTTTAGAGACTACTTTATGGTTACCCCCAATAATGTTTTAATATTTGTAAAGACTACTGTGGCAGGTAGTCTTAATAATTGTAGGAATGATATTAATATATGTATATTATATGTATTAACCATTTGTATACCTATGCTACTATATCTCACCATTAAGTGGGGCTAAAAAAAATCACAAAACATGAACTATTCTGCACATTCACGTGGCCAGTCTTACCTGTTACTTTTATGTCTAACTGATTACCATCAAGTGTGTGGATAATTTGGTTAAGTTAACAGTGTAGTACAAGTAGTATTTAAATTATGTAAATGGTAGGCTTATAGACCATATATCTAATATTTAAATTATGTAAGTGGTAGGCTTATAGACCATAGATCTAGTGTGTAAGAAATGAAAAATGCCTGGCTGGCGTAGCTCAGTGGATTGAGCACGGGCTGGGAACCAAAGTGTCCCAGGTTCGATTCCCAGCCAGGGTGCATTCCTGGGTTGCAGGCCAGAACCCCCAGCAACCGCACATTGATGTTTCTCTCTCTCTCTCTCTCTCTCTCTCTCTCCCTCCCTCCCTCCCTTCCCTCTCTAAAAATAAATAAATAAAATCTTTAAAAAAAAAGAAATGAAAAATGAAGGTTGTAAAAATTTAACTTCGTGAATGCATATTTTGAGAGGATTTTTTATTGTATCCTTTAAAGTTTTTTTTCCTTTAAGGAAGTTGTCTGAAATCTTTTAATTTACACACTCTATCAGGTAAATAATGAGCATGCTTTTATCATGCGTAAGTTGAATTATGAGCTATTGACATGAACTAAACTATGCACATAAGATAGAAATTAAATGGTGAGATTAAAATTAAAAAAAACACAAGATTTTGACTTAATGGATTTTGTTGATTAATTATATAACCACTTTTAGAAGTATAGTATTAATTTCAGCCAGAGCCATGTGATGCATATATCTAATTTGACAACCTTGACAATATTTTTACCTCTTACGAAGGCGTCAGAGAGTTCCTACAAGTAAGAGAGGCCTCAGTTCTGCTCTTCTGTTGTGCTTACTGGTCTACAGTCTCAGGTTGTGTCTGTCGTGTTGTCCGGTAAGAGCTAGTTGAGATAAAAATGAATAACATAGCCCATTAATCCACTCCACTGGGCAGACATAGGTGATGTCACAATGAGGGGAGAGGTTGTGAGAGACCATGGGTGCCCCTGGCCAACCCCTCGCCCAGCTATGAAATCCCACTTTCCCTTTGCCGTACATCGAACACCTAGCTGGTGGAGCATCACCAAGGATTGTACCTTCCGTACTAGTTACATATCATGCTGTCCTCACTGCTTAATGAAAATAAAAATGGAAACCGCAATGTCTGGCTCCATCTTTCCAGATCATCTTTTGGATTTTGAGGGGCTATGCAGACTTTCCTTCAGACACCTCCAATTGAAGGTCTATTTCTCAGGAAAACATGTCACAGCTTATGAATTATAGGAACATTTTCTTTAAAATAAATCCTCAGCATTTATTGTCAGCAGATGATGTCCAATATTTCAGAGCTATGACAGGAGAAGATCAAAGATAGATGTGGGTATCATGTGATTCTATATTGCAAAATGACTTGATAATATGGTTGTCATTTAGATAGACCACATGCTATTAAGGATGACAGACGGAACTCGGATTCAGATAACAAAGTACTGTGAATGACTTGAACTTGTATTAGTTTGGGGGGGACCTTTCAACTTGTATTACTTACAATAGCAAGAAATGAATCCAAACTTCAATAACTGCCCTGTCACACGCACAGAAAAACTTTGATACTGGCCACAGTGTACAGTTTCTATTAAATTGAAGGATTTTTTTTTTTTTAAAAAATGGCTACAAGAAATACAAAATTACGCCTTGTATTACGCGAATACAAGGATGACTAAAAATATGTGGAGTTCATACAAGAGTGATTAAGATAAGTTTACCAGCTGGAATTGCAAAATAACAGCAGGCAGAGAACCCCATTTTCTCCCGATGTCGACAGTGAAAATTCCTTTTAATCAGAATCTTCTCCAAGTTATATGCAAAACCAATGATCTGCAAGCATTTCCTCAAGCCTGTCATGCCACCCAGCAGGTCGCATAGGGTAGCACTGTGCCTTCATTACAAGTGACTCCACTCCCTGTATAGCTGAACTAATCTTCGAATCCCAGTAATGCAATGTTCAGGTTTTACCCACTGTGCTTTCAAGTGTCACGCAGGGAATATGCTCATCTTGTCGCATTTTAATTTAGAAACAAATGTACTGGGCCTTTGAGCTTTACATTTTCTTTGGGAAATTTGTCAGCCTAATTTTTAGAACGATATGTGAGTGAGGTGTAATTTATTTCAGGACGTCTGTGGTGAATGCTTAATTTTTAATTATTAAGTACACTATTAAGCCTTAGTTCCCCCATTAAATGCAGTTGTACACTCTGGCAGTAACTATTAATTTTTGAAACTTTTGTACTTGATGTTGGGAACCGCCCTGACTGGTACCAGAAGCTGAAACCCCCGCCTAGGCTAAGGCTAAGGGAACGCCCTTGGAACCGTAAGCCAGCAGGAGACAAAAGCTTATCTCCCTGGCAGGAGCGCTGCTTCTGCTGCTGAACCCCAAAAAGCTTGGTCGGTTAGCCAAAGACGGGTAAGATTCCCCACGGGGGGGATGACCTAAGCCAGGCACGATCACTTTGGGAGGCCCCCCAAAAGAAGGACTTGGGGGGCTGCAGCAAAAGGGGGTGATGGACCCTCGCTCCTCGGCTTTGACATAGCCTGAGTTCTCATCATCTGGGAGAAAATCTCCTTATTGCCTTAGTTCCCTTGCTCCACCTAAGCCTGAAACAATGACAGGGTGGTGCAGCTCTGTGCTGAAAAGGGCGGGTTCCCCGGGTGATCAGGCCTAAGAAAGAACATGTAAATTCCTGTGAAACCTGCTTTGTTCAGAATGCTCTCAGTTGAATGAGAGGGGTCCAAGGAGGACGTTAGTTTGTTCCTCAAAGTCTTACAGCTCTTTGACCCCGACTCAATAGACTGGCAGAGTTCTTTGTTTTCTATGGTTCCTTACTTCCCCCTGAGGAGTACTGTACTTTACCTGAATTATTATGCAAAATGAGCCCAATAAAAGCAGGTATGGACGGTAAATCAGGGCGCTCCCCACTAGGGGGGGTGGCCATTTCGTCCCTACTTCCCCACAGAAACTAGTTTATCTCTGTGCATGTTTGTTTGTTTCTCGCGTGTTTTTCGGCGGGCCATCCACAGCGTTCTGTGGTCACTGCTGGCCGGTGACCCACGCGCAACAACTTGATTCCACAGTCTTTAGGGTGGTGGTGATGACGATGATGGTGATGGTGGTGACGATGATAAAAGTGTAGAGCTGGTTATTTTCTCCTGATTTGGGTGACATTGATGATGCATTGACAGAACAGTGGTAGAACATGCTGGTCCACATTCACTGGTCAGTGTTTATTGTATGTCAGCTTTATGACCATGGACACAAGGGAATCCTGCTGTCTGGGTACTTTTCTGCTTAATCCAGTCCACTTTTCCAATTTTCCTTTCTGAAAGCCCGCCATCTTTCTTTTGGTTTTTGATAGCTTATTTTTTGGCAGTAGTGGCAAGGGTCACATGGAGGAGAAAGGCCTAGAAGTAGGAAAGTCGGTTAAGAAGCTCTTGAGATAGTGTAAATGAGAGAGGAGTGAGGGTACAACTGAATCAGTGGCAGTAAGAATGGGAATCAAACCAATGCAAAGTGGACGCCAGGACTTTGGCCAACTTAGCAGGGAACAGAGTGGTACACACGTGGCCGCGATCCTTGCTCGACAGACCTTTGAAGGTGGGAACTCCGTTATCTCTCTGTACCCCCAATATCTGAGAATAGCACCTGAGACAGTTTAAACAATTGAATTACACAACTGCCCGATATAGAGAGTAAAAGAGCTAGATCCCTTTCATTGATTAATGGTCAATGTAGGATTGAATGTGTTGAACTGAAGATGCTCTAGTAAGCTGCTTTACTACAGACTAACTTGTAACTCCTTATTCTCTGGAATAGCCCTATCTAACGGAATTTTCTGTAGTGAAGGAGATGATTGATGTCTGTACTTCCCAGTATGGTGCTCGCTACCTGCACATGACCTTGGAGCCCTTGAAATGAGACTAGTGCAGCTGAGGAACTGGCTTTTTCATTTGATTCCATTTTAATTTATGAAAATTTTAATGTAAATAGCCACCCAGGAGAAGTAGCTACTGTACTGAGGCGTGCGTCCTAAGAAGCCCATCCATGAACCCCTACTGCGCCTCTGAGGACACTTGAAAGTGCCGGCCCACGTGGCCCTAAAGCGGGTCTGGTTAACACACAAACTTAAAAAAAAGAAGACCTCTTCAACAGTGTTAGATGAATAATTGTTATTTTCTAGAAATATCCGTTGAAATTCCAGATACACTGCATGTTTTGCATTACCAGTCTGGATCAATCTAGAAAATGGCTGAATGTAGTATTTTGTGAATGCACATAGGCAAAGTGACTCAAAGTATAATATGAAAAGGTTTGTAGATTATGGTGCCTCTGCACCTATATTCTGAGTTTGTTCTTAGGAATGTTCTAAACTCTAAATTGGTCTCTGTCTCTCGCTGTCTCTCTATGTGTCTGTCTCTTTCTCTGTCTCACACACATACACACATACACACTATTTTATTGTTCAGAGAAAACAATGAAGTCTTTGCTGGTTCAATTATGACTTAAGTTTTTACTACCAAAGGCTACATGATGTTTAGATTCATCAAGCAACGTGCATTTAGCTGGGACATTAGGTAAACAAAATACTGTACCAATAGGAAAACAAGCTTGACTTAGGTCATATGTTACAGGGATCGGTTGCATTGACTTCTTCCCATGTGGCTGCTGGCTCTGTGCCTTAAGTATATAAGATTATGGAGTGTCCCAGGTTCGATTCCCAGCCAGGGTACATTCCTGGGTTGCAGGCCATAACCCCCAGCAGCCGCACATTGATGTCTGTCTGTCTGTCTGTCTGTCTGTCTCTCTCCCTCCCTCCCTCCCTTCCCTCTCTAAAAAAAAATAAATAAAAATAAATAAATAAAATCTTTAAAAAAAAGATTATGGGAAACATGGTCAATTTAGGTCGATATTTTCAAATAATCTGAGAAACGTGTTTTGTTACGGCTATAAAAGGCTGAAAGGAAGAACAGCTTGTTATGCATTGTCATTCATATTTTCCACAGTCAAGCATTTTCCAAAGTCAAGCCCATAGTTTTGGATTTGATAATTATATTTCCTCATAATAGGTAACTTCCACCACTTGTGCTTATTAATTTATAATAGCAACTCCGACTTGACTGCTCCTCTTCGACTTCAAAAGTCACATCCATCTTGAGTCAGAACACAAAGCTCTAACCACAGAATGCTTATTATGGTCGGTTTGTGACAATATGAAACCCTTGCATATGACTCATTTCAACCCAAATTCTTGCGAATTCACACCCACAGAATGAGTCGTTCATGCACTGTATTGACGATTACTTCCCCTCAGGGACCATGAGGACCACTGCTTACAAAATTATCCCGATACCCTGCACCATGATATCAATGTTTTCTGAGATTCCTTTACTCATTCTTAACAGCAAAGCACAAACAAAATAGAACTAGATGCAAGGAAACATGGAACAGACTGACAGTGACCACAGGGAAGGCGGGAGGGGGATAATGGCCCCTGAAGGGACCAGACAAAGAACGTGTACAAATGACCCAATGATCCATGGACCACAGTGTGGGATTGAATGCGGGAGTTGGGGGTGGGGGGTGTGCTGGCTAGAGGAGAGCAAAGGGGAATAAAATGGGACAACTGTAATAGAATAATAATAAATGATTAAAAAAGAAAGCGACTACTAGTACTCTGATAATATGAAAGTATTAAGGTTAAGAGTGGTGCTCAGTATTTGTACTTAGAGTCATACTACTGGATTTATTTTATATCCATTTTCAATATTTTGGGATTTGGGCCTTTTAGGCCTATGATCTTATTATCTTGAAACACATGATATTTTTCATACATTTCACAAACCTGACTAGAGTAAGAATTCCTTTATTAGAATGGGGGTCAGAAGAGTACTCATAAGGCAAAATTCTGGTGAATTAAAATACAGCCTTAGATCCTACTCATCTTATGTTCTTGCTCCTTTGGAAAAAATATTATTTTAAGTAAAAGGACAAGAGGCAAGATGGCGGAGGAGTAAGTGAAAGCCACACTCACCTCCTCCCAGGATACAAAGGTCCTTTCCATCGCAGAAGCTCCGTGTGTCTATTGTAAAGACCCTGTGGTTCACAGGTCTCTGCCCTCTGGCCGCTGCTCCCACAAAGAAAAAGTAGCAAACACAAGCAATCCTCTGAGAAACCTATTTTACAATGGGCTTTAAAGAAAAACCATAGTAAAATTGGAAAGTTACTGGTTTTTAGGTAAGGCAACAGATGTTTATCAATGTGTTGTCAAATTCATATTTCTGCATAGTGTATCACTTCATTATTCTTACACTGATTCTAATTAGGAATACATATTTCTAATTGCTTGGACTTGTAAAAAATGTAGTTCTCTGTAGTTTTATCATTGGATGTTGCGTGGGTCACCAGCCAGCAGTGATCACGGAACGCTGTGGTTGGCTCGACGAAAAACACAAGAGAAAAAACATGCACAGAGACAGACTAGTTTCTGTGGGGAAGTAGGGACGGGATGGCCACCCCCCTAGTGGGGAGCACGCCGATTTACCGTCCATACCTGCTTTTATTGGGCTCATTTTGCATAATAATTCAGGTAAAGGACAGTACTTATCAGGGGGAAGTAAGGAACAAAGATAACAAGGAACTCTGCCGGTCTATTGAGTCGGGGTCAAAGAGCTGTAAGACTTTGAGGAACAAGCTAAGTTCCTCCTTGGACCCCTCTCATTCAACTGAGAGCATTCTGAACAAAGCAGGTTTCACAGGAATTTACATGTTCTTTCTTAGGCCTGATCACCCGGGGCAACCGCCCTTTCCAGCACACAGCTGCACCACCCTGTCATTGTTTCAGGCTTAGCTGGAGCAAGGGAACTAAGGCAACCAAGAGATAAGGAGATTTTCTCTAAGACGATGAGAACTCAGGCTATGTCAAAGCCGAGGAGCGAGGGTCCATCACCCCCTTTTGCTGCAGCCCCCCAAGTCCTTCTTTTGGGGGGCCTCCCAAAGTGATCGTGCCTGGCTTAGGTCGTTCCCCCTTGGGGAATCTTACCCGTCTTTGGCTAACCGACCAAGCTTTTGGGGGTTCAGTTATGAATGAAGCAGCAGAAGCAGCGCTCCTGCCAGGGAGATAAGCTTTTGTCTCCTTGCTGGCTTACAGTTCCAAGGGCGTTGTCTTAGCTTTAGCCTAGGCGGGGGTTTCAGCTTCTGATACCAGTCAGGGCAGTTCCCAACAATTGGAAAAGTTGAGATTAGATTAATTAATTATCTATAGTATTAATGTAAGAGTGTCTATACTATTTATTTCATAGCTTTAATTTTTCTAAACATTGAACTAAAATAGTGATAAGTAGTTAGTATGGATAAGCTGAAATGATTCAATTCTTTAGAATTCGCTGCCCTTTTTGCATTATCTTTCTCTGCGTAGACCTGTATTGGGTTACATTTATAGCTAATACCAACTTTCTTGAGGTGAAGACAAACACTTTGATGAGGGTTCTCTATCTTCGCTAACCCACTGCTTACTTGGTTTCTTAGACATGCCTTGTTGAGATGTTATACAGTTTTTTTTCTCTTTATGAGAGGGACATCCTCAGAAAGCTAGTATGCTGCGGATCAGTAAAGGGTACATGCTCTAGTGGTATGGACTGAATTATTTCTCCCCAAAATTCATATGTTGAAGCTCTAATACTCAGTACCTCAGAATGTGATCATATTTGAATATGCCCTCTTCCAAGATGTGCTTGACTTCAAATGCAACCATAATAGTGGGCCTTAATCAAGTATGTCTGGTGTCCTTATAAGAAGTTGAAATTTGGACATGCAAATGGACACCAGCAATGCACACACACAGACCTGAAAGGCTATGTAAGGACACAAGGAGAAGGTGGCCATCTGCAAACCTAGAAGGATGGCCTCAAGAGAAACCAAACTTGATCTTACCACCTTCATCTTGGACTTCTAACTTCCAGAACTGTGAGAAAATAAACTTCTGTCATTTAAGCTACCTATTCTGTGGTGTAGTAGTCCATTTGGGCTGCTATAACAAAAATACCATAGACTAGGCAGTTTACAAAAAGCATAAGTTTCTTTCTTACCATCCTGGAGGCTAGAAACGCAAGGTCAAGGTGCTGGTAGATTCCTTGTCTGCTAAGGGCTCCCTTCCTAGTTCACAGACAGTCATGTTTTTTTTTTCTGTGTCCTCAGCAGAAGGAGGCTCAAGAGCTCTTTGTGTCTCTTATATAAAGGCACTTACCCCATTCATGTCCTAATAAACTCCCAAAAGTCCCCACCTTCAAATTCTATCACATTGGGGATGAAGATTGAACATATGAATTTTGGGGCACACAAACATTCAGTCTAGATTTTATGGTATTTTTTATGGCAGACTTAGTGAACTAACACATTTAGAGATAGATGGGTAGATAGATACATAGATAGATAGAATAGAAACATACATACATACATACATACATACATACCTAGATAGAAAAGGCAGGTAGATACCCAAGCACTTCACACAGTGGTAAAAACAAAAGGATTGACACTAGATTGGCATAAATATTTTACAAATCTATTGTCACTTGTAAGGGCACTGGCTGTTATTACCAACTGGCAAAGGGGAGTGGGACAATGCAAAATTTGGGGCTACAAAAGCTTCCAAGCAGAGTCATGAGTTACTTTGCATAAACTGAAAACTGGTAACAGTTTTAGGTCAAAAGACAAAAATGTGTCCCAAAATGTAATGCCTTCTAATGCAAATATCAAGGAAGTCCTGCATTCCCTAGTCATGGACTTCATACACGGTTGCCTTCACAGTGTTGGCATATTTCCCATACCCATCCGAGGTGGAAAGGCCAATAAATACCCTCCTTTATCATGTTTACTTCAGCAGTAGAAAGATGAGAGCTGGTCAGACAAGTTTGTCTGAAGCTCTCATCAAAGTACATGCAAGACACCTTGAAATTCATTTTTTTACATTGTTAGATTTTTTCATTGTTGTTCAATTACAGTTGTCCCCATTTCCTCCCCCCCTTACTCTCCTCCTCCCCCATGCACCCCACTTCCCACATTCAATTCTCCCCCAATCCATTGTCTTTGTCCTTGGGTCCTTTATACATGTTCCTCGACAACCCTTCTCCGAATGAGGTTTTAAAAAACATTTCTATTCCAGTTTATTTTGGAAAATATGATTATAACACATTAGACTAATTACCTACACTACCATTTCATATACAATGTGGACTAGAATAGTCTCAATTTATCAAATACATATGGATCTAGTCTTAGCCCTAGTATTTCTATATGCTGTTTTGCTGTGGTGGCACAATACCACTTTAATATCTGAGATATAATTTAGTGTCCTGTAAATGCATCTTTCTTTGTTAATGTTTTGCTTATAATTTTATAAATTACAGTTCTGTAATGGTAAGGTAATTCATATCTTGGACATAGTGCTAAAATGATGGAGTGGTTCCATTTTTGCTCGACAATTGCTCTTTTGATTTTTTTTGCATTTTCTGATAGCAATCATATTTATTGGCCCAATGTTACTATAAAGAATTCTAAGTGTTGCAATGTGGTTACTTGCATCATTTATTAAAATATCCCCCTTCCCCCCACCGTTCCTGTTCATTACAGCATAACAATGTCTTATTGATTTTAATTGGAATTTCAAATTTGTGAATGCTAATTTATGTCAATGCACCAACCGTAAATTACCTCCCTGCTCTTAGGCAATGACTATACAACAGCAAACATCTGGAGAAAAAGAGAGAACAATTGCTGTAATCATAGGGTGTTGCATGTTCTCAATGAATACACCAAATCGCAGCATGATTAAGGTAAAGATTTCTGGTCCATTGAGCCAGTACATCAAATTCAACCAAAACCCTACTACTACTAACCTTCCACGCATGGACACTGAACGGCTTATTGCAGGGACTGAACAGTTAACTACGTATTCCTTCCCCATTTGATTGGAAAATCTTTGTCCATATAACCAAGAGCAGGTAGCCCTCAGCTTTTACATAGGCTGCCAGAAAATCTGGCTTTTCCTTGTCTGGAACCCATCTAGCTGAAGACTGGCCAAGATCCCCATTTTTGGATTAGAGATAGACTTTGACCCAAGGAAGTTGGAAAGAATCCTGAGAAGGAAGTAGATTCCGAGAGCTGGAGTAGGTAGAAAGGTTAAAAAAATCTAGCAGAGATTCCTGGCTGGTGTAGCTCAGTGGATTGAGCGCAGGCTGTGAACCAAAGCATCGCAGGTTCGATTCCCAGTCAGGGTACATGGCTGGGTTGCAGGCTATAACCCCCAGCAACCGCACATTGATGTTTCTCTCTCTCTCTCTTTCTCCCTCCCTTCCCTCTCTAGAAATAAATACATAAAATCTTTAAAAAATTCTTAAAAAAAAATCTAGCAGAGATTCTAGCAGGCAACTTGCTTAAATAAATTTTAAATCTTCAAGAAGGATACCAGCTGGCCCTGAAAATATTTCCTTAAAAAGTCTTCTGTGATCTCACTTATATGTGGTATCCAACGAACCAAATACACTGGGGAACAGAACAGAACCAGAGGCATGGACACACTGACAGACTGACAGCTGTCAGAGGGAATGGGGGAGGGGGCCTGGCTGAAAGGAGGGGAAGGGATCAGCCAGAGAACATGTATGTGACCCACAGACAGACGGCAGTGTGGGGATGACCAGAGGGAAGCAGGGGACAGGGGGCTGGGAGGAGGTGGGCAAAGGCAGGGAAAATGGGGATATCTGCAATTGTGTCCACAGTAAAAATAAAGTTAAAAAATAGAAATAAATAAAAACTTCGTGTAAATGTGGCACTTGAAAGCAAAAGTGTCAAAATGTTCAACCTCTTTGACTCAGAAATCCCACTCGGGGGCATGCACGGATTCTAAGGAAATAATTCAAGTGAATGTTGTTATGGCGTGTAATGTACAACAGCGAAGAACACCTGAAACAATCTCAAAGACCGATGTTTAATAAATTATAGTGCATTAAAGTCAGTAGACTGCCGTGTAGCCGCTACACGTTGTGAAAGCACATGTTTTACAGAGTGCCCAAGATTCCCACAGACAAATCGCACTGTGTGCAACTGAAGTAACTGGAATTCAGCCGCGTTCCCCTCTGTTTACAGTCTTTTCCTTAAAAGTAGGTATGGGGAAATCATTTTGTGGTTGTTTCCTGTATCCTTTTAAGTAATGGTTCTGTCCCCACAGTGCGCTCGGTGCCCGATGAAATAGCCGTTCCACTGTAGGTCACTGTGGTACTGTAATAGTCTGCCTTTGGGTACATGTTACTTCACTCTCCAGCATGGCTCATCAAAGCGTACTGCAATTTCAAACTGGGGGCCATGTTTTTGTATTTCATCCAGCTTTAGTCTGTACAAAAACCTGATGTGTATGAAGAGATAAGCTTTTGGAGGGCTGGTTCTGAGAAAAAAGAACTGATCGTTTTGTTTCTGAATACCTATTTGTGTATGTTATCATGCTCTTGTAAACGAGTGTTCTTTTTCTGTGAACAGCAAATGCTCTTCATTCAAATACAGTACATGCATTTCAGAGGGTTGCAGGCAGTAGTGGTCAGTTAATGGCCTTCAATGGACAAGTGCTTTCAAAAGCTGTTCATTAGGATTCCAGATTTGTTTAGACTGCCCGTAAGGCAACCGGGCCTATGTTATTAGTGAGAGTTGTTTAGTCTTCTCAGAAGCAGCTTACATCCAAGATTATTGAAAGTTATTTTTTCTTTTTTTTTAATTTTATGTATTTATTTTTTGAGAGGGGAAGGGAGGGAGAAAGAGAGGTAGACAAATGTCCCTCTCCATCCATGTGTGGCTGCCTCTCGCACGCCCCCTACTGGGGACCTGGCCCATAATCCAGGCATGTGCCCTGACTGGGAATCCAACTGGTGACCCTTTGCTTTGCAGGCTGGCGTTCAATCCACTGAGCCACACCAGCCGGGGCTATTGAAAGTTTTTCAGGCCATCATAACGTGACTTACCCACATTTAATAATAACTTTATAAGAAGTAACACAAATAATTAGATCCCTACAAAAGGAATTTTTAACAAGCCATCTCATGGAATGATGTGAAATTACAATCTGTTCATCTGAATATTTTTCAGGTGGAACTGAATCCTCGTGGGATAAGGATAAGATGCAGTCTCCTCTTGCTGCCCCTGGACCCCAACCTGGAATTACTCATGCTGCCCTGGCTGGCCAGCCAGGCCTTGGGGGTGCTCCGACCCTCAGTCCACTGCAGCCGAACCACCTGCTGACCAATAGTACGTATACGGTCCTCCCAAACCTTGGTGTGTTATGAAAAATACCATACAAGAACCAATGGAAACCTTGGGCCATCGGTTCTAGCCTGTTTCTCCCCAATAGGATTTAAAATTTTAAGTCAGAAGGGTACATAAAGAGGGATTTAATGGCAAGGGTAGGGGCTTAGCCATGGTTGTGTGGTGTCATGGCAAGCACTCTGGACTCTGAACTCAGGGAAAGTGAAGGGTTTATAGAGTTGAGATGATTGAAAATTCATGTAGCAGAGCAAAGATGCCTGCGAGATCATGTAGCACAGCAGCTAAGGATGTCGGCCGTACTCATGTAAACGTGGGTTGAAGGTCCACATCTTTTGAATTCCGTACCAGTTTTTGACTTTGGAGAAGTCACCTAACTTTTCCAAGTCTCAGTGTCGACCGATACAAAGTAGGCGCAAAAACGTACCCACTCGTTATGGGCATTGTGAGAATGAAAATAAAGGAAAAGAAAGGAAATGCTGTTGGCAGTGAGTTACACATAGTAAGTACTGTATAATTATAACTATTATTATTACTCCATCAATACACTACTGCTAATGGCTACAAATTCTGGCTTGGCTAATGTTTTTAGGAACTTCAAAGCAGGTCTTCTAAACATTGCTTGACTAAAATCCTACTTTTC
Organism: Phyllostomus discolor; assembly: GCF_004126475.2. Classification (NCBI taxonomy): domain Eukaryota; kingdom Metazoa; phylum Chordata; class Mammalia; order Chiroptera; family Phyllostomidae; genus Phyllostomus; species Phyllostomus discolor. The sequence goes on from NC_050198.1 coordinate 104,434,918, forward strand.
TTATAGGAAATCTGAAGAGGGGGGTCCATTATTTCTTCGTTTCTTTTTAAGATTTTATTTATTTATTTTTAGAGAGGGAAGGGAGGGGGAGAGAGAGAGAGAGAGAGAGAGAAACATCAATGTGCGGTTGCTGGGGGTCATGGCCTGCAACCCAGGCATGTGCCCTGACTGGGAATTGAACCTGGGACACTTTGGTTCGCAGCCCACGCTCAGTCCACTGAGCTATGCCAGCCAGAGCTTGGTCCATTATTTCTTTTCCTAAAACTTTTGTTCTCTCACTAACATCTAAGATTAAGAGAGCAAAAGAACTGTTAGATATTTTAATATGATGTCCCAAATCTTAATGAAATTCATCAGTTATTAACTTATGGTGTCTTTCTTTAGAGAGATTTAATCTCAAAAATGAAATCTCCCATAAAAATGGAATGTTTTTTTTTAAAGATTTTGTTTATTTTTAGAGGGGAAGGAAGGGAGATAGACAGACAGAGAGAAAACCTCAATGTTCGGTTGCTGGGGGTTATGGCCTGCAACCCAGGCATGTGCCCTGACTGGGAATCGAACCTGCGATGCTTTGGTTCCCAGCCCACGCTCAATCCACTGAGCTACGCCAGCCAGGGCTAAAAATGGAATGCTAATTAAGCAAAGGCAAATGAAATGAATACCAGGACAGTTATAAATAGTATGTTATGAGAAGTAAAACAAAGTACTGATTAAGGTGCTGTCAAGGAGGGACTTAGAGGACTCTGGTTTGCCCTGTAGAGAGTAGAAACAGCCACTCCTGTCCTCATAATAAGGCAAAAAGTGGAATCGACAACTCTTTAAATCCATGTCAGGGTGAGCTCACTGGGGACAGCTAACCCCCAAACCGGAGAGACGGGAAGATGCAGAGAATGAGCATGCAGGGAGCCAGCTCCGCATTTAAAGGGTAACTGAGCGAAGGCCTGTGAAAATTCGCCTTATGCTTCTGGCAGGGGGAGAGGAAAAGTAACCATATCAAAATGTGCCCGGTGCATCATCTTCTTAATAAAGGCCTTCCCTCCAAGGAGATTACTTTATTAGAGCTGAAAGTAGTTGGTTTCATCAGAGCCTAGCCGACCCGGGGGGAAGGATATTCTAAACTTGTAGCAATTGATGTGCAAGGGAGACACACGGTTCCAAACGTGTGAGTTTTCTTCCTGTGGAAGGAGAATTACTGAACTTTAGTCCCCTCTGGCCTTCCTGTCTCACCTAAGAAGGAAAAAAGCTGAATGGCACTTGTGACAGTCACAGCCCAAGTATACGGGCTTGCTCAGCGACGGAGAGGAACCATGAAATCAGAGAGTGCTTACCCTTCCCATGCATTCACTGTAACAGTGAATTAAAACTGAAGGAACTGGAAGCCTTAGGCTCTGTTTAATATGGATTCTGCATGGAAAATGAAAGACAGCAGTGGTATCATTCACCACTGAAACTGCCACTACTGATACAATAGGTACAGCAGGCAGGGTACACAGACTAACTTTCAGCCAGACGAACACACAACTTCACGCTAGAGACTGTGTACCTCAGTTCACATCCCTCACCACATTATTACTGGCTTAAAAACAATGGAAAGTTGGCCCTGGCCGGCGTAGCTCAGTGGATTGAGCACGGGCTGTGAACCAAAGTGTCGCAGGTTCGATTCCCAGCCAGGGTACATTCCTGGGTTGCAGGCCATAACCCCCAGCAACCGCACATGGATGCTTCTCTCTCTCTCTCTCTCTCTCTCTCTCTCTCTCTCTCTCTCTCTCTCCCTCTCTCCCTCCCTTCCCTCTCTAAAAAAAATAAATAAATAAATAAAATCTTTTTAAAAAATTTAAAAAAAAATGGAAAGTTGTGGGAAAGGCAAAAAAAAAAAAAAATCACATGGTGTGAAGAAATACAGCAAACACCAGAACCAAAATGAGATAGAGCAGATGTTTTACAATGATCAGACCTAGAATTAAAAATAACTGTAATGAATATACTAACAGAATGGAAAAAGTAGAAAACATACAAAAACAGATGGGGAATTTAAGCGGAAAGGTGGAAATTCCAAGAATCAAAATGAAATTTTGGAAATCCAAAATGTCCAACAAAATGAAGAATGCTTTTGATGGGCTCACCAGTACACTGGACGTGCTTAAAGAAGTAATTAGTAAGCTGGAAAAATATGTTAATAGAAAGCTCCCAGATTGAAAAGCAAAGCAAAAAATGGAATAAAAACAAACAAACAAAAAACAGAATAGAATACCCAAGAACTGTGTGGCAATTAGAAAAGGTGAAGCATGTAACATGTAACAGGGATACCAGAAAAACAGGAATGAGGGAAAATAACAGAAAAAAATATTTAAAGTAACAAGACGAAAAATGTTTCTGAAATTAACGAGAGACACAAAACCACAAATCTAGGAATCTCAAGAACGCTGAGAAGGATGAGTATTCCATTTCTATGCAGATTATAATCAAACTGGAAAACATTGAGAAGAATATATATATATACACACACATACGCACATATGCATATATGTACACATACATATATGTATATATTCTTCTCAATGTATATGTATATATGTCCGTGTGTGTGTACATGCATGTGCATGTGTGTATATGTATATATGATCTGCATAGGAGTAGAATATATATGCATTCCACTCCTATGTAGATCACAGTCAAACTGGAAAACCACAAACAAAAAGAATATCTTGAAAGAAGAGAAAAGAAACCTTCTTACCCATACAAGAACAAAGACAAGAATTACATGGCACTTGTCTTCAGGAACCAGGTAGCAAGAGTAGAGTGATATAAAATATTTAGTGTTGAAAGAAAAAATACCCACCCACCTAACACTCTGTATCTAGGGAAATTTATTTTTTAAAGTGAAGAAGAAATAAAGATATTTTCAGCAAGCAAAAGTTGAGGGAATTTGTGCCTGTAACAGCTGATCAGCCCTGTAAGAAATGTTAAAAGAAGATCTTCAGAGAGAAGGAAAATGATACAGGTCAGAAACTTGGATCTATGTAAAGAGAGGAAGAGTGTCAGAGAAGGGATAAATTAAGGTAAATCTATAATTTACAAAGTGTAAATCAGGAAGAAAGAGAAAACTTGAATAAACCACATTACTGGTAAGGATATTGAATCAGTAATCACAAGTCTCCCAAATAACAAAATCCCAAGACCAGATGGCTTTCCTGGTGAATTTTACCAAATATTTTTTTTAAAGATTTAAGGCCAGTCATTCTCAAATTCTTCCAAAACACTGAAAGGAGGGAACATTCCCAAACTCCTTTTATGAGGCAAGCATTATCCTGATATCAATAGCAGAAAAGGATACTACTAGAAAACAAACTATAGGCTGATATCTCTGATAACAATAGATATAAAAATTCAATAAAATACCAGCAAATTGCATTCAGCAGCACTTTAAACAGATTAAGAGGGATTTTACCCAAGCGATGCAAGGGAGGTTCAACATATACAAATCAATGTGACATATCACTTTAACAGAATGAAAGAAAAGAATCATTTTATCATTTCAAAAGACACATAAAAAGCCCTGGCTGGCGTAGCTCAGTGGATTGAGCATGGGCGGGGAACCAAAGTGTTGCAGGTTCGATTCCCACTCAGGGCACATGCCTGGGTTGGGTTGCAGGCCATGACCCCCAGCAACCGCATGCTGATGTTTTTTTTTCTCTCTCTCTCTCCCTCCCTTTCCTCTCTAAAAATAAATAAATAAAATCTTTTTTAAAAAGACACATAAAAAGTGTTTGACAAAGTTAAACATCTATTTATGATTTTAACACTTAACAAACTAGGCATAGAAGGAACAAATTTCAACATAATGAAGGCCATATATGAAAAGGCCACAACTAATATACTCAACAGTAAAAACTTGAAAGCATTTCCTCTAAGATCAGGAGCAAGACAAGGGTTTCCACTCTTACCACTCCCGTTGAACATAGTACTAGAAGTCCTAGCTAGAGCTATTAGACAAGAAAAAGAAATAAAAAGTATCAGAATTGGAAAGGTAGAAGTAAAATTAGTTTCTACTTGCAGATGAAAAGACTTTTTATATAGAAAAATCCTAAAGACCAAGCCAAAAAACTGTTAGAACTTACCAATGAATTCAGTAAAGTTGCAGGGAACAATATTAACACAGAAAAATCAGTAGAGCTTCTATACACTAGCAACAAATATTCTGAAAAAACTATTTAAGAAAATAATCCCATTTACCATAGCATCAAAAACAATAAAATACTTAGGAATAAATTTAATCAAGGGAGTGAAAAATTTCTACTCTGAAAACTACAGAGTATTCATGAAAGAAAATGAAAAGGACAAATAAATAGAAGGATATCTCATATTCATTAATTGGAAAAATTAATATAATTGAAATGTCAATACTACCCAAAGTCATCTATAAGCTATTTGGAAATGCATCACCTATCAAGATTCCAATGGCTTTTATTACAGAATTAGAAAAAAAAAACACTCCTGAAATATGTATGGAATCACAAAGATCATGGATAACCAAATATATTCTGAGAAAGAAGAACAAAGTAGGAGACACGACATTCCCTCTTTTCAAGCTATACCAAAAAGCTACAGTCATCAAAACAGTATGGTACTGGCATATAAACAGACAAAAATACCAGTGAAACTGAATTGAGATCCCAGAAATAAACCAAGCCAGTATATATAGCTAATATTTGACTTTAATAACTGGTGCTAGGAAAATTGGATATTCACATGAAAGATGAAAAATTGATCTTAATCTATACCGCTCATATAAATTATCTCCAAATGGATTAAAAACTTAAATATAAGACCTAATCATGAAACTACTCAAAGAAAACTTAAAGAAAAACTGTCCTTGACATGGGTGTTGGTGATAATATTTTAGAAATCACTCCTAAAACACAAGCAACAAAACAAACAAATGCGACTACATAAAACTAAAAATCACCTACACAGCTAAAGAAACCATGAACAAAGTGAAAAGCAATCTATGGAATGGGGAAAAATATTTGCAAGCCATATCCCTGACAAGGGTTTAATATCCAAAATATATAAAGAATTCCTACAACTCCATCTAATTTTAAAATCAGCACAGGACCTCAATAGGCATTTATGCAAAAAATATAGATGAAAGTACGTGAAAAAGGTAGTCAACATCACAAGTCATTAGGAAGATGCAAATTAACACCACAATGAAGTATAATTTCAATCTGTTACAATGGCCATCATCAAAAAGACAAGACAACAAATGCAGACATGGATATGCGGGAAAGGGAACCATTGTGCCCTGTTGGTGGGATTGTAAACTGGTAGAGCCACTATAAGAAAACAATGCGGAGGATCCTCAGAAAACTAAAATAGAACAACCATATGACCCAGCAATTCCTCTTCCGGCAATCTATCCAAAGGAAATGAAAACACTAACTTGAAAACAGACCTGCACCTTCATGTTTGTATCCACATCACTTACAATAGCCAAGACAAGGAAGCAACAAAAGTGTTGATTGAAGCCCTGGCTGGCGTAGCTCAGTGGATTGAGCACAGGCTGTGAACCAAAGTGTCCCAGGTTCGATTCCCAGTCAAGGTACATGCCTGGGTTGCAGGCCATAACCCCCAGCAACCGCACATTGATGTTTCTCTCTCTCTCTCTCTCTCTCTCTCTCTCTCTCTCTCTCTCTCTCTCTCTCTCTCTCCCCTCCCTTCTCTCCCTAAAAATAAATAAATAAAATCTTTAAAAAAAAGTGTTGATTGACAGATGAATGGATACAAAAGTCATGACACGCACACATGCACACACACCCTAATGTTATCCAGCCATAAAAATTGAGGACATTCTGCCATTTGCAATAACATGAGTGGATCTAGAGGGCGTTGTGCTAAGTGAAATAAGGCAGAGCAAGACAAGAAGTGTGTGATGTCACTTATATGTGGAATCTGAAAAGAAAGAACTTGTGGGAAGAGACAGACTTGCGGTTACCAGAGGTGGAGGTGGAGGAGGAGGAGTTGGAGGAAGGTAGTCAACAGGTACAAACTTCCGGTTACAAGATGAGTACGTGGGAATGTAATGTACAGCAGGATGCTGTAGTTTAGTGCTGTATGATATACAGGGGACTTGTTAAGAGAATAAACCGTAAGAGTTCTCATCACAAGGGTAATTTTTCCCTTTTTTTCTTCTTTCTTTTCTTTCTGTTGTATTCCTATGAGTAGGTGGATGTTAGCTGAACCCACTGTGGTAATTATCTCACAATATATGAAACTCAAAACATTATACTGTATGACTTAAACTTACAGAGTGCTATGGGTCAATTGTCAATAAAACTGAGAGAAAAGTTTTTAAAAATTAAAAAAAAACAACCAGGCTAAAAATATATATATATTTCTTATTCTTCATCTAACAGATAAAATTATGTTCAAAATAGCCCTGGCTGGTGTGTGTCAGTGGATTGAGTGCTGGCCTGTGAACCAAAGGGTCAAGGGTTCGATTCCCGGTCAGGGCACATGCCTGGGTTGCAGGCCAGGTCCCCAGTAGGGGGTGTGCGAGAGGCAACCACACATTAATGTTTCTCTCCTTCTCTTTCTCCCTCCCTTCCCTTTTCTAAAAATAAATGAACACAATCTTTAGGAAAAGAAGAAATCACAATATTAAAAAAACAAAACAACGCAAACTGACAACAACGATAATAATGGAGACTGTCAGAGTACCAACCAGTTACAATGGATTTGGTGCCTGACTGTAGGAATGGTGAGATATTACGGAGGTCAACGTGACTTGGAAATTGAATGTGGTATTTCAGAGGGAGGACTAGAGTATTACTAAAGTTTGTAGCCTTTATGGTTAGCAGCAAGTGGTGTGATGAAGTTACATAAACATTACAGGATTTGCCAGAATACCGAGATGTGTTTAAAACAACGCTTATAGTAGCTTGCATGATGTCCTTGAGGTAGGCAGGAAAGACATGACCCATTTTTGTAATTTTTTTAAGAAAATTTGTTTTCATTACCATAGTAATAAAAAGTCTTTGTACATGTCTGGCGTGTGACTGAATGAGCCAGATTGCTGGAGTGTTGTGTACTATCTGAGGGCTCCAATGTAATGTTTACATGTTTGGGAAAAGGTTAACTTACATAATTCAGTATTTGCTTAGGCTTTGCATATGCAAAGTGTTAGTGTTCTGTAATGTAAACATTAACTTAGAGTATAGGGTTCTATAGTCCAATGACGGTTAGTTATTATAGATCATGATCTGAAAGGGTAACTTTTAAGCCTTTCACAATCATTTGAAATCTTGGATACATGAGATTTTGAAAGTGTCCATGGACTGTTAAATTCCGTTTGTAGTTTGCATTTAGTTTGCATGTCATTTGGACTTTAACCAGGCATAGGACCTCATCCAGCCAGATGGTGTCAGGGTGACGTTGAAAATCTTTGGAGAATTAGTAAAACTTATTACACTGCCCAGGAAATTGCCAATTGAATAAAGGCTTATTGAAGCATTTGAGTAGTAAATGGAGACATTAGGGCTCCTTCTCCTGTACAGTTTGATCAGTTTGCTACCAAAACACTGAGTACACAAAGAATTGAAGTCTCTAATTACCTTAGGTTGGTGGTAAATGAGAGCCTTATATAGAAGCCTGTTTCAGTCATTGATGGTCGTTACGAATTGAGCCTGAAGTGAAGGTTTTAGGGGAAAGATAAACAGTGATTAACTTGATCTATGTTATGGGATATGACATCCTTATAGCAAAGTTGTGTGATGGGTAAAGTAGAAAATGCATATGCATCGAAGTAACTTTGGAAGGCTAACTGAAAAACAGAAGTTTTTCTGGCTTAACAGGGGATGCACAAGGCCATTTGGAATACAGTGTTTATATAGTTTTGAGGCTTCACTGATAAATTCATCATCATACGACATATGTTGCATAACTGAAAAGTTCAGTTTGGTAGACTGCTCCTAAAAAATGTCTACATAGTGAGTCCTAAGTGAGGTGATACGAGAAGAGTTTACAATGCTTTATTAATATTCTCATGGGACTGGAGAGTATGTTTCTCTTCTTGGATTCCACACAGATTTTCAGTTTCTTGCTTTTTAAAATCTTTGTGTAAATTTTTTTAAAGATTTGCCCTGGCTGGCGTAGCTCAGTGGATTGAGCTCGGGCTGCGAACCAAAGTGTCGCAGGTTCGATTCCCAGTCAGGGCACATGCCTGGGTTGCAGGCTATAACCCCCAGCAACCGCACATTGATGTTTCTCTCTCTCTATCTCCCTCCCTTCCCACTCTGAAAATAAATAAATAAAATCTTTATCTATTTATTTTTAGAGGGGGAGGGAAGGAGGGAGAGAAACATCAATGTGTGGTTGCCTCTCCCGCTCCCCCTGCTGGGGACCCAGCCCGCAACCCAGGCATGTGCCCTGACTGGGAATCAAACCGTGACCCTTTGGTTCACAGGCCCGCACTCAATCCACTGAGCTACACCAGCCAGGGCAAAATCTTTGTGTAATTTTGATAGCAGTACATTGCGTGACTGTCTCTATCAGAAATATTGATGATTGCTTTTATTTAGGAGTTCCTTTCAGATGCTCCCTTCAGTGTTGTATGAGACCTATCCTATCTGAGGTTTTTTTTTTTTTTTTTTTGCATTATGCTGCCTGTGAATAATTGTTTTTGTGGCTTTAATTCAACCATCATTGTTGAACCCAGCAGATGGATCTCAAATTAATTAACATTATTTCTCCATTCTAACCTCTTTTTTTTGCCCCAAATATATGTATTTAGAGTATTTGTATTGCTGTTATTGTTGATTGACGAATGAGATTTAGGGTGCCTCTGAATATATACTCCCTATAGATTCATTGTTGTTCGCTTGCTGTTGTGATGTTGGAGGGGAAAAGGAGGATAGCAAAGAAGAAAAAGGAGTGTTATTAATAGTTGTCAATTGCATATAGAACCAACATAAACATTGGTCATCAGAGAATTTCTATCATCTGTAATAATTTAGGAATATTATAGGCAAAGTGGTCTTAGACCACCTATATATCTGGTTGCTGGGGCAATAGTTCAAAATACATTGTAAAGTCCTATAGTTTACTTATGGAGTTACTCTTTTTCATTAAATGAAATGATGTGTGGCGTAAAGACTTTTGCTCCTTTTATGGCTAAAAGGACTGCATCTTACAAATACTTTGGAAGTGAGAGCAAGAACAAGGGTTATTGATATATAATAGTATGTAGACATAAGAACTTTTATTTTATTTTTTATTATTGTTTAAGCTATTACAGTTGTTTCCACTTTTCTCCCCTTCCCCTCCCCTCGCCCAGCCCCACCCTGTCCCAAACAAGGTAGTAACAGGAGCTTAGAGACATAGAACAGACTGACAGCTGCCAGAAAGGAAGGGAAGGGTGTGGGAGGAAAGATGTTGAAAGCATTAACCAAAAAACATTTATTTTAATCTTCACCTGAGGACATACTTATTGATTTTATGGTGGGGGGGGAAGGGGGGAGAGAAACATCAATGTGAGAGAGAAACATCAAGATCAGTTGCCTCTTGTATGCTCCCTGACCATGGATTGAACCCACTACACAGGCATGTGCCCTGACCAGGAATCGAACCCACAAACTTTCAGTTTATAGGACGGTGCTCCAACCAAGTGAGCCACAGTGGCCAGGGTGAGATAGGAACATTTGTAGAATTATAAACAATATTAAATCCCAAAGATAATATTAATTGCCCAAAGAGATAATAAAATATAATAAAAGTTGAGTTTTTAAAAATCCAACAAGAATACATTATTTTTTTTCCTTGCATCCATTTTGCTTGTGATTTTGATGTGATTTCCCCTTGTCAAAATCATTTTACAGAGGTAATCATTTAACATGCACTGTCTCTTTTAGGACTGGATCTGCCATTTATGATGATGCCTCATCCTCTACTTCCAGTTAGCTTACCTCCTGCATCAGTTGCCATGGCAATGAATCAGATGAACCATCTAAATACTATTGCCAACATGGCTGCTGCAGCCCAGATTCACAGCCCACTCTCCAGAGCTGGGGCCTCTGTTATAAAGGTAAGAATCATGATTTAGAAGAGGACAAAGGTGTTAATGACACATAAATTTTAGTAAAATTTTAGCAAGACTACTGGATCTTTAGTATAAACCTAGAACTCATTGACCCAGTTGCCTAGCATACAGTATTGATGAATTTGATTTCTCACTGGGCCTGCTGAGATGTTTTGTTGTTTTGTTTTATTGCTGCTGTTTGTTTTCAGTCCATGATCACAGCTCTCACTTTTAATACGAACTTCCTGTCTTTCAGTCCTGGGCAGTGGGTGGGAGGCGTGGCCAGCCTGATGACAGCAAAAAGTGTGCAAAACCCAGTCCCACTGCTGGAGTGAAACCAAGTACACACTGTGTATCTTTCTGGTGGGTGCAAGGCCATTGTAGAGCAGTACTTGCCCTTGGCTATGACGTTGAACCTGCCTGAACTTGTTTCCTCAACAGCAAAATAAAGGCCATCGTACTCATCTATCCTTTTTATGTGATTGGCTGTTGTCTGGAGAGAATTGTGAGGAACACATAAGCTTTAAAAAACTCTGAAACATTAAGCGAATATTTACCATAATTTAGCACTTTATTATCACAATGAAAAATACTAATTTTCAAAATTCCATGACCACTGGGGAGTGAAACAAACAATATTTTATAACCTTCCTTATGTCTCCTGTTAGTTTGGCATGGGGCCCCTCTGCTCTCTTTCCAAGAATCACGGGAAATAGCCTGTAAAACAAATCTTCCCCAGAGAATATATTTATTGATTCCAGAGAGAGGAGAAAGGAGAGAGAGAGAGTCATCGATGTGAAGGGGAAACATCGATTAGTTTCCTCCTGTGTGCGCTCGACTGGAGAGCACACCCGCAGGCTCGGTGCACGCCCAGACCAGTGACCGAACCCGCAGCATCTTGGTGCACGGGATGATGCTCCAGACAACTGAGCCACGCGCCAGTGTGTGAACTAGCCTTTTCAATATATTTTTCCTGGCAAGAGGAGATCATGTGAGGGCATGTAGTTATTCAGAGCACCCCATTTTTTGAGTCTTCATTACTTTATTCAACAAATACTCTATCCTTAATATGTACATGTCATATTGAGCAATATGGGAAGTCGATAAATAAGATGGTCCCTTATCTAAGAAAAAGAAGATAAAAAACATGTACAGTAAAATGACAGCAAACTCACAATTATTAACAACCATGCCTAGAACAGAAGCAAAAGCAAACTAAGCAAACAACTAGAACAGGAACAGAACCACAGAAATGGAGAGCACATGGAGGGTTAGCAACAGGGGAGTGGGAGGAGGAGAGAGGGGGAAAAGGTACAGAGAATCAGTAGCATAGATGGTAGGGAGAAAATAGACAGGGGGAGGGCAAGAATAGTACAGGAAATGTAGAAGCCAAAGAACTTATATGTATGACCCATGGACATGAACTAAAGGCAGGCGGGATGTGGGTGGGAGGGGTGTGCAGGGTGGAGGGGAGTGAAGGGGGGGGATGGGACAAATGTAATAGCATAATCAATAAAATATATTTTAAAAAAAGACAGTCCCTGGCTTCCAGGAATTATAAACTAAACGTGAGACAAACAGCAAATACCCATGCGAACTGCACTAACAAGACCCACTGTGATGGACAGCAGAGAGAGTCACCGGGCATGGAGCTCGGAGAACATAAGTGGCCGGGGGTCACAAAAGGCGTTAGAACTGATAGATTTGAACTTGGCCTTGCAGTACTCATATGCTTGTAACAGACGCACGTGGGGGTGAGAGAAATGAAAGCAGAAAAAATATGGGATTCCGGGCATTTTATTTGATTGGTTTCCGGTGTGAGAAACTTCTAACATGACAAAGAAACCTTATAGCATAAACTTTGTAGGAAAGGAAAATAAACATGGATACATTTGTGTTAAACTTTCTATATTTCTATGGCTAAATATTTGTGTAACTCCTCCCCTCAGCCTATGCTAGTAAATCATAGGCCTGTTGTTTGAATATATGATCAGTGTCTAAACCAAGAATCCGAGTTGTCTTTGAGAAAAAAAAAATCATCGACAAACAGTATTTAAAAGATGGAAGAAGTTTCCCGCGATTTGAAATGGGCTGGCTACTAAGTATTTGTGACCCCACACACAACTGGGGAATGGTGACATGATACTCTCAGTAGAGGCATGCTTAGGGCTCTTCAAAGGAATATTCATTTAGTTTCTTAATGACAACCAAGTCAGAATGAACCAGGTACATTCCGGTTGAACAGGACTCTCAGTGTGAGAATGCAGCTCATGATTGGGATTTGCTTATTGGTGCTGATGAAGATGAAAAGGGAAAGAGAATGGTCTTCTTAAATAATCAAAGTAGCATTAGTGTATTAAAGCAGTATAATTAGATTTTGGTTTATTATTTGTCTATTTTACATGCAAGCTTCTTAAAAAGAAAGAACCGAGACTTGGCTGGTGTAGCTGAGTGGATCGAGCACGGGCTGCGAACCAAAGTGTCGCAGGTTCGATTCCCAGCCAGGGCACATGCCTGGGTTGCAGGCCACGGCCCCCAGCAACCGCACATTGATGTTTCTCTCTCTCTCTCTTTCTCCCTCCCTTCCCTCTCTAAAAATAAATAAATAAATCTTAAAAAAATAACACAAACATAAATTTAAAAAATTATGTTGTGAACATAATTTTATGTTCACAAACATAAAATTGGATACTATTTTTAAAAGTTGATATTTGATCACAGGCTTAAGTCCTGCCAAATTCAGAGAAACCATATTATGCTGAAGAAAATTGAATCTCCTTTCATATACTTATTTTCAATAAAATCCATTGAAAGTAATATATTTATATTGTAGTCCCTTTTCTAAAATGTCTTTTCAATTCTGTAGAAGCGGATTTTCATCACAGTATGATAGGGAAATAAAAAAAATTGAAGTGTGTAGTGAGAGGCTTTTTTTAAAGATTTTATTTATTTATTTATTTTCAGAGAGGGAAGGGAGGGAGAAAGAGAGAGAGAGAAACATCCATGTGCGGTTGCTGGGGGCCGTGGCCTGCAACCCTGCCATGTGCCCTGACTGGGAATCGAACCTGCGACACTTTGGTTCACTGGCCGGCCCTCAGTCCACTGAGCTACGCCAGCCAGGACACATAAGCACATATTTTTTAGCAACTAATTGAATCAGGAGAGGCCACCTATATCTGGTTTAAAGAATTTGTGTATCCATCCCTATTTTTTTATTGAGTTCCTATTATGTATCAAAAGGTTTTTATAATGGGGATAGACAAACAGAATTAATAGCTATAATTTTTGTCTTTTTTTATTGTTGTTCAAGTACATTTGTCTCCATTTTCACCCCACCATTTCCCTCCACCCCATCCATCCCCACCTCCCACCCTCGAACCCATCCCCTTTGGGTTCCTTGATGGCCCTTCCCCTATTATCCCCTATTATCCCTCCCTTCCTCAAGTTACTGTCAGTTTGTTCTTTATTTCAATGTCTATGGTTGTATTCTGCTTGCTGGTTTGTTTTGTTGATTAGGTTCCACTTATAGGTGAGATCATATGGTATTTGTCTTTCACTGCCTGGCTTATTTCACTTAGCATAATGCTCTCCGGTTCCTTCCATGCTGTTGTGAAGGGTAGGAGTTCCTTCTTTCCTTATTGATGTGTGGGTCACCGGCCAGCAGTGACCACGGAAAGCTGCGGATGACTCGACAAAACGCGAGAAAAAAACATGCACAGAGACAGACTAGTTTCTGTGGAGAAGTAGGGACAGAATGGCCACCCCCCCAGTGGGGAGCGTGCCGATTTACTGTCCAAACCTGCTTTTATTGGGCTCGTTTTGCATAATAATTCAGGTAAAGTACAGTACTCATCAGGGGGAAGTAAGGAACCATAGAAAACGAGGAACTCTGCCGGTCTATTGAGTCAGGGTCAAAGAGCTATAAGACTTTGAGGAACAAACTAACATCCTCCTTGGACCCCTCTCATTCAACTGAGAGCATTCTAAACAAAGCAGGTTTCACAGGAATTTACAGGTTCTTTCTTAGGCCTAATCACCCGGGGAACCCGCCCTTTTCAGCACAGGGCTGCACCACCCTGTCATTGTTTCAGGCTCAGGTGGAGCAAGGGAACTAAGGCAACCAAGAGATAAGGAGATTTTCTCCGAGACGATGAAAACTCAGGCTGTGTCAAAGCCGAGGAGCGAGGGTCCATCACCCCCTTTTGCTGCAGCCCCCCAAGTCCTTCTTTTGGGGGGCCTCCCAAAGTGATCGTGCCTGTCTTAGGTCATTCCCCCCTTGGGGAATCTTACCCGTCTTTGGCTAACCGACTAAGCTTTTGGGGTTCAGTTATGAATAAAGCAGCAGAAGCAGCGCTCCTGCCAGGGAGACAAGCTTTTGTCTCCTTGCTGGCTTACGGTTCCAAGGGCGTTCCCTTAGCCTTAGCCCTGGCGGGGGTTTCAGCTTCTGATACCAGGCAGGGCGGTTCCCAACACTTTATGCTGTGTACTATTCCATTATGTAAATGTAAACTTGCATGTTTTATTTTTTACTATGTGAGACCAGAGTTCCCGAGTTATGACAAGAATCACAATGACATATAGTGATATAAATTTTCCTACATTCTTCTTGCTTAAAAAATTACTAATACATGATTTGTTAATGTGATATGTTTGTCTTAACCTTTTCAGGGTTTTTAAACGGAATGATGTAGGGTGCAGATACCTGTGATTGCCTCTTATTTGCATATAATATGCATTTTTGTAATGTCCCAATCTAGTTGTGTTTGTTCAAATGTTCATAGACTGACACGAAGACAGAACTTAATGTACTTATTCATGATATTTGCCTAGTCACATACTGTTGAACACTAGAATGAAATAAAAACTCCTGATTCCCATCACAGACTTAACTGTTCAGGGTTTTAGATTTTATATTCGGGTCACCAGCCAATGGTGTACCTGTAAGCCAGCTCTCTGAAAGCAAAACAAGATGAAATTAAAAAGAAAAAAAACCCCTCTGGTTTATAACATTTGCCAGGTTCTGTGGTGTATGTATTCCTACTGTGACTAATTTCAAGTCACAAACAGTTTAACACCTGACTGACAATATTACCGAACATCGAGCAACTGGCTTGAGTTTGTGCGGGCTCCAGTCCTTTGCTCTAATTTTAAAGCGTTGTGTGAAATTTGAAATGGTTTTCAAATTATACTCTGCATGTCAGTCTCCCCCATATCCATTAAACCAACTAAAATAACATAAATTCAAAATAAAATCGGTCTAAAACCTTAAAAAATAAACAAATACAAATTTGTGTTTGTTTTTGGAGAGAGGGAAGAGTTGGAGACGGGGCAGCAAAACACTGATTAAAAAAGAAACAAAAACTTTTCAAACACGTTTACCTACTCATTTCTATTTCTTTGGAAAATGATAACATGTTAAGTAAAAGTTTGAGAGATCTCTCTAAAGATGAACGTGAAATAAGCAGCTTGTTTTCCAGTTGAAATGATACTGCCTTAATATAGGATGATGTCAAATTGGAATGGGTATAATTGCATTTGGGCCTTTCTTCTGCCCGTCTCTAAATATTTCTGCCATGATGTGAAAACAAGTTTGCTCGTTAGAAGTGTCGATTCCTGCAAATGCCCTTAAAGACGGAAAGCTGACACGAGGGCAAATGAACCAGGCTGACTATTCACCACTGCTTGCATCTATTTTTACTGTCTTTTCACAAGTAGGGCAGAAAACCATAGATTTTTAGGGCTTTGAGAAGTGACATGCCTTTTAGGAGCTTAGGATTTTTAAGAAATTGTATATCTGCTTATACTTGAATAAATTTCCCTCCTTTCATGGACGTAAACAATTAACAATGAACAGACCAACTGTTCAACATGGTTGCCACCAACCACACGTGGCTCTTTCGAGTTAAATTAATTAAATGAAATCAACACTTCAGCCCTGGCTGGCGTAGCTCAGTGGATGGAGCGCAGGCTGGGAACCAAAGTGTCCCAGGTTCGATTCCCAGCCAGGGTACATGCCTGGGTTGCAGGCCAGAACCTCCAGCAACCGCACATTGACGTCTCTCTCCCTCTCTCTCTCTCTCTCTCTCTCTCTCCCCCCTCTCCCTCCATTCCCTCTCTAAAAATAAATAATAAAATCTTAAACAAAAAAAAAAAACACTTCAGTTCCTCAGCTGCAACTAGCCGCTTTTCAAGTGCTTACTAGTCACATGTTGCTGGTGACTACTATACAGCACAAGTATAGAACATTTCCGTTCTTGCAGCAAATTTTGTTGGGAAGAAGCATTCTAGACCATTAATTAGGGTAGGCAAAAAGTCCAGAGTCACTAATAATCTTTGCGGAAAAAGGATAATGCAGACTTAAACATCAGGAAGCGAATTGCGATTAGCCTTGCAGTTGGCCAGAAAAGGTACTTATCGTTGAATACTGGCTGGCTTTCTCATTATTGTCACAATTTTCTGTTAGAAAACGCAGAGCAAGAACACAGAATCTACAGATTTAGCAAAGGTTTATAATGTGCACAGGACTGTGTTATATCACTTTATCAAAAACAGAATGACATAATCCCCACTCCCAAAAGATTTTATACAATTATATACTGTTTCTGGCCAGAGCTGTAAAATTTGTTGGCCAAGTAAGATACATCTAAAACCAGATTTCTTTTTTTTTAAGATTTTATTTATTTATTTTTAGAGAGGGAAGGGAAGGAGAAAGAGAGAGAGAGAAATATCAACGTGCGGTTGCTGGGGGCCATGGCCTGCAACCCAGGTATGTGGCCTGACTGGGAATCGAACCTGTAACACTTTGGTTCACAGCCTGCGCTCAATCCACTGAGCTATGCCGGCCAGGGCTGTTTTTTTAAAACCAGATTTCATTCGCGGCAATGTGGCATAAGGGGTAATAACATGGGCTCCGAGGTCAGGGGTCTGCCTATATTTGAATCCTGGTTTCACCACTTTGCTATGTACCTTTTGGCAAGTAAATCAACCTACCTGGATCTCTAAGTTTGCCTCATTTCGCAATGGAATGGGGATAGTAATCGTACCTACCTTACAGTGTTAACGTGAGACTAACTATGAGCACTATTTAGTGTTGGGAATAAGGAAATTAAGAACTAAATGTCCTCTAATAGACAAGAACCACATTGTAGCTAAAAGGAAATGATAAGGGAGACACAGGGCAGGTAAGCAAACATCCTGTGTCTAGCAGACGCTCTCCCCTGAGTAGGCTAGATAAGCAATGCTTTGTAGTTTTTAATGAGAAAATAGAAAACTAGCTAGCTAGAGCCAGGAGATGACTAGGTGAATGAACAAACAGCCTGCCTTCCCGCCTTAGGCAAGAATGCTTGGTTTGAAATCCCCACGTGAGGTCTCTGTAAGCGAATGGCTAACTGCCACGTCTGCTTCTGTATAACGCTTGCTTGCCCGCCCCTATATAAGAACGTAGTTGTAAGCGCTCGGCGCGGCTCTCGTTTGCAGCTCCTTGTGGGCACTGTGTCGCTGGACACTTTGAGAGTTCGCCCCTGCGCAGGTGAAACTTGGCCAGTAAAGTAACATCTTTGAACCCCTGAAAGTCTCCGATATTGGTTCTCGCGTGTGCTGGATGCTACATTTAGCATCTAGTAAGTACTCAGTGTATGTTAAGTAATATCATTTGATGTTTTCTATCCATATAGAAATAGTAATAAGAAAGCAATATCACAGTCAAAAGCTAGCCTGAGAAAGAAGGGGAAAGCTGTAACTTCCCCTGTATACATTCCTCTGTGTAACCTCTTAGTACCAGAACCAAGAGTACCTCCACCAGCAGATGCACATGCAGGTACTGGGCCCGCCTCCTAGAGAGTATTTGCTTACCTGTAATGGCTGCTTTGTTCTCATTGCCCCTGAAGAAGGATTAGGGATCTGGAGGGGACTGCGAATGGGGGCCCAGTGTCTTATCAAAATTGATCTGATTTGAATTTTGTTTCAGATGATCTTTGAACATTTACATGTGGATTATTTTGTCTTTAGTTTGAAGTATGAGCATCTCTAGGCCATATGAAAACACCCATAGGCTTTCCTTCCATCTCCAATGGGCATATTAGGCCTTCAATAACTGTGCGTTGCATGAACGAAGGAAAACTAACGATTCACCGGATATTAAACATTGGGGAGTGTTTCCAGCGTAAATGATCATTAGTGAGGCAGACTTTAATTACAAAACTTGAGAAGACATTACAAGTTTCAAACAAATGGTTTTTTTGTTTTGTTTTTGTGTGTGTATGTGTTTGCTGCTATTGTTGTTTGGTTTGGTTTCTTTCGGCCAGAACCTAGTTTGGGACTATTGTTACACCAGGCACATGGTCTTTTGTTTTGGCTTAGATTCCTTTATTGTTGGCTCAGCTATTAGCATGTATAGCTAATAATTCATATAGCTATAACATGAATTAGAAATTGCATTATGGTCATGAGGCTGGCAAGACTATACATCCTTTAGTTATAGCACCGCACGTGGCTCAATCCTGAGAGCAAAACAGTTAAAATAGCGGACTGGTAGGAAAGGCTGCTTCCTAGTTGACATTTAAATATTGTAAAATACAAGGTTTTTTTAATCTGTATGTGTGGAAAACCTTGTAATATCAGTGTGCCACTGTTTTCTCTGTGCCAACGTATTTAAGACATTTCAGCAGGAAGTTGTTATTTGGACAATTCTCAATACCATCTGATTAGCTGTGTTTTTTGTTCGCCCGAGCAGCTGGCAATTAATGAATTGATAGGAAATGGTCACAAGGCAGTGGCATTAGCATGCGAACAGCTGGCATTAAAATTAAGTCAATGCAGAGAGGGTTTTAATTTGATAATTCAAATTCACTGAAAAATCACTAGTTGAGTCTTCCATCTAAATGCTCTGTTGAAACACAAAGCTATTGTTATCTTTTAAACCTGAGAGGAAGATGCACTGAGAACCAGGGGTCGCGCGTGTGTCCGTGTGTGTTTGGGTGGGTGGCAGGGGCCCAGGTCCACACCGTAATTTGGAAGCCATACATTTTCCCGCTGAACCATTCATTCTTCCACTTGAGGGCATTTACATGCTACAAACAAATATTATGCCTGATTCCCTTAACCTTCTTCCAGAACAAGTTGCTCACATTTACAAGGCCATAGATCACAGATAGGGTGTGCCTATGGTTTTGGCCTCTCATGGTTACATGCCTCCAGTCTGCCCGTTTCTTGTCAATTCATGAAAACACTGCCATGTCCATCTATGTCCACTTGAATATTGTGCTGTTGTAAATTAGTGATTGTGGAACAAACAGCCTAATTCTGAAACTCATTCATCAAGATCTATGAAGTGTCGTGCTTCCTGTAGTATTTGGAAATACCAAACTTGGACATCAAATTCTTGCTCAGATTTAGCCGTAAGACAAGTTAGCGGCAACAATGAGCACACTTTTTATTTTCCTGTGCCTGCTTTTACGATGAAAGCCTGTCAAGTTACGGTGTGCCCCATCTCTGCAGAACTCTGGTGACAATACAGAAGGAGCACATCAATTAAATATGAAATATCAAGACAAATGCATGAATAAAATATCTAGCATTCAGACAAACGTCCCAAAGCCACTCCTGAGCCATGAAATGCCATTAAATCCTTTAGGAACTCATTAATAGATTAACATTTGGAAGCGGGAGAGTTGAATCCCAATTAAAGATAAGAAGACCAATTACTTATGACATAACACTACAGAATGCTTGAAAAAAGTCAATAGGATAAAATATCAGAGGCAACAACTTAGTATTGAGATGGTAGCTATTAAAAGGCCACTGCATATGTACATATACATATAAACACGTGTTTAATATGCATGTATTGGGACTTTGTAAGTTCTGTGTTTACTACCGTAGTTCCAAGGATCTAAAGGAATTCACTGAGATGAAATAAAGATTCTCTGGGAGTTGATAGCATCTGAGTTATTATTGCTGATCATTTTAATCATTTCAGGGAAAATCCGGGATTTCCTTGAGTGTTTGTAATTTTGGAAGTCCCCCTCCTCCACTACTTTGAATCTGGAGAAAATGCCTGCTATGTTTTGTATGAGCTACAGCTGCTTTCAGTGGGGGGAGGGGCTGGCGAATAACATACATGAAGAGTAACCAGGTTGTACAAGTCCTAAGTGCCAGCTAAAACAAAGTCATCAATGAGTACAATTGATTGGGGTTTTCGATAGCAGTTGACAGGTGCAGGTTTACAGTTGTGAGAACTCAAAACAGAGTTTGCTCTTGTATGGTTTATTCATGATTATGTTATTTTCCATATGAACAACTGTAAAACTGCGTTTTCCCCATCCCTGTACTTGCAATTTTCCTTTTTAAGTTCTGTTATTGATTGGTTGCAGATACTGTTAACCCTGTATTTGGCAAATGGTGAGGACATTATCACTTGTGTTCTCATTTGTGATCAAAGAGATTAACTTGCTGTGAAATTTGAACTAGGCCGAGACACAACAGTACCCACCTAATGAACCAAAGCACATTACCGTTAAGCAGCTAAAGAGATGCATACTGATCACGGGGCTGAAAAATGGATTTGTTTACTTGTAAAGAAGAAAACGTTCATAGAACTATTCATTATTTTAGAAGTTACGCATTACCAGTTTCACAAAGAATTATACAACCCATCTAATTCTTAATCATTATAAGGGGCTGGCCTCATTGACTACAGTTTACATGAAAAAAAATCTGACCTTTGCGATACCTTAGGGAAACAATAGCAATGAACTAAACCTTGCTTGAATTTGGCAAGTGAAGCCTACAAAATTTTAAAGCGGAGACGTAACGTCATGCAAAATGTTACTGCCATTCTAAATCATGTTCTTCAGGTTGGTTTATATTTTCATCTACTGTGCTGTTGAAAATGTCAAAGAAGGAATTTAAGAGTAAATTGTTTGCATTTCCTATTATTTTACCATATGCTGATTTTAAACATTTTAGGGGATCATCTTTGTAGCATTGTGTTTTTCTCATAATCCAGAGAATTTTCTATTTCTGTAGATGTTCCTCCAATTGGTTTCAAAAATGAAAAATGAGCTTTCTTTTTTTTTTATTATGCATAGTAGGCAAGAGTGAGGATCACTGTCAGTTGGATTCTCTTGCTTTTCCAAACCATCAAGTTTATGAATCACTCCAAACGTTTCCATTGTTATGGCCACATGTATTGCTGTGTGCACGATTCCTGTTGGCCCCTACACACTGGTTTTGCTTCTTCCGCTCTATTTTTGTTCAGTAACTGCTGTACTTTGCTTCTATCCACTCATTCAGGTCCATTAGAGATAAATGTAGTTCATTGAATTACATAATTTTTCAGTGAATGTCCAATGTTGTAATTCAAAGACAAATACTGAGTGTCCTACAGTTCAGGCATAGGATAATTGAGACTATACGCAACAGCGAAAGGAAAAAAATGGAATTCATATATGAAATTACTTGCTTTTGCGGGGGGGTGTGTACTGGTGTGTACCCATGCTATTTAGAGAATATACTTTTTATTTTTTAAAGATTTTTATTTATCTTTATTTCTAGAGAGAGGGGGTGGGAAGGAGAAAGAGAGAAACATCAGTGTGTGGTTGTCTCTCACGCGCCCCCTACTGGGGACCTGGCCCACAACCCAGGCATGTGCCATGGCTGGGAATCGAACCAGCCACTCTTTGGTTTGCAGGCCGGCCCTCAATCCACTGAGCCACACTAGCCAGGGATTAGAAAATATATTTTTAATCATGTCAGTTTAGCTTGAATCTCACAACTGACAGACTAGACTTTTCACCAACTAAAAGGAGGTATTATAATGGCTGTCTGTATCTTGCTGTTCATACTCACACCGTTCCTCCAAAATACAAATATGATTTTTTCCAAAAAAACTTAATTCTTTTCTTCTGTTTTGTTTCTGTTTCTCCTGATATTACCTGGTGTGCACAGTAATTTTTTTCTGTATGCTAAGAATAAATGAAATGTATATTCTCTATCTTTAAATTTTGTTTGTGAAGCATAACAAGTTATAGCGACTTTAATGTGTAACATACATTTACAATTACAGTCGTCCGCCCTTATCCATGGGGCTTACATGCCAAGACCCCCAGTGGATGCCTGAAAGCGCAGGTACTACTGGATGCTATGCATACTATATATTTTTCCTATGCATACATACATAGGGTAAAGCTTAATTGATAAATTAGGTACTGTAAGATTATTAATAACAATAACTAATAGTAATATAGAACAGTTATAACAATATACTATGGTAAAAGTTATGAGAATGTGGCAATATTAACTAAAATAAGAGTTTCTTTTTTTAAAAGATTTTATTTCTTTATTTTTAGAGAGGGAAGGGAGGGAGAAAGAGAGAGAGAGAGAAACATCCATGTGCGGTTGCTGGGGGTCATGGCCTGCAACCCAGGCATGTGCCCTGACTGGGAATCGAACCTGCGGCACTTGGGTTCACAGCCCGCGCTCAATCCACTGAGCTATGCCAGCCAGGGCCTAAAATAAGAGTTTCTTGAACACAGCAGCGTGGTACCTTGACCGTCCGTAGGGTACTTAGCTGCTAGGCGAGTAACAGGCACGATTGAAGTCCCTTGTATCCTTTGTTCCCTTCTGGGATGGATACAGCGGACAAAGGCATGATTCAAGTCCCAGGCTGGACAGAATGAGAGTGTGGCATTGTCATCACACTGCTCAGAATGGCATCCAATAGAAAACTTATGAATTGTTCATTTCTGGAATTTTCCATTTGATGTTTTTGGACCGCATTTGCCCGTGGGTGACTGAAACCTCAAAAAGTGCAACTGAGGATAACGGGAACTACTCTATCAGATTTAATTAGTATATAATACAGCAGCTAATATACTTAACACCTACTATTTGTTTCATGAAAAGTATCACATGGTAAATGCTAAGCAATCATATAAAAAACATTTAAAAATGAGCTTTCTTCATTGACGACTATATTAGTTTTTTATTGCTTCTGTAACAAATTATGACCAACTTAGTAGCTTAAAACAATGCACTTTTATCATCTTACAGTTCTGCAGGTCAGACGTCTGACACTGGCATCGCTGAGCTAAAATCAAGGTGTTGGCAAAATCTGTTTTCTTGCCTTTTCTGCCTTCTACAGTCCACTCGGATTTCTTGGCTCGTGGTTCCCTTCCTCAAAGCTGGCAATGTTGCATCTCTGCAATCACTCTTTTTTAAAAAGATTTTATTTATTTATTTTTAGAGAGGGGAAGGGAGGGAGAAAGAGAGAGAGAAACATCCATGTGCGGTTGCTGGGGGCTGTGGCCTGCAACCCAGGCATGTGCCCTGACTGGGAATCGAACCTGCGACACTTTGGTTCCCAGCCCGCGCTCAATCAACTGAGCTATGCCAGCCAGGGACAATCACTCTTAATAATCCTATCTCCCTCTGACCTCCCCTTTCTGCTTTCAGGATAACTCAGTGTAATTTCTCTACCTCAACATTGTCAATCACATCTGAAAAGTTCACAGGTTCCAGCTATTAGAACACAGAGTGGACGTCTGTTGGGGGGGGGGCTTTATTCTGCCTGCTACAAAGACAGACAATGCAAAATGTTAACTTCTACTAATGAAATCATAACCTTTAACTCTCATGCTATTCTGATTTAAACAAACAGTTTTTCTTTAGGGGATTTATAAATTTGGGGCCACTCATGCAAAATCAATGTGAAAAGGTACAAGCACGTATTTGACAAACTAATTCTTAATATTATGAGGATTAGCATATTGATGTCATGGTAGCTCATTGGACAGAATATTTAATTTAAGAAATTTATTGTGGGTGAATTAAATATTTTTAGAAAAAACATTCTCCATTCCAGTGTATCTATCTCCCAATCACATTTACTGCATATGTGCATAAGCACCACAATTTGGTGCTTTTATTGATCAAATTAGCTGAATGGTAGTCAGATTTATTCACCAATTTGTGGTTCATAAGCAGAGTGAGCAACTTCAGACTTTTGTACCAATATTCATAATTACAGAGCTCTTGAAAGTTATAACAGTTACTATAGGCATATATAAACATATTTTATTTTTATTCAGATTCATTATTTCAAACTAAAAAATCTAAACAATACACACACTAAGGAATTGATACTGCCATAAGACAATTGGTCTTAGCGTTAGTTTGGGAAATACATTATTGTGTTCAAATCATTTTTTTTTGACAGAAGTTAACATAAATTCTCAAGTTCTGATAGATTGCAGCTATATTAAATCCACATTTTTGCCTGTGTGGAAAGTCTAAACATGTATTTGTGAGTTTCATTCCAGAGTTTTCAAACATTTAACTTTGAGAGATCTGCTTCTTACTTAGAGAGTAAGATCCCCGTACAGATCTTGGCATGAACTTTTTATCAGTGTAAGAGCTTACAATACCAATAAGCTTCACCACACACCTTTACGCAAGTCCTTTATGCATATTCTAGGAAAGGAAATGGAAACTAACTCTTTTTTTTTTTAGATTTTATTTATTTATTTATTTTTAGAGAGGGAAGGGAGGGAGAGAGAGAGAGAGAGAGAGAGAAACATCCATGTGTGGTTGCTGGGGGTTATGGCCTGCAACCCAGGCATGCACCCTGGCTGGGAATCGAACCTGCGACACTTTGGTTCCCAGCCCGTGCTCCATCCACTGAGCTACACCAGCCAGGGAAACTAACTCTTCATAAGCCTCTGCCACATATGTGTCATGACGTTGAGCTCTTTTCCTTTCTTCTCTTATTTAACTCTCATGATATTCCATTCATTTCACCAAAAAAAAAAAGGCTTTTGCCTAAAGATAGGTGTTTAACACCAGGTATTGTGGATGCGCGTTCTTTCAGGATGAGCAAGAGGTCGGCGCGTCCAATGTTGTGGGTTCGACCACTGGGAAAATCTTTTGTGTTTTCTTCTGTGCCAGGAGCGGATCCCGGAGAGTCCTTCTCCTGCTCCGTCTCTGGAAGAGAGCCATCGCCCGGGGAGCCAGACCTCGTCCCACCCCAGCAGCAGCGTGTCCAGCTCTCCGTCTCAGATGGACCCCCATTCGGACAGAATGGGTGAGTTTGTCACCTGCCACAGGGAACTTAAAGCTACTCAATCAGGAAATCCTTCCTTGGGCAACAGAGTGGGGGGAACGAAGCTGGGGGAGCTGGCGACTCTGTAGTATATACATGGCCTTTGGAAGTGGTCTTTTTTTTTTTTTAATTGCTGAAGCAATTTGAATAACAAAAGGAAACTTAACATGTTAGCAGTTTGTTCTCTGGAAGGGCCTTGATTGAGGCTGTCACTGGATAGGGGGATAACGTGATGGCATTTTTGTAGAGTACATATCAGTGTAATATGTTGGTATTTAACAGCTAGTGTGGTACAATACACCTGTTATACTCAACGACTCCTTTAAAGATGGAAGATAAAATGTCCTTTTGGCAGTTGATCCTTGGAGTGTTTAAAAAGTGAATCAATATATGATTTGTTACAATCTCAGATTTTGGATCACAAGCATTTGATATGCTTTTCCCTACACTTATTTTTTTATTGTATCAGAAATATTACACCATAAACACAATTTCAGAAATGCCACGTTACTGGTAGGGATGTGGCATGTTGGAAACTTGAATCTAGCCATAATTCTGACACTAACTAGCCAGAATATCTCCAGTATGTCACTTAACCACCATGAGTTTCTTCACCCAATATAAAAATAATTACCGTCCTTCTAAAAACGCCGGATGCACTTGACTTCTTTTGTACCGTTTTTGTACCATTTGTACCGTTCACAATAATGATTGCTTCAAGCCTCTCCAAACTAATGTCTTGTTATTGGTTTTTTTTTTTTGTTGTGTTTTGGTTTTGGTTTTTGTGAGAGGGGAGGAATTGAGGGATCAGGGAAGGTGTTCGATTCTGAATTTGTGCTGCGGAAGGGGGAATATGATTTCCCTCTTATGGAAATTCATCCAGGTCTCACTTATCCTGTCCACGTTGCATATTGTTTATGGCTTTTAGCATCCTAGCGAGCTCAGGGTGGCTCCAAGCCGGCTCCCCATGGTCATCGGCTGTGGAGCATTCACAAATCTGGATGCCCAGGCGCACACTAAGGGTCTGGCACAGAGCCTGCCAGCATGTTTTGTTTTGCTTTTATCGTGCAGCCAGAGTTAAGGACTGCTGAGCTAGAACTGGAGACTAATGGCCCTAATGAGTAAGTTTAATTCCTGGGCAGGTCGATGGTGGTCTTCTAGCTTTACTGTCCTGTGGACAGTGACTACCTGTTTGTCACACATGGTGCGCAACGTACAGGAGAGAGTCTGAGCAAGACAAACGGGGACGGCTGGGCGACCACCGAGGAATCGAGAAAGCAAAACACGTGTTCTTCTATTTGGAGGAGTATCTAAGAAGAGAAGAAGGGGAGAGAACTTGTTATGGAGTCCTGGTCAATGCACGGCACATAGGGAAATGGACGCTGTGACAGTAACTCGGAGCTAAGCTTACGGTGGCTTACACTTAGAAGTAAAATCAAATATTTCCCAAAGAATACAATATTCTAAAAACGCTTGACAATCTAAGACATTTCTAATTCCCCTGGCAGTAACTAGGCTCTCTATCACATTCCACAATTGTCCAAGGAGATAATGAGATTGTCTAGAAATGAATAAGAAGTTTTGATGATTTTTAAACTGACCTTATTTTATACATGGAGCTGTATAATGTTTTTCTTTTTTAAAGATTTTATTTATTTATTTTTAGAGAGGGAAGGGAGGGAGATAAAGAGAGAGAGAGAAACATCCATGTGTGGTTGCTAGGGGTCGTGGCCTGCAACCCAGGCATGTACCCTGACTGGGAATCGAACCTTCAACACTTTGGTTCGCAGCCCGTGCTCAATCCACTGAGCTACGCCAAGAAGTTTAGCAGCCAGCCAGGGCTTAATGTTTTAATAAAATATAACTACAGAAAGTTCAATGCTAAACTATGAAAATTGTCATGATTTCCCGGTTTCAATACAAAATTTGGGGGCAGAATTTTGTATTTTATCTAGTAATTTTACTATCTATATATGTGCAAAAACTCTTTATACTGACATGATGCATAATTATTTTAAATTTATGGACTTAAGTGGTAAATTCTCTTTAGAAGCATTTTGGGAAATAGATTATTAATTATAGAGGGAAAAAGAAAATTTACATATAAACTTCTTAAAAATATATTTAAAATTAAAGAAATTATGGTGGCAATTATATAAATATTATATACATATTATATAATTTTTAAAAATGTCTTGAGAATATAAGACATTTCTAATTCCCCTATCAGTAACTAGCCTCTCAATCACATTCCACAATTATCCAAGCACAAATTTTTGTGTTTCAGAAGAAGTGTATAAAATTAATGTTAGTTGGGTTTTTTCAGATTTTATTTATTTATTTTTAGAGAGAGGCTAAAGGAGGGAGAAAGAGAGGGAGAGAAACATCAGTGTGCGGTTGCCTCTTTTGAGCTCCCCCTGCTGGGAACCTGGCCTGCAACCCAGGCATGTGCCCTGACTGGGAATCGAACCAGTGGCCCTTTGATTCACAGGCCAGCACTCAACTACTGAGCCATACTGGCCAGGGCTAATGTTAGATGTTATTAAAATAAAATAGCTATTTCTCTGGTGCTTTTTTTGCCTTTCTTTTGAGTGATTTGTAAGAAAATCACTCTGTCATATCTCTTATTTACAGTTATGATGTCCGGCAATAGAGAGGAACTTATTGTTGATCAGGATAATGGACCAACCATCAAAAAATTCCAAAGGGATAATAGAGGTAAAATGATTTTTGCTTATTTGATGTACATATAAAGATCAGATACTAACTTAATTCACATCCCAGTATATTGCATTCATTTTCCTAAGTCAGAAGAGATCCATAATGGCTGTAGATAAATTATTTCATTAGTAAAAAAATGGTATTGATCAGAAGCTTGTTTATTTGATGTTATAAATTCCATAATCGGGCTAAAGTTTGTCTGGGCCTGTGGTTGGAAACATAACCCTAAAGCCCTTTTATCACCCTGGTCTGAGACATTTGAGTCTTTTAAATTGTGCATGCGCTTTGTTAACTATTTTTAAATGCCTCACAATCGGATGGTTATATTTGGAAAACTGAGTTGCTGTCATGAAGGATATTCCCCTCAATCCTCAAAAGTGATTTTAAAAGTCTATGCTAATTTGGACATTTCAAAGGCCAGCTTAGCAAGGTACTCCAATCAAGTATATGCCACCGATCCGGCTTTCGATCCACTTGAGGTAGAGCTCTTTCTAAGGATATCTGTTTCAAGACGGCAGGGAAAGTATGAATTTCAAAATCATGCCACTCTGATAGGAAAGCTGAGTGCACTTTGCTTAAAGGCAAAGATGAGGGGAAAGGACATCAGTACACTTCAAAATATTTTTTAAAAATACACCAAACAATCATCAAATGGTTGTAAGCACGTTATAAGTTCCGCATTATGACTGCCACCGCGAGTTAGAGAGTGTCTCTAAGCAAAAGAACATAAACTAACATGGTATCTATGTGATCATCAGATGGTCTGTATGTATTTCACTCTCTGGTGGTTTTTCTATCTCTACTGAAGATGCTCTTTGCATCTATATAATAATATATATTTATATACAAATATATAGTATATGTAATACATATAAATATATATTATGTATTGTATATATAATATATTTATATTATATATTTCACATATAATATATATTTTATATTATATAAATATTTTTTGTATTTTATATGTGTTTTATATACAATACATTTATATATCATCTATTTTATATAATATATTTGATATTATATGAATCTTTTATATGGTATATATAAATATATATTTATGCATACATATAAATTATATATATATAAAAGACTTAATGAACTGACAGGTTAATAGAGAAAATTTTCTTTCTTCTCTAGACTGAGCTCACTTTCTAATAAGCAAGATGAGCATTTTAGTTAGAATTTGGAATACTATATGATTTTAGTTCCATTGACCCATGTTTGGTTTCCTTGACACATGTGTAATATTTTTTTATATACCATTTATATAAAATTATATATAAATTTTAAATCTCCTTTTACCCTCTGGGGCTCTGAGATATAAATGATTCACTTCAGACCAGTCAGAATGAAAGAAGTCAAGTTCGGTGTGTCAAACTAGCCAGACTCTTGGGTAATGAAATTGTAGTTCAAGATGAAGCTTCCTTCATCACCTGACAACAGTGTGTTCCTGAGGCCTCTTTCCCACCTAGAGGACAGCTTGGGAGCAAAGCAGCTTTTCTAGCAAAGTATAAAGCTGCACCTCACATATATGATTTCTTTGGACCTGCAGCCCCCATAAGTCAAAATGGCATTTAGAGCTGGCCTCGCTGCTCCCGTGCCTGAGCACATACTGCTGTGTTTTATGAAAAATCAGCTGGAGCACTTGTACAGATGTACAGGAACTGATTTTCATAAAACACACAGTGGTATCTACCAGCATTTCTGAGTCTCTTGCTGGGGAATGGCACAGTTTCGTCCGCTTCAAGTAGGTTGGTCACGCATTGCGCTGAAGATGGTAATAGGTAGAAGTGGCACGTTCAGCTACACCCCAGCGGTAAGGGAAGGCTTTCTTTTAAATAAGGTTTTCTATGTCGAGTTCTACCGGTTAGATGTGTGATAGTCAGACAAACTATATTTTCCTCAAGCAGAATTTTGTTATTAAAATGGAACGCAGCGAAAGGAGAAGTCTCAACATTTATTAAGTGTGACAAGTAAGCAGTTTAGACAACTGCAGCAAACATATGTTTTCGCATCTGTTTTGAGTAATATCATCGTGATTTTAAAGTGATTTATAGCCGTGGAAATTATAAAACGCCAGCTTTGCTATTATGTGGAAATGTTTAAAAAATGAAGACATATCATTACAGTATGCTTCATGTAGCCTGCCTCTTACCGTGCCTTGTAAAGTGGGATGACAGTGTGATACGTCTCAAATGATCATTTGCATTTTGCCTTAAGTTTTCATGTGCAGACTGACTATTCAAAGTCTTTATTATCTGGGCCTTCCTGGCAGTATTGTCTAATTAGACTGTGTCCAAAATGACTTATGACAATAGCTATTTAATTTGGACTGGAAAACTCTGGCTTGACTCAGGTGCTGTATTTTGACGACTCGGCGTGCTCAGCGAAGTGAAGCCTTTGATTTTATCTTCCGCAGATTTGTCAAACAAATTGATACAAAGCAAGATGCTTTTTCTGGGGCAGCTTCTGGTCTCTCAAACCATTAACAACAATAGAGGCCTTCTGATATTTTACATTTGGTATCAAATGTGTTCACTGAAACCTTCATGCTGTAGAAGCACTGGAATGACATATTTATTGTCTAACCCAAAACTGGAGTCCACTGAACCATCACATTTTAAATCAGTCCACAGGCAACAGGTGAAAAGCTGAATAGTTGTAATATCTTCTGATCATAAGAATCTAAAGTACATTTCACCTTGAATAAAAGTATTATCATATTTATTTATTTATATACACGTAGGCTAGTTTCAGTAAGAGGAGGGTTTGGGATACCTATTGATACTGCAATAGTAGACATATTCTGTGTTTTGTAAGATGCTTCCCTCTCTTTCTGTGTTCCTGAGAAAACTTAGATGCTTCACTACATCTTTAAGACCTTGTGCTTGGAAATGATTATTGATCCTTCTTAAAATGAAAAATATATCTTTGGAATACTATCTTTTGAAAGACAAAGCCATGTATTTGGCCAATAAAAATGCAAACGGCATGGCAAATGTACCTTATGATGAAGTTGAAATGCATAATGGCGATTTCACTTAGATGTGGAGTCTGAAGAACAAAATAAACACACAGAATAGAAGCGTGCACACAGATACAGAGGACAGACTGCAGCTGTCAAAGGGGAGGGGGTTGAGGAGCTGGGCGAAAGGGTGCAGGGATTGGGCAGTGTAAATTGGTCGTTACAGAATAGCCAGAGAGATGTAGAAAGCAGCGTGAGGGGCCCTGGCTGGCGTAGCTCAGTGGATTGAGCATGGGCTGCGAACTGAAGTGTTGCAGGTTCAATTCCCAGCCAGGGTACATTCCTGGGTTGCAAGCCATAACCCCCAGCAACCGCACATTGATGTCTCTCTCCCTCTCTCTCTCTCTCTCTCTCTCTCTCTCTCTAAAAATAAATAAATAAAAACTTAAAACAATAGTTTAAAAAATAATGGTTTAAAAAAACAGCGTGAGGAATACAGTTGATGATATTGTGATAACTATGCATGTGAGCAGGTGGGCACTGAAAGTGGGGGGCGGGGGGGGGGGAGGACCACTCTGTAAAGGACATGATTTTCTAATCACTTTGCTGTACATCGGAAACAGATACTGACTGCTACTGAATGTAGACTGTAATTGAAAAATTTAAAATGACCACGTGATCCAGAAATTCCACTACTGGGGATTTACGCAAAGAAAAATGAAAACACTAAATTGAAAAGATAGGTGCACCCCTATGTTCAGTACACCATTATTTACAATTGGCAAGATAGGGAAAAAAGCTAGGTGGTCATCGATAGAGGAATGGATAAAGAAGGTGGGCAATATGTATATATTGAATGGAATACCGCTCAGCCATACAAAGAATACAATGTTGCCATTTCCCACAACATGGATGGACTTTGAGGACATCATACAAAGTGAAATGAGTCCGAGAAAGACAAACACTGTGTGATTTCACTTACACGTGGAATCTGTAAGTAGATAAATAGGTAAATGAATAATCAAACAAACCTAATCAAATAAAACTGATAGGCACAGAGAGCAGATGGGCGGTTGCCAAGAGAGAGAGGGTTGGGGGACGGCTGAAGGGGGTGAAGAGGTGCAAACTTCTGGATATGAAAGGATATCCAAACTTTTTGGATATCACGGTGGTGTCGTACACAGCATGGTGGCTCTGGTCAATAGTACTACATTGCAAATTTGAAAGTTGCTAAGTCAAATTGAAAGGATCTCGTGACAGAAAAATAATTAGCACTGCGTGGTGACAGATGGTGGCTTTACCTCTTGTAGCGATCGCTTTGTAGTGCGTATAAATGTTGAATCAGCATGTTGTACACCTGAAACTCGTGGAATGTATCTCAGTTACACTCCAATGAAAAGATACTAGGACTCTTCCCTCCCCATCAAGGCTGTCTCTCCTGCTATGCATTTACCACCCCCCTCCCCGCCTCAGTTCCTAACTTCTGACAGCCACGATTCTGCTTTCCATTTCTTTAATTCTGTCATCCTAAGAATTTCAGCATGTGCGTTTTTGAGATTGTATTTTCACACAGCGTAATCCCCTTGATATTTATCCAAATTCTTGCTTGCGTTCATAATTGTTTTTTTATTCTGTTTTCTTGCCAAGTAGTACTCCATGGTATGGATGTATCCATTGTAGGAATACCATGTAAAGCTTATGTGGACATTTATGTTCAAGATTTAGTTTTCATTTTTTTCTTTCGTTGATTACAGATAGAGGGGAAGGGAGGGGGACAGAGAGTAAAGAAACATGGAAGTGAGAAATATCGAGATCAGTTGACTCTTGGGGGAAGAGTCATGCACCCCAACTGTGTCCTGAAGCTGAACCCACAACCCTGCCACATGCCTTGAGCAAGAATCAAACTGTCAACCTTTCAGTTTACGGGAAAACACCCGACCCACTGAGCCACATTGGCCAGGGCTGTGTACAGGTTTTCATGTAGGTATAACATCTCATGGCTCTGGGACATATGCCCACAATTATAACTGCTGGGTCATATAATAAGTGTCTGTATAGTTTTAATAACAAACTGCCGTACTATTTCCCAAAGTGGCTGCACTATTTTGGTATTCCTCTCGGCAATATATAAATGGCTTGAGTTGTCCACATCTTCATCAGTATTTTGTATTTTTATTTAAATTTAGCTGTTCTCATGGGTGTGTGTAGTGATATCTCATCGTGCTTTTAATTTCCATTTCTTTAATGGCCATTGATACTGAACCCTTATATATTCTCTTTGGTCAATTCTCTGTCTCTCTCTCTCTGTCTCTCTCTCTCTCTCTCTCTGTCTCTTTGTCTCTCTCTCTCTCATACTTTTTTATTGTTGTTCAAGGACAGTTGTCTCCATTTTCCTGCCACTAATTTCCTCCACCCTACCCACCCCCACCTCCCACCCTCAATCCTTCCTCCATTTGGCTTTGTCCATGGGTCCTTTATACATGTTCCTTGACGACCCCTCCCCTTCTTTCCCCCAAAATCACCCTCCCCCTTCCCCTCTGCTTACTGTCAGTTTGTTCTTTAGTTCAGTGTCTCTGGTTGCGTTTTGCTTGCTTATTGGTTTTGTTCATTAGTTCCAGTTAAAGGTGAGATCATATGGTATTTGTCTTTCATCACCTGGCTTATTCACCCAGCATAATACTCTCCAGTCCCATCCATGCTGTTGCAAAGGGTAGGAGCTCCTTCTTTATTTCTGCTGCATAGTATTCCATTGTGTAAATGTACCACAGTTTTTTGATCCATTAATTTACTGATGGGCTCTTAGGTTGCTTCCAGCACTTGGCTATTGTGAATTGTGCTGCTGTGAACATTGGGGTACACAGGTTCTTTTGGATTGGTGTTTCAGGGTTCTTAGGGTATAATCCCAGCAGTGAAATTGCCAGGTCAAAAGGCAGTTCCATTTTTAGTTTTCTGAGGAAACTCCATCCTGTTTTCCACAGTGGCTGCCCCAGTCTGCAGTCCCACCAACAGTGCACTAGGGTCCCCTTTTCTCCACATCCTCTCCAGCACTTGTTGTTTGTTGCTTTGTTTATGATGGCCATTCTGACCAGTGTGAAGTGATATCTCATTGTGGTTTTAACTTGCATCTCTCGGATGGCTGGTGATAAGGATTTGCATTGAATTTGTAGATTGCTTTGGGAAACATGGACAGTTTCTCTACGTCAAGTCTACTACTTAATGAACATGAGCTGCCTTTCATAAATATTTTTAATTTCCTTTTAAATTCTTTTCATCGATATTTTGTAGTTTCAACCCCGGCTGGTGTAACTCAGTGGACTGAGTGCCGGCCTGCGAAGCAAAGGGTCACTGGTTTGATTCCCAGTCAGGGCACACGCCTGGGTTGCAGGCCAGGTCCCCAGTGGGGGCCATGTGAGAGGCAACCACACATGGATGTTTCTCTCCCTCTCTTCCTCCCTCCCTTCCCCTCCCTCTAAAAATAAATAAATAAAATCTTTAAAAAATATTTGGTAGTTTCAATATAAAAATCTTTCACCTTGGTTAAATTTATTCCTAGATATTTTGTTCTTTTTACTGCAATTATAATTGGGATTCTTTTCTTAACTTCTATGCTAGTTCTTTATTAGTATGTAGAAACACAACTTATTTTCGCCTGCTAACTTTGTATCCTACAACTTTAACGAATTTGTGTATTAGTGCTAATAGAATTGATGTAGAGTTTTGAGGGTTTCTACATGTCAGATTATGTCACATGACAAAAAGATAATCTTATTGTTTTTGATATGTTGACTTGGTCTTTTGTTTCTTGGATAAAACACTCTTGATCACGTATATAATCATTTTTATGGTAGCTGAATGTTGATTGCTTATATTTTGTTGAGCATTTTTGCATATATATATTCATAATTGATATTGTTGCATAGTTTTTTTCTTTTCTTGTGATGTCTCTTTCTGGTTTTGGCATCAGGGCATTACAGCATCATAGGATGCTTTGGGAAGCTGGAAGTGTTCCTACCTTCATGATTATCTAAAAGATTTCGTTAGTGGTCAGGTATATTTTGTACAATTTGAGCTATCCCTTTGACGAAGGAGAATTAATTTTTATAATAATGAAAGAAGGATAGATAAAACAGGTGCATAGCACCTGAAACAGCAATTGACAAATGTAATATGGGGGTTGATTCTTCAGAAGTTTTCTGACAATTAAACTGAAAGCATCCAGATGGGGTGAACGAGTCACAAACAAGGAGCTGAGAAACCAAAATTCACTTCAAGATTTTAAAACACGATGTTATTTTACAGCACCTGCAAATGTTTGGCCTATTGTTTATTTTGGATGATTTTGATCTGTGAGCTAGATACTTTTTTCCATGTCATGTTTGCAGATAAATAGTTCAAGGCATGCTTTTATAGTTGTCCTCAATGATGTTTTTGCTGGTAAATATCTATCTTTATATCTATTAATCTTGTATCTCCAGATTAAAGCTCGCTGTTCCCATTTTGTGAGATAGCGGCAAAATAAAGCCTTTAATGTAAGTAATTTAACATTGTAAATGAAAATGACAAGGACTTTTGAAATAACTTTAATTTGATCTCCGTTGCTATTACCATACCTGAGATTTGTGTTACAACATAGTCTGGCACTGTTTGTAACCAGTGGTTACCAGGAAGACCACTTCTGGGAATAATTTGACAATCTCACACGGGCCAGATCAAACAAGTAGTTTATGACTTTTGGAAACCGCTTTTTGGGTCTTTTTCCCCTTTGTATCAAATTCTTTCAGGGTCCTCAGCAACACTTTTGGCACTATCTGACCTGTTTTGATTAATATGACAGGATTTAATGTTTTAAAAATTATTTGCACCTGATGTCAAGGTTTGTGATAATTTTTCATCATCTTTATTTAGAGAAACAGCTTAAAAACTGGTAATAACACACAAAACAAACTGGATATAAGCAGAAGATATTTCTGTGTACTTAACCAAGAGCCTTTGTTAAATAATAAATGAACCGTTCATGAGTGTGTATGCTTGCCTTTTTAAGGGAGCTAAATTCTAAAAGCAGCATTTGTCATTGTATTGAGTTAAAATGTGAGAACTCAAATGAGATAAACTAACTTGTTATTACTAACTCTACATTAGTGGAGTCAGTTGTACTTATAAACCTCTGGTCTAATTTATTATGATAATATGAGAGTAGTATTTTAATTTTTTAAATTTTTTTGATAGTAGTATTTTTAGATTTCATAATCAGTATTCAGTCTTAAACTAATCAACAAGATAGTCATTTGAATGCAAATGGAAAAAATAGACTGATTTACTAGATTCTTCTTTATTATAAAACATAGCACTTTTAAAAAAATACAGTTTACTCCATTTTCTTTTTCAGTGTTTTTTTAAGATTTTATTTATTTATTTTTAGAGAGGGAAGGGAAGGAGAAAGAGAGAGAGAGAAACATCAGTGTGAGGTTGCTGGAGGCCGTGGCCTGCAACCCAGGCATGTGCTCTGACTGGGAATCCAACCTGCGACACTTTGGTTTGCAGCTCGAGCTCAATCCACTGAGCTACGCCAGCCAGGGCTTCTTTTTCAATGTTACACATCGATCCAGCAATATTTTTTAGGCAAGGATAAAATCTGTAGTTAGCATTTAGAAAACTGTTATATTCTGATCCAAAACAATTTACTTATAAGCCTAGTGGCAAATCAAATAGTCAATTAATATACTTCAATTTATTTTAATTTAGTTTTCCTGGTTGTTTAGAATTTCATTGTTGAGATAAGAAGCATACATATTAATTACTATAAACATAGAATTATTGTGCTTTTAAAATTTAAACATTCAATTTATAGGTTCAATCTTCTAATAATAAATATTTTCAAAGTTTTTATTTACTTATTCTACATGCATTTCTTTGGATACCTGTATTATACAAGTCCCCATGTAAGTTTTTTGAAATTTTTGAAATTTTATTTTATTTTATTGAATTTACTGGGTGATATTGGTTAATAACATTATATGGGTTTCAGGTACACAATATTTCTACAAATACAGAATACATGTTAGGCATCTATTCCATTGGATTTATGTGTTGAAATCTTTACAAAATAGACAATACGGAGAGATATGCAAAGTGGAAAATGTATATGAAAAGCGAATCGTTATTCTGAAAGATACATAGAAATTAAGAACCATTCATTGAATAGAGAAGCTAAATTGCCAGCTTTGATTTTAACTACTTTTAATTTCTAACAGAAAACTTTGATTAAATTTGTATGTAGCACACCACGTTGAAAACATTAATTTGTGTACTTCTTGTGCTCTTGGGGCCTAAACAGAATGTTAGCACCAGTTTCCTGCCCGAAAGAGTACATTTCTTCTTATAAAAACAATTGATAATTCAATAAATATGTTAATATAAACATGAAAGTTTTTAAACATGGACAACATCGAGTGACTCTTTTTAAATATATAGGATGTTATGAGAAAACAATGTTCATATAAATACATTGTGATACATACACATAGAAATCTGTGTTAAGTATGACATCATTCTATATCTGTCTACATCCATTTATCTAATATCCTGCCTTCTAAGCAAAAGAAAGGGAATACATATTAAAAGATAAATGTAAGATGCTTTCATCTTTTGACACGGTGATAATGTCCAAGGCATTCCAAATTCAAAGATTTTTAAATGGAAGGGAAGTAAACATAATTACTTTAAAGGCTTAACAAAAAAACACATACTTTTTGCCCTGGCTGGCGTAGCTCAGTGGATTGAGCGTGGGCTGGAAACCAAAGTGTCGCAGGTTCGATTCCCAGTCAGGGTACATGCCTGGGTTGCAGGCCATGACCCCCAGCAACCGCACATTGATGCTTCTCTCTCTCTCTCTCCCTTCCTTCCCTCTCTAAAAATAAATAAAATCTTTTAAAAAAAGAAAAAAAAACACATACTTTTTAAGAGTAAAAACAGATGAACAAAGAAACGTTTCCAACTATCATGTATTTAAACTGTCATTTAACCGCAAAAAGGTGAAAAGTGAGAAATGACTATGTCACCTCACGCAAGCGCCGCAAAAGCTCCCGCCAACACCTGTCGCCTGATGCCATCACTGAGATCAGTGGAAAAAATAACAACCTAAAGACTTTATATCTCTAAATTAGTATTTACAAACAGCTCTTTGCAAATAAATATTTTTTACAAATCCTCATGAGTCTTTGGCTACTTGGTGGGTGTGGAAATGAGAAAAAGCTGAATTTATTGTTACCCTTTCCTATTCTTTCTGAAGGGCCTTCCATTCATAAGTTGCTTTGCTGTTCCCTGGAATTGGGAAGGCAGCCCCCAGATAATTGGGAAAATTGAGTGTTTTCTACGCTCTAGAATGTTTAAAAAGATTATACATCTTTCTGCATGTTGCTGATGTAGAGTAAGGAAGGCACAATTTGTTAAGATGGCAAACTCTCACTTGAAAAATGATATCAGAAGCAAACTCCTATAGTGGGAATTGTATTTAGAATGAAGAATTCTAAGTCCTTCTCATAGCTTTCCCACATACTACTTATTATAGCTAGTACATAATTGGCCCTTGATAATGTAAAATAAGTTATTTAAGGAACTAATCAATAGCACATTGGACAAATTATTCTCTCTAAAGCTTAGTTTCCTTATCTGTAAAATGGGAATAATATGTGGACTCTAAGTGTTGGTCTATAAATCATTTTATATTGACTAATAGGAGACTATTTTTATACCGTCAACATAGAATTATTTATATGTGAAGTAGTATTAGTTTTTTGTTTTAAAAATAAAAGTGTTAGCCCTGGCTGGTGTGGCTCAGTGGATTGAGTATCAGCCCGCAAACCAAAGGGTCACTGGTTCGATTCCCAGTCCAAGCACATGCCTGGGTTGTGGGCCAGGTCCCCAGTAGGGGGCGTGCGAGAAGCAGCCACACATTGATGTTTCTCTCCCTCTCTCCTTCCTTTCCCCTCTCTCTAAAAATTAAATAAATAAAATCTGTAAAAAAGTAAATGTAAGCCATAAAGATAGAATTTCTTAATTATTATCAGATTGTTTTATTTTTTAATTTATTTACTTTTAATTCAATTTATTGGGGTGGCATCGGTTAACAAGATTACAGAGGTTTCCAGTGTACAACTCTATGATACGTCATCGGTATGTTGCGCTGTGCGCCCACCACCCAAAGTCAAATCTCTCTTCATCGCTGTATATTTGACCCCTTGTCTTTTACTGTCCTACTGCTCTCCCCTCTGGCAACCACCAGACCGTTGTCTGGGCCTGTGAGTTTTTATTTGTTTGTTCCTTTGTTGCCTTCAATGTTATATCCCACATACGAGTGAAACCATATGGTTCTTAGCTTTTTCTGTCTGATTTATTTTACTTAGCATGATATTCTCAAGATCCATGCATGTTGTTGCAAATGGCAGCATTTCATCTTTTCTTATGCCTGAGTAGTACTCTACAGTATCTATGTATCACATCTTTATCTAATCACCTATCAAAGGACATTTCAGTTCTTTCCATGACTTGGCCTCTATGAATAGTCCTGCAATCAACATAGGGGTGCATATGTCTTGTGAATTAAAGTTTTCAAATTTTCTGGGTAGATACCCAGAAGAGGATGGCTGGGTCATATGGTAACTCTATTCTTAATTTTTTGGAGGAGGCTGCATACTCTTTTCCATAGTGGCTGCTTTCCTGGTTATTAGTAAAGCAAACCATTAAAATCTGATTTTTAAGCCTTAAAACCACAATACAAACAGGCTCATACCTATTAGGGTCTCCTTACCATCTTTCATATGAGTTTCATCTGCACAACTGACTATCCCCAATATCTTGTCAGTGTGCTGTGGTCCCCCCTTATCCAAGGGGGACATATTCCAAAATGGCTGCTGGACTTCTGAGACTGCAGGTGGTGCTTGCTGCACCCTAGATTTACTGTTTCCCCCCCCATATGTACCTATAAAGTTTATTCTACAAATTAAGCAATTTCTTGGATAGATGATTGGTTCTTATTGTATAACTTAGCAACCTCAACACACAATGGTTATTCTTTCCTTAAGCTGAGAACTCTTACTTTTTCAACTTAAGGGAAGCAGTTTATGGCTTCTCTTTGGCATATGTCAATAGCCAGCATCATTACTCTTGTGCTTTGGGGCTGTTGCTGAGTATAATAAGGTTTAGCTGCACACAAACACCGAGATACAGTGACAGTCGATCTGATAACAACGTATCTGGCTACTAAGTGACCCCAGGGCAGAACGCAACGCACCAAGGGATGACTCGTGTTCTAGAGCAAAGCCACATGAGATTTCATCATGCTACTCAGAGTGGCACACCGTTTAAAACGTAGGACTTGTTTATTGCTGGGATCTTAGATTTCATGTTTTCAGACTGAGGCGGACCAAGGGTAACCGAAACCACAGAATGTGGAACCATAGCTGTTTCAAAATATGTAGCTAAAATTTCCTTTGCAGATATGTACCTGCAATTCGAATTTCGGAAAAAAGGGGAAACCTGTATATTTAGGTCTATGAGTTAGATTTGTACTTGGTTTTAAAAGTCTGTTGTTTCGTATATTTTAATTGATCTCCTCAGACAATTATGTGTTTTATTTTCTTCAGTGAAGCACACAACAAGTGAGAAAGGCTGCATTTTTTTAGATGACTGAATTTTTGATAGTCACAAATAACAGAAATTATTCCTATGAGGTCCAAGTTTTATGCATATTTATGCATATTTTCAGGGAAAATTAAAACAAAATCTTTAAATGCCATATTTTTTGGACTATAAGATGCGCCTTCTCCCCCCACAATTTGGGAGGAATAATGGTTGTTAATGCTGCCATTGAGTTCTGTTTACATGTACATTGGTGAAATATTATACTATTTATGTTATTAAATATTTTACCACATTTTTTGCTTAAAATTTTTTTTGCCTATTTTCCTCCTCTAAAACCTACCTGTGTCTTATGGTCCGAAAATACGGTATTAGCCTCTATATAAAAGTAATTTATTATAAAAAGTGTATTTGTTTTCTATCGCTACCATAAGCAGTTGCCTCAAACTTAGTGGCTTAAAACAATACAATGGATCATCTTCCATTTCTGTTGGTCAGACGTGTGGTATCTGCCTCACCAGACTCCAATCAAAGGGCTAGCAGGCTGTTTTCCTTTCTGTGGGCTCTAGGGGAGAATTTATATCCTGATCTTTCAAAGTGCTGGCAGAATTCAGTTCCACGTAGTTGCAGAACTAAGGGACCTGTGTTCTCACTGGCTCTGCTCTGAGGGGGGTCTCTAATCTCTGGAGCCCTACAACGTTCCCGGGCTCATGGACCCCTCTCTCCATCCTCAAAGCCAACGACAGTGGATTAAGACCTTTTATTGCATCTCCCTAACCCACTCTTCTGCCTTCCAGTTTCATGACGCCTGATTACAGTGGGCCCATCCTAAAAATCCAGCCCAGTCTCCTGATCTCGTGTCCTTAAACTTAATCGCATCCACCACATCTCTTTTGCCATGTAAGGTAACGTGCTCACAGGTTTCAGGAATTCCAATCTGTCTTCTCTGGAATAGGGGCATTATACTGCCTGCCACACACACACACACGAAGAGTTTAAGTTCCCAAAATATGGTAGAAGTGAACAACCACTTTTTAACATTAGATTGGACATCTTATAAACCAAGACAAATGATACCACAATGTGAGTGTAACTGCAAGATAAGGGGATAGAAAATGGAAAAATGAAGTGGCCATGTTTTATTTTCTCAGCCTTTTGAGTCCGTTTTTGTGTTACATGCACAGGTAAGAAGTAACAGCATCTGGTAGCAATTAATGTTTTCTTTTCTCTTACAAAATCAGCTCTAGGGAAAAATTTTTAAATAGTGTATAATGATTTCTGAAAAATATGATTAACACTGCTTGGGAATTGAGATATGAACTTGACCAATTTGTAAAGTTGATGCAAAACTGTTTTTGAAAAGGGGGAGATTAATATTCTCTATATCATGTGCCCAGATTGGTATATTTCCACTACTAGTCACTGGTCTGTATTCAAAAGTGATAGATACTGATATTTGCTATGGAAATAATTTTGCTAAAGGTAATTTTTTAAAGATTTATTTATTTGTTTTTTAGAGAGGGAAGGGAGGGAGAAATAGAGAGAGAAAGAGACATCAATGTGCAGTTGCTGGGGGTCATGGCCTGCAACCCACGTATGTACCCTGACTGGGAATCGAACCTGCGACACTTTGGTTCGCAGCCTGCGCTCAATCCACTGAGCTATGCCAGCCAGGGCCACTAAAAGTAATTTTAAGAGACTATCTTTTGTTTGTTACATTCAACTTATTGAAAATGTTTTATATACATATTAAAAAATCCATGCCTCCATTTGTAAAAACAGATTTTAAATCATTCAAAAGTGTTGATGTCCACAAAGACCTCCTTCTAAATTTACTTGAAATTTTATTCCTGATTTTCGTAGTTCCAAATTGTGATGTTTGACTATTGTGATGCCTGTTACAGATGTTTCACAAACTTGCGAACACTTTATAAATGATTGGCTTTGACAAGGATGGGCTATTTGCGTTTAGCTAAAGGCAACATGTAATATGATGGACACAGATCATTGCTTTATCCATGAAACTTACCGTTCCACCTGACTTGGATCAGCTTTAGTAAATTCCAGCATTTATTTATGAGAGTGTCATCAATCCAGAAAAACCTAAGGCCCCCGCTACAAACACAGAATAACTGTTGAGTGTCAGCAAATGCCCTTTGCTTTCCACAATGCAGTCATCAAAGGGGATAATGTTCATTAAGAGCTTACTATGTGCCAGGCATTGGTCTAAGTGCTTTGCCTGGACT
This sequence comes from Phyllostomus discolor, assembly GCF_004126475.2. Lineage (NCBI taxonomy): Eukaryota > Metazoa > Chordata > Mammalia > Chiroptera > Phyllostomidae > Phyllostomus > Phyllostomus discolor. The sequence continues at coordinate 104,477,667 of NC_050198.1, forward strand.
ATCTCATTGAATCCTCACACTTCGTCTCCCATGTATATATGAGAAAACTGAGGCCCAGAAAGGAAAAATTTCTTTTTTTTATTTTTTAAAGATTTTATTTATTTATTTTTAGAGAAGGAATTGAGGGAGATAGGGAGAGAGAGAGAGAGAGAGAGAGAGAGAGAGAGAGAGAGAGAGAGAGAAACATCAATGTGCGGTTGCTGGGAGTTATGGCCTGCAACCCAGGAATGTACCCTGGCTGAGAATCGAACCTGCGACACTTTGGTTCCCAGCCCGTGCTCAATCCACTGAGCTACGCCAGCCAGGGCTGAAATATTCCAAATTTTATTTAACAAATAAAATTGATGGATGATGGATAAAGAAAACGTGGTGCATGTACGCCATGGAACACTACTCAGGCATAAGAAAAGATGAGGTACTGCCATTTGCCACAACATAGACCTTGAGAACATCGTGCAAAGAGAAATAAGTCAGACGGAAAAAATCAAGAAGCATAGGATTCCACTCATGTGCAATACAAAACTGAAAGCAATGGATGAACAAACGAGACCAGCAAACATGCAAAAACTCATAGAGAGACAGACAACGGTATGGTGGTTATCAGAGGAAAGGGGTGTGGGGTAGTAAAGGGGGTCCAGTTTACAGTGACAGGAGGCTTACCTTTGGGTGGCAAACACACAATGCCATACACAGAAAATATTTCAGAATTGTACACCTGAAAACATGTATTTTTACTAACCAATGTCACCCCAATAAATTTGATAGAAAAAGAACTAGGTTTCATACCCAAGTCACGGGACGTATTGTTATCCACTATTTCTTGGTCACTCCTAGTACATCATGAAACTACCAAATCTTTAAGCTGAGGTGTTACTTCCATTAAGGAGCATGGTGTTGCAGTTTAGTAATTACTATGACAAGGGGAAGATATGAAACAGCATATCATAGGAAAAATAATTCAGAACTTAGAATTAGAAGGCCTGGGTTCCAGTGTCACTCTCTTCATTTGTCAGATATATGATGTTGGATAAATCACTTAATATTTCTCAGCTGTGGTCACTTCCTTGGTAAAATGGGAGTCATACGTCATTGTATTACTTGTTAGGAGGTTTAAATGAAATAATGTAAGTCAAAGGACTTCTCACTGTGCACATGTTAGATATCAATTATAAGAGAGCTCATTGTCAGCAGCCGAGCATGGGATAGTAAGAATAACTCCAGGATAAAATCACAGCAACACCAAAATTCATGCATGGTATTTGAACTGAATTGTTACGTGTTTACTTTCTTCTCTCCTTTCCCTGTCTTTTATATGTGAATTATTATTTAAAATGAGGTTATTCTAGCCATGGCTAGTGTGGCTCAGTGGATGGAGCACTGGCCTGCTACCTAAAAGGTTGTAGGTTCGATTCCCAGTCAGGGCACATGCCTGGGTTGCAGGCCAGGTCTCCAGTAGGGGATGCGCGAGAGGCTACCGATTGATGTATCTCTTGCACATTGATGTTTCTCGCTCTCTCTTTCTCCCTCCCTTCCCCCCCTTTAAAAATAGATAAAATCTTTTTTTAAAAAAAAATGAGATTATTCTAGACCTTAATCAGAGTCTCAGAAAAGACATTTCACACTTGATCCATACTGATCTTTTGTTTCTCAATGTGTGAAGTTCTTGTATAATGTAAAATATTTATGGAGTAAATGTACAGAAACCCAATGGTCTGTGGGACCCCTATCGTGTCACTTTGCTTATTGTTTTTGCCCAAGGCCTTTTCTAGACTCAATGATGCTTGAAAGCTAATGTCTTTCCCTGCTAGCACTACATTCTTGAAACATTTCCTTCGTCTATGCCTTGGCTCTCTGTCCTGTTCTTCTTTCCTTTCTGGCTACCCTTTCTCAGTATTTCATCAGTAAGCTTCTCTCCCTCTTCCATGTTGAGATGTTCTAGAACGTTCTTGCTTCAGAACTCTTCTTTCTCTAAATACTTTTCCTCTTGAAAACCCTGGCCATTTCTGTTGCTTTCACTTGCAGCTCTTGGGAAGTGAACGTCAAATAATAGCATTTGTCTTCTGCAATTCTTCAGTGCCTCAAACTTGTGGCCTAAGATAAATATGGACATGACCCTGTATTCAAACTCTTCAATAGAGCAGTGTCTTGAAAAGTACTCAAAAACTGGCTCCTGTAAATATTTACCTAGCCTTGGCATTCAAACTCTTCAACATAGAAGTATCCTGAAAAGTGCTCATCAACTGGCTCCCAATGAAATAAGTAAATGCATAGCCCTGGTTTGTAACATTTGCCCAATTCTGTGGTGGAAATTCTCTTACTGTGACCTGCTTCAAGCTAATGACATGATGTCACTGAACAACACATCACTGCCTTGACCATGTATCTTCATATTTTATCTCCAGTCTTTTTTTTTAATATTTTATTTACCTACTTTTAGAGAGAGGAGAAAGACTGGAGAAAGAGAGGGAGTGAAAACATCCATGTGTGGTTGCCTCTCCTGTGCCCCCTACTGGGGACCTGGCCCACAACCCAGACTTGTGCCCTGACTGGGAATCAAACCAGCAACCCTTTGGTTCACAGGCCAGTGCTCAATCCACTGAGCCACACCAGCCGGGGCCTTTTCTCCAGTTTTACCTTCTCTTTCTGCACGATATTAAACTAAAAATTGTGTGCTGAATATCGCTACACATTTCTACCTATTGGCTTTATACATTGCTATTTGGTTCCTACCAGAGTCTACCTCTGGAAGAGCATCCCCCTCCACCTTTTCCTACTGAAATTCTAATCAGCTTTTTCCAGGCTATCCACCCTAAGTTACTCTATGTTAGTCTTCTGTGAGTTGATTTTACCTAGTCCAAACCTCCCTACCCTTTTCTATCATAAACATTGTAAATACCATGAAATAAATCGATAGCTCATGCGCAGTTCACTCTCACTTGCAGCTGGTGAACATGGTTTGCTATATTCTAGCAGTGCGTTTAAATTTTCTTCCTCCTTATTTTTTAAAGAAACAGCAAGATTTCCTGTAACAGGATCACCCATAACCCCCCAAACACTTGTTTAATCTTGTGTAGACTTGACCGATATCCAATGAATTTTCGCAATGAACAATGAATTTAACATTATGGATTTAATTGACCATCGACTTTAACTCTTGTGGGAAACTTAATACCACCAAACCCTCATTCTTTATCTACTTTTGGGCTGAATAAGGTGTGAATGGAGGCAAATCCATTGGCTGCAACCTCCGAAGCAAGAGTTTTTTCCTACAATGCAGCTAATTTGTATTTTACTCGTGGCGTCATTTAAACCTATTTCTCTTCTGCCTTCCTACTTTAAGCAAAATATCGCAAGGAAAGAAATATCCCTGAAGTATTTGAGTGATATTTCTTTGTTTGTTTGTTTTTCCTATCAATCATTTCTTTCCACTGTAATTTAGTGTATATTGTAGCATCCAGCACACGCGAGAACCAATATCGGAGACTTTCAGGGTATCAAAGATGTTACTTTATTGGCCAAGTTTCACCTGCGCAGGGGCGAACTCTCAAAGTGTCCAGCGACACAGTGCCCACAAGGAGCTGCAAACGAGAGATGCGCCGAGCGCTTACAACTGTGTTCTTATATAGGGGCGGGCAAGCAAGTGTTATACAGAAGCAGACGTGGTAGGTAGCAATTCGCTTACACAGACCACGCGCGGGAATTTCAAACCAAGCATTCTTGCCTAAGGCGGGAAGGCAGGCTGTTTGTTCATTCACCTAGTCATCTCCTGGCTCTAGCTAGCTGGTTTTCTATTTTCTCATTAACAACTACAAAGCACTGCTTATCTAGCCTACCCAGGGGAGAGCGTCTGCTAGACACGGGATGTTTGCTTAACTGCCCTGTGTCTCCCTTATCATTTCCTTTGAGCTACAATGTGGTTCTTGTCTATTAGAGGAAATTCAGTTCTTAATTTCCTTATTCCCAACATATATATTTTCCACTACCATTTATCCCTTTTATACCCCACTCCCTCTCTCAGTCAGTGCACTGATGTCTGTGTCCATGAGTCCTATTTCCTTTTGGGGGGATCTCGCCACCCACTAGACCCCACATCCACCGACAGCTTCAGATGACATTTACATTCTCCCTAGAAAGCATTAAGGAAGCAGGGTGCTTGCCAAAAATATGGGTGAATGGGTACACTGACCATCTATTTACGTAAACAGCGTGCGGACTTTTGGAGATTTCTCCTGCAGGTACTATTGAATGACTTAGAGAGGAACACCCCGATGCCAACACTTAATTTGACCTTTTCTGGTATTTGCCACTCTGTGAATGTTTTCGGCAAATTTAAATTATATGCTAACTCGGGTGGTCTAGGCCATATTTATCTACATGAGTAAATTAAGCAATTGACAAACGCACGCAAAATTCTTAGGAGATAGATTCTGTTAACAAATGTAGATAAGAACATTGTGGAAGAGGAAGATGAGTCCGTTTAGCCACTTGGATACAGCTGTTAAGTGTTATGCGGGAATTGAGGCCGGTGTGGGACGATGCCAGGCAGTCAGCCTGCTGTTTTGTCCTGTTAACTGGTTTTCAGCCATTTCAGATGCTTGTCGATGAAATGATGAAACGGCAGGAAAAGCCAGTGGCATCCAGCTGTAGAGTGTCAGAAGTTTCAGGGAAAGGGGCTCATATTCTATTTTACTGGTCTTCAAGCATGATCAAGATTATCAAAGATCATCAATATTCTCTCGTAATATTTTCCCTGTAAGGTAGTATATTTCTAAGTAACAATGTTATTCACAGCTTCAAGGCAAACTTAAAACATAAATTCTCTTATCACATTTAATATTTCTAAAGTAATTATTGGGTTTTTTGTAAGACCAATAAATTATCAATATAAAGAGCAAGGAAAAAGGTTGTATGTTTGGCAGAATTCCATGGTTAGTAATGTCAGCTTTCAAAAGTAATTATATGAATATTTCCTATTTAAGGCTGCGAGTTTTCAAATTCATTCTAGACAAAACTCTGAAAACTCTCAATTGTTCATAAATTGTAGTTCCTATTTTTCTAATTGCCTCTCCCTATCTGAGGGAAGAAACTTCAGTAGAATCTACAAAAGGGTTTCCTTCAAATTATTTGAAATTATTTGCAAAGGATTTAGTAGTCTTGTGATAGAGTAGACTTAGATTATAAATGTATATATCATAAAATGAAATTAGTTTCCAGCTAATTTTTAGAAAAAATGCAGAGTATATATCGACATGTTACATATATATATAATTAGATATATAATATTATATATATAATTGGATATCTATAATCAGATAGACATATAGGCATATAGGAATCAAAGACATAGAACTTCCCATTCTTGGCAAAATTCATTCTCTGAATTCTAAATTCAGAGCAGATTGGGGTAAAATCATCTTACCTTAAGGATCACATTTATTATTTTAACGACCAGATGCAGGTATTGATTTTGACACCCAAAATGATACCAGAAGCTCTGTGATATCCCTCTGGTATTCCAGTAGTAGAAAACAGTAATTACAGTGACCCTGCAGTCTGCCCTCATTTTATTTAAGGAGTGCTCAGTGAAGTCAGCAGGAATTTTAAAGCACACAAAAACCCATTCATCAGTGACTGTATATGGTCCACTAATTATTTTTTCATTCCAGCACTAATATGCTCATATATAGTCATGTGTATGGCTACATTTTCACAGTGCAACGGTTTTTAAAGATTTTATTTATTTATTTTTAGAGAGAGGGGAAGGGAGGGAGAAAGAGAGGGAGAGAAACACCAGTGTGGTTGCCTCTCACACGCCCCCTACTGGGGACCTGGCCTGCAACCCAGGCATGTGCCTTGACTGGGAATCGAACCAACAACTCTTTGGTTCACAGGCCAGTGCTTAATCCACCGAGCCACACCAGTCAGAGCTCACAGTGAAATTTTTATGGTGAATCATCCTTTGCTCTAAGAAAACTGTGGAGCCCAAAGAAGGAACCTCAGTTCAAGGCATCAAATAATTCTCAAATACCGTGCCTCCTTAGATTCTGAAAGTTTTGTGAAGAATTGTGAAGAAGTCTTGGCTGCATTTGACTTGAGGTACTTGTAAGAAATTCACTTTAGTTACCTCTCAGTTCCTCACATCTGATTCGCTTATTTCACCTTGTCAACTGCAAACATAAAATACCATTCTGCCCTTTCTCCCTGCCAACTCTTACCCACAAATGGGTGAATGATATATTTATAAAGCCATCAATTCCTCCAGTGTTTTTTATCACCTGTTGGTCAGGTGACTGGGCCCAACTCTCAAATGTGACCAAATACCTTAATTTTCAGAGGAAAATAACACCTTTTTTAAAAAAAATTTTTAAAGATTTTATTTATTCATTTTTAGGGAGGGAAGGAAGGGGGAGAGAGAGAGAGAGAGAGAGAGAGAAACATCCATGTGCGGTTGCTGGGGGTTATGGCCTGCAACCCAGGCATGTACCCTGCCTGGGAATCGAACCTGCGACACTTCGGTTCCCAGCCCGCACTCAATCCACTGAGCTACGCCAGCCAGGGCAAAATAACACCTTTTGAGTCATACTTTAACTATCACCAAAGAAACAATTCAAAATTATTATAGTCCCAGTAATAAGAGCAACTAAAACACAAACCATTCCTTGAGGACCATTTCCTCATTTTCAGTTGATGAACACATATCTCTATATCCTTGATGCTACCTATCGAATACTCACTAAGTATACAGAAATTTGTCAGATGCTCGGTGCCTCGTTCCCTGAAAAGGCTAATACCCTCAAGCACTGACCTCCTAATATTAGTGCATGCTGATGTCTCATATATTAGCTCTTTTATTATGGTGGTGGAGTTGGAGGTTTATGGTCCCAGTTTTGAAAAACAGAGCAAAAATTAGTCAGAGTCTTTTCCTATGAGCCTCATAGGAGTGTTATATGCCTGTCTTAACTGAGGCTTGTACTGACGTAGCATCCAGGCTCAGTTTTGCTTACAAGGCAATCTGATGGTGAGGCTGGCAATGTTGTATTCCTACTGCTCTTCTTTGCTACAATTATTCACTTATTACATTGATTTTTGTTGCCTTTCACATGTGATGGAGCTAAAGAAGTGAAAATGCTGATACTCCATGTTGAAATATATTATCTGTTACCGCTAAGCAAAATATACAAAATATTTGGAGCTCAACACTCAACATGTTTTCTGCATTACAATTCCTTACAAACATAAAGTCAAGCCACTGCCTCACAAATATCTTCAGTAGACCTAGAAATGACATTTTCCGTGGCTTGTGAGATACAAGCATCTTGTTTGCTTTGAAAGAGGAATTTGACGTTAATATTGATGCCGAAGTAGAAAAGCGTTTAAGTGGGAAGATGATATGAAGTCAGCGCTATCATTGCTTTGATCTTTGTTTGAAGTCTCACAAAACTAGATTGCGGTTTGATTGACAACCTTGTCAAGCAGTGATGAAGACTGACACGGTAATATTGGAAAGGCCGCATTGATACAACTTGAAACCCAGGTTTTGTCACGGCGCTGCCTCATTGGTGAAGGATGGCATTTGACACTGTTTTTCAATAAACGTGTACACTGCTAGATGCAGCTAAACCTGCTGGTTTTTGTCTCTTGGCTTCCTGAATTCCGCTCACCTACTCAAACACGGAGTTTGGGTAAACGTGATTGAGCATCTTCTGTAAGGAAACCTCACACACCGGAGCCTGGTCACCCCAGCAATGGCCCTTTTGGGTTTGTGACATGTTGATAGAAAAGTGCCGTTTAGCACAAGCCAGGCAGCAGGCTTTGTATTGGTTGGCCAAAAAGTCTGCTAAGCTTTTTCCGTAAAGCAAAAGATACATTTTTCACTTCCACCCATCACTTTATTGATTTGGATATTTTGAGTATGTTGGCTGTCTCCCGTGTGGTGGGATGTTGATTGTTCTCAATGAATGTCTCAGTTTGATCGCTATCAACTTCAACTGGTCTACCCGACCACAGAGCATCATCTAGAGAAAAATCTCCAGCACAAAATTTCCCAAACCACTTTTTTTTAAGATTTTATTTGTTTATTTTTAGAGAGGGAAGGGAGGGAGAAAGAGAGAGAGAGAGAGAGAGAGAAACAGCAATGTGCGGTTGCTGGGTTATGGCCTGCAACCCAGGCATGTGCCCTGACTGGGAATCGAACCTGCAACACTTTGATTCGCAGCCCGCGCTCAATCCACTCAGCTATGCCAGCCAGGGCCCAAACCACTTTTGACATGTTAGATCAGTCATAGCACCTTCTCCATATATTGTACAAATCTTTTTTTGAGTTTCAGCTGCATGTTTACCTTTCTTGAAATACTGAAGCATAATATGCTAAAAATGTTGTATGTTTTCTTCCATCTTTGGTATTAAAATGGCTACACAAAAAATTCACCAGTTTTGAAAAGTTTTTTTAAATGCACACTGACATCACAACTGTCACAGTACAACCTAACAAAATTATTTCAATGATGTTCAAGACAACAAGACGCTACTACAGCTGTCATATGGAAAAAACAAATGAACTTTTTGGCCACCCCGATATTTAAGAGACAGTTGTTAAGAGGTCTGACTGCAGAATGCGAACTGAGTTCATTTATGAGCTTTGCTATGTGATTTGGGCAAGCACATTTTAAGCTTTCAAAGCCTGTTTCCTCAAACTAGAAAAAGGGGGGAAGGTAATAGTATGCTTATGCTGTTGCTACCAAACTTATGCTATTCCTATGAGCATTAAACGAGATAATGGATGTAAGATGCTTGACATAGCACCTTGCACTTGTGTAATTATTACCATTACTGTAGTGCTTCGTATGTTATTGTGCTCAGCAAAACAACCAACGATGCTTAAAAACTGTTTGTGTTAGTAGAACAACTATGTGTCTTAAGCCATTTAGCTATCCTGCTAACAAGAAGCTAGAAGTGAGTCTTACCTGTTTTGGGTTTAAAAACCTCATTTTTTGCCCTGGCTGGTGTAGCTCAGTGGATTGAGCGCGGGCTGTGAACCAAAGCATCACAGGTTCGATTCCCAGTCAGGGCACATGCCTGGGTTGCAGGCCACAGCCCCCAGCAACCGCACATTGCTGTTTCTCTCTCTCTCTCTCTCTTTCTCCCTCCGTTCCCTCTCTAAAAATAAAGAAATAAAATCTTTTTAAAAAAACCTCATTTTTTTTGTTGTTCCTAATATCAGCCTTATAGAAGTACTCATGCAATACCAATGAAGTGCAAAGCACCCACTCGACTCCACTATATAAATGTGACAAAATTGTGAAAACATGGAGATTGTGAAATCTGAAAAATAAGGCCCAGGTGGTGTTGTTGTCGTCCCCACATGTGTGGATAGCAGTGATGGAATATTGTACAGTTGGCCACATACATACGCATTTTTCAATCAATACAGTCAGTGAGCTTCTTCTTCCGTAGGATTTTCTTAATAACATTTTATCGTCTCTAGCTCTAACTTTGTTGTAAAAATCCACTATGTGATGCATATACAAACCATGTGTGCAATGACTGTTTGTGTTCTCAGTAAGGCTTCCTGTTGATAGCAGGCTATTCGGAATGAAGTCTTTTCGGGAGTGAAAAGCTACACGAGGCTCTTTGACCACTCAGGGGGTCCTTGCTCCTAGCCTTTGTGTTGTTCATGGAGCAATTGTACTGGGAAAGGGTGGGAGACATACAGGAAAAAGAATTTGTCAGCGTTGTTATGCCTTTTTTTTTTATCACCAGAAAAGTAGCACAGTGTATCCCATTGCACAGAGTCAGTGTTCTGAAATGGCTTCACTCAAGCCCTAGCTGGCGTAGCTCAGTGGATTGAGCACGGGCTGGGAACCAAAGTGTCGCAGGTTCGATTCCCAGCCAGGGTACATGCCTGGGTTGCAGGCCATAACCCCCAGCAACCGCACATGGATGTTTCTCTCTCTCTCTCTCCCCCCCCCCCCCGCTTCCCCCTTTCCCTCCATAAAAATAAATAAATAAAATCTTAAAAAAAAAAAAAGAAATGGCTTCACTTAACACACACAATGTGAAATGCATCCCCGGGCTGAACTGCCTTAAAGGAGATACGTCACCATCAGTAAAAGACATTTCCAAAATCCTTAAGGATGTACTTTCTTGCCTACTATGTTAGGCCACCATATTTGCACTGTTGTTGTTTTAAGGAAATCACCTTGGAAACCCTCACACATTGAACCTTTGATCCGGTGGACTGTGAACTACAAGAACTACACAGGTCTGTTTATCAGGAGCTGGACCTCTAACTCAGAAAACTACAATTTCCTTCGGAAATCCACCCTTAGAGTATTTCTAACTATGGTACCCTTTCCAACAGCATGGATGGAACTGGAGAGCATTATGCTAAGTGAAATAAGCCAGGTGGTGAGGGACAAATACCATGTGATCTCACTTTTAACTGGAACATAATCAACAAAAGAAAAAAGCAAACAAAATATAACCAGGGTCATTGAAATGAAGAACAATCTAACAATAGCCAGAGGGGAGGGGGAGGGGACAGTGGGGGGAAGGGTTTTCAGGAACTACTATAAAGGACACGTGGACAAAACCAAAGGGGAGCTTGGAAGCAAGGGAGGGAGGGGGTTTGGAAGGGATGGGGGAGGGGTGGGGAGAAAATACGGACAACTGTAATTGAACAACAATAAAATACTTTAAATTTTTTGAAAGTATTTCTAACTATGGTAATGATCCTGTTAATCCACAGGACCAATCTATGTGGCTCACCTAATTTTTAATATTTTAAAGTCACTAGAAGCCATTTAATACTGGGAAACGCATTTCAGTTTTTACTCTAACTTGATAGGACCTGAAAAAATTCTCATAGTGTCTAATTAATTATGAATCTTGGCGACAACTTGGAATGTCTGGGATATAGAAACACCTAAGTAATTAACTTTTCATTCTTTGAATTTCTATATATTTAGAATTTTCAGATTGAAATATAGCCATTGCTTTCCATGCAGCATAATTACATTGTTTCTGAAGAAAAAAATCTCGTACAATTAAGTATCAAAAATTATTTTGTATATATACAATATATATGCTTTAGGCTTGGTTTTCTGCAAATCTAGTTTTACCCAAATACTTTATGAGCAAATAAATCTTCAGTTTCTTTCAAAGTATTTGTCAATACCATGATTTGATTATTTTGACTCTTTGATGATTTAATTTACACCTTGAACTATCCACTTGTAAATATCAACATAGCAATAATGAGAACAATTCAGACCATCATGTTTTTTCAGTCTGTATGTCTTTTGTCCATTTGTTTAACATTTAAACACATTCTCAGAGTCGTGTATTGGTGGCGTTGGATTCATGTCAGCACCTTTGCCTCTACTTATCAGAGCTTTTTAGCATAAGATTTTGTCATTTTTTTCCCTTTCTGACCTGCCCATTTATCTCTTTGTGATTTATTCCTATGTCTCATCACTGCAGACAATGTCTAAATTGGGTATTTAAAAACTAATTAAGTTGCACTTTGCAAATAAATAATCCTGTGGTGTTTCACTTAATAACTCAAGTTCAGAGAAGCTGTTCATTTTTCCCGTGTGAACTGTATTTGCAAGTGAAAATAATTCTTAGGTAAATAACAAAGTAAATATCTCCACGGTGCTTGGAGTTTAGGATGTTTCCTTTAAAAGAGATAAGTTACCACCTCCCTTTTAAAACATGAGCCTTCATTTACTGTTTCCTTTCATCTGCTGAAATAATTGCTTTTCTTTTCTGCCTTCAATAGTTTGTTCTGGTCATTAACATTTCTGTAAAATTAAGCTTGAAAGCTGCTTTTAATGTTCAGATATACTGCAGCGCACATTTGGCTGTTAAAGTCAACCTATTTAAGGCTGAACTAATGTTTAACATTCACAGCTATTTGAAGTAGCTCACTGCCCAGTTTAATGGTGCCAAGGGCAATGATCATATTACTTGCTATTATATTTTGGGGGGATTGTTATACCACTAATAAAGACAATCCATGACATTTCTAAACACAGAGGCTGAAATCCGTTACATGGTGCTTCCCCACTAACAAGCCGCAAACTCTAATTTCAGTGGACATGGTGAGTGGGAGGCATAAGCTGAGTTCTGTGTCCTGGAAGGTCATTGAGAAAAGAAACTATACTCAGACCCTATTAGTCACAAGTGTGTGTGCGTATGCACGTGTATATGCACGCTAATGATGATGCATTTCTGTGTATGGGATGAGCATAAACTCCTAAGGCAGGGATGTTTTGTGCATGAAATTTAGAGAAGTCATTCCTTATATCATTACCTTGTACAAAATAGAATGCAGTAAAACATGGGCAAGAAATAATCGTTGAGGTAACTATGGAATGAAGACTGTGTTTGCGATTAAGTAGAGTGAAGATAAGAAAGGCTCCAGGTGACGTGAATAAATTTAGAGATAATCATAATGTGCTCAGCCCATACTGCCACGAAGCCAAGCAAACAGTAGAAATCTAATGGTTGTAAAAAAATGTCTACAGTCCAGTGCTGCTTGCTACCAGGGAAATGCTGAATTCCCATTTAGACTTCGTTTTTACAGACTCTGTCATCCAAAGTATTTTAAATAATATTAAGAACAATCTAAATCGCAGAGACTTTTGAGTATTAGCTAACCCACTTAGTTTACAGTAAGACTTTACAAGGCAGGTACTTACAGTTGAGCTTTGAATGACATTGGGGTTAGGGTCATCGACCACCAACACACGCTTGAAAATCTGCCTGTAACTTAGGAGTCCACAAACCCTTAATTACTCTTAGCCTGTTGTTGACTGGGAGTGTTCACAATAACATAAACAAGTCAATTAAGATATATTTTGTATGCTATATGTGTTATACAGGATCTGGCACAAATAACACCCCTTTTTTATCACAAGATTTATAAGCCTGCAATTCTGTAACATAACACTATCACACTCAAGCATGCGAGATGATATTTTAAGTGAAATGTTCAAATTGCTGATCATCTCGTGCAACGTGTTCACGTACCCACCAACCACACTCGATGGCGTTACTTATGCTGGACCCGGTGTACAGTATTCTTCCAACAAAAGCAAGCTAGAGGAAACAAAATGTTATCAAGAAAGTTATAAGGAAGAAAACATACATTTACTGAATGTATTGAAAAAGATCTACATTTAAGTGATCCTGCACAGTTCAAACCTATGTTCAAGGATCAATTCTATATTTATCCCCATTCAACAGATCCTAAAACGGAGGCTTAGTGGAAAAATATTTTCCCAAGTTACACAGTAAGTAGTGGGAATGTAGTTTGAATCCAGACAATCAGACTATAGAACCTGCATACTTCATGGCTATAACATGCATCTTTTCAGACTGTCGAGCTCAGGCATGAAATAGGAGGGACAGAAGGTCACACTCTACTTTTGTAAAAACACCAAAATGGCACACGCCTTAGGACAGCTGAGAATGGTGGACACATGGGAAAGCTCTGGTGTATCTGGAGACATTATCTTTTTTTTTTTTTTTTAAGAAATGAGGGAACTAGGTAGGATTGTGGGGTTTTTTGTTTTTTATTTATTTATTTATTTATTTTTAGAGAGGGAAGGGAGGGAGATAGAGAGAGAGAGAGAGAAACATCCATGTGCGGTTGCTAGGGGTTATGGCCTGCACCCCAGGCATGTGCCCTGACTGGGAATCGAACCTGGGACACTTTGGTTCCCAGCCCGCGCTCAATCCACTGAGCTACGCCAGCCAGGGCTTGAGACATTATCTTTTCCAGACTTTACCCTTTCGTGCAAGAGACCGCCTGAGACTAGAGGTCTTGTGTACACCCGCACACCTGTCCCTGCACATTAAAAACATTTCTAGAAGAAAGGGTTCTCACTATCACTTGGCAGGGAGCAATATTGAATTTTGAAAATTTATTGAAAGATACTTTTTGTGACATTAAGGTATTGTCTAGTTTCTGTTTTTTCTATGCCAGATTATGTCTTATTTCCTTAAATATTAATGCCTTGATGAAAATGCAAGAACACGTTTATATGTGTAGTTTTGTTTACCTAATAAGTGCAAATACATTCGTAATATTTATATTTATATATTTTCAATAGTTTAAATAAATCCCCCGAGAGTTTTTTGGTCTCTCTTTAAATAAGAGTGGCATATTAAAATGCATTACTTAGAAAAAAATCAGTTTTCAATTGTGGAATAAATAGCTTGTCAAAGCCACTTTCTGCTCTCAGCACTTACCACACACCTTAGGATGGCCAAACTCTATTCCACAAGCCTAATGACAAAAATGCCTGTTGTGGTGTGAATATAAATAGCCAATATCTCTAAAGATGCCTCATGTAACATATAGAAATTTCATTCAAAACTAAAGCTTTTTAAAAAGATTTTATTTATTTATTCTTAGAGAGGGAGGGAGATAGAAAGAGAGAGAGACACATCAATGTGCGGTTGCTGGGGGCTGTGGCCTGCAACCCAGGCATGTGCCCTGCCTGGGAATCAAACCTGCGATGCTTTGGTTCACAGCCCATGCTCAATCCACTGAGCTATGCCAGCCAGGGCTTAAAATTAAAGCTTTTTAAAAGAGAAATAAAAATCAGACATGACAGTGTGAGTCACCTTTAAGTTATATGCACTATTAAATAGTCATTAAGCATGCCACACAAAGACACCAGAGGTATTTTGCAAAAAAACAGGAGCGGAAGTGTGTGCCTCCAGGAAGTTTATAGGTTGGTTGGAGAAGGAAGTCAGTGTTTTCAATGTTTAATAATAATGGCAGAACTAACTACTGGTGTAGGACTAGACAAAAGAAAATCACAACCCAACATGAAAATTATGTTTTAAAAGATTTTATTTATTTTTAGACAGAGGGGAAAGGATAGAGAAAGAGAGGGAGAGAAACATCAATGTATGGTTGCCTCTCTTGTGTCCCCTACTGGGGACCTAGCCCACAACTTAGGCACGTGCCCTGACTGGGAATCGAACCAGTGACCCTTTGGTTCACAAGCCAATGCTCAATGTGCTGAACCACACCAGCCAGGGTCCAACATAAAAAAAAATATTAAATGAGTAATATCCTGTGTATAGATGCTAGCGATACTCATTTTCCCTGGCTGATGAGAGCCATAGTAACATTTTCATTTTTATTTTATTTTTTAGCAAACATTTATTGAATTCCTCCTATGTGCTGGGCAGTATTCTAGGTGCTCCGTATACAGCAGTCAATAAAAAGAGGCAGAAACGTCAACTCCAAAGGAGGATATATTTAGTCACAGGAGTTACGATGATGACGTCAATGTATCTATCTATCCTGTATCTGTTAAATGGCACATGGTGATAAGTGTGATGGAAAAACAAACTAGACGGGGGGATAGGCGGTGTTGGCAGAGTAGGAGAGCAGTAGGAGGTATAGCAAAGAGATCGAGGGGGCCTGGTATCTTAGACCTTAGAGGCTATTTAAGGATTTGGTCCTTTCCTCTGAGATGACAAGCCATTGGAGTGTTCTGAGCAGAGAAGGGATATTATAACCTACGCTTTAAGGATCAGTCTGGCTACTCGTTAAGAGAAGCGAGGGCTGAGGTACAAGGACAAATCAGAAGGAAGCTGATACGATGACAGGCAATAGTAGCAAATAGGGCGGTGAGCAGTGGTCTGATTCTAGATATAGTGCCGAGGGTAGAGGCCAAAGAGTGTGCTCATGGATTTGTTATATAGTATGAGAGGAAGACAGGAGCCGGGGTTGCCTCCAAAGTATTTTATTTTGATTACAGTGGACTCCAAAGAGTTGTATTCTGAGCATTTGAAAGGACGGCATTACCTGCTACCAGGGAAATGCTGGCAGCAAGGAATATCTACAGAAGGCACATTCAAATAGACGTGAGGATGGCCTTTGTGTTGGTCTTTTAAATTCTGAGTTCCTTGATAGACACCCAATGAAAATGTGGAGTGAGCACTGCGCTATACAGTCTAGAATTCAGGAAAAAAGATCCAAATTGAAAATATACATCAGGGAATCAACTTATAGATGGTATTTAAAGCCATAAAATTTCATGAGATCCACAACCAAAGACAGAAAGGACAAAAGAGAAGAGTTCCAAGGACTGAGCCTACGTATTAGGGATGAAAAGGAACTTGTGGAGGAAATTCAGAAGAAACAGTAAATGAGGTAGGAAGAAAGCTCAGAGTGTCCCAGAATTCAAAGGAGGGACCTACGTCAAGACAGATGGCGTGATCACTGGGTCAAAAGCTGCTGAAAAGACAAATATGATTGGGGCTGATAATTAAACTTTGGATATAGCAATGAAAATAGTTGGCTGCATTTATAAGTATAGTGTGTGTGGACAGGTCAGAGCAAAAGCTTAATTGAAGTACGTTTGCAAAAGAATCAGACAGCGAACATAGACAATTCTTTCAAAAAAATTTTTTTTTGCTAAGAAAAGTAGCATGATAGTTGGGGGTTGTGATTTAAGAAGAAAATGTCCTTTCAGGATGAGAACATTTTAGAAGCACATTTCATAACTGAAAGACAAGGACACAAGATCTGACTGGTGTGCTTGGTTGGTTGGGTGCCATCTGGCAAAGTGAAAGATTACTGGTTCGAATCCCAGTCAGGACACATGCTTAGGTTGCAGGTTCGGTCCCCAGTTTTGGCGTGTGTGAGAGGCAACTGATGTTTCTCCCTCACAGTAATGCTTCTCCCCCTCTCTTTCTTCTTCTACTCCTCTCTCTGTAAAAATAAGAAAGAAAGGAAAGAAGGAAGGAAACAAAAGTAAGGGAGGGAAGGAGGGAGGGAGGGAGGGAAATAGGGTGGGAGGGAGGAAGGGAAGAAAATAAGAGGTGAAATTGCGGAGAGCTAGAGTTTGAAGAATTGACGATTCCAAAGGCATTTCTTTATTTACGCCCCATGCATGCCACATCTGCTTCATGTGTCTTTCTCCAAATTACAATTCAGAGAATCTTCTTCCCATAATTTTGAAGAGAAAGACAGACTACGAAAACGAGGTCCAAAGATGGTTATGTAGAAGATTAAATTATTGATCTCTCAGAATTTGACAGTTACATCATAAGAAGCCAATTTTTATAGGCATATACAGGAGATTTTCCAGGAATATACACAAGGAATCACGAAGAGAAGAAATTGGCTTTTATAATCCTGGATCGAGACCATTAACTACTCCCTAGCACTACCCCAGCAAATAAACATCAGTCATGGGCTTTGGGGAAGGGCGGGAGAGAGGCAGGCAGAAGGGGAGAGAGGCAGACAAATCACCACTTGTAAGTAGTATTACAGAATTGAAAGAAACAAAATATGCTTCTTGTCCCTCTTTCCTGTCCCTTGAAACTGGAGCACGGAGAGCAATACCAGAGGTCCCCTGCATAGTAAGCAGGAGAGCAGAGATGCGCATGCACGTATGGACTTAAAGAGCAAGCTGCTGCCCATTAGCCTGTGAGTGCCTGGTAATGATTATATCGCAGCTGATACATCTGTAACCTGCAGGGACTGAGGCACAAGCAGTTGGAGCTGGTGTCATGCTTATCATCATGATAAAGAGGCGGCCGAACTAATTACTCTAAGTGATGGATGAGGATGTGGATGGAAACAGCATGTCCAAATTAGTCTGATGAAAATGCTGACTGATTTTTACGATAAAAGAAACCGAAAACGCATCTCAAATATTCATAGTGGTCCCGGTTAGTTGTTTACAAACCACTCATAAATACTTGTAAGTGATGTGTTTCTGTTAGCATTTTCCGTGCCGATCATTACATGGCATTGTGGCTGTGGGACCGGGAATGCTTTTTATCTTGTGAACAAATTGAAGACTGACGCAGTAAATATTTTCCTCCAGAAATAATTTTCTTTCATCATCTTTGCCTTTCACGAGCGGTTGAAAATAAATCTTCACACAATGCCACCCAAATCTAGTGCCAACATGCAAACATTTCTCTAAGAGGTTTAAATGGAAAAAAAAAATAATAATGTTCTGCTTGGAGACTTTTGAATGGAAATGAGAAGTTTCATTTTACTGAAACTTCTTCTGGTCCCAGCAGAAGTTTCATCCCTCTGCTGGGACCACAAGAGGTATGACAGTTTATTTTACGAAGTAAAATAAATAGACATACATGGGTTAGAATATGACACATTATAAATAGTGGGTTTTGTTCCCAAACATACAGCTCTCATGGAACATACTACTTCAGACCTTGTTCAACAGACTTGAATTTCCTTTCAGTTAAAAAAAAAAACCTTGTCACCACAATGGAATTCTATGCAGCAGAAAGAAGAAAAACAAACAAACAAACAAACAAAAAACCTTGTCACAATTGTTGAACTACAGCGATATGCAAAATTTGTAATTATATCACTTTTTATTTTCATATTCTCCATGCCGATTGCTTTATTTTAGTCGATAATTCCCACACTTCAAGCTAATAACGATGTTTCTTTTTTCTTGCTGGTATTTCACATTTTCTTCCTACCAATGCCTGAATTACAAAGGTGAGTGGACATGATAGCTCAAAAACAAGCCCAGGAAAATGCAAATTATTTATATTACACAGGAGACAGCTTTAAGTCCCTGGAAAAATCCAAATTTCCCCTTTGGTTTTTTTTTTTTTTGGTCTCTTGATAAAACATCTATTTAATTAAAATTGAATGAGTTTCTAAAAATATGTAGGAGTTACTCATTTTTAATTGAATTTGCTGGGGTGACGCTGGTTCACAAAACCACACAGGTTCCAAACGTACAACTCAGTAAAACGTCATCCGAATCCCTTGTCCCTCTGGCTGTCCCCACACTGGTGTCTGTGCTGATGTGTTTATTTTTTAACACAGACTCCTAAGGTATATGTAATCACACTTTCCCCTTTCTGATCTGTGTTTACATGTGGGGCTAGCGTTCCCATTTGTGAGAATCCCAGTGTTCCTTGGAAAAAAAATAATTCCCTGTATCTACACTTGAGGATCTAGATTTAAGCTTCTTTAGAGCAAATCTGCAGTCCCAATTTATAGAATGTATATAATTCCAGATCATTTTTACCGTGCATGTAAAACTGTGTGTAACCATGATTAATAATTCATGAAACCAGTTGGTATTGTTATTGCAAATGGTTAAGTTTTACAGGCGTCTCTGTGGTTTTGGTAATGCAATAGGACAGTAGCTCCCATGAGGTAGTTTTATCTTCCACATGAAAGGAGGCAATCCCCTTTGGCTCTAATGGATATTTCTGCGTGGCTTTTTGGCTTTGGGTATTTAACACTAGGTTAGGTCTTAAAAGAGCGCCTGACTATTTGGTTTGTGCTTGGTTTGCATAGCTAACATTGGTACACCCCCCCAGCCTTTAGATTGTAACAACCTGGGGAAAGATGGTAAAGCCCAAATGGTTCCACGTGGTATCGATGATCCTTTCAGTTGCAAAACTAATAGATTGAGCCCATTTCAAATGCTATGTACAATTTGGAAAATAGACCCCTGCCTTTTAATCATCTTCCACTACAATGTAAAAAAAATATTTTGTTTATTCAAAATGTCTAAAAAAACAGACTGATAGATATCAGTCAATAGATATTGACTGATATCTATTAAGGCCTGAGTAACAGCATACAACTCTATCTATCCTGGCATGTCTACATGAATTCGAGCAAGCTTTGAGATATTCCTATCTGCCTAACACATAAGATGGGTAAGAGACAAAGGCAGTTACATCAGTTGATGTGTAAATGCCCTGTTTGTGCACAAAGATAGCACAGCACAGAATTACAATTTTTCTGCATATAAAACACAATGTCTAAAAGATTCATAAAGCTACCTTTTCCTGTGCAATATATGTGCACGATTTTCCATATGATGTACAATTTGACAAAGGTGGGGGGTGGAATCAACAAAAGGAACCCGATAATTGAATTTCCCAGCTGTAATTCAATTTAGAATAATACTTCAGTGCTACAGAAATTCTTTCGTTTTGCATAGGAAAAATACACCATATTTGTCCTGTGCTTCCTGGTAGAAATGGCGACGATGGTGTCAAGTTTTGTGTGCACTTGAGTCCATCACACATGCATATGCATGCACAGAGTTTTGTCATTAAAATTGAATTGGACAATCAATGCAATCTGAAAACATGTCAATTCTGGAAGAAAATTGATTTGATTTCTCTTTCTCTGAATTCATTAAAAAATGCTTTGTACCCAATTGGTTCAGCAAAAAGGAGCAAAATAGTTTTACGTGTATACACCCCTCACGTTGTGTATGACTATGGTGAGCCTCTTTTAATAGTATGGTGTTCTCTGCATAGCCCTAAACCCTTTGAATATTCTGATTGTTTCTCATTCTATACAGTGTAGAACTCAAACTACAAACATGTATTGAGTGTCAACAGTGGTATGTGCCAAAACGGTAGCATCTGCAGAAGAAAAAGAATAAAAAGTGGGCAACAGTCCCCTCTTAAATAATTTAATGTCTAATTGGGGATTTAAGGCATTAATATATGAGTATTTAATTACTGATAAAAGGATTAGTAAGTAAGATGATGAGAGACGTATTTTAGTACATAGTGCAAGTTTCTGTATGTATGGTTCAGAAAATTAATACTGTCTAAGAATTCAGAGAAGTAGAAGGTTATTATGGGATGAGATAGACAGGAAAAGCTTTTTAAAAAACATTTTATATATTTCTTTTAGAGAAGAGAAGGTGTTACAGAACAGAGCGGGGGGGGGGGGGGCTGAACGATATAAAAGACCCCCCTTTTTTCTCCAGGGGTTCCTCCCCACCTACTGGGTTCCTTTTGCCTGCCACCTGAGGGAAGATGTCTCTTAATACCAGACATCAGTGAAAAGGAGAGGAATTTATTATTCATTTGAAATAACACAAACTAAAGTTCCCCACAAATGCACACAGTCCCCCCAGCACCCTCCACGTGGCAAAAGGGCGCACCTCCAAAGCCTCGTGGTCCTGACTCTCACCCAAGTTGCATGGTCTCAGCTAAGACACCAAAGCCGCGTGGTCCTAAACAGATGCGTGGTCCCAAAAAGAGAGACACCCAATGGCTGCTGTGCCTCCCTTTAAATCCCCGCGCCCATCTTCCTCTGCAGCCCCATTTCCAGCTCCTCCCACAATTGGCCACAGCTGCCCGCATTCTGGGCAGGTGTGGCCCTGTGGTGTGGAGCCAGGGATCTCCAACCTCTTCTGGAGGCTATTACAAATCTCTATTTGGGGCTCCCCTCTTGGCTGCACCCTGTTACAAAGGGAGAGAGAAAGAGAGAGAAACATCAATGTGTGGTTGCCTCTTGTGCACCCCCTACTGAGGACCTGACCCGCAACCCAGGCATGTGCCCTGACTGGGAATTGAACTGATGACCCTTTGGTTCACAGGCTAGCGCTCAATCCACTGAGCCACACCAGCCAGGGCTGACAGGAAAAGCTTTAATGAAGAAGATTAATTGAAAATCTTAAAAGATAGATATTATTTAAAAAACATGTAGGAGATGGGGAAATATTCCAGACATCCTTGCTGAAGAAAAATTATAGAAATGAAAAAGCCTTTATGAGCAGTAGGTAACAGAGTCAAGCAGTTTGATTGCAACAGAGTTTTTGTACGAGAGCATTTGTGAGTGAAGCATAAAACCCTGGAAGTCCCTGAGGGCCTATTGGTTTATTCACAGGAAATAAAATTGATTTGGGGCAATTTAATATATTGTCCAGAATGTAGCAGTGTAGGGAAAGACCAAATGTATGGAATCCCGCTAAGGTAGCTATTTTAAGCAGCCCAGGGTAAAGTGTTTAGAACAGGAGATATTTTAAAGGTAGTATTCAGAGAACCTGTTGACAGATTAGATGCAGGGGAGTCAAAAGGAAGAGTAAAGGCGAAGCGATTATGAGGATTCAAGCCTGCGGTTGTGATAAGCTTGCTTTCTCGGTGGTTTGTCATGCCAGAGTGTCACAGCGAAGTATCCAGCAGGATGTACAAAGTGCAAGACTGGAGTTAAGAGTAAACCGCAAATACAAATATGGTAATATGCCTTTTCTTTCTTCAATATTGCCTACCTCTGTAACAGGGAGGGGGGGATGATTAATGTTCATGAGAGGTTTAAGAGCTTCCCATATGTTGGCCAACGTATAACACAGCTAACGAAATAAAGGCCAGTGGAGAGGAAATAGTTATTGCAGGTTTTGCATTTCATGATCATACTGTACTACTTAAAAAAATGCAGATTGGGAACTACTAGTCAAGTTTGAGGACTGGAATACATAGGAGAGAAGAAACTTCATGGGGTAAAGAAAGGGCCTGGAAGATGCCCTTTCACTTTGCTTGAGTGGCGCGCGCACACTCTTCCCGTTCACAAATATGGAATTAAAATGTACCAGGACTGAATAGAAAGCATCATATAACAGTGAGGAATTTAATATGTATTCATTGTTCACATTTTCAAAAAACTGAAGAAGCATGAACACGAAAACATCTATCCCCAAATTTCAACTCCCAAAATCCTAAACTCAGGATTCAACTGTCTTGGCTTCTAATTTCAACCCTAGTTTACTCTACTGTGAGGGATGCCCGTTACTCTGGCTCATTAGAACTTTGCAGAAACATATATAGCACATGGAGTGTGTATCAATAAAGTGTCATTTTTCTCTGGCAAGTTATCATCATCAAACCACACCCCGTGCGGAAGAGTAAATAAATCCTACGTTGAAGGCAAAATGCTTTTTCTGGCTTCATTTTGGTAAACATTATAATATTGCCAATTGGCAGCCAGGTGATTCGTGTCCACACCAGCATACAGATTACATTACACTTATTTTTTTTCCCCACAGAAAAAGGAATAATATGATTTTTTACTTATTTTTCATTAATTATATATATTTTTTAAATATTTTATTTATTTATTTTTAGGGAGGGAAGGGAGGGGGAGAGAGAGAGAGAGAGAGAAACATCAATGTGCGGTTGCTGGGGGTTATGGGCCTGCAACCCAGGCATGTACCCTGGCTGGGAATCGAACCTGGGACACTTTGGTTCCCAGCCCGCGCTCAATCCACTGAGCTACGCCAGCCAGGGCAATTATATTTTTTAAATATATTCAGTTTATTGGGGTGACATTGACTAACAAAATAATATTTTAGATTTCAAGAACAATTCCTTTGAAAACTCAAGGAAATTAAAACACCTGAGCTTTGATGTATAAAAAGAACTATTCGATTCTAGCTCTTAAAGTTATTTCAATAAGCGCTGTGGGAAGCCATTGTCTTTATAAGGCTTTTAAGTTGTTTACAGCAAAACATTCTCCCCTGTGATTGAATTTTCTAGAGCACTAAAATATCATGGAGAAATATGTTTTCCACCAGTTTTACAGCTCCCTAGACGCATCCTCTACAAACATTGTATCTGCTCGGACCAAAACAGAATTGCAAAAACAGCATGCCATTCAAACTGAGTAGATAGCTTGGAAACTGTATACAGAACGTGCCAATGGGAATGCCATCATTATAAGGGTAATACAGTTTAAAGGCCACTGTTTTATTGAAGCGGACCTCAGTCACTTGTTCTTGTTATGTCTTTCTATTTTAGTAAGGGTATCTTCCATCTATGGAAAAATGCCACTGTTGTGTGGCTATACATTTTGGCTTCAGTGCATGAGACGGCACCAAATCTTTATGAAGTGTAAGCAGGAGAAGACAGAATAGCAGAACTGTCCTTTGTAATACATTTTATTCCATTGAAAAGTTAACAAGAAATCATTATCTGGGACCAGGAAATGCAGCCTCTGTATACCTTAGATTTGGGAAGGGTTACAAAGTTGAGAAAGCTATGATGTGTCAGTAATAAAATTGTGCCAACCTCAAAGTCCCCATTTGGGCAAACGGGAGAAGATACAGAGCATATTGTAAGTATACGGGTAAGAACGTATCCTCCGGGAAGTTGCAGCTGAAGCAATAAAACAATATACACCAATGTCCACTATGTTTTAACTGAAGGTAAGATGGAATCCATTGTCAGAAACCAGGAACGGGAGGGCATTTCAATGTGTGTAATAAAAAACATGGTACTTGAATAATGCCTGGGAGGTGACAATGGACACAGAGGTGGTGATTTTTCCCTAATGGTCGATTCAGATTAAGAAAATTATTATCTCGCCCTGGCTGGCATAGCTCAGTGGATTGAGCACGGGCTGCGAACCAAAGTGTCGCAGGTTCGATTCCCAGCCAGGGCACATGCCTGGGTTGCAGGCCACGGCCCCCAGCAACCGCACATGGATGTTTCTCTCTCTTTCTCCCTCCCTTCCCTCTCTAAAAATAAATAAATAAATAAAATCTTTTAAAAAATAAAAAAAGAAAATTATTATCTCTAATGGAAATAATATATACAGCCGCTCAGGGGATGGAGGCATGTTACTTCAGGTCATCGAAGGCTACATAGATACAAGACTGAATGTGAGTTCATTGAAATCATATGTTATAATGTTGATCCTTAAAGTCCTTTATCCAAATCATAAACAGAGAACAATTTCATCGAATTAGAGTCTAAGACAACAAGATTGTATGATTTGGTCGAGTCTGGTTACAAGATTTTAGTATTGCAAGATATTAGATAATAGTTCTTCATTTCCTTATTATTTCCTTTTTTCACATTACAGTGTTTCCTGGCTGAGTTCATAATATTTCAACATTCACAGATATAGCAAGTATGAGACAATTGCGTTTAATATTAGTTGTTGATTTTTGCGGGGGCTTTGTGCAAAGTAAATCTTAAAAAATACTTTTTCCCTTAAACAAGTATGGTTGACTATAAGTATGTGTAAGGACAGGATCAGATAGGGAAATAAAAGAGAAAATCACAAAGAACTAACCTGTCCCTGGAAGCTGAAAGCTGAGAAACTCCCTGTGCAGTTCTGATTGGTCAGGGCAGTTAGAGTCATTTCAGTGACCCAAACAATGTTCCTTTTATGTTTGAAGCTTTGAAGTGTTTTCAGGCTAATAAATGCATCATACACTATTTTGTCTGCATAGACCCAGCCAGAGCTTAGACATAATCTTTTTTTTATTGTTGTTCAAGTACAATTGTCTCCATTTTCCTCCCACCACTCCCCACCTCCCCACCCACCCCTCACCTCCCATCCTCAATCCTAACCCCCTGTGGCTTTGTCCATGGGTCCCTGATGACCCTTATCTTCTGTCCCTGTTACCTCCCTCCCCCCACCTCAGTCACTGTCCGTTTGTTCTTTATTTCAATGTCTTTGGTTCTATTTTGCTCGATCATTTGTTTTGTTGATTAGCTTCCACTTATAGGTGAGATCATATGGTATCTGTCTTTCACCGCCTGGATTATTCACTTAGCATCATGCTCTCCAGGTCCATCCATGCTGTCACAAAGGCTAGGAGTTCCTTCTTTCTTTGTGCTACATAGTATTCCATTGTGTACATGGACCACCGTTTTTTGATCCACTCAGTCATTGATGGGCACTTAGGCTGTTTCCAGCACTTATCTATTGTAAATTGGGGTGCATAGGTTCTTTTGGATTGGTGTTTCAGGATTCATAGAGTGAAAACATCAGCAAAATGAAAAGAAACCCAACCTTATGGGAAAATATATTTGCAAGTGATACCTCAGACAAGGGTTTGATCTCCAAAATATATAAAGAACTCACATGACCCCACTCCAGGAAGACAAAAAACCCCATTAAAAATGGGCGAAGGACCTGAACAGACACTTTTCCAAGGAAGACACACAGAGGGCCCAGAGACACATAAAAGGATTCTCAGCATCACTAGCCATCAGAGAGATGCAGATTAAAACCACATTGAGATACCACTTCACACCGGTCAGAATGGTCATCATAAACAAATCAACAAATAATAACTGCTGGCAAGGATGTGGAGAAGAGGCAACCCTACCTAGTACATTGTTGGCAGGAATGCAGACTGGGGCAGCCACTGTGGAAAACAGCGTGGAATTTCCTCAGAAAACTAGAGATGGAACTGCCTTTAGACCCAGCAATTCCACTGCCGGGATTATACCCTAAGAATCCTGAAACACCCATCCAAAAGATCCTATGCACCCCAATGTTCATAGATATAAACTTATAATAGTTCAAAAATGTATATTCAATAAATGTATTCAATTCTTCATTCAAATGAAAGCTCTTATTATAGAAGATGAAAAAATTCTCCATTAGTAGGGTTATTAGCCAAAGTGAAAAATGTCTTCAAGTGTCTTCAACATCTGCCATTCCATATGGATCCATAAATACTTGTAACAAGTAGTAGGTGAAGGGATTTCAACACTAATAAAATAGCCCTAATTTACCAGGAAATTCAAGATAGATTTTTCTTGTTTTTTATTTTTTTAGTAAAAAGCACACTTACTTTAAATGTTCGATTCTCATGGGAATCAAACAATGAGAGATTTCAGTTACAAAATTGTAGGTCTCATTTTTATCTGATTATCAGGAAAAACAAAACAATAATATAAAATGTCTTAATTAATGTCTGCTACATGAACCAAATCTTTTCATCTACTTTTTAATCTATACTAACCATGGTATATATTTTTCAATAAGCAAATAGCGACTTTATTCTTTATTTTACCTTTTTATTGTTGACACTGTGAGAGGTCAAATCTTGGGGTCAGTGTGCATTCGATGCAACCCTTTCTTTAAAATACTGCATTTCTAGAAGGCTAGCCTAACTTCACATTCAGCCAGTTTTTACTGAGTGTGTACTAAGGACAGTGATAAGTTGTTCTATTAATGTTTCTCATTTAAACCTCCTACAAACACCCCAAGGTAGATTTTCCTGTTCTACAAAAAGGGATGTTGAAGTTTAGAGATGTGACATCCCAAGACATAGGGAGATCTAGTCCTGTTCAGATTCATACATTTAAGGGGGAAATAATGAAAAGAAGAAAGCGGGTGTATCTGGTGATTGAATACTTATTGAGGTTACACTAAATGATCCACTTTATAAAGTGAAATGATTCACTATAAAGTGAAACTTTACAGTTCACTGAGACTTTTTGAAATTATTTTTCTTTGTCATATCAAAAAAAGAATTTGTCGAATCTAATTATTAGAGAAACTCACTACTGCCCTCTTTAACGCACAAGTCCGAGAACTCATTTCAGTTTACAGCACGATGCAATGAACTGAGTAGCTAGTCAGTGAGTGCTTCTGATCAATGTCATTAAGTTAAATGTGAATATCAAAATAGCGGGGAGTAAAATTGAAACAAGCCCTGCAAACTACTTAGAAATGAAGACGAGGACAACATGAAATATGACACGCTCCCTTGCCTGTGTCTTATGGATTATTTCTGATTGTTAATATTTTACCAAAAAAGGGCTTGTTCATCAGATGAGATCAGCTTTTGTAGCCATAGATAATGAATGTCTAAATGTAAATTGTGCAACCACGTGGTTCTTCCTTAACACGATACTCTCAAGGTACATCCACGTTGTCGCACATGGCATTCTTTGATCTTTTCTTATGGCTGAGTAGAATTCCTTAGTAAATATGTAACCGGAAAAGACACTGGCATTCGGGCTGCCTGTCACTACCAGATCCAATAAGCAATGACAGCGATTGAATCTTTTATGGGCGCTTGATTCAGATGGCCCGCGATCAGAGAAGATGGTGGGTTCATACCCTAACAAACCATCTCCCCCTTTCTTTCCTGGCCAGATCTTTTATAAGGGGGTCGGGAGAGGGCACACAGGAGTTGGCCAAAGCCTTGAAATTCAACAGTTGTCTCCAAGGGGGAGGGGTAGTCGCCTGGTAGGGATGTCTCCAGGCGGTAATCTCTAGCCAATGCCCCAGAAGGTCAGCCACTTTTTCTCAGGCGCCAGATGGGCCTTAGCTGTAGTTTCTGAAACAAAAACTTAACATACACATCACTTGCTAGATTTATGGCTATTTACCTTAAGCTACAATTTTCCAAGTCTTAAGCCCCCTGTCATATACATCCCACATCATCTTTATCCAATCACCTGTCCAAGGACGCTTGCGTTGTCCCCACGTGTCGGCCACCATGAATGATGCTGCAACGATCATAGGGGTGCATCTGTCTTTGTGAACATATGTTTTTAAACTTTTCAATTAGATACCCAGAAGAGGAGTTGCTAGGTCACGTGGTAACTCTGTTCTTGATTTTTTGAGGAACTTCCATGTTGTTTTCCACAGTGGCTGTACCACTTTACATATGATTTTACTCCTATGTGAAATATAAAACTGAAAGCAACAAAACAAACAAGTAAACCTCCTAGATACAGACGCCAGTATATCGGTTACCAGATGGAAGCGGGGTGTTGGGGAAGGTACTTAATGATAAAGGGGGTCAAATATATGGTGGTGGAAGGAGATTGGACTTTGGGTGGTGGGCATACAGTGCAACATGAAGATGATGTACCATAGAATCGTACGCTTAAAACCTATATAGTCTCATTAGCCATTAACCAATGGCATCCCAATCAGTGTATCAAAAAATAAATAAGACTGTGCATTTGGTGAATGTTACTGAGTTGTGCATTCATAATAGATGCCTATATCTTTGCTAAAACCTTGAAATTTTCCGATGAGAAGCAATAGCTCCCATGCTGTTAATGCTGGCTTATATAGGAAAGAAAATTGGCGGCACTTTGCCCTAATAATAGAAATGTATTTTCATGACAATTTCAGCTTTGTAAAATAATGAAATTAAATGATAAGAGTCGTCTTGAGCTGGCCCTGATGACAACAGTGTTTTGATTATGATTTCAAGACACTTCCATTAGGAAAACCCTTAAATTTTTTTCTGTACTAAAAATACAGTGGCTCAGTGCCTAACTTTTTTAGCTAAAACAGAAGAATTACTATATCTCCTCACCAGTGTGTGTGCGCGTGTGTGTGTGTGTGTGTGTGTGTGTGAAAGAGAGAGAGAGCATGCAAGAGGGAGCAGATTAGAAATAGGTATCACTACAGTTATTAATGAGCATATTGATATAAATATCCAACATGTGTAATTATCTACACATTCCTCATTTAAGTTCATATCGTTGACAAACTGTTAAACCATTGCTTATATAGACCATTTTTGCCAAGTTTTTTTTTCTGACAGTGTCATTCTGATTTTGAATCATTTTTGATTCTTAATCTTATTGCTGCCAAATTAGCCATTCCCCGCTTTTCATGGATACAAGGAAATAGTATTTAAGGATTAACCCGTGGAACTGCTGTTTTCCTTATTAAACAACTGCTTATGTTACAGTCATTCTTAGAAAACTACTTTGCTTTTACCTGCATAATGTATATTTTTTTTACTATTTTGTTTTCTGATTCTGTTACAAATAGGTTCCATTATGCAGTTTTTCTGGTGCAACGTAAATTGATTTTCAGAATCTCTAGGCATGTATAACAGGCTAGTTGATGCATCTTTCTAATTGTAAGCAATTTCTTGAAGCTGTGACAATATATACTTAAAATTAGACAGCATTTTGATTCTTTTTTAATTTGCAAAGACAACTGGTTGAAAAGATACTGTTATAGAAAAAGGAATATTAATGATCTTTAAATGGAAAACAATTGAACTTTTATATAATAGCCCAGTGGTTTCTGAAACTGTGGCCTTCACACCAGCACAATCAACCATCTATCGGGCACTTAGAATTCCAGTTGCCAAGCCGTACCCTAGTCCTACTGAATCACACAAACTTTGCCAGTTGAGAACATTTTATAAAAGATCTTCAGGACCAGCCCTGGCTGGCGTAGCTCAATGGATTGAGCTCGGGCTTCGATCCAAAGTGTTGCAGGTTCAATTCCCAGCCAGGGTACATGTCTGGGTTACAGGCCATGACCCCCAGCAACCGCACATTGATGTTTCTCTCTCTCTCTCTCTATCTCCCTCCCTTCCCTCTCTAAAAATCAATAAAAATAAAATCTTAAAAAAAAAAAGATCTTCAGGGCCTCCTGATGCAGGATAAAGAGCCATTACTGTCAAGGTGCTGGATTAATCACAGGTTCCTTTGTACCCTGCTCTAATCCTCTCTATTATGTGTTAGCTGAGCCAAAAAAAAAAAGGAGTTATTTTAAAATTAACACCTGAATTGCCCGTCAGTTTCTCTTCCTTATGTGAGCCAGATGAAGAGAAGTTTCCTCCCTGGTTGTCAGAGCTGATGGCCCCATTTCCTGGCGAGGAACACAATGAACAAATCGCCCTCCAGCCTCTTAGAAGTTTCCGAGCAGGGTTACATCGGCGCCCTGAGGCTATTTTACCCTCCTGGTAACAAAACATTATCACCTCAAAGGGCAGCTAGTTGATGTAAATGGGTGCCCTCCCTTCCCATCTTTCCTAAAGTCATCTCTTTAAAATGTCAGCTTCTTTTGGTCACTTGTACCTCGCAGCCTCCTGTTTGCCAACTTCTGATGGAGACTGTTAGTTACAATATTACTCTCCACTCCGTTCCTGTTCTCCCATCCAGTGCCCTTTCCACGGGCAGCCAGGCTACTTTTCTGGGGAAGAGATTTGTACTTGCCTCTGGTGTTATTTGGCTGTTTACTTTGTTACGATTTGTCTGTTTTTCAATTTTTAGATCATATTCTCGCTGTATGAAATGTATTTATATTCTGGGTCCTCAGCCGTTTTGTATTCCAGTTCTCTGGAAAATACAGATGCACTTTTAAAAAACCAGTTTGGTTTGCTTTATCTTCAGTGCCCATGATCTGAAAGATGATGCGCAAGTATGTGTGTATGCCAGAAAAATTTATAATTTCCTATATATTTGCGCAAACTACTATGATATGTAGACAAGTTCAATAACTATACAGTAGGCATGCTATGGCAACGATCTCAGCTTTTTTTTATTTTTTAAAGATTTTATTTATTTATTTTTTAGAGAGGGAAGGAGGGAGAAAGAGAGACAGAGAGAGAGAGAGAGAGAGACAGAAACATCAATGTGCGGTTGCTGGGGGTCATGGCCTGCAACCCAGACATGTACCCTGATTGGGAATCGAACCTGCGACACTTCAGCTATTTTTTAAATTTAAAAATTTCAGTTTGTCACCATATCAGCAGACTATTGCAATCACTAGTTTTATTGAAAAACCTGAGAGTCTTCCCAAAACTCTTTACCTCCATCCCCTCTTTCTTTCCCCATCCCACCACATACTTGTAAAATATTTAAAAATTATATCTTCAACTCTGGCTTGTGTGGCTCAGTAGACTGAGTGTTGGCCTGTGACCCCAAAGGTCACCAGTTGGATTCCCAGTCAGGGCACATGCATGGGGTGAGGGCCAGGTCCCCAGTAGGGGGCGCATGAGAGGCAACCACGCATTGATGTTTCTCTCCCTCTCTTTCTCCCTCCCTTATCCTTTCTAAAAATAAATAAAATGTTTAAAAAATAAAAATTATATATTCATGTACAATCTTTACCTTTTAATAAACGGAATCAATCTGATGATTAAAAATCTTCCCTCAAGCCTTAAGATTAACAGTCTACATTTGTAACGTTATTAGAAGTGTTGAGGTTCCAGGATAATTAGTATTCTAAATACTGAGGAGACAGCAGTGGAAAACTAGAAAAAAAAAGACAAAAGTTTCCTGCTCTCATGTACAGTACATTGCAGTGAGATGAAAATGTAATAAATAGTAAATAAATTACATTGTACATTAAATGGTGACAGATTTTATAGAAAAAGGAATTTTATAGGTAAGGGGGTGGGACTAGGGATGCAGGTTGCAATGTTAAATAGGACGTTCAGTACAAGTTTTTGTTGCCAGTGGAAATGGGGTCCTTCCAGGGAGATGCAAGGAAAAGATCTCTGGAGACCCTTGCATGGGAGAATCGGTTTAGTGGTAACATTGATTGAATAGAAATAAAACACTGCCCCCAGCTTCCTGGCATCTCAGCTCTATCCGTCCCGCTGTGGAAGAAGGCCAGCCTTGTCTTCATCAAGCCTGGAAGAAGAGCCAGAGGGAAGAAGGGAGAGAGAGGGGGGGGGGAGGGAGAGAGAGAGAGAGGGCGGGGGAGGGAGGGAGGTGGAGGGAGGGAGGGAGAGAGAGAGAGAGAGAGGGAGGGGGAGAGAGAGAGAGGGAGGGAGGGAGGGAGAGGGAGAGAGAGAGAGAGGGAGGGAGGGAGAAAGAGAGAGAGAGAGAGAGGGAGGGAGAGAGAGAGAGACATCAATGTGCGTGCCACTGGTTCAGTCCTATCCAGTCTTTCTCCCCCTCTGGCTAGCTTAGCCTCCATCCCTGGCTACGCTCCACCTTGGGCAGTGCCATGCCCTATCCAGTACCCAACCTCGCATTTGGAGCCCGCTTGGGGCCCACGTGACTCCAGCCAGCACCTGTAGCCCTTGTTTGGGACTTGGACTTGGGGACCGGGCAGCTGCTGGACCCACAGGGCCTCTAGGGAAGGAGACGGTGCAAGTGAGGGAGCACGTGTTGCTGAGCCAGAGGTCTTCATTAGAATGTGCTTGTGTTGCCTTAGGCTTGGGGAGGATCCAGGGGCTCTTTCAAACTAACCAATCAGTTTCCCGATCCTTCCCCGGCTTCTGTGGGTCTCTCCACCTAAGCAATTCATTTTCTTTGCCTTCTGGGGTTCTGTGTACCTAATCCAGTCTGATTCTTCTCCCAGGGTGGAGACCTCTCCTTTATGGTGTCCATTTTGGCTTCTATTGCACATGTGTCCAGCAGAGGACCTGCTCCTGCTGTTTTTATCCCTCCCCCTGGCCAATGCCGGCTAGTGACCTGTAAGGACCCTCCCCACCCATTTCGGTTATTAGGTCCTAAGGGTGAGGGCAGAGGATGCAGCGGTCCCTGGGGATCCTGTGAATGCTGCAGCTTCCACGGGAATCAGGCTAATTAGCTCGCAGGTTTATTTCATTGAACGTCTGATTCCTTTTGCTCCTTTATTAATACTAACTAGCTATCCACGCTAACAGTTTCACTAATAAGATTAAGCGTTGAGTAAAAATCTGAAATTGGGGACCTGGAAATAAATGCATCAGAACTGTAAAACATACCTTGCAAAGTACTGTGTGAGTTCTAATTTAGTCATTTGACCTTATGGTCTTATTAAGCTTATTCAAAGCTCTACTAGAAGTTCACTGGAGAAAAAAAAGATCTAGTTACCTATCTATTCATGGAGATTTTCTGATGTCATTCTGAAACAGTGGCTCATGACCAGCATTGACATTTGGGCTAGGTGACTCTTTACTGGGAATGAAGGGGCAGCGGGAATCTCTGGGATTCTATTTTTGCCAAGAGCACACAACCTCACCGCCTCAGTTTTGAGTGTTACCCACCGTTGCCCGATGTCCTCCAGGTCGCAAAATGACCCTTAGTTGAGAATGAACTCACGTTGACTTAAGAAGTCTTCTCAGACCTTTGGATATCTGCAAGCCCACTTTAGGGTGATACTGGGCTCATCCAATTATTACTCAGAAAAGGGTCTTTCTGAACATGTTGCTTCATGAGGTGTTCATGGATACTTAGGTGGTCAAATACATTCTCCCTTCTCTACTCTTTGGAATTTTCACTGACCATTTAATTTATTTAGCAAACACTTATATTGCCTATACTTTGGGTCAGGAATTTTTCTGCAAAAGTTACAACTAGTAGCTCATTAATCTGTTTAGCAACCCTATGAGATTATGCATTATTATGGTTATTATTATCCTCAGTTTACAGATGCGGAAACTCAGGCACAGAAAGGCTACGCCATTTACCTAGGGACTTGCAAAGCATAGGGCAGGCTTTCAAACCTAAACCCTCTGGCTTCATCATTTTTTGCTCTTCATCGTTATGGTCTCAAATGCCTACATTAACATGTAACATATGTTAATATTCAGTATTAGCATTTTAAAGGCTCTAAGATGTCTGGTTTGAATAGATTTAGCAAGTTAAAAAAAGAATAGAAAACAGTATACCCAGTAAAATTTCAATTTCAGATAAACAGAGAATCATTTTTTAGTATGAAGATGTCCCGTGGAATGTTTTGGACATGCTTATGTGAAAAAATCATTTGCTGTTTATCTGAAATGCAAACTTAACCGGACACCCTGTCATTTATCCACAGCCTTTGCTCTAAGGAAAACTGTTTAATCTTGTTTAATCCAGTTTTTTAAACACTGGTTTCAACAAGGAACATTTTCATGTTGGCACACCTAGTATCCTGGGGAAGTTTCCTGGGACTTTATTTTAAGGCCAGTGGGAATACTTTTCAGCTAGATTAGTCTGAGTGCTTACTCCAGACCTGAATGATCTCTCCTATTTTTAACAGTTAGGGACACTTGACAACCCATGCCACGGGATTCCACACGTCATTTTCCACTTCTGTAACCTGTCAACTGTAGCATCCAGCACACGCGAGAACCAATATCGGAGACTTTCAGGGTATCAAAGATGTTACTGTATTGGCCAAGTTTCACCTGCGCAGGGGCGAACTCTCAGAGTGTCCAGCGACACAGTGCCCACAAGGAGCTGCAAACGAGAGCCGCGCCGAGCGCTTACAACTACGTCCTTATATAGGGGCGGGCAAGCAAGCGTTATACAGAAGCAGACGTGGCAGTTAGCAATTCGCTTACAGAGACCACGTGCGGGAATTTCAAACCAAGCATTGTTGCCTAAGGCGGGAAGGCAGGCTGTTTGTTCATTCACCTAGTCATCTCCTGGCTCTAACTAGCTAGGTTCCTATTTTCTCATTAACAACTACAAAGCACTGCTTATCTAGCCTACCCAGGGGAGAGCGTCTGCTAGACACGGGATGTTTGCTTACCTGCCCTGTGTCTCCCTTATCATTTCCTTTCAGCTACAATGTGGTTCTTGTCTATTAGAGGAAATTCAGTTCTTAATTTCCTTATTCCCAACATCAACTTTGTCTCCAAAATAATGTCTCATCTCCTTAATGCCAAGGACCGGGTATCATACATCTTCCAAATTCTCATGGATGCAATATTTGTTATTAGCATGATATTTTATCTGAAGGATGATTTACTTCTAATTCATGATTGATAAAGGAGCTTGTTTTGCCAAATCTCTAATAGAAGGATCCAGAGGACAACAACAGTGCCATCATGGGTTTTTGAAGTATTCTACCTCACATTCTCAGGCTGCCGACCCTTCATTCCTCTGCCATTACCTTTTCCTTTTCACTTAGCAGCACCATTGATTATTTTGTCTCCCTAAAGATACGTTAGACTTTTGGAATCAAGTTTTTCTTTTCAACTTGAGTCATCGTTCAACTCGCACCATGAACACTTCCTTACATTCACGCAGGTCAGGTCATTACACGGCACTGGGATCTTTTGTTGCCATTGCAAGAGCGGAGCAGGTGTCTTGCTTGTGCAGAATGTCCCTTGGGCCAGCTGGAGAGTCCCTTGTGCCAGCTGTATCTAGGGAAAAGCTCTCAAGTCAAATAATGAAATAGTATTTATTTGTTAAAGAATACCAACTGAGATCCTGGCTGGTGTGGCTCAGTGGGTTCAGCATAGGGCTGCGAACCAAAGGGTCACCACTTTGATTCCCAGTCAGGGCACAGGCCTGGGTTGCAGGCCACGTCCCCAGCAGGGGGCGTGTGAGAGGCAACCACACACCGATGTTTCTCTCCCTCTCTTTCTCTCTCCTTTTCCCTCTCTCTACAAATAAATTTAAAAATTACTTTTTGAAAAAAGACTACCAACTAAGGACTGGGTAGATAGCTGCATTTTTTTTCCTGCTAAGTAAGTCAGCTGGGCTCAGTTTCTGTTTTTGTATCACAGTCCTAAAACCCCAGAGGAAACAGGAAAGACTTAAGCCCAGAGAAAGGGAGAAAATATGCACTGGACTGTGGATAGAGTCTAGCGGCTTTGACTTCAATTTTAATGGGAGCTTTTCCATTCTGAGGCTTTGCCATACGTTCGTTTCATGTTTTTTTTTAAAGATTTTTATTTATTTATTTTTAGGGAGAGAAGGGAGGGAGGGGGTGAGAGAGAGAGAGAGAGAGAGAAACATCCATGTGCGGTTGCTGGGGGTTATGGCCTGCAACCCAGGCATGTACCCTGGCTGGGAATCGAACCTGGGACACTTTGGTTCCCAGTCCATTTCATGTTTTCTTCCACAAGTACAGTTCTCGTCAATATTTAAGCAAGAAGTTGACATTCAGAGCTTGCTTTCCAAATGGATCCCCAAGCGCTATTACAAAGTACGGCAGGTTTAACAAGCTCACTCTCCGCAGTCACCACGTTGCTTCGAGAATGAGGCGGTTGCTCACATCCTCAGCTACACAGCAGGTATCCTGTCTTTATCTTTCAGTCTCTGTTCTTACATCACAAGGGTTGGTAAAAGCTTTAAAATATACAGTTTGCATTCCAGCCTCTGCAATAAAAAATCTCAGTCCAAACTCTTTCTCCGTGGATCACAAAGGCTGCTCTTCTTCAGCTGACAAACTATGTTTCACCTATATTCACTCCCGTTGCCAATGAGACTTCCTCAAGTCTACCTAATACCTTCCCACATCATGGTGCATCTATTTAAACTCAGCGCAAAATGTAGATGTCATTCAGATGTGAAGACCGATTACAAGATCAAAACGGATTTCTTATACATTTACTATTCATTCTGTAGCATGTGATTTAAATGCAAAAAAAAAACACAACGATTTGACAGTTCCCACTGATATACACCAGAGCATAACACACTTGTCCTAGTTTTTGGCTATTATGGACCTTAACACGCAATGTGACCTTGGTCTGAAGAAAACATGTTTGCTTATCACAGGAACTTAATCATAAGAAGTCATAAGTAGAATCCTTCTTCTTTACTGCCCTTTTCTAGGACTGGGAAATATATCGCTTGTGGGACAGGTAGGATATGAACAATGGGCCGCATAGAGTCCAGGGTTATCTCATCTGTGTGAAAACCGCTGCTGAAAATCAATGCGACCTGTGCTACACCGCCAGCCCAATTGCCGCCCTCTGCGTCCTATTTGTCTTTCGGTAGAAGCTTCGATCTGTGTGCTGTCTCCATGTGTCTCTCTAGGGCCAGATTCTCAGAGTGAATCATTGCCTGCGTACCTCTTATATTTCTATTTATTTTCCCGGTGTTGACGAGGTCTGATGAAATATGATTCTTTTTGCATTGGATCCTCACTGCAGCAAACAGCACCTAATTCAGCCGTGTCTGTCTCTTTAAAGAAGAGTAATACCATTATGAAACTTCAATCTACCGTACAGCGACACAAACCATAGAGCATGCAACCTGTCCTCATAGACAATAGGAATTTTCCTTTTAGCCAATGTCATGGCATTTCTTTTCAGCTCCAGGTAGAAGACTTCTGGCGATTTTAATGTGGTTATAATTTTGTCTCCTGCATGCTGAAGTATTGCTCTGTGTCAGGTATCTTGTTTGTAACAGAATGCCCCTCAGATTGTTTCCACTCAGTTAAATGTGTGTACAGAGTGATGCATAACAAGGATTCCATTAATTTGAGAACTCCGCTACTGGTACAAAATATTTATTCAGAAGAAGCATTACGTTATCTCTAACTCAGGAGGAAGTCAATGTTCTAACTTTGGGGTAGTTCCCTTTTTTAAAATAGACCTGTAGGCTACATAAAATTCTAGTTTAAGATTGTTAAACAGCCATATAAAGGTGTGGAACCTCTTCAGTTATTGTTAACATGGATAGAGCATTTTGAAGTCACTCCATCCATCTAATGTACACGTGTCTGAAGACAAAATGCTGGCTACATACGGACTTCAAATAATACAAATAAGACATAGTGTTGCTTAGTTAGTTATTCAGAAATGCACTTTAGACACATAAGAGATGTTGCCCAAGACATATCTTAAGATTTACTTTTTCTTTTTTCTTTTATTTTTTTTTAAGATTTTCATTTATTTATTTTTAGAGAGGGAATGGAAGGAGATAGAGAGAGAGAGAGAGAAACATCAATGTGCGGTTGCTGGGGGTTCTGGCCTGCAACCCAGGAATGTGCCCTGGCTGGGAATCGAACCTGGGACACTTTGATTCCCAGCCCGCGCTCAATCCACTGAGCTACGCCAAGATTTACTTTTTCTAATGGGACATTTCATGTATTCAAATGTTGTGCTTGAAAGAGACCACAGGATTTTGGTCATTTGCTCATTGCCCCTGGAAGGAGGGAAGGGAGGGAGTGAGGAAGGGAAGAAAGGAAGGAAGGAAAGAGAGAAAATGAAAGAAAGGAGAGAGGGAAGGAGGGAAAGGAGGGGAGGAAGGAACATTCTATAAAAGGTTAGGGTTAATTTTACAATAAGAAAGTTGGAGAAAACACACACCACACATTTATTATCAAAATATTATTTTTAAGTTGTACTAGGAAAACATTCTTGAGAGCGTGTTGTTTATAGCTTCATTGTTAAAAGAAACTTCATAGCCTAATAACGTATGCCTTTTATTGGATACTTTAAGATACATAAACAAATGCTCTTTATAATAGTTTGGACTTAAACAACGTGAAACTTTAATGAAAATAATCAGTGAAAATGATTTTAATTCTCTACAAATAATCGCTTAGCATTTTTAGCCCTATAGGTTTTGGGAAATTGAAAGTTGTAAAGGTGGTCTATTTGAAGAGCATTTTATCCAGAGATAACGTTATCCCATTTCACAGAAGGTGCCCAAGACTCTACACCCCAGCTTCCCACACAATAAATCCCGAACAAACCATGACAACTATGAAATCAGATTTGTTATGATGGTTGCACAACTCTGCAAATTTACTAAGTCATTGAAGCATACATTTAAAATAGGTGAATTTTGTTGTATGCCAATTATCCCTTAATAAAGGTGTTAAAAAGAAGAGATAGGTAGATAGATTAGAAAGGTAGATAGATAGATAGATAGATAGATAATGGATAGATGATGGATAGGTAGATAGATTTCAAGAGAAAAAAACAAAAATCAGTTTATGCTGTACCAGGAAGTTGTCTGATTAATTTATAGGCACTCACAAACATATTACATTTGTTTCTTCAAATGTTATGATTTTTAGCAGTAAATGTTGCTTTGTTTTCACTGATTCTTTTCTGAAACAATCGTTTTTTAAAAACTTCGAGGGGGCTGGAGCATTGATTTGACTTCTAATTAGGAGGGTTTTTTTTTTTTTCACTTCATGTGAGAAACAAAATCTTTAGAGATGCAATGAGAGGTGAATGAAACGCAGCGAGCATTTGGAGCCGTTTATTCTCAAATCTTCTGATGCTCATTTTGTTTTTTTTTGCAGAAGACGTAGCAGTTCAAATCCCCATGATCAAGTCTCCACTGGACAAGATCCAGCTGCCTCCTGGGCAGGCGATGCCTCCTGGGTTCCCGGGCCCGTTCATTTTCGCAGATAGCCTGTCTTCGGTGGAAACTCTGTTGACCAACATTCAGGTCAACAATATTTCTATAAACAAACTAAATGTAATACAAGACATTAGCACCTCCATAAATTCTGTTGTATTTGAAAGCTAAAACAGCCGAGCTGAACTGCATGCCCTTTGCTGTCCTTCGACAGGGTCTTCTGAAAGTGGCCCTGGATAACGCGCGCATCCAGGAGAAGCAGATTCAACAAGAGAAAAAGGACCTGCGACTGGAGCTCTATAGAGAGAAAGAAATTAGAGAAAACCTGGAAAGGCAAATAGCAGTTGAGCTCCAAAGCAGAAGTAAGTTGAACGACATCAGGTACAGAGTAAATATTACGGTGTGATATTTTCAAAAAGTATTAGGAATGTTCTCAGGGATAGCTTAGAAATGCTTATAGCAAATTTCCCTGGCTGGTGTAGCTCAGCGAATTGAGCGCCAGCCTGTGGAACCAAAGGGTCTCTGGTTCGATTCCCAGGCAGGGCACGTGCCTGGGTTGCGGGCCAAATCTCCAGTAAGGGGTGCTCGAGAGGCAGTCAGACATGGATGTTTTTCTCCCTCTCTTTCTCCTTTCCCCTCTCTAAAAATAAATAAAGAAAATATTTAGAAAAAAACAAATAAGCTAAGAATCAAATACTTTGTATAATCCACAAGGTAAGATATTTACGCTATTGATCACGATAATAAAAATAAGAAACTGCATCTGAATTTCAGTCCACTTGCTGTTTTGCAAACATGAATATTATTCTTTTTCTCTACAATATTACGAAATACATCTGGATAAAGATAACCTAACAAATCTTTATATATGAAATGCTTACTGTTTGCCAAGAACAGTGCTAGATTTGGGGGTTATCACCCTATCCTTGTGACATTTATATTTTAAACTGCTAGCACACCAACCACTTAATTTCAAGAAAAAGTGGCAAGAGCAATGATGTACAGTATATGTGTGCGGGAGGCCGCTCTGCGTGGCGTGGGCCCAGCGCCCACTGGGAGATACACAGGACCCACACCCACGGATAAGTTTTCCCGTGGGGAATCAGGCCTGCAATGCACCTGCACGGCTATGAGTCTTGCTTTTTGCTAAAACTCCCTCACCCTGAATTGAGGACATTCACTGCAAAGCAACTTCCTAAAATCCTTGCTAAACCTTCCAAGGATGAGTGTAACCGGTTCGACTACTTTTGCCTTTTCATTTGCAAATGTCCCTCTTCTGTGATGTGATTACCAGCATCCTCTCCTTTGTTTTCTGTAAAAGGTAACCCCCTCAAGCGAGCTGTGCATAGTTAATGAGGATCTTCTTGTCAAGTGCCCAGTAAGACAAGGAAAGCTCACTGGAGCGAGAGCCAGGGCTTTTGCTCCCCTTGAGAGAAAAGCCATGCTGTCCCTTTTCCTCCACAGCACTCCGTAGTCCATGTGAATTTTTCTCCTATTTCATCCCTAATGACGCGGACCCCACAAGCCGGGGTCCGCATCAGATGTGGTTATATAGAGAGGGGCTAGTTAGTTCAGCTTGGTGGTGGCGAGTGTCCAGGTGCCTGAGGGAGGCTTTCTGATGCTGATGTCTGAACGTGGATCTTGAAGACTCAGTAAGCTAAGAAGGGCACAAGAGTTTCTCAGTTATTTAGACACTCTGGACAGAGGCATCATTGATCATAGGCACCGGGGGCAAGAAGCCTCATACCCGAGCAAGTGTTTATAATTTGTTATGACAGTGGATTTGAGTTTCCTGAAAAGTGCATGGTGGGAGATGATGCAGAAACATGGAGGCAGAAGCTCAATGATGAAGGATGGTTTTAGCCATGTAGTAGATTAGCTTGGGCATTGTCCTGCGGATGATGGAAAATAGGAACGTAAGCAGGGGGATTATCAGGTCTGATTTCAGTTACCTAGAGCACTCCAGGGCTGGGAATAGGTTAGAGGGGGCTTGCCGGAAGACTGCAAACAAGGAAGCTACGTGGAAGGGGATTGTTCTCTTCAAGGTGATGATGATGAGGACTGTATCAGGGTAGCTTACGTAGGACTACAGGCCAAAGGGAGAGAGTGGAGCAATACCGTTCACTAACAGAATTAACTCTCCAACTCTGGGTAGATATTGATTATCCACAAACATAGATCATGAGATTAGTTCCTCTCAGAACCAGAGGAAATGAAAAACTTCACCTTCGCCAATAATTTCCACCTCTTCCTTATATTTACTCCAAAACACGAAACAGCAGCAAAAGCGCTATCGTGGTTTTCAGCTTTCATCCCTTCTCCGCCTACTCTTCAATGGCTGGATCCCAAAGCAAATATTAACTGCAAGAGTTCAAGAGTGAGAAGGGGAGGCAAAAAAAGGGAGGGAAAATTTACAACCTAGATATTACCTCTCTAAACAGGGAAGATGAGTCTAGTTGAGTTAAATCCACTAACCGTCTATTATTCCAAAGGAATATATTATATTCTGAAATTTGCGTCAAGTAGATGAAGGTTTCTTATGTTCTTTAGGGCCTAGGAATCATTAATCTAGTTTAAAATGGGGAATCAGTCATTGCATTCTGAAAGAATTAAACCTCTTTATTGCCAAAGCCGTGAAATACTTCTAGGCTAAATTGTCGTGTTAAAGTGTGGTGAAATTAGCTTATTTCTAGCATCTGGTATTCAAAATAGATTATTATTAGTGTCATAAAAATACATTCCTTTGTAGGGAAAATTTTTATGGTAAAGAACCAACTAATCATATGTTAAATATAATAACATCCTCAAATTGACTTAGGTTTTTAGGAAAACCTACTACATATCGTAACATTGGCTTCTAACTTTTAGGGACCTACCATTTTCTCTCTCTCTTTTTTAAAGATTTTATTTATTTATTTTTAGAGAGGGAAGGGAAGGAGATAGAGAGAGAGAGAAACATCAATGTGCGGTTGCTGGGGGTCATGGCCTGCAACCCAGGCGTGTACCCTGACTGGGAATCGAACCTGCAACACTCCATTTTCTCTTTACTAACTTGTCATAGACTATCCAGGTCTATCTCTATAATTGCTATTACATCTGTTGTCTTTTACAAACTCCTAGACATGGTAGATATAATATTGTATCTATTATCAAATTTAAAGTTTTTTATTTAATAAATTTAGCATTTATTAAAATACGGTAAGTGTGTACCCTACTACTATCATCACTACTACTAGCTAATGTGCATCAAATGTCTGATATGAGCTATATGCTTTTTTTTAACATTTTACATCTAATGACTAACATAATTATAGGAAACTATTATCCTCATTAATTTAGAGAAACTATGCTATTGCTATGAATCACAATATCCTCATCTACCACAATAGTTGAACTGAATGATCAATTAAATTCCTTCCTAGCTTCCTACTTAGGTCATATCCACTACCCCCAACTTTACCATGAAGTCACATGATTGAAAAGAAAAAGGGGAAATTGATATTATGGTTACAAGTCACATTTCTCCAAGTATATAGAAATAATAATAACTATAAGGATACATATATAAAGGCATGTAGGAAATTGTAAATATAGTATAAATTCCTACCATTTTTCTCTAATTAAAGGATGCTGTTTTACACTCAAAGTAAATATTCCATCCAACTTCCTTTTAGTTGTAAACCAGAAACTGTTACTTGAATTAAACAGAAATACAAAGGGATAAGCAAGAGTAGGTTAATTACTAGCCATTATTACCTAAAAGGTAGACCATTAGTAAGAATACAAAGTAATAATAACAATAACAACATTAATAACACAAGTAATATGAATAATACAATAATTAAGTGTCACAGGTTCGATTCCCAGTCAGGGCACATGCCTGGGTTGCAGGCCATGACCCCCAGCAACCGCACATTGATGTTTCTCTCTCTCTCTCCCTTTCTCTCTCTCTTTCTCTCTCTCTCTCTCTCTCTCTCTCTCTCTCTCTGTTTCTCCCTCCCTTCCCTCTCTAAAAAATAAATAAATAAAATCTTTAAAATAATAATAGTAATAATACAATAATTAAAGGCAAATGATAATACAAGAATGAACTTAGTGTTTGGCATACTCACAACTGTAAACTTACTTTTGCCCACCCTGTACGTACATCATAACCTTCTTTGCAGATTAAACACTTAGAATCATGGAATGATAGAGCTAAAACAGAACTTGGAGGCTACTTGTTTTGGTCTTTGACCAACTATATGGTCCCCAGGATCTCAAACAACTACCTATGTGATCTTTGGCCCTCAGGCTCTGAAAATTACTGGCTGTATAGTTTTTTTATTTTAATTGTTGCTCAAGTACAGTTTTCTGCCCTTAACCCCCATCCCAGCCCACCCCCCCAGCCCTCCCTACCTCCTTCCCATCACTACGCCCCCGTTGTTATTGTCCATGTGCCCTTTATGCTAGTTCCTTCAAACTCTTCCCCTTTTCCCCTGAAATTCCCTCCCTTCTCCCCTCTGTCATTGTCAGCCTGTTCTCCATTTCAATCTTGAGTAAATGATTTAACCTCAGAAGAACTCAGTTTTCTCAACTATAAAATGGAGCTACTAGTGTTTTCTTTGCTGATTGGTTGAAGAGCTTCAAGGAGATATAGTCCCAGATCAATGCTCCGTATAGACTAGGTGCTGAATAAAAGATCTTATTATTATTTATTTATATCATTGCAAATGTAATATGCTGTGAAATTGTTTATGGAGTATGTGGAATCATACTTTTCAGGAGAAGCAACATATAGAATGTTTTTGAACTAAGAATTTTACTAGAGGCAAAATTTTGTCTTATAGGAACATTAAGTTATACATTAATTTGAATAAATTTAGATTTCTGATTTAAACAATGTGTTAAAATGCTTTACTGGAATGATGGTAATTAAGTATAATTACAATAGCAAAATATTTTTATCGTTAACCTTACATATAGTCTTTTATCTGAAATAACAGAAGCCATGCATTCTCAGTGTCTTTGTTCCAAGATTTCCATTTTATTAACTTAGACCTCTGCTTTTTTGTCTCAACTGAACAGA
The DNA here is from genome assembly GCF_004126475.2 of Phyllostomus discolor. Taxonomy (NCBI): domain Eukaryota; kingdom Metazoa; phylum Chordata; class Mammalia; order Chiroptera; family Phyllostomidae; genus Phyllostomus; species Phyllostomus discolor. The sequence goes on from NC_050198.1 coordinate 104,522,014, forward strand.
AATTTATCTGGGTCACTGTCTCCCAGTTGCTGAAGGTCATTTCTATGAAAAGACATTGAACTGTGAGATAAATACAATGGAAACCTGAATTATCATCATATTCAGTTCAATCATGATATATTAATTTTATGTGAATACTTTTGACATTTCAAATGTCATATAATTTATAATTTTGCTCAATGTTCCCTGGAAGTTTTTCTATTGCTATAATGTCAATATGTTAATTTTTCAAAACGGACTTATGAAGAATGTGAAGGTCAGTCTGCCTAGAACCTTGCTATGAATCAGCATTCTGCTGGAGCCTAATAATTCTATTTGAGAAATTAGCACAGATTTCGACATTTCACTTTAGAAACCATTGTATATTAAGGCAGCTGAAGCTTCTAATTAAGATGCAGTAAACCAATAGTAATTTTAGGCTGTAATAAGAATATAACAAGAATTGGTCAGAGCCCTGGCTGGAGTAGCTCAATGGATTGAGCGCGGGCTGCAAACCACAGTGTCGCAGGTTCGATTCCCAGCCAGGGTACATGCCTGGGTTGCAGGCCATGACCCCCAGCAACCACACATTGATATTTCTCTCTCTCTCTCTACCTCCCTCCCTTCCCTCTCTAAAAATAAATAAATCAAATCTTTAAAAAATAATTGATCAGAGGAAAAGGAGCTGCAACCCATGAGACAGAATCGCGTAGCAACTTGTATTCCACCAAGACAAAGGGGAGGCTAAACTCAACAGTGAAATTTCCTTCCCATGTTCTCTGTTAGGCCCGCTGTTTGAAAACGAGGTCTCCCAATTATGCAGTTCTCCTGCAAGGTGGCAGTTCTCGGTCTGTTAGTACAAAGACTACATCAGGATTCCCCCGCAGTGGTTACCTGAGATGGGGTGGGAAGCTGGGGGTTCAGTCCGAGGTGTTTCCTAGTCCAGGGTATGTGAGGAGGCCCTGCCAGTCAACGGCTGCAAGGCATTTACTGGCCTTAAGGTGTCCTTTGGTTGATCACGTGGAGTCCATCTCAGCAGAGAAAGCCCTTCTCCGGATGCACATCAAATGATTCTTTCTTCATACCATGAGAGTTGAGGTATTTTCTTAGCTCATCATTACCTCGTCTGCTTACGAAATAATACTGTTGTGCTTTTCCCAGTTGCTTATTATCATCCCTGCTGAAAGGGATTCTCTTCAAAACGGGTGGATGGAGAGCTAGATAAAATGCCGTGATCATTAGTAACATCTCAGAGAAAGACGCTTGAACCTGTAACTTTTAAAAGACATGCCATGTTTTGCAACCCAAGTGATATTTTCTCTTTATTTTACATTTTAAACTATGACTAGCAATATCTCGATGAATATTTCTTAAGAAATTTATGAAATACGAGCCCTGGCTGGCGTAGCTCAGTGGACTGAGCGTGGGCTGGGAACCAAAGTGTCGCAGGTTCGATTCCCAGCCAGGGTACATTCCTGGGTTGCAGGCCAGAACCCCCAGCAACCGCACATTGATGTCTCTCTCTCTTTCCCTCTCTCTCTCTCTCTCTCTCTCTCTCCCTCCCCACCCCCCTTACTTCCCTCTCTAAAAAATAAATAAATAAAATCTTTAAAAAAAAAGAAATTTATGAAATACTTAATGCTATCATTAAATGTGTGTTGTTAGTCAAAATAGAAACCAATTTTTCACCACTGCCATCACCGACATAAGACTGCGTGTGTAATTAAAGAGCATGCGCACTGGAAATGCAAAAGCAGAAATAAGTCGGTTTTAGGATTGAATACTCTGTGATTGAGCTAGTGACAATTGCAACCAAAATAATCGAACCATATTTCAACTGATACATGTATATATCTTTCTCTTATCAATACCTATTATTCATAATCCATCACAACTAGCAACTCTTGTTTCGCTCACCAAACCTTTGCAAACTCTTTCCCTTTCACATTTCAGATACCATGCAAAAGCGCCTGAAGAAGGAGAAAAAAGCCAAGAGAAAACTGCAGGAAGCTTTGGAATTTGAATCGAAGCGTCGGGAGCAAGTGGAACAAGCACTCAAGCAAGCCGCTACTAACGAGAGCGGCCTGAGGATGTTGAAAGGTAATGTCTGATTTGGCCTCACGCACTAACAGAAAGGAAAACCCGATTTAAAAAACAGGGAGGGAGAGAGGGAGGGAGAAAGGGAGGAGAGAGGCTTTGTCCAGGAATAATTAAAAAATCAATGCGAAGCTAAGCAATTTAAGTCATTAATTAAATCTGTCCAAATAATCTTTATTCCAGGAGATAAATAGTTTCAGAATAATCCTGCTGGTTTTTGCAGTAAAAAAATGTAGAGCTAATACCCTTCCTGCATCTAAACTGTAAATGTTATAGGTCCATTTATAGGTCCATTCATATTTAAAAATGCTGCTGTTCAAGATTTTTTTTATTAAAAACTCTATTTTTTAAAGATTTTATTTATTTTTAGAGAGAGGGGAGGGAGGGAGAAAGAAGGGAAAGATACATTGATCCACTGTGTCTCGCACGTGCCCGGGCGGGAATGGATATAGATCTCTAAGAGAGAGAATAAATATTAATACATTAATATTTCATACAATGTACCATGCTAGACAGTGGGAACCAGCATCTTTACTTCCTTAAGGTTTGAAAAGTGACATTTCCCACCAGCAATGGGACAAACGTTCCGTGCATTCTTATGATTTGAGGCCCTGAACTTGGAATCCTGAGGCAGTTTCACCCTTTTTATGCACATCTGCAGGCCGCACGTGAGTGGCCTCCACTCCAGCGGCAGTATTGTCTGGTATAAAGCAAAAGCAGCTGTTTCTACAGCAGGAGGGGTACCTTGGACTCAGATAAATTTCCTTCTCACGCTCTTCCTTCATGGCATCGGGTGATACACTGGCATCTGTTGCCACATGACCCAAGGGCGTCTGAGCAAATATGTTTATGCAGAAATGTCCATATAAGCGGGGCTTCATGTGTATGTATAAATTTCACATAGTCACATTTCGTATTAAAATAGAAAATAAGAGCCCAACCTCTTTTTTCCTTTTCTCAAGCTTTTTTTTTTTTTTTTTTTGGAAGCGATTCCCATATCCCTTTGCACCTAGAGCCTATGCTACAGAAAGACCACAAGCTGTAACCTGTGTTGTGGTGGTGGCGTGTGCTTAGCATGGACAGAATCTCATTATCTGTCAGATTTTACAGATGAAAACTACAGCATCAGGAGGGAGCACTTCCACTTATGTGATTGTATCTATCTTTTTCTTTTTAAAGATTTTATTTATTTATTTTTCAAGAGAGGGAAAGAGAGAGATAAAGAAAGGGGGAGAAACCTCCATGTGTGGTTGCCTCTGGCACGCCCCCTACTGGGGACCTGGCCCACAACCCAGGCATGTGCCCTGGCTGGGAATCGAACCAGTGGCCCTTTGGTTTGCAGGCCAACATTCAATCCACTGAGCCACACCAGCCAGGGCTGTCTTTTTCTTATTCCACAGTGAAGGCATGTTACTTGATAGTCTGAGAGGATTTTTAAGGACAGGTTATTTTCCTGTGATTTATCTCTAGAGAATGAAATGAATAAAGGAGTACTTACTATAGACCTGGGAATGTATGCCCAATTATAGAATTCACCTACAGTTTATAACACTCCTTTCTAACATAAAAAATCAATATATATATATAAAACAAAAATGCCATGCAACGTTTTTGTGTCACGTATAGGACCAAAGCACTGTCTTACCGATAGTTTTCACTTTAAATGGAATCAGAGGAAAGCAGATTTGTATCTTAATTATGAATGTCACTTTTTTCAGATACTGGGATCCCAGATATTGAAATAGAGGACAATGGGACTCCTCATGATAGCACTGCTATGCAAGGTACGGTAACAGCATCTTTCTCTCTGTGAGGTCTTTCTCCCTGGGGGTGGGGCAGGGGTGAGCCTCTGTTCATACTCTTCATAGAAGTAACATAAGTTTACCTCTTCTTACTTTATAACAGACTAAGAAGTCTGTATTATTTTTTAAAAGATTATTTATATCCTCACATACATACACATGCGTGCAGGTACATAGTGTAAAAAAAACATAATGTGAGCAAATTTATTGCATGTTTAACTATTAAAAAGATTCACTGTCATGTGTTAGGTATATTCTTTTTTTTAAAAGCATTAATTTTTTTTAAGATTTTATTTATTTATTTTTAGAGAGGGGAGAGGGGGGGGGAGAGAGAGAGAGAGAGAGAAACATCAATGTGCGGTTGCTGGGGGTCATGGCCTGCAATCCAGGCATGCGCCCCGACCGGGAATCGAACCTGCAATGCCTGGTTCACAGCCCGCACCCAATTCACTGAGCTACGCTAGCCAGGGCAGGTATATTCTAAAAATGCATAAATGTTAATATAATTTACCTTTTAGATGTATGCAATAATATGCTTTAAAAGATCTCACTAATAGTTGCAAAAGCCACAGGTATAATAATCGCAACCTATTGATTATTTAAAAGTGTTATTGACACCATTTTTATCAATCTTTAAATTTCAGTGCTAACTTTACAGAATGTTAGAAACCACCTAAATAAGTACAAAAAAGCACAATTTCTTTTTTGTAATTCACAGGATTCCCATAAATGCTTAGGTCCTTTAAATATCTTTAAAATATTTACTGGTAAGAAAACAGATGGCACAAATCCATATAGAGTCTCGCTGCAGCTCAAAAGCACCTACAATATTTGACTGCTGGAGTTTTTCCAGTGTGATTCTAAGGCAGCTTTTTAGCATCTTGTATGCTGCTTAAATTTACTTTCACATTTATTGTGAAAATATGTCTCACTCTAATAAAAAGGCATCTCCATGAGAAAATGACTTCCTGACTTTCAAAAAGGAAGAAGACCATGGATATGTTGCTTACAGGAGGTTGAAATAATCAGTGCCTTCCCACGGCCTGGCGAAGGCAATAGACCTGGATGTTGACTCGGACCCCAGCCCGTGGGGCCCATGTGTTGTGGCTGCGATGAACAAATTCACACGGGCTGCAGAAGTCCTGTGGAGAAAAAGGGACGGCATGGCCACTCTCTAAGTGAAAGGGAGGGCCCCGACCCCTGCCTAGACAAGCTTTTACTGGTTTTCTGGGTTCATTACATGGAGGATGGTCCTTATGTACTATGTACAAGTTCCTTGTAGGTGATTGCCTTTTACAGCTAACAAAGGAGAGGAAGTTGCTAATTGCTACAAAGAAAAAGGATATTGGCAAGTGCAAAGGAAAAAGTGGTTGAAGTGGTTATAGTCCATCTTTGGGAGGTTTAGCATAGATTTTAGGAAGTTACTTTAAAGCTATGCAATGAATATTTGCTGCCTCAATTCAGGGTGAGGGAGTTTTAGCAAAAAGAAGACACAAAGCAGCCTAGGTACAATGAAGGCCTGGTTCCCCGCGGGAAAACCTATCTGTGGGTGTGGGTCCTGTGTGCCCACCTCCCTCCCCATCAATTTTCCAAATCAGGGGCTGGGCTACATTCCCCATGCCATGCGGAACGGTTCCCTGTAGGATGTGACCAATAGAGCTATTTGGGTTTATCTGAGAATCACCCGTTTATGTGGCAGCTTCACCAAATTCGGGGACCCTCATGCATGTAGTTTTACACGTTATTTGTACAAAACCAGGAGTGTCAGAGCTCACGGGTCTTCTGAGAATGATTCTGCTGTAGCTGACCGGACATAATTAATGCATTAACTAGGCGCCTTGCTAAATGTGAAAGCATGCGTGTTTAGCTCATTCAGGAAAGCTTTTGTGGTCTCTGATCCCACGTTTGCTTGCCTGCTTTTTCCCTCGACGTGAAGGCTATGCGTATGCCTGCAAAGCCAGTTTGGATGGGACCCAGTGTTCGATCTCTCCATGCACCGCGGTGGGTTGTATGCAGAAAATTCCAGTCGTGGTGGGCTACACTAGCTGAGGTTGCCACCATACATCAGGGCCAGGGCAGGGTTGAATAAGCCTGACTCATTGGATCCCTTCTGAATCCGTGATACATGAGTACAAGCATGGTCTTTAGGGAACATTGAGCTTGACTGCGTCCCTCCTTCGATTGGGGTGTAAGGTCAGCTGGGGAACCGGAAGGGTAAACGAAACACGATCAACAGGTTGTATCGTTGTGATCCTTTATTCTGTAATCCCAATTCAGCACGGTGTGTTTCATTTATGTGATGCCTTTAGTACGTGGGATTAGCATCTTCCCCACGCTGAGATAAATACAAACAGATGAACCGCCCCAATGGTATTTCATTTCCATGCAACAAACAGCACACATCTTACTCACGGGCCGTTGCTTAAATAGGTGATAAAACCAAAAGGTACATTCACACTCCATTTGGCATGTTTGTTTTTATTTTAATAAAGCCTGTACAAATCAGTTGTTTTTATATTAACTTGTGGTTAAGGGAGGACACATTTAATATCTATTTTCACTAAACATAATTTGAATACGTTCTGCTAATTTTTGCTGGTTAAACATAAGTGAATTAGATAGACCTTTAAAAGGCTGAAGACGGAACTTATTTTAAAGCTAGGGGATTAACTTTTATTATTTTTCCTTCAAATTACAAATGAAATTGTCAACTATTTGTGGTTAATGTGGTAAATATATGATAGATTAAAAATTCTCTCCTGAACATTCACCTTTTGTGTTATATTAAATAGTCTTCTTGACAAACGTGATGAAAATGGAAAAGGACACATTTTTACGTCTCTTAGGACAGAATTTAAGCAGCATAAGTCATAAAGTTCCTATCATCAATTCATGGAATGAATGCCATGTGTTAATATTTCAACACAAACACAATTTAATATATAAAATAAAAATTTTAACCAAAAATGATTTATTCTATTAGCCAGGGATATTGCTTTCAGAAAATAGCACTAGAAGTCATGTTAACTATAACCCACCAAATCAAACAACTTAAATAATTATCTGAAAAATCCTAATAGTATTACTTATTAAGATGCTCAAAATTGAAAAATTATGTTTATAAGTATTTATGAATTTCATAAAATGTATCATACTTGGAAAACATAAAATACAAGGCTAACTATTATTTTTCCATTCTCCCTAAAGTTTTTTTTTTAAAGATTTTATTTATTTATTTTTAGAGAGGGAAGCAAGGGGGAGAGAGAGAGAGAGAGAGAGAGAGAGAGAGAGAGAGAGAGACATTAATGTGCGGTTGCTGGGGGTCATGGCCTGCAACCCAGGAATGTACCCTGGCTGGGAATCGAACCTGGGACACTTTGGTTCCCAGCCCGCGCTCAATCCACTGAGCTACACCAGCCAGGGCTCCATTCTCCCTAAAGTTTTTACTCTTGTCTGTTTTACTTAATTTTCTTTTGTGACTGATTCTAATACTGTTTTCATCATTTTTACTTCCATCACCTACCCAATTTTTAAATAGGTTATTTCCTAACATTGTTTATAAGGGTCAATTCATGTATGCCGATCCGATGCCATTTCCAAAAAATGCATCTCCGTCACAGCAAACAATTCAAGCCCCAATTCAAGTCCTGTCTCTTCCTATTGTCAGTACCTCTGCTGGATAGAAGTTTGCCTGGTACTTTCCCTTTGAAATTCAATTAGTTGCTTGGTGACATCTCCTTAAGAGAGTTTAAAGAGGACTCGGAAGAATGTTGCTTGGCCATCCTGAGAAGGAATAAAGTTATATGCAATTTTATGATCATTTCCACTTGGCAGATTCAAACACGTATTTGAAATCTAATTAGCTTAGATAGCTCATGTCTTTCATGCTTTGGATGTTGTTTGACAGACACGATATCATGCAGGGACCACCGTCTGAGAAAAGGATTTCCGTATGTTTTGTATTTTAGCAGTCTATGATAGCCATTCTTCCTGAATATTTTAAGGTGATCAGACAGAGACTACACACTCACTTTGATGGCCGTGTGCACTATTGCTGGAGGTGAAGGATTCAGTGGAATGTGTATAGGGTCCAGCAGATATAATACCTGCTGGAGTGTGGTTGCTAGGGTACTAATACAGGTGTAGTAATTTATAGTTTTAATGAACATTTCACCCAAAAATGTCATATGGTGTGCTTGACTGTGACATTGTCATGTTACAGAATCCCATGCTTATGATTTTGTCATAAAAGATTTGGTAATAAAACAAGGGCGTTATTTGTGCCGGACCCTGTACACTAACGCTTTCCTGCCTCGATTCCCATAAGTCAGTGGGGGGCCTGCAAGATAACCATCTTATCAACCAATCTCTGCTTCACATAAAATAAACATACCCAGGGTCATTAAGCGCACCTTCAGATCAATGATTTTTGCAAATGACATTCGAGTACCATTTGCGTAGTGCATTTTTGCTGATAAAAGCACATTAAATGAGCACAACTACCAATGCGCTGATAAAAACTCAAACTGAACAGCGGTACCATTAGCTAACGAAGTCATATTTTCCCTTTACTGTGTGCTGCCATTTAGTTATTATCCTATTGGAAATCTAATTATAATCCTTTTACTCCCTAGTCAAACTTCACAGTTTTTGCAAGCTTAGCACTGACAAGTGATTTCATTACATTTGATTGCCCGCGCCCAGATTGACTTAACTTCACTCGGAGACCTAAAAGCCCGCTCGGTTTCGCAGACTCCCTGTTTGCACATTACAGCAACAGCTCCTTTAATTAATTAGCATGAGCAGCAGTAACGTGAACTGCTGAACAGAAAATAACATCATTTTATGATCGCAGCGAGACTTCTCCTTTTGCAGGTTTATACCTTAGTTAACTTTTGTCTGACTGTATCTCATTATTAGGGGGTACTGAAACAGTTGGCAGTGCGTGCTTCTTAAATTTTGGAAAACGGACATCAGCATCTTAATAATAATAGAGCAAGCAAACCTGGTATATGAAGCTTGTACACTTTAGACAAGAGACAACAGCCTTTATGGACTTTCCACTAGTGAAATAAAATGAAATAAAAATTCAGGGAAGACAATACCATAAAGCACAAGGGATACATTGTTCCTCTTTCTGCTACTGCATTAGTTTGGGGAAAACAAAACAGAACAGAAAAGTAGGAACTGTCTTTGCAAGGGTAACGTCAACCTCTGTGATCAATTTCTACATTGGCTTTTTCGGCTATGTGACTGACAAAATGAAACTGGGGTATATGTTGCCTCTGACATTTTTCCATAAATGTGGTGGAATCTTAAGTAATAGTTTACTTTTTTTTTATACTAACACTCCTGAAGTAGATATGAAGTCCAGTCTACATGTCAAGAGTAAACCACATTTTGCCCTGGCTGGTGTGGCTCGCTGGATTGAGGTCCAGCCTGTGAACCAAAGAGTCACCGTCTAAATTCTCTGGCCTGGCACATGCCTGGGTTTCGGGCCAGGTCCTCAGTAGGGGGTGTGTAGGAGGCAATTACACATTGATATTTCTCTCCCTCTTTCTCCTTCCCTTCCCCTTCTCTAAAAATAAATAAATCAAATCTTTTTTAAAAAAGTAGACCAAATTTTGAAAGTTTAACCCACTTAAACTTTTCTTCCATCTGAACCATTTTTTTTTGTTGTTTAAAAAAAATGTGGGAGTTTACCCGTGGTTCTGTCTCCATTCTTCTTGTTTGCTTAGCTTGATTTTTAGATTCAATTATTGATAGATATGTACTTTTTGCCAGTTCGTTCTAATGGCATTGCTCTGATCATTGTTCTCATCATAGTTCTGGTCTTGTTTTTCTTAAATAAATCCCTTTAACATTTCATGGAATAAAGGTTTGGTGATGATGAACTACTTTAGTTTTTTTTTTTTTTTTCAACCCAGGAATGTACCCTGGCTGGGAATCGAACCTAAGACACTTTGGTTCCCAGCCCGCACTCAATCCACTGAGCTACGCCAGCCAGGGCCGAACTCCTTTAGTTTTATATTGTCTGGGAAGTTCTTTGTCTGCCCTTTGATTCTCAATGATAGCTCTGCTGGGTAGAGCAGTCTTGGTTGTAGGCCCCTGCTTTTCATGACTTTGACTATTGCTTGCCAATTCCTTCTTGCCTACAAAGTTTCTTTTGAGAAATCAGCTGACAGTCTTATGGGAGCTCCCCTGCAGGTAACGAACTGCTTTTCTCTTGCTGCTTTTAAGATTCTCTCTTTATCTTTAACCTTTGGCATTTTAATTATGATGTCAAAAATACACACATTGTATTTTACAGTGTAATTTAATATGGATATTTATAACGTATAAATTTTAACATATATTTATACTATGAAAGATCTATCAATATGTATATTCTTACCCATTATCTCAAAATCAACCTGAACTGCATATAGTCTTTCTTGATTCACAACATCCTTTTCTTCTCTCTTTGCTACTTGCTTGGAAACCTTTAACAACACTCCTCCAAAAAAGCTTAAGATGCCATGCCAAACCTTATTGCAAGCAATTACTGTTGAGCTAAGTTTGTCGTTGCAGAAGTTGGTAAAATAGCAGTGAAATTCCTGCTAGGAGCAAGTACGGGGACTTGAAATGATAAGTCATCTATGATTTCTTGCCACGTATGTGATATGACAAGAAAAATTAAAAAGAAGAGCAGATAGAATTTCTCTATAGGGTTTTCTCCCAAGTCCAACAGACTACTTCCTGCCCTACTGTCATTAATCATTAATTTCCCCCCCGTTTGTTGTCTTGTACCATGTTGGAAGCTATGCACAGGCACTGTAATATTCCCATTTTAAAGTGGAAATGTTCTTTTGTAAACTAGACGGCATGTCAGAGATTAGAGAAATTTCGAGAAATGGGACCTTTTCCTCTTAAATGCCTCCTTGAAGAGTAGGAGCCTTTTACCGCCCAGAGAAACCTCTGCTGAACCATCATCGCACCCGTGATCGAGCATCTTTCTCGAAAGCAATAGTTTTTTTCCCCCCTCTAAGTTTCTTTAGATGGCCTGAGATTGTGCTTTCTTCCCCAGGAAGTATCTGTCTCTCACTTTCTTCATCCTCCACAATTTTTTTTTCAAATCTTGATGGATGGTATCTCCCAGACCATGAGCTTTAGCTGTGAAATACCTGTCAGATTATAGCACACAATATTCTTCTAGTTGTTTCCTGGGAGAATGTGAAAAGCTTACATCGTGTGATAATTTAAGGCCTAGTTGTCATGGGGCTGCTTGCAGCGTTTGTCATTGGATTGTTAAGAAAATATTTGTGATGACTGAAAGTCTGTCATGCTAATTGTGATGATAGTAAAAAATTTGATCTACAGAACTGAGTTACAATTCTACTTCTATCTCACTCACATAATAGATGACATTATTCTTGAAGTGATAGCAAGATAGTAAGGTTTTCAGATCAAAATAGGTTGTTCTGCTACTTGGCATTTTAGAGTCTCCAAAACTAATATATTAATTAAAACATCTTCCTGATGTTTTAATTGATGATCTAGATGTTCACCTAGATCATCATAATCCTGATGTTTTAATATGATCTAGAAAGGTTGTTTAACTCACCTCTTATACCTGCTTAACCAGTTACTTTATGCCTCATTCTCTTTACATATGCAATACAATTTTTTAAGTTTAGGATTCACCCTATCCCAGATATATCTGAGGAACACAGAAAAGGAAAGCCTTTCTCTGATTAAAAGTTTGTCTTATTATTTACTTTCACATTGTTTAGATTGTATTTATTTACTTTTAGAGAGAAGAAAAGGGAGGGAGAAGGAGAGGGAGAGGAACATCAATGTGTGGTTGCCTCTCATACGCCCCCTACTGGGGACCTGGCCCGCAACCCAGGCATGTGCCTTGACTGGGAATCGAACCAATGAACTTTCAGTTTGCAGGCTGGCACTCAATTCACTGAGCCACACCAGCCAGGGCATATTTGTGTTTTAATTATGAAAACAGACACCATTTTCATAAGCTGTGACAATATGCCATTATTGTCACACCACTTTAAAAAATAGAATTACTCTGTTGCTGTCACATTTATTTGCACATAAACTTTGTGCCGTGTGGCTCTTCTGTGCCAAGTTGCTCATTGTAGAGGGAATGAGGAATCGATAGCCCAGAATTGGAAGAGTCAGGGGAAAAGACAATACCTAGTGTTTGGATAGCCTGGAGAACTTTGTGCTTTCTCACTGGTAACAATTCAGTCACAAACAGGAGCTTGTGTGTGTGCCTTTCTTAACACACACATTCTCCAGCAGGATTATCCCCAGGTGATAGGTAAGGAAGATATTGTGACCCCTGTTTTGTAAGTAGGGAAATAACCTAAGGGAAGTTAACTGGCTTGCGACTGACAATGGGTTCTAACACACAGGATCTAAAATCCCTCTCCAATCGTTCTCACTGTCACTCCATGCGATAGTACCACTATCTCTACAAACCTGTAAAAGTCTGTCATTGCTCATTAGCTAGCAGGATACATTAAGTGGAGTATAAAATTATCCCACGCAAAACAACCCATACAGGGTAGAAGGATGGCTTCACCTGTGTGTCATTAATTAACCAAGTATAATTTAGTAGCTTCTGCCTTAAGACTTTGCAGAGATTGGGTGAGGGTTACGCAAATACCATTCATCTGTCTTCTCTATTTAAAACTGTCTAGAGAAGCTGAAATAGTAATAAAAAGAAAGTTTCCTACTTGCGGCTACACTCATCTCACCCTATCAGAACTAGACCGTAATAGATACTCATTTATATAATTTTAGGCCAGAATTCCTTACTGTGGGTCATGAAGATAAATTTTTATTTGTTCTGGGGAACTTCTTTCTCATTCATAGTAGCCATGTAACATTGATTTTGAAAATTAAAGTGAATTTAAAGAAAGACATTCTTAGCCCCGGCTGGCGTAGCTCAGTGGATTGAGCGCGGGCCGTGAACCAAAGTGTCGCAGGTTCGATTCCCAGCCAGGGCGCATGCCTGGGTTGCAGGCCATGGCCCCCAGCAACCACACATTGACGCTTCTCTCTCTCTTTCCCTCTGCCTCCCTCCCTTCCCTCTCTAAAAATAAATAAATAAAATCTTAACAAAAAAAAAACTTAAAAAAAAAGATTTTATTATTCGGGTGCAGAAGATGGCTGGTATTTTAAGACACGGTGAGGGTGCCTGACCTGAGATTCTCTGTCCTGAGATTGTGAGTCTTTAGACACAGAACGACCAAATTTGGCTGGAGCAGCGTTATCTGCGGACTGTTCCTTGGAAAGAAAGATGGGGAAATTACCAAGAAAAAAAAAAAGAGAAATCATTGGTAAACTATTGCCATTAGTTCACAGATAAGTTAGCTACTCAAAAGAAACATTTGATACCCCGAAGCATGGTAGTGATGAGAAAACTATTAGTTCTTAAGAAAATCCCATTATTTATACGGGGGAATACAAGGTATTTGAGGAAACACGGGGGGCGGGGGGAACCATGAGGCCTGGATAGGAAAAATAATTTTTTTCTAAACACAAATTGAAACCTTCAAAAAAACATTCCGGACACAGTTCTTGGTAGTTTCAAAAAGTAGTGAGGAATTACTTTTAAATAACCCTTCTGTCAGGGAAGGAAACCTCATCCTGAGGGGAAATTGCAATCATCAACAAAGATTTCAACTCACAAAACGGTGTGGATCTTCAGTCTGGGAAGGGGAAAAGAAACCTTTCTAAATGCCTTGCTTATTAAGCCAGTCATGCGCTTCACTGCAGGTCGTAAAGCAGCAGAGCATGCATAAGGGGCTCGTAAGCATATTTTAGAGTTAGGAAATAGCATTTACACCATTTTTATCCTGTCCACATCACCCCCAGAGATTAAGCTTCCGACTACTGTAAATCACCAGTTTTGCTCACCCTTGTATAATTTCATTTGGAATAGAATGAGACTTACACATCAAGCAATGTATGATGAAGGAATAAGCCAAATAAAATGATACTTTTCTTGCACGCAGATTTATTGCACTGATGAACATATGTAACAAGGCAAAAGCCTGTAAAGCCAGTTCGTGGTTTTCAGAGGTCATTGAGTAGATTTGGCATTTGTTTTTGTTGGAATGAAATTTTGATTCGGTGTTTTGTTTGTTTGTTTTCTTCGCAGCCTGAACGCTGATGCCCGAACTCCAGCGGATCGTAGGCACACATAGCGTGCTGTGGCAGTTACGTGCTTCTCTGGTGTTGTAATTCTTTTTAGCGTTCATACTCAAATTGTTAAACTATGGAACCGTCAGTTTCTGTTTGTTTATGACCAATAAATAAACCTTTGCACGGACAGGCCAAATGTGCTAGAGAATGGGCTTCCCACATTTTTAGGGGATAATCATCCTGATGATTATGATATTGTACACTTCGATAACCCCTTTCTTCCACACAGCATCTTAGTCGGGTAAGTAGGTGGAAGAAGTTTTTAGACAGACGAAATGCTCTTTCTAAATGGTGTGGCAGAAATTCAAAGGCACACCCAGCCACTCCAAGCTGTGATTACTATGAAATAGCTTTATGTTTGGCTGGCCTGGGATTTGAACAGGAATGATGTGAGAGGGTAAGCCGTTTGTGCAAATGATCGATATATGTGATGACTGTTTTCGAGCTCATCTTTCTAAAAGAGACGTGTTGCCTGTAGCGCTCTGTAAGGGAACAGAGAGAGGGTCCAGTGTATAGATATCACCTTGGCCAGTTCTTTTGATCGGTCGATGGCGGAGCCGTTTACTTAATCCCTTTCTACTGGCACATCCCTAATCTGCAAAGAAGAGGCAATGATTTAAACACACACCCAAACTACTGAAAACACCCCTTGAATTCTTTTCTGCATCCTCCCCTTTCCAACCCTGCTTCCTCTTTAGTAGGCTATTAGCAAGCAAGCAAGAAAACAAAATCTGTAGGCAAGGAAAAAGGCAGATATGATGGGCCAGTCACATCACAGATAACTTTCCTTTGCTCACCCTCTGGTTTACACGTGGCAAGATGCCTGCAATGTTCCAATGATTAGAACCAAATGGGTCGTTTAGTTTTGAATTGCCCTGGAAATGGCCTTGCGTATCTTTAACTTTTTATTTAGTGGAGACTTGGCCAAAGGCGGATGGCTAATACCTGTCATCATTATTTTCATGCCTCCTAAGAATCGCATAGAGCACTATTGCCATGTATTAAACGGTACTCGAGTGATCAAAAGGGCTTGATGCCCTTCCTAAGTGCTCACCTTACACAAGCAAAATCGGATCCACTCTGTTATTGTCACTTGGGCTCGAGAATGAAGTTGTAGTAACAAAAACACCACCCATTGTACGGGAAAGGCCATTATCACTTCCCTGTGGCACGACATGCCATTTCTTCTGGAATGGCCACCTACCCTACACACTTCTAAATATGACATCACTTCATAGTAATGCGACATTCCAGTCATCCCATGCTGTGAAGACCTTTCTTGTGCGGCACGGGCATTTGGCTTCTGGTGCTTTCTAGAGCCTGCAGAAGGAGGTCAACTTGTATCTCCTTTAACTGAAGTTAGTGTAATAATGCAAATTAGAAGCAATGTCATGGAGGAGGACTGGGGCATTTAATGAAATAACACTTTTAAAAATGTGATTCGTGCCAAATATCTGAATGGAATCACACAGAGGTATGACCAAAAATATAATATCCAGAAAAGTCTCCTTATTTGACAAGCAAACAGCATTTTCAGACGAACCAAGTCACTTAAAACCAAACTAGTGTCTTTCTACAAATAGGTATGTTTAGCTGACTTGGGTTGCATTATAATGCATACCTGTGTTTTTTTCTGGCCTTTCCCCACATATCTGCCTTTATTATGACACCTCATTTGAGCTTTTTCCTTTTCGTCAGCCTCAGATATACGGGGCCCAGCAGAAGCAATGCCTGTTGGAGTATGGTTGGGAGGGTGATCACATGGGTGTGATAATTTATAGTTTGAACCTGAACATTTCCCCTAAAATGCCACATGGTGCGCTTCAGTGTGATATTGCTATGTTACAGAATGGCATGGTTATGATTTTGTCATAAAAGATTTTGTCATTAAAAGGGGTGTTATTTGTGCCGGACCCTGTATGTCAGAAACTGACACATTTAAATTTGGAAGAGTCGGGAACAGCTGTTTTGAGATAACTGGTACGATCCTGGTACGGAAGGACTGTACGGGCCTTTGTCCTTATTTTTAAAATGGTCATATTCGTGTCTCAAATTCCCCCTTTTACGCGTCCAGTAAATCTGAAAGCACTAAATGTCAGTTGTCCCCAAATGTCAGTGGGTGTCACTCCTTGCAAGATCCCAAGCTCCCTCTGTGGAGAAGCTTTGTTTCTCATTCTTCCTGATCTTCACTCTTATTGACATCCAAAATGCGTTTTTGACATCATCTCCACTTGGACTCAAGTCCAAAACCCTCTTACAAATGTGAAACGTTCAATTACTCATGAGCTGTTTTCTGTTCCTAATGAAGTGAGTAGGCCGGGTCCAGATTAAAATTCAGCTACTGCTCTCCGCTGTTTATGGTTCCAGATGTTTTTGTTTTATCTAGGAGTTTCCTCTGACAGCTACCACTAAATGATAAATCACTCATATTACAGCTGAAATACGTTCTGAAATGGAAATGTGGCGAACTTGGAGATCGCTCCAAGGGCCCGTGGCAGTTACTGGGTCGGCGCTGGCTCCTCCCTTAGGATGGCTCAAATGTGTAACACAAAGTGTCAACGTTAGCATGCGACACAAAAGTCTATTTTGCTACTATTATACGCTACATTAGAAGAAAACCTTTTACTACTACAAAAATCTCACTTTCATTGTATTCTGGGTAGAAAAATGGACTCATAGTAATACTGTCTTCTCTTTGCTGGCCTCGTTTTTTCTTTGGATTTTTGAGCCTTATGAACTGGCACATTTAATGAAAGATGTGGGCAGAACTGTCTTTTTTCTAAGGTATATAATTAAACATGATAAACAAGGGAGATTTTTCCAAAATGTCATTTTTTCTAAAGGGCAGTGATGATTGCTTTGTGGCTTTTGTTACTAGGATTATGTCCCGTTTTTTTTTCCACTCGATATTAGTTTCGTTTTGTGATCGCTTTCAAGTTTGTAACGTTCCCAGTTTCTATGGCGTGAGTGAAGCGGTTTAGCTATTTTGTATACATTTCAATCCTGGTAAAAGAAGTGTCTGCCTTTTGATGTTGAAGAACTTCCCTTTGACATTTAGGCTTTTGTGTACAGAGGATGAGGTAGGCTGGAACACTGAGCAACCATCTGGTGAATTTGATCAGAGTAAATATTGGAGTTTTGTTTTCTTCTGGTCACTGGAAGTAGTCACGTGAATTTCATAGGCCTTGTGTCTGGTGGCCCTGAAATGAACTCTGACCCTCCAGGTCATGTCAGCAGCATAAACACAAATTGTTTTGTTCTTCTATCCCTTACCATACCCTTATTTTTGGTTCCGAGGTACTATCCAGAAAATTCCCTCGACATCCTGCAATACCTTCTACACAAATAGAATAAATATTTTAAAGATGTTATATACAAGCCTCAAAAAGGATCTATTTGCCTCCTGACAGTGCTAACCTTCGACACGACTGAATTAGTGTTTTGGACTAGGTTGATCAGTCCAACATTGAAAATGCAGTCACTTTTCTATGTGAAGATGATACATTTCACTCAGACACATAGACTTTCAGTGTTTCTTAAGCGTGGGCGATGGATTTGTACTGATCCAACACACTTTGTTTTCTGGTTCTTTTGTGACTAATTCTTATGAGGTTGCTGGCTAGAGCCTGAGGCCCGAATGCACGGCTATGGAAGAGAGCAAGGCTAGACTAAAAGAGGTAGTCATTTTTTGAAAATTAATTCCAATTAGACTTTTCCCCACACCATCAAATATTTTCTAACCCTGGGAAGGGATGGGTTCTTTTGAATACCAACATTTCCATAGATACCGGTTTGACCCAACACTGTGGTTCCAACCAGAATCAGAACTGGAAAAGAATCACACAGTCTCCTGGTTACCCCGAGGAGAGAAAATGCTAATTATTCAAAGCTGTCATTCCTTTACGTCATGACTGGATACTCCTTTCTCTCATATCTGAGGATCTCAGATATCCCCATTATGTCCAAAAAGCAAAAGTCATGTAGATAATTATAGACATCATCATTTATGAAAAGGGTCGTAATATGTCAGTGCTGTGGAAAGAACAGGAGCTGTCGCGTGAAACTCGAGGGAATCTTTGAAAACGGATGCACTGACATATAGGAATGCTACGAAATTTCAAATTTTACTGATATTGAACAAAACCTGTTACATCATATCATTTAGGTTCCTGAAGATGGGTTAGTATGTGTCAGCCCGAATGTGACTTATTTCTCAGAAGAACTAACTTGCTTTCTGCTTTTTAAAGGAGGTAACTTTTACTGTTTAGCAATGCTACAACAGCTGTGCTCAGCCTATCAAGTCCTTTGCTGGCTTTTATGAATGAAGATGCTCGTCATTCCAGTTTACCTCTGAAACTCTTCACCATGCAGTTGTTGCCGTTGTGTTGATCAGCAAAGCTCTGTTTACTGAAGCAGCTATTCAATCTATATCATGTTATTTAAAAATAAAAAAAAGGAACGTGTGTACATTTCAAAAGCAATGATGTGAACTTTGTCCTCGCATTTAGTTTGACCAGTTTAAGAATATGAGCTAAACTCCTCATGGCTTAAGTATCTTGACCATATTTGATGCTTTTCTATGCTCATTTCTCGGCTTGGCTTTTTGTCTTTTAAGAAAAAGAAATTCGGTAGTGTGTTAGAGACTAGAAACATGTATGATTTCTCTGTTCTACCGTATATTAAGTTAAAGTACACCTTCTTTGTTAAAAATGTACTTGCTAAACTTCGGCATAAATAAAAGCATTTTGACTTTGGCAGGTGTCACGCAGTTTTTATTTTCGAGTTGCCAACTGTTGTCCTTGAAGGGGAGTCCTAGCGCAGATGAAAATGTAGGACCTAGGAAAGCATGTGAAAAGCTTTCTGTGGCTTGATTCTTTTCAAACAAATACGAACTTACGTCGTTTTTTCAGCCCACCTGTTTAAATAGGCCAACAGTAGTCCCCTCACTTGTTCTACAGAAGCTTCTAGGTAGAAGTGTTGTCCTGAGACCCAGGAAAAGTGTGATGGGTGAAGACTGAAAAATGTTTTCTGAATATGGAGTAATTCTAAAGATTTCTCCTCAAACCACCTTCAGTAGAGGATAAAAAAAAAAAGAAAGAAAGAAAACAAAGGACCTTATATCTATTCTGGTCCAAAGAAATTCCAGCATCCATATCTAAATTTCCATTACACCTAATGCAGGGGTGTCAAACTCATTTTCACTGGGGGCCACATCAGCCTTGTGGTTTCCTTCCAAGGGCCGAATGTAACTTTAGGACTATATACAGGTAACTTCTCCCTAACTAGGGGCAAAGAGCTAGGCGCTGCCGCCAGGTAGAAACAAGGTGCCAGGCCAGAGAAAACAAGGTAGAGGGCCTTGTGTTTGCCACCTGTGATCTCATGAAACAGCAAGGTTACATATTTTTTTCAAAAGCCTAATGCCATAGACCTGCCCTACAATTTATCTCCTCCGTCTTCACCTTCTCTTTGGTTAAAATCCTGGAGCCCACCCAACTTCTGGTGACTAAACAACCTGTCCCTTTTTCTGTTTTCCTCCTCACCCCACCTTGTAAAAGATATGTTGTACACCACAGGGCTTCTAGCCAGTCAGGCAGAAACTGGAAGCTGCTTAATTCCGTAGATGTTTTGCCTCACCATCACCTCTCCACCATTCACATTTATGAACATTTTAAGATTTTTGAGAAGGTTGTGGCTGCTGTGGCTGAGTGGACTGAGCGCCGGCCTGAAGACCAAAGGGTCACTGGTTCGATTCCCAGTCAGGGCACGTGCCTGGATTGTAGGCCAGGTCCCCAGTCGGGGTGGGGCACAGGAAGGGCAACCACACATGGATGTTTCTTTTCCTTTCCTTCTCCACCCCTTCTCCTCTCTCTAAAGATAAATAAATAAAATCCTTTACAAAAGGTTCCTGAGAAAACTACAAGCTCTTTTACTCAAGAAGAGAAAAAAACATGAGTTTCTGATTTTTTGTTTGTTTTTTGGCTAAGCAAGCCAGTAGTATGCCTGCCCCCACCATAGCACAATAAGCAGGGCACCAAATACTCAGACATACGATGAGCAAGATTGCTTGATTGAATGCCCAATGCAGTGACCAGAGAAAGCCTGTGTTGTTAGTAGTCAAACTCTCAGGGGTCCAGGGGCCCAGTGCTGTCTGTGGTTTAGCCTCATCTGGTAACAGTTATCCACACCGTATAGGGTTAACATTGATGGGAGGGGGGGTGCCATTGTGAGTCAAGTGATGGCTGGGACCCCTTGGGAAGTGGAGTCAGCTACAGGAATCTCTAGGTATTTGGAGCCCATTGCATGGGCTCATCGGGGGAGCCTTAGCAAGGAAATTGCTAAGAGTGAAGATCGCTCTGCACCTCCATGTTTCCTGGGGTGGGATCACTCGCCATGTCAATGCCAACACTTGACCACCTCTCCACGTCTTCCTCCTCACCGCTCCCTCCCTCCTTCCACGTAAGAATCTTAGTCTTAAGAAAATGGTCTGGGTGTAGGATAGGAATTTCCTCATTGCAGGGCAGTGGTTTCATTGTCTATGAGTTCTTTCTCAGGTATAAATCTTGCACAGTGGGGCAGTGTCTCGGCCACCGACCAGCAGTGACCGTGGAACGCTGTGGATGGCTCATCGAAACACGAGAAAAACATACACAGAAACAACCAGGTCCTGTGGGGGAATAGGGACGGAACGGCCACTCTCTCTAGTGGGGAGCGCCATGGCCACCTTCCCTAGGGGAGACCGCCCCCTAAGGGACAGCACCCCATTCTCCCACCCAAGCAGGTTTTTGATTGGGTTCATTTGCATAAGAATTCAGGTAAAGCTCATTACTCATTGCCAGGAAGTAAGGATCGAACAATAGGTAACAAGGAAGTCTGAGGGCCTATTCTGAGTCAGGGTCAAAGAGCTGTAAAAAATTTGAAGGAACAAACTTACTTCTTCCCTGGACCCTTATCATTCAACTGAGAGCATTCTGAACAAAGCAGGTTTCACAGGATTTTACATGTTCTTTCATAGGCCTGATCGCCCAGGGAACCCGCCCTTTTCCAGCACAGGGCTGTACCACCCTCTGTCATGGTTTCAGGTTTAGGTGGGGCAAGGGAACTAAGGCAGCCAAGAGATAAGGAGATTTTCTCCCAGACTATGAGAACTCAGGCTATGTCAAAGCCGAGGAGCGAGGGTCCATCATCCCCTTTTGCTGTAGCCCCCAAAGTCCTTCCTTGGGGGCCTCCCACATGATCATACCTGTCTTAGGTCGTCCCCCCCTTGGGGAATCTTACCTGTCACTAGCTAACCGACCAAGCATTGGGGGCCAGGCAGGGTGAAGTAAAAGGAGCAGAAGCAGCGCTCCTGCCAGGGAGATAAGCTTTTGTCTCCTTGGTGGCTTACGGTCCAAGGTCATTCCATCAGCCTTAGCTTTGGTGGGGGGTTACAGCTTCTGATACCAGGCAGAGCGGTTCCCAACAGAGCAGAGTGGCTTTAAACCATTTCCCTTGCATTTTCTCTGGAAAACACAGTTTACATTCATCCTGAGACTGAGGGTACAGGAGCTGGGCCTGCCTCATGCAAACTTGAGAGACCCTGACTTCAAGTTCACTGTTTATGGAGATGGACGGGGGATACAATGGCTCCTCCCTTCAGAGATACTCGCGTTACATGCATCTGTAATTACAGCTGTACTTATGGGCTCTTCCCATGCCGATCTGATCACCTAACCATTCTGGCGACCCAAGTGTCATTGTATTCAACTAACCGATATTTGCATAAATGAACTCCGAGGACTTTGGCAATGAAGGCCCCTTCCAGCAACAAACAGCGATATTGTGCCTTCTTACTCAGGGATCAGTGTCTCTGGGGATGGTGTTCCAAAATAATTAATTTGTAGTGGAATTTTAGATTAGGCAGTGAGTGAGAGGATCTTCAAAGACCATCACTAGTGTGACAGCTCAAAGGTAGGCACACGATTACTATTTGAACAGTTACGCAAGGAGTGACTTCTTTTGTTAGGCAGCTCTCAATGTGAGAAGGGTCAAAACTGATATTGAACCAAAACTTTGCCACTTCAACTTAAGCTGATTGGAGGAAAACTACCTTAACTCACACACATAGCTCCTTATTTAAAATGATAGAAATCCTTCAGATGTTACAGGTAATGTAAAATGAATGCACACTTTTATCTCCATTTGCACTTAGGTGTGTGCATATTCCACACGCCCCGTATACACACACAAAACACATTTGCTTTTATTTGTAAATGAATGACTGCAATCAAATATGGACTTTAAAAAATCGTTTTCACCTGATTCAATGCTCTTTGGAAATAGATGAGCAGCTAAGTTACGGTGTCTGAGAAGAAAGTCAGGTGTGAAGGTAGTTGGCCCCATTGGAAGGGTGGTAGTCATTTCATCATATCAATGTTCCCAACATTCTGTCACAAAGTGGAAATCGCGTCAGCAGACCTTCTGCGACCTACATGCTATTTGTGAAGTTTGTTGGATCCCCCTCTGCTGTTGTCTGGTGCTGGCCCCTTGGCGTGCTGGTTCTGGGCCCTTAGGAGGGACTGCAGCTCAGGCCAATGTCAGACACTGTCCGTGCCTGGCCCTTGGCAACCTCCTTGAAACTATAGCGGATCTACAGTTTGTGGCCGGCCTGGGCAGCGGGGGAGTAGGCACTGGAATTACCAAGCTGCCGTCCAAGCCTGGCTTCTATCAGCACCAAGCCCAGGAGCAGGCCTAAACATGTCCCATGGCACCCTCGGATCTACCCCTACCCACCCCTGTCCTCTGGCCCCCCACGATGCTCAGTCACTGAAGGGGTCTCTGGTGGGAAGGGGACGATGTGGCTAGTGCCTGTCTCCTAAGGGGGAGTGCTGCTCACACTTCAGGGAAGGTGGTGGCTGTGATTCCACGACTCAGAGCCACACGTCTGAGTCTGTCCTGGATTTTTGCCCTGCCGTCGGAAGGGTGTTGGGAACCGCCCTGCCTGGTATCAGAAGCTGAAACCCCCGCCTAGGCTAAGGCTGAGGGAACGCCCTTGGAACCGTAAGCCAGCAAGGAGACAAAAGCTCATCTCCCAGGCAGGAGCGCTGCTTCTGCTGCTTCATTCATAACTGAACCCCAAAAAGCTTGGTCGGTTAGCCAGTGACAGGTAAGATTCCCCAAGTGGGGGAATGACCTAAGACAGGCACGATCACTTTGGGAGGCCCCCCAAAAGAAGGACTTGGGGGGCTACAGCAAAAGGGGGTGATGGACCCTCGCTCCTCGGCTTTGACATAGCCTGAGATCTCATCGTCTGGGAGAAAATCTCCTTATCTCTTGGTTGCCTTGGTTCCCTTGCTCCACCTGAGCCTGAAACAATGACAGGGTGGAGCAGCTCTCTGCTGAAAAGGGTGGGTTCCCCGGGTGATCAGGCCTAAGAAAGAACATGTAAATTCCTGTGAAACCTTCTTTGTTTAGAATGCTCTCAGTTGAATGAGAAGGGTCCAAGGAGGAAGTCAGTTTGTTCCTCAAAGTCTTACAGCTCTTTGACCCCGACTCAAAATAGACCCGCAGAGTTCCTTGTTTTCTATTGTTCCTTACTTCCCCCTGATAAGTACTGTACTTTACCTGAATTATTATGCAAAACGAGCCCAATAAAAGCAGGTATGGACAGTAAATCAGGGCACTCCCCACTAGGGAGGGTGGCCATTCTGTCCCTACTTCCCCACAGAAACTGGTCTGTCTCTGTGCATGTTTTTTCTGGAGTTTCGTTGAGCCATCTGCAGCGTTCCGTGGCCACTGCTGGCTGGTGACCCACGCATCAGAAGGGCAAAGCCCCTAGTAGTCAAGCGGGTGTGACCTCCAGAGCCCAGGGGTCGGATGTGCCAGAAGCTGGCAGGGTGCTTCTACTGGACCTCCCAGGACAGGGAAAAGCCAGCCAGTTTCACGTGAAAGTGGGGTGTGCGGACCTCCCAAAGCCCATCATTCATGCCCTCTGAGCCTGCTCAGGGGTCTACACCTCCTCAGCAGGACTTGGAATCCAAGGATGGGGCAAGTGGGGATCTAGAGGGTGGGGTAGTTGCTTGCTTGCAGGCTGATGCTGCTCTGAGGCGATTTCTCTGCCCAAGCAAGATGCCTACTGCAGTATCCCAGAAAAGCTCCACACTGAGCTCCTAGTGGCTGTTCCCCTATGCCTCTCTGAGAGCCTCGAACCCTACACTTTCCTCAGGAGACCCCAGTCTGCAGCCCTTCCCATGCCAGAGCCCAAGGTAAGTGGCTGCAAATGAAATGTTGTGCCTTGGCCTTTCGAGAGGACGCCCATGTCTCCAGTGGGTTCCACCTTACCTTGGCAAACAGAAACCCCAGTGGTTTGCAGTGAGGTGCAATGCGCGCCCCTCTCCCTGCTCTAGTTGGGGAGACTGGCATGGGGTTTACACCCCACGTTTCTCAGGGGGAACCTCCTGCCGCTGAAATAAGACTCCTCCTCCTCAGCTGGTCTTCAGCTGAGTATTCAGGAAGGAGTGAACAAGCCGAGTCGTTTTGGACAGGATCCTAATCCTCTGGAAGTTTCCGTGGGTCACATTAGAACAGCATAGGCTTCGCAAACCACATTACAGCACACACTGAGCAATATGGGATGAGCTGATAAATGGCGAGGCATGTTTTAATAAATTTAAACTGCGATTTTTGTAGGTATCACTCATTTCACAAAGCACTGTGATTCATTTATACCTATCAGATACATTTAAAAGACTTTCACTTGGTTTTCGCTTGTAACATTATTTTCATGAATTAAGACACTATGAAAAAGATAGTCCTTCAAAACCATAAATAATAAATAAATATTCCTTCAAAGTATGTTTCCCTGCGCTCATTTTGCTTATCCCATTTTTTTTTTGTAAACGTATTTTCTTTAAATTTATGGACTCCCCCAACTCTCCATGCCTTTTTAGGTGGGAGACACCCGAAAAGGGAGGGTAGGAATGGAGAGTGGGATAGGGTTTAATTGAATAAAATATATTGCCTCAGGCCCCATATTGGTCACTGACAGATTCTTTGTTACAGAGGAAAAAAAAAATATTTGATAAATAGACAATATCTAATTTCTGTGCAAATAAAAGAATCTTAAATTATTCGCAATTATTATTCCAAAAAATTAATTGTAAATAACTAGCAGTCACTTAAAGCAGGGTTCTGCTGGGTAATGCAAATCTTTTGTAGTTTTGTTTCAGTTAACTGCCTCATTAATGATTTACAGATGTGTATGCAGCTGTGGGAACCATAGCATTATCTAATGTACTCAGAGAATAATTACATATGAAAAGAACTATGTAGCTCAAGGGAAAACCTCCGAAATTACTTACTGCCTTCACTTCAACCATATTAAAATGCAAAGCATTTAGAAATAGGTGGTGATGTTTTATCATGTTGTTGACTCACAATGTTGTCAATTTTTTTTTTAAATTGGATTTTTCACCATATGAAGGTGTTCGCACGCTACTCCAAAGCACAGCGTGAGGAGACATCAAGGCTTATCAAACAAAGGAAGTAACATTTGAATCTTCAGCATTTCCTTCACTTTCATTTCAGTTTCATGTTCTCTTAAATTCATGTCAACTGACTTTGAATGTACTCATTTAAAAATTAATAATGCATGTGTGAGGATCTAAACTTATAAAACATTGTCTAGTATACATTTATCTATCCATGTATCTACCTACTTACCTATCTCATTGCCTAGGACCAGTGTGTTGCAGACAGTAGGGAATGATGTCTCATTTTTTGATTGGTTTTTATTTTTGATTGATAATAAGACTCAAAAATCGCATTGTGGTGATAGTTGTGCAACTCTGAATATACTAATCCACTGAATTGTGCACATTAGTAAGTGTTATGTTATGTCAGTTACATATAAAAGACCGTGAAACTAAAATCATACAAGCATGAGTATGTATGTATCTGTCTTTCTTTGCTTCATTGACTGATGTCTTTTTTGTGACATTATTAAATGCTCCTGATTATTGTTGCTTTATTGTACATCTCAAAATAAAGTAATGCAAATTGTGCTATTTTCTTCTTTTCAAGATATATTGACTCTCCCAATCCTTTTTATTTGTATATAAAAATTAGAATCATTTTGTCAATTTGCACAAAAAAATCCTGTGGAGATTTTCATTGGTACTGTGTTAATATAGAAAAATTAGAGTAAAATGAACTTAAATATATTGTCTTGCAATCTGTGACCATGGGCAATATCTCCACTAACATATAGCTTTAATTTCTTTCAGTTATATTTTACATATTTCAGTGTCAGGTTCTTATACATTTTTACATGCATTCCTAAGAATATGATGATTTTTGTTGCTATTGTATATAGTCATTTATATATTGGGTTAGCCAAAAAGTCCATTTAGATTTTTCCGTAAAATAAAAGGCACTTTTTTCATTTTCACCAATAACTGTATTGATTTGGATGTTTTGAGTAATTTCAGCTATTTCCTGCTATTGGCTTCCAGTGGGGAGAGGCCAGAGGTGCTGCTGAATGTCTTCCAATGCACAAGACAGCCCCACAGCAAAGAATTATTTGCCCAAAATGTCAATAGTACCAACAAACTTCGCAAACCACCTTTGACACATTCGCTCAATCACAGCACTTTCTTTATACACTGCACAAATCTTTTTTTGCATTTCAGTTGCGTTTCTACCCTTCTTAAAATAATAAGGCATAATGTAAAATATGTGTATTTTCTTCCATCTTCAATATTGAAACCGCTGTACAAAAATTCACCAATGTTGATCAGTTTTTTTTTTAAATGCACTCTGATAGGACAGCTGTCACAGTACAATGTAAAGCCAATTGTTTCTAACGAAGTTAAAGACAACTAAGCACTACTAAAGCCGTCATACAGAAAAAACTAAACAAAATTTTGGCCAATCTAGTATTTTAAAATATTATCCTTTTATGTTGCTTTAAAATTTTTATTGATGTCATCTAAAACACAATTGAAATGTATATTGAACTTATGTCCAGTAACCTCGATAAACTGAGTGATTAGTTCTACTAGCCCTTCCCCAGGTTTCTTATACTTTTCTGTGTGATTGGTCCTGCCATTTGCAAATAGAAGCCTCTTTATTTGAAATATTTAAGCCTTTTATCATTTCCTTTGCCCATTTTGTTGGCTAGGATTTTCTTTTTTCTTTTTTTAAAATTTTTTTTTAAGATTTTATTTATTTATTTTTAGAGAGGGAAGGGAGGGGGAGAGAGAGAGAGAAACATCAGTGTGCGGTTGCTGGGGGTTATGGCCTGCAACCCAGGCATGTACCCTGGCTGGGAATCGAACCTGGGACACTTTGGTTCCCAGCCCGCGCTCAATCCACTGAGCTACGCCAGCCAGGGCTTTGGCTAGGATTTTCAATAAAATGTTCAATGAAAGTGGTTAGAGCAGACATCCCTTTTTTTTCCAAAACTAAGGAGAAAAGCATCCAATTGTTACCATTAAGTATGATATTAAAAAGAGAATTTTCATAGATGTGTATCAGGTTGAGAAAGTTTCTACGTTTGCTGAGAGATGTTACCATTAGTGTTGACTTTGAATGCATTTGCCCATCCGTTAGATAATCATATGATCGTGCTACTTTATTCTGTGAATGTGGTTCATTGGATTACTGTGCTCACTCCTCAGAAGCACGCAGCTTGGGTGTTGGTAGTAAAGGTGCCACACACACATCAACAGAAAAGGAAAAGTTGAATTATTCACAGAACGGGTCTTTCTGTAAAGAGTACTGTGGCTCCCACTCAGGTCTACAAATGTCGTAAGGGAGCAGAGGAAAAAGACTGGTTCGGGGACTTCGATGGTGGTTAGTAGGTGGGGCAGCTTTGGGAGTCGCGTTGTGTCATACATTCTTCTTAGCAGACCAACCGAGTGAGCATCTAGGTATTTTTATTTGTTCCCCAGGTGTGGGCTGGGAAGGAAAGAGAGAGGGCTAAGACTTAAAAGTTGTCAGCAGCTAAACATTAAAAATAAAGAAACGTGGAGTCAAACTATTGCACTTTACCCCTACTGTTTGATAACCAAAATGTACCGCGTTGCAATTCATTGAATTGGGACTTTTTTTCAGTAAGTCATTATGGTCCTGTATGAGGCCCGTGGCTGTTAAGGAGGTACAATGTCTTCTAAATGCTTTCTTCAAGAGCGAACGTTTTATATTTCAGAAGTGAAATGAATGTCTGAGACAATGTCCTTCTGCCTGGAATTACAATGGGGCTAAGGAGTGTGTGGGTGAGATCTTATGTTGCGGCTTCAGTGGCTATAGAGACAAGCCTGACCTTGATTTATATGACAGATACGTGTGAGGCAAGAGAGTCCTTGACCCCCCGATACAGTCAGACTTCGTACTAAGCATAAGTTTGGGTTTCCAAATGTTAAACCAATCTTGTGTTTGTGGAATAAATCCAATTTGCACATGATGTCTTATCCTTTTTCTAGGTGGTTGGATTTCATTTATTATTGTTTTTCTTAACGTTTTGTGTTTTGTACTTTTAAGTAATTTCCATTTTTAAAGATAATATTCTTGTCAGGCTTTTGGTATCAGATGCATTGAGACATCACAAAATAAGCTGGGGCGGTGTCTCTACTTTTCTGAAAGAAAGTGTAAAATGTGTATTATACCCATTGTCGCGAATGATTTTACACTTTTTAAATTCACTGTGACTTGCTTCACAGGCCGGCACATTATCGATCTTCCATTTGTACTTGAAGTGAAGTATTTTCTGTAGTTGTTCCGTGTGCACTTGAACATGTCATGTGAACTTGAAAAGAATGTGTTCTTTGCATGGGCCTGTGGTGTGTTCTATCAATATCAAGTTAGTAAGCTGTGTTGATTAAATCTTTTCTATTACTCTTCATATTTTGTCAACTTATTCTATAACTTACTGAGGAAAAATGTGTTCATATGTCCAACCGTTATTGTAAATATGTGAATTTTCAAATCTTGGTTCGAGTATTTGCTTTGTATGTCTTTTAACATATTTTATTGATTATGCTGTCCCATTTTTCCCCCCTTTATCCTCCCTCCACCCTGCACACCCCTTCCCACCTGCATTCCCCCCTTTAGTTCATGCCCATAGACCATACATATAAGTTCTTTGAAAGAATTCCATTCCCTATACTATTCTTAACCTCCCCCTGTCTATTTTGTACCTACCATTTATGTTTCTTATTCCCTGTACCTTTTCCCCTTTTTCCCCATTGCCTTCCCCCACTGATAACCCTCCATGTGATCTCCATTTCTGTGATTCTGTTCTAGTTGTTTGCTTAGTTTCTTTTTGTTTTTGTTCTTGTTTTAGGTTCTGTTACTGACAGCTGTGAGTTTGTTGCCATTTTATGGTTCATACTTTTGATTCCCATTTCTTTTTTAGAAAAGTCCCTTTAACATTTCATATAATAAGGGCTTGGTGATGATGAACTCCTTTAACTTGACCTTACCTGAGAAGCACTTGATCTGCCCTTCCATTCTAAATGAAAGCTTTGCTAGACAGAATCATCTTGGATGTAGGTCCTTGCCTTTCATGACTTGGAATACTTCTTTCCAGCCCCTTCTGGCCTGTAAGGTTTCATTTGAGAAATCAGCTGCTAGTCTTATGGGAACTTCTTTGTAGGTAACTGTCTCCTTTCCTCTTGCTGCTTTTAAGATTCTCTCCTTATCTTTCATCTTGGGGAACTTAATTATGATGTGCCTTGGTGTGTTCCTCTTTGGGTCCAACTTCTTTGGGACCCTCTGAGCTTCCTGGACTTCTTGGAAGTGTATTTCCTTTGCCAGATTGGGGAAGTTCTCCTTGATTATGTTTTCAAATAAGTTTTCAATTTCTTGATCTTCCTCTTCTCCTTCTGGCACCCCTAGGATTTGGATGTTGGAACGTTCAAAGTTGTCTTGGAGGTTCCTAAGCCTCTCCTCATATTTTTGAATTCTTGTTTCTTCATTCTGTTCTGGTTGAATGTTTATATCTTCCTTCTGATTCAAATCATTGATTAAGTCCTGTTTTCCTTACCTCCACTGTTGGTTCCCTGCATTTTTATTTCATTTTTCAAAGCCTTCACTTTTTCCTCTCCTTCCCAACCATACTCAACCATTTGTACGAGCATCCTGATTACCAGTATTTTGAACTATGGATCTGATAGGTTGGCTTTCTTTTCATCGCTTAGTTCTATTTTTGGAGCTTTGATCTGTTCTTTCATTTGGGCCTTTTTTTTTTTTTTTGGTCTCAGCACACTTGCTATGTAGTAAAGGGTAGAGGCTTAGATATTCAGCAGGGCAGGGCAACCCACGTCACTGCGTTGTGACGCTATATGTGGGGGAGGGGTTGAAAGGGAACAGCGCCGCTTGCTCAGCTCTCGACAGGCTTTCAGTCCCTTCCCCCACTACCCACAAGCAAATTGGGCCCTTCTGGTGCTGATTCCCAGGTGCGTGGGCTTGTGTACATTCTAGGGCCCTGTGGGTCTCTCCAACGAAGTCTTCTGTGAGGCCAGAAGTTTCTCCTGCTGCCGTCTCAACCCCCACAGGTGTTTTCAGTCAAAGGTTTGTGGCTTTATATCCCTGCGCTGGAGCCCTGGGTTGTGTGGTCTGTCTCGCTCCCCAGTTGTTCCTCCTGGTTTATCTGCGCAGGAATGTGGGACCATCCAGTCCACCAGCTGCCACCTCACCACAAGTCCTCTCTACCTGGCTGCCCGTCTCCGCCCCTCCTACCAGTCTGGATGAATATTTCTTCTTTAACCCCTTGGTTGTTGGACTTCTATACAGTTCAATTTTTCTGTCAGTTCTGGTTGGTTTTTGTTTTTGAATTTGTTGTTTTCCTTCTTTTGGTTGTGCGAGGAGGCAAAGTGTGTCTATCTACGCCTCTGTGTTGGCCAGAAGTCAGCTTTGTATGTTTTGATGCTCCATTCTTAAGTCCATACACATGTTTTCCTGATGAATTGACCTTTTTATCATTATAAATTCTCCCCTTTATATCTAGTAATACAACTTGTCCTGAATTCTATGCTGTGCAATATTAAAGTAGCCACCCCAGCTTTCCTCTGATTCCTGTTGTAATGGAATGTCAGAGTTTCCCAAGACCACCCCCCAGGTTCAGTGCTTAGCTAGGAGGAACTACAGGATGCAGCATACAGTTCTGCTTGCCATTATGATTCGTTATGGTGGAAAGATACAAAGACAAATCAGCGAAGAGCAAGAGTACTGGGGCAAAGTCCAGAGGAAAACAGGTGCAAGCTGCCAAGAGCCCTTTCCCAGTGGAGCCTCTGGCTTTGAGCACAAAACAATGTGCTCAGTTTTCCCAGCATCAATTTGTGTCAACGTGTGTGCAGTATGTGCCAGGTAAGCTCATTAAAGATTCAGTGACCAGGTTTTTTATTGGGCAGTTGTCATGTAAGCACCTTCTCCATAGATTACCCAGATTCAAGATTTCCAAAAAGAAAGCAGTCATTCAGCATAATCCATATGGTTTGTACAAACAGTTTAGGCACAGTAAACCACTCTATCTGTATTGGCTTTGGGTAGTATGGACATTTTGTAAATGTTAATTCATCTGACCCATGAACTACAGAATTTTTTAATTTATTTGTGTGTTCTTCAATTTCTTTTATGAAAGCCTTGTAATTTTCAGTATATAGGAATCTCACCACCTTAGTTTAACTTATTTTCATGTATTTTATTGTTTTTGATGCTTTTTGAATGTGATTATTTCTTCTTAAGGTATTTCATCTTTTTGTGTATACAAATACAACTGTGTTATGTATGCTTACTTTGTATCCTGCAACATTCCTGATTTTGTTCATTGGTTCTCACAATTTTTTGGTTGAGTCTTTAGGATTTTCTTCTTACTGATCTTAGAGAACAATGTTGGAAATTTTCACGTTTGAATGTGGTGTGAGGTGAATGTCATATGTAGCCTTTATGATATTGAGATATTTTCCTTCTCTACCCACTTTGTGGAGGGTTTTTTCATCATGAAAGGATGTTTCATTTTGTAAAATGATTTTTTGCATCTATCAAGATAATGATATGAATGTCACTTTCATTTTATTAATGTTGTGCATCACAGTTATTTGTTTCAATGAGTTGAACTAACCTTAAACTCCAGGGGTAAATCCTTGGTCATGGTGTATTCTTTTGATGTGCTGTTAAATATTTGATCTGCTAATATTTCGTTGAGAATCTTTAGAACTGTATTTATTAGGTTTTTGGTCTCTTTTTTTCTTGTAGTTTTCTTATCTGACTTTAATATGAGGGTAATTCTGGCATTGTAAAATGAGTTTGTGAAAGTTTCATAACTCTAATTTTTTGAGAAGTTTCAGGAGAACTTATATTGATTCATCTTAAATATTTGTTAGAACTCACCAATGAGAATATCTGGCCTTTGGCTTTTCTTTGTTGGGACATTTTTGATTATTGATTCAATCTTCTTACTCATTATGGGTCTTTTCAGATTTCCTATTTCTTCTTTATTTTTATCATGGTAGACTGTATGTCTCTAGGAATTTACTAATTGCTTCTAAGCTGTTAAATCTGTTGGCTCATAATTGTTCATACTGGTCTCATGATGTTTTGTGTCTGTCTGTTATCAGTTGTAATGTTTCTTTTTCCATTTCTGATTTAATTTATCTTTTGTCTTTCTTAGTCTAGCTAACTGTTTATCTTGGTTGACTGATGTCTCTATGGGGCTTCTGGGCTCTATTTCATTTATTACCTCATTGACCTTTATTATTTCTTTCCTTCCGCTAAATTTGGGCTTAATCTTTTCTTTGTTTCCTTTGTAATCTCTTCCTTTGGTTCCGTGAGGTACAAAATTAAGTTGTGTATGTGAGATATTTATTTTTTCATAGTGTACATGTTTATCACTATAACCCCCTCTTCAAACTGCCTTTAAAGCATGCCGTAAGTTTTGATATACATGTTTCCATTTTCATTTGTTTTAAGATTTTTTAATTTCCCCTTTGCTTTCTTCTTTCAATGATTTTTTTTTTTGTTCAAGATTGTGTTATTTAATTTTCACATTTTTGTTCAGGTCTTCTCCTGTTATTGGCTTCTAGTTTCATATAGTTGTGGTTGGAAAAGATACTTGGTATGATTTCAATCTTAAATTTTCTAAGACTTGCTTTTTGACCTAACGTGGAATCTATTTAGGAGAACCTTTTATCTGTGCTTGAGAAGAATGTGTAGTCTTCTACTGATGGATGGAATATTTTTTATATATCTGTTAGGTCCATTTGGCCTAAGGTATGGTTCAAGTACAATGCTTTTTTGTTGTTTTTTTTTCCTCTGGATGATCTGTCCATTGTTGAAAGTGAAGTATGGATGCCACCTACTATCATGGTATTATTTTATCTTTCTACTTCCAGATCTGTAACTCCATGATTAATATACTCGTATTTTGGGTCTCCAATGTGGCTATACATGTATTTACAATGATTCTATCTTCCCAATAAATTGAAAACTTATCATTATATAATATATTGTCCGATGTAATGTTTACAAATATGGTATGTACAACAGTAATACCAATAAAGGAGAAAAATAAAAGAGAATTATGCAAGACTAAAATTTCTATATGACAGTAGAATTCAGAGAGTATAAATCTGTAACTGATTCTGATAAGTATGGGAAAACTTAGGCCAACCATTAAAAATGATTTAAAAGCTGTCGTTGAAAAACGATTAAAGAAATTAAAATGGTACACTACAAATATTCAGTTAATTTAAAAGGAAGCAATAATGGCAAAACAACCAACGACAAAAGATATGATACATATGAAAGTGAAAACTAAAATGAAGATAAAAAATCAATTATAGCAATAATGATATTAACTGCGAATTAAACAGTTCTATTCAAAGGCAGAGTATGTCAAAATGGATACAAATGTAATGTATATTTGAGTTCTTTATATATTAACTCATGCAACAGAACAACAACAAAAAACAAGTGAAAAAATGGGCAGAAGATCTAAGATGACACTTCTCCCAAGAAGATAGACAAACAGCCAACAGATATATGGAAAGATGCTCAACTTCGATAGCTATTAGGGAAATGCAAATCAAAACTAGAATGAGATACCACATCACACCCGTTAGATGGCTGTTGTTAAGAAGACAGGTAATAAATAATAAGCTTTGGGAGAGGTTGTGGAGGAAAGGAAACCCTCATTCACTACTTATGGGAATGTAAACTGGTGCAGTCACAATGGAAAACAGAATGGAGTTTCCTCGGAAAATTAAGATCAGAGTTACGATATGATCCAACAATGCGTCTTCTGGGTGTCTACATGAAAAATTCGAAAACATTTATTCATGAAGATATAAGTACCCTTATGTTCATTGCAGTGTTACCTACGGTGGCAAAGACATGGAAAGAACCAAAATGTTCTTTGATAGATAATGGATAAGGAAGCTGTGGTCCATGTGTACAATGGAATACTACTCAGTCAGGAGTAAGGGCGCAATGCTGTCCTTTGTGACAACATGCATGGATCGTGAGAAGATCATGCTAAGTGAAGTAAAACAGAAAATGTTATGAACCATATGATTCCACTCATATGTGGGATATAAAACTGAAAGCAATAAAGGAACAAACAAGACAAATAAACACACAAAAACTTATAGACACGGACAACCACATGGTGGTTACCAGAAGGCAAGGGCGATGGGGAGAAAGTACTAAAGGGTAAAAGGGGTCAAATATACAGTGACAAACAGAGACCTAAATTTGGGTGCTAAACCCAGAATGTAATATACAGGTGATCTATTATGGAATTTTATACCTGAAACCTATATTATGATATTAACCAATGTCAGCCCAATAAATCTAAATAAAAATTTTAAGTAAGGGAACATGAAAAATGTTCTAACTATATGGTGTCTACAAGAGACAAACTTTTGACTTAAAGATGCAAGTTGAAATAAATAGATGGAAAAATATGTTTCATGCAAAGAGTAACCACAGGAAAGCTGAAGTCATTTTACTAATATTGGATAGCTGTCAGTCTATTCCATGTACCTGTGGCTCTGTTTCTATTTTGTTTTAAAAGAAATTACATGTAAAGCCCTGGCTGGCGTAGCTCAGTGGATTGAGCGCGGGCTGCGAACCAAAGTGTCGCAGGTTCGATTCCCAGTGAGGGTACATGCCTGGGTTGCAGACCACGGCCCCCAGCAACCGCACATTGATGTTTCTCTCTCTCTCTCTATCTCCCTCCCTTCCCTCTCTAAAAATAAACAAATAAAATCTAAAAAAAAAAAAGAAATTACATGTGGATGTTTTGATATTCCCCCTGAATTCTGAGGAGTTTGTAACTCTGTAAATTGACAGATGTATCACTCAAGAACCTTAGTAATGTGAAACTTAAAAATAGAAAAACTCTGTGAGTTGCCCATTCAAACAGTAACATCTGTGATGCAGAGAATTTCTAGGAATTCTTAGGATTCTCATCATTGTGGTTTAGAGCTACAAATGTCTAGTGTATTTCACAAATGGTTATGTCTGGCGGATATTATTTCTCCACGGGAAAAATAAATTGTTTAAAAGCTTACATATTTGTATCTAATATGGAAGAAAAATCCAGTAACATGTGATTTTTGTATGTTACTAATGTAGAGTCTTACCATTTGCTTAGATGGTTCTGTGTGGTTACTACTTCCTTCAGCCACAGTTGCAAGCTTGTATGTAGAGATATTAATCTGCCTGACATTTGTTCCCTGAAATTGTCACCTGGCTTACTCCTCTTCATTCTTCAAAATCATTTCCTCAGCAACACATTTGGTTTCCCTGTGAAAGTCCACCTATCACATGCTGTCATAGCATGTATCAAAATAGTAATAAATTGTTCTTTCTCTATAGGGAAGGACCGGTTTTTCTATGCAAGTTGTAAGCTAAAGGAGAGCAAGAACGACATATATTTCTCACTGGTGTATTCATATCACTTACCACAGCACTGAGAACAAAGTGGTTTTTACTAAGTTTTTGTTCTATGTAGTAAGAAAAACATGCATGAATGAAGGATTGAAATTACTGAAAGCAAATCAACAGGTTAGTCATCATAGCCAACAATATCATTCACATACTTAACTAATGCTAAACCTCTCATTTAACTTCCTTCACACGCGACCATTCAGCTCCTGCTTTAAAATAATCACAATGCCCCTTGAATAAGTTCAAAATTAAAACAAAATATATACTTTTATTTGAATGTATCTTGTGAATGAGCTAATGCTGCCAGGTTAAAAAGTTATATAAACCACAATAGATATTCCAGTGTGGTTCCAGTTTGTTTCTGTTGGTACATTTATTAAAATGATCATTTAACTTTACAGATTTAAGTGCATTTCCTAAGTGTCTTTGTGCAAAGTGTGCTATGGCTTTGCTAACACGAACACAAATATACACTCATCCATGCAAAGATCCACTGCACCAACTCTAAACCCCATTGATGCTTGTTGAAGATTGAAAATGTTTCTTTATTGTTAACACAATTTATATTGAGGAACATACCAAATTATCGTAGGTACATAACAGACACTTAAATAAGTGTTCGTTTGTTTGTTTATTGTTTTATCGTTGTTCATTTACAGTTGTCCCACTTTTTTCCCTCTTGCTCTCCCCTGTACCACCCCCCCACACCCCCAGTCAGCCCCCCTGCCCCATTGTCCGTGTAAACTGTTCATTAAATTTAATTTCAGACTTATCAAGGGAAAACTTGGCCTGAAATTTTCTCCTCACACTCAAATGCATTAGCAAGTCTTAGGCAGCCTTGCATGTTGACTAAAGTCATGAAAAACATATCAGTTTGATTCAATGCCTTTGGGTAACTCGCTTTAAGCAAAACGTCGAAGTTCTGATGCAACGTTCAGTGACTGTGTGAGTAAGAACGACATGAAACCAAAGGGAAACAAAACTATTAACTGCACATATACCAAAGTCATGAAATCAATGTCTTTGAGCAGAAAACAATCTAGGCAAAAGGTATGTTTATTGGGAGTTAATGAGAACAGACATTTAAATGTAACTCAATAGGGCAGAAAAGCTGAAGGGATTCGGAAGTACAAATCGGTGGTTACAAATAGTCACGAGAGGTAAAGTACAGCACAGGGAATACAGCCGATAGTGTTCTGATAACTATGTGTGGTACCAAGGGGGTGGGGATTCTCATGTGATCACTTAGTAAGTTAGCTCACGTGCAGTTACTGAGTTGTACACTTGAAACTAATATAATATTGCATGGCCACTATAATTGAGAAATAAAAATATTATTAATAAAAAGACAAATATAACGATAAAAATCACTATTATGCTTAAGCCCAGGTATAGGCATTTCTCAGTTTCCATCAATCACTTATTTTTACATTTTGAATTTTATAAGCATAGATGCACCTAGCCTATTGATAGGTTGATGATATTAATCTTGCATCAATCCAGAGTTTTTTTAGTTCATTATATTTTTGTGGACTAGGATTGCATATTTAAAAACAATTACTTTTCCACTAAAGGAACAAAATATTCATTTGAGCTGGCTTTTACTTACATATTTGGCAAATGTTAAGGAATATTTATTTTCTATTACTCATCTTCTAGTATCTATATGCCAGGCAGGAATAAAATTATCATGAAGATATTTTAAAAGGTATGAATCCCCCGGAGATTCCCCCCCCCTTCATTATTTGATAAGAAAAATTGCCTTCTGTGAATTCAATAACAGTTGAGGCCTCACAAAGATTTACACCATATTAAACATTGAAACCCAGTGTACAGTGGTTCCCCTGTGTACTCAGTTATCAGAATAACATTCTTAGACTGTCTCCTCAGCTTACATTTTATGCCAACAACAGAAAATTTAATATTACATGGTGCTGAGACAAGAAAAAGATCTATTTATGTATCCACTTGCACAACGCCTTAAAAAGGCTAAGTAGAAAAAATAATTTTAGATGTTTATATTTATTTCTCAGGCATAATGCAAGTTTTCAACCCAATGAAAAGCCTTTATCATCTGTCCAATGTTAATGTAGATTTTCAAGTGAAACGGTCTCTCTTTTGTTAGGAATATAACTTTGAGCGAAGTCGTTGTTGTTCAACTTATTCTAATAAGTCATTATTCTAATAATGTTCAACTTATTCTAATATAAACAGCCTTTGTTAACACATTGCTCTCCGTTATTTATCAAATAAACCTTTTAAACAATTGGAATAGAGAGTCACTCTTCCTCATGGACACTCTCATACATATTCTTAAACACTCTCTTTACTTAAGTTAGGAAAACGCAGCTGAAAATGCAAAGCAAGGCAATTTGCTTGCAAGGAAAAACATGCCACTTAATTGCATGTATAAATAAGTTACATGTATACAAAAAGCACTTGATCTGCAGCACTATAACGCCTGACATCTGTAGAATTTTGCTTGTATAACACATACTTGTGGTTCAGTAGCCAACTTGCTGTTTATAGTAGCTGCATTTGTTGCGTAAGCAGCTATAAATCATGCTTTTGAACAACGGTGCTCCAATGGATTCCAGAGATCATTCTCCAACAGCACGTGCACACATGTTTTCACACACACACAAATGTGCACGTGCAGGAACAAAAATTGTAGCCACATGAGTTTATAGAATTTACTTGTGGTGAGTTCAATGATTCTGTAATATTAAAATGGCTTTCTGCAACAACACATTAGGTATGACAGTGAGAAAAACACATTAATATAAACCATATTAATATTACTGTTAGTATAGATTTGGCGTGGCTCAAATGCAGTTTTGGGCATCATTGGAGTTATATTTTTAGTTATTTTGCATTAAGAATGCTGACAGTTTGGGGAAAATAATAATCTCAAAATTGTAAGCAGAACTTTTGGAAAGGTCACATGTATTTGCTATCAAAAATGACTTTCTTCCTTAATGCCATGTTACAGTTCAATTAATACATTTATTTCATGAAAATAATGAATTGTCATGTTACTAACATCAAGTAACTTAAGAAACTCACATAACATGCCAATACAGTAGAAATCAATCCAATTGAAGATTTTTTAGATATGCAATAATAAAAGTGAATTCAATATAATGTTTCCAGAGCAGTACCTCCCAATATTGGAAGACGGAATTTTTCTAATTTAATTATTAGGCTGACAATATTGCTTCTATATGTGTACATGTAACTTTATTGCTTGTAAAAAGAAAGATATTTAAATGTTGGATGTCATTATTATACATGACATAATCATGGGTAAGACAACAGGTATAACTATTTCTTCTGTTAAATGATTCTCCAGAACTCTTGCCACTGTTCAATGACTACTGTCTCATAGTCAAAAACTAAACTAAATTTCAATGTCGCCTCAATCATTGGGACAATTCTGGGTCAAGTATAAGGATTTTGTAAAAGTTAACCAGGCAAATACATCAGAGCTTTTCTTTGTTGCCAGTGTCTGAAAATCAATGCCCAATTACACAAGTTGGTTTAAAAATAAAAAAGGAAAAAAAAACCAGTTTGCAAATTAGCCCACACACAAGTGATATATTTCATGTTTATGGTTTTTGTCTTCCTGTACCACTGACTTTTCCATCCAGAACTTGAGTTTTATAAAGACAGGACTTTCTGTTGGTGGTGTTGTTCATTGGTAAATCCCCAGCCCCTGGAAGAGTGGAACAATATAGGTAGGAAATAAATATTTATCAAATGAGTGAATGGTTACAACCACATTCTGAGTTCTCAACTGAATGGATAAATCATATTTAGAAAAGAAGTAAACAGTTCAAATAGGCTTACTAAGATGCCTCTGCATAAAGCATCTGATGCAGAGGATAATAAATGCAATTATCTATGTGCTTTAACTAGCATTGAAAAAGGAAACAACACAAAATTATAAGGGGATTTGTCTAGACATTTCACTTTGCAAGGGGCGACTTCACATTGAAACTAACATTTACCAAAAGAACAACTTTTTTAATCATTCTAGTGACTTGGCCAAATTTGACAACAAACATAATTCAAGTAAATGGATTACAATGAATTCCTAACAAAGCATAATTAATTGTCATATATTTAGTCGATTAGAATTTATTTTGAAGGGCATGGGAACAAAGCATAATACTAAGGCATTAAGCAATTTATGCATTAAAATACATTTGTTCTGTTAGCAAAATAGTATTTTCAACTTATCTGCAAAAAATTTCATTTTCTGAACAATAAAGACAAGGATGTTTGGTAGAAGATTTTAGCATTATTGGATTTATAAATTCCTTTTAAATTATCTGAATATTGAGGTGAATATACTTGATCAATTAGAACTGGTTAAGCTGCAGATAAATTATTTTATGACAGGGTAACAAAATGCTTTACCGTCTTCATGAGACTAATAGTAAGATATTAGATATATTACTACAATGGCTGAGGGATAAAAATTTCCTTGAAAGGTATAAAAAAAGGTACAAACTTCCTCAGGGGTTATGTTTACGCTGCATGATATGACATATTCTACAAGCATTCGATTACACAAATCAATAGCCAGAACCTCCACAGTATCTTATCCATATTGATACTGGATATCAATTTCTTTCACTTATTGGTCACTATTAGAGGTTCATGTAAATCTGAAAACCTTAAAGCCTGGTTTCTTGTGCAAATTATTTCCAATAGTCCCACTGCCTTTCCTGAAAAGTCTGAGTTCTAAGTCATTTCCTGATTTCGTTTATGCTTTTGAGGAATAGAACATAATAGATTTTGCTATTTTTCAGCAGAGATGTCGCCTAGATGCAACTCTAGGCTTCATTACATTGATCTTCCTTTGAGCAGTTAGAGAGTAAGAAACAAAACAAAACACAGCTTACTTAAAATATAAAAACACATCATTTTGTCCACCCTTGTCCCAGCATGATTACATGAGTAAAGGGAAGAGGCGGGGCATTTATCAATCTTGTGAAGGAATCAAGTAAATAATTGCATGCATTAAGAATATTACAAATTCACTTATGAGGTCAAATAGTTTATTGGTGGAATCTATAGGGTTTTTCTATATACACTACCGTGTCATCTGCAAACAGTGAGTTTAACTTCCTCCGTTCCAATTTGGATGCCTTTTATTTCTTTTTCTTGTCTGATTGCTGTGGCTAGGGTCATCTGGAGAGCATTACGCTAAGTGAAATAAGCCAGGTGGTGAAAGACAAAAACCATATGATCTCACCTATAAGTGCAACCTAATGAAGAAAACAAACAAACAAGCAAAACAGAACCAGAGACGTGGAAATAAAGAACAGACTCAGGGTGACCAGAGGGGAGGGGGATAACAGAGGAAAGAAAGGGAAGGGTAGTCAAGGAACGTGTATAAAGGACCATGGATAAAGCGGAGGTGGGGGTAGCAAGGCATTGAGGATGAGGGGTTGGGAGGGTACAGGGAAAATGGAGACGACTGTACTTGAACAACAATAAAAAATGTAAAAATTAAAAAAGATTATTACAAAGTGGGCTTAGTAAATAAGTATGACTTTTATGAGCTGACATGCTCTTTGGGTGACATATTGTGTTCCTTACTGTCCCCCAAGTGTTCATTGTGGTTTGCCTGCCATCATGTTGCTCATCCATTTCTAACCTCCAATGTACCTTGCTAGCTTTCAAGGTCTGTGCTGACATAATCCCCTTTCCAAGGTGATGCATGGACAGCAGTGGCAGCATTAAAATCAGGTGCAGAAACCCAAAAGGGACTTTAAAGTGTATCTGACATTAATTTTATACAGAATTGTAGGGAAAATGGAGTCAGCCAGGCTCTATCACCTGGATGTCTGGGCAAACATAACATGGAAGGGTTCATATAACCTGGAGTAAGGGCCAGAGCATGCGTAGAATGAAGCTCTGTTCTACAACTGAAGGTCTGTATCGGCACCCTGCCAGCTTTGTGTGCACTTAGTATATAAGGGAGTCGGGACTTCCCACAGTGCGACTTGCCATTTGGGGCTCGCCCCACTCCGGAATCAGGGCATTGCCAGGCATCCTGATGGCTCTGAGAATTTTCTCCCATCTACCAGAATCCCGCGTGAATCTTCCTGGACTTGAACAGCTGCAGGACAGTGCACAACACTAAAAGGTTCAGGAAAAGTCCCAAGGGAAAACAATCAGGAGCTTCTCAGCACCATGTCTGGTTTTGTGGGATTGAGAGAAGGCACACAATCTTAAGACTTGTTCTCTATGACAACACAAA
Source organism: Phyllostomus discolor (assembly GCF_004126475.2). Taxonomy (NCBI): domain Eukaryota; kingdom Metazoa; phylum Chordata; class Mammalia; order Chiroptera; family Phyllostomidae; genus Phyllostomus; species Phyllostomus discolor. Next base: position 104,564,305 of record NC_050198.1, read on the forward strand.
ATAAATGGAGTGGGTGGCTCCAGAGAAAACAGCAGGAAAACTCACCAAATGCCTTACCGGGTTGACTGGGGAAGGCCTTTTCTTCCAAAGCCAGTCAGTAGGGAGAAGGCAACTGCTTCTCCCATTGTGTAGAGAGCAATGCAATACAAAGCTTCAAGAAACACGAAAAAAATCACAGAAAAACAATACTGTCGAAGGACCAAAATAAATTCTTACTGGCTGATCTTGTAAGGAGTAGGAAAAACTTAGACCATGAGAAAATGGGAACCTGGCTGGCTAGAGCCAGGAGATTTCTAGGTTGCTGAGCAAACGTCCTGCCTTCCCGCCTTAGGCAAGAACGCTTGGTTTGAAATTCCCGCACGTGGTCTCTGTAAGCGAATTGCTAACTGCCACGTCTGCTTCTGTATAACGCTTGCTTGCCCGCCCCTATATAAGGACATAGTTGTAAGCGCTCGGCGCGTCTCTCGTTTGCAGCCCCTTGTGGGTACCGTGTCTCTGGACACTCTGAGAGTTCACCCCTGCGCAGGTTAAACTTGGCCAATAAAGTAACATCCTTGATACCCTGAAAGTCTCCGACATTTGTTCTCGCATTTGCTGGATGCAACAATCTCAAATTGTAGATTTTCAAAAAGTCGAAGATCTACAATTTGTTTGAAAAACATTTGGATTCCAAGATGGCTGCCGACTAGTTGGAAACTACACCCACCTGCCCAGTGCCAAACCTGATTTACAGCTAAATTACATAACAATCAACCTGAACAACCAGCTGAAAGCTAGCTGAATGGAAATATTATAAGCAAGGATTTACATAACGGGCTCCCTCACCCATGTACAGAGGCAGACAAGCCAGAGAGATCTTGGCTGCAAAACTCCCTCCCCCCAAGAGCATGGGGTGTTAACCCCATGCAGGTAACCCAAACCCAGAGCAAAAGAGATGCCAAGAGGAGCCCACATAGCATCTGGTGATGAAAATCAGTGGGGATTCAGTCCGCCTGGGAGAGAAGAGGGTCTGCTAGAGATCCAGACGCCACCTTCCCAGGGTCGTGCACTCTTACAGTTACAGCACCAGCCTGGGGAGTGCATGCCTGGTCTTCTGCCCCCTGGCAACACCACTCTGCCAGGTTCAGGTCCTGCACAGGGGTTCTCTGGCTGCACCCAACAGGGCCCTTGGGGAACTCTTTTTCTGGAGAAGCTCTTGGAACAGACCCAAACAGTGATTAGACTGAGTAGCAATAGGGTATATTAGTGATTTCTCTAAATAAAGCATCCCCTCACAAAAAGAAAACAGGTTTCAACAACTTGGCAAAACATCATCTGCATAGTGTGCCATGCCCCCATCGCCTCAAGCAAAATCTCTTTCTGTCCCCCTTTTCCTCCCCTTTGCCAATGTATTTCTTACTCCACCTGTTATGTTTCCTCGTAGAACACCTTTAAATCAGTGCATATACAAACTTAATGCATCACAGAGCAAACCTGCCATAGCATGACTAGTATTACTCTAGTGGCCAGAAAGCATTAATAAACAGGATCTCCATTTTACTTAAAATATTTTTCACATGTAGCCCTGGCTGGCGTAGCTCAGTGGATTGAGCGCGGGCTGGGAACCAAAGTGTCCCAGGTTCGATTCCCAGCCAGGGTACATTCCTGGGTTGCAGGCCATGACCCCCAGCAACCGCACATTGATGTTTCTCTCTCTCTTTCTTCCTCCCTCCCTCCCTTCCCTCTCTAAAAATAAATAAATAAAATCTAAAAAAATATATATATATATTTTTCTCATGTCTTTATACTTACAATTCTCATCTCTGGATGTGGTTGATAACGATAGCAATTGATTAAGGGGAGAACGTTCAAGTAATCCTACTCTCAGTCTGGTTTACTAGGGAATTGTGGGTATAAGACCAAATGGAGACATTCATGAGGCAGCTATAAAGCAGTTGTGAAATCACTAACTATATATCTCATAGATTCCATCCCTGCGAAATACCAACGGAAGAATCAGATACCTTTTCTTACTTCCTGGTGGCTTCCACTAGCCAAGATAATTAACTATGGGTTGGCACATGCTCTTCTCATGATGTGAATTTGAACTGCAGCCTATAGATTGTAGAATTTCATGTGAATAAGATCCTAAGTGCCACTTGTCAATATATAAATATATTATCGTCCTCACTGGCATGTCTCAGTGGATTGAGTGCTAACCTCTGAACCAAAAGGCTGCCAGTTTGATTACAGTCAGGGCCCATGCCTGGGGTTGCAGGCTGGGTCCCCAAGTGGGGGCGGTGCACGAGAAGCAACCACATATTGATGTTACTGTCTCTTTCTCTCTCTCTCCCCCACTTCCTCCCTGCCTAAAAATAAATAAGCAAAATCTTTTAAAAACAAATAAATATATTATCACAATGTTTGTTTTGGTACACTTGAATTTGGCTTGCATTTTCTGAATTTATGAATGAGTGTCTTCACATTTGAAATACATACAGAACTAAATCCACCAAGAAAGTGTTGCGATCCTATTTGCTATGCTGCATGTATAAGTTAATGTGATGATGTGCTATTCAAAACATAATGTTGCCTCTTGATTCCTGCATGGATTTTTAATAGTCACATTTCTAGGCTATGACAAAACAGTAGGAAGTGGAAAGACTAGAGTATTCTCCTATTATTCATTAAGTGGAAAGAAAAGTGGTTAGAGCATCATCTAATCGATTCTTGGGCAAAATTTTACAGCAGCTGACCCTTAATTAGTGTGAAGATATTCTATCCATATTTTATTTGTTCCCTTGTCTTACTGGGCAGTGCATGTCTCAAGTAAAGCATAAAGTTTTTTTTGTCCTAATCCCTGTGATATGACATGATTAATGAGATAAAATTCCCATTAGGAGTTTCCTACCAATCAATAAGCAGATGGGTAGTAGAGTACATGTTGCACAAGACAGCAGGAGATACTTAAGCTCTTGCTACTTTCATACAGAAAAAAAAAATAGAGAAATCCTATTTAAAGCTACAGTCAACATTTTCTAATAGTTTCCTTCTACATTAGATGTCTTTCCTCTTGTTGAGTGTTGTGCATCTGAAGCATAAATATTGTTGTTCCGAGAGAAGATCACAGTACATTTTACTCACAGTGGCTAAAATGAACAAGAAGGAAAATAAGTGAATTTCCAGTGTTTCATTCTCTTGCTAAAGATTACTTAGATGTTAATGTGCAGATGAATAGCATAATATACACAATTCTTTATTAGATTCTTACATATCAAAATAAATGCTTGTAGGCTACAGCAGTTGATTTTTTTTCTACAATGTACTTGCACATTAGGCAAACCTTCTGATATATACACTGTAACTTGCATGAACATATGTCAGCGATATTCATCTTTTTCATACTTATATCAAAGCATACAAAGAAATCCAAACTTTTTTCAACTTCTGTAGTATTAAATTATTGCGTATTGTGCACATCTTGCAGAATGTAGACTTATTTGCACAGCTCTTTATCACTTTTTATCTTGCCTGGAGGCCATGTGCCACAAAATCTTTTTTCTTCTCGACATTATTCAATAAGTGACACATAAAAAGAAAGAAAGGACTATTCTCTGAGTTCTGTCAGTAAAGATCACCTGTAGTAAAAGAATGAAATATGATCTCGGGCTTGGACAGATCATAGGCAATTTCAAAATGTCTTTATAATAGCCCTAGAGAGAGCAGTGAATTTTATTACACTCTTTTATTTTAACTAATTACCCATGTACATTGTGAGCTCTTTCAAAGTTTAAAGTCAAGAAATTCTAGTGTTCCATACATAAGAAATAAAGGGGGGGGGATCAAAGGAATTAAAGTCACTAAAATTTTCCAGAAATGATTATAATTTACATATAGTTTCTGCTCAGTGCTATAGATGTCACGGTGATTTTCTCTAAAAGCAGACTGACAGGTGGGGAAAGGCCACGGAGTTCATTTGAGAAAAAGACACAAAGTGTAATGTATCATCTTTGCTCGTCTCCGTCATTAATATTTCCCACGTGTCCTACAAGAGGACCATTCTAGTCCCAAGGAATATTTGTTTTCAGGTCACATGGAGACTGGCATTGGTGTTATTATATATGCTACCTCTGGTGAGAAATGGAAAAATTATGTTTTTTATCTTTACATACTTGGCCCATGTCTACTTTTGTAATCAAAGTGAAATGAGTTGGCTCTGCAGCATCTTTAAGTTTAAAAATACAGAGATAATGATAAATACATTACAGAAGGAAAAATCTATTGTACTATCTGCTCCATCCTCCTACTAGGAGAATATAAATCCTAATGTTGATATTACTTGCATTTAACAGCTGGTCAATAGGTTTTCCAAAAAACAGCCACTCATTGTTTTTTTCTTCTTGATAAGTACCCTTTTAAAAATTGCTGGGTTGCCCTGGCTGGTGTGGCTCAGTGGATTGAGCGCGGGCTGCGAACCAAAGTGCCACAGGTTCGATTCCCAGTCAGGGCACATGCCTGGGTTGCAGGCCATGGCCCCCAGCAACCGCACATCATTGATGTCTCTCTCTCTCCACCCTGCTTCTCTAAAAATAAATAAATAAAATCTTTAAAAAAATTGTTGGGTACAAGATATCTGTTTGTTTCAGTCTTTGCCCCACCAAAAAAAAATTATTTTGGGGCCCTGGCTGGTGTGGTTCAGTGTATTCAGTGCTGTCCTGTGAACCAAAGGGTCTCCTGTTCAATTCCCAGTGGGGGCACGTGCTTAGCTTGCAGACCAGGCTCCCAGTAGGAGACATGCGCGGGGGCAACCACACATTGATGTTTCCCTTCCTTTCTCCCTTCTTTTCCTTCTCTCTAAACATAAATAAAATCTTTTTAAAAATCATATTTTAATGGAAGCAGGGAAAATGGTTGCTAAAAGGTCATTTCCTCGGCTATTCTTTGGATACAAAACTATTTGGTCATTTTGGCAAATAACGTGCCTACTATTGTGTGGTCTTTGCAAATAAATATATATGCATGTGCACATAAATTCACACTTACTTTAACTGTAGGACATTTGGCTACATAATAATTATAGTCGTTTCTCAGGCATAAACAACCTTATGTGTCTATACTAAACAGAGCTTCTAGGGCTCCCAGAGCTCACAGTGTCTTCCCAGATAATTGCCTGGGATGAGGTTGTTTCCTCCATCAAACTGACCAAAAGGAGCCCTGGCTGGCGTAGCTCAGTGGATTGAGCGCAGGCTGCAAACCAAAGCGTCTCAGGTTCGATTCCCAGTCAGGGCACATGCCTAGGTTGCAGGCCATGGCCCCTGGCAACCGCACATTGATGTTTCTCTCCCTCTCTCTCTCTCTCTCTCTCTCTCTCTCCCTCCCTCCCTTCCCTCTCTAAAAATAAATAAATAAAATCTGAAAAAAAAAAACTGACCAAAAGGAGACACCAGTATTATGCAGCCAACTCATGATTGTCAGAAGCAAACCATCAGATTCAGGGAGGTTTCTCTCATACTAAAAAAGAAAATAAAAGGATACATGTAAAAGAAAACACACAGAAATAAATATTCAGAAGAATACTTTGGAAACAATATTTAACAGGGGAAAATAAAAAGTGTATGCATGATGCAACCATCAAAACCATTGTGTTTTGTTTTTTTTTTTAGCTAAATGAAGTCAGTATCTTTTTCTAACAATTATGGACTAGTTAGAGAAGTAGATAAGAGCGAATGATTAAGGAAACTGAAAAAAAAAGTAAGCTAAAGCATTATGTAAAGGAGAAGATCATTTTTGGCGGGGAGGAAGGGTTAAGTAGCAGTTAAAATAAAGATACTCTTGATCAGCACATCATTTATTAAAAACATTTTATGCCTGAGGCATGATGTCAATTCGCAATAATTATCCATCCCAAAGTGAGCCTTATTGCTAGAATAACATTAAAAATTCAAAGCCACCATTTAAATAACCTTGCTCCTGTGACTAATACAAAATAAGATTGAATGTGCACTGTAATTGGAACATGTATAAAGGACACGTGGACAAAGCCAAAGGGGGTAGGCTTGAGGTTGGGAGGTAGGGACGGGTGGGGTGGGGGTGTGTGGTGGGGTGAAATGGAGACAACTGTAATTGAACAACAATAAAAATATTTTAAAAATTTTTAAAAGAGCTCCTAAAAAAAGAAAATAATAACCATGCTTAAATATTTAACAGATTTATTAGAAGTACATACTGATGTATGCCTGAACTAATATTTGTATTTTTGCGTTGGGGTTCAAATGAGGAAAAGAAAGTATTTAAGTACCAAGTGTAATAAAGCAAGGTGTATGCACATAGTTGGCCACTTCAGTCTGCTAATAACTTAATAAGCAATATATATATATATATATAGTAAGAAATAAAAATTTAAAAGTGACTAGAAGTCAGAAAATAAACAAAATGGGTAAGCAATAAATATGGGTGTAAAAATATTTAGATGCAATAAAGCAGAGACTAATGTTTTATAAGAGTTTGCATTTTATATCAAAAAATTCTGATTAAAGGCAACAATATGAGTTCAATATATGAAAGGACAATGTGACACTTTTATCCATGTCCAATGCAAAATTATAATTTTATTCAGAAGAAACCACTTAAAATAAGTCACTTGTTCCCTGAGAATTTTATTGTAAAGTTCACATGAATTACGTTTGCCCCAAAGTGATGAGAAAATAAAAAATAAAATAATTTCAATATATAATCAAAGTGTAAATGTGTTTATTGGCTTACCTGTTTAAAAAGAAACTATATCAGCTTGAGTCTGAATTGTCATAGTGGGCTCATGAAATAGGAAAGTAGATTTTTTAACATAAACCTGATTAAATTATTAAATATGATTAAGCATATGTCAGAATTATTAGAAGATGGACATATCCCCAGTTTGTTCATGTAGAAAGCGTTATCATGAAATCTAGGGTTTAATTAAGGGAAAAAAGAGACAATTATTGAGAATTTCAACAAAATCACTGTTCCTGTTCTTTGAACTCATCATGTTAATTTTTTGTTTTAGTTGAATAAATAATCATGATTATGCTTAATACAACATTATGCACACACTAGGAACTTGTCTTATTACTGATTTATGTTACAAAAAAGACAGTTAAATTAAACTAAATTAAATTATTTAATTAAAAACATTGGAAAGAATTGTTTGTTTACAGAGGACATGAATTAATTTTAAAAACTCATGATAATCAATTAAAGTGGTATAAAGCGATAGTAATGAAGGTGGCTTCATCTTTTGCATAAGCAATATCATTAATATTGAGAAAGTCATTAATTGTGTGAGAAAATCAATTAATTAGTGTTAACATTGGTTTTGTCGCATGGACAGGACCATAATGCAGTCTTATGGGCACAAGGGGTTAGTGAATGGAAGCACATTAAATGGTGCCTACCAAGGAAAATCAGTCAATCCGTATATCCTGTTTCTGAACAAGGTGGATGTGAATAAATTCAAAATGGAAAAAAGGCTTAAGTGTAAGTCATGAACCCATAAAAACCCTAGAAAAAAATAGGCAGTACAATTTCATATTTGTCACATAGCAATATTTTTCCCGAAATATCTCCTAAGGCAAGGGAGATAAAGGGAAAAATAAAGAAATGGCAGTATATCAAACTTGAAAGCTTCTGTAGAGCTAAAGAAAACATTAATAAAATGAAAAGGAAACCCAGTGTGTGGGAGAACATATTTGCCAGTGACACATCTGATAAAGTTTTAATTTCCAAAATATATAAAGAACTTACAGGACTCCACTCTGAGAAGACAAGCAACCCAATTAAAAAAATGGGCAAAGGACCTGAACAGACACTTCTCCAAGGAGGCCATACAGAGGGTCCAGAGACATATGTAAAAATGCTCAACATCACTAACCATCAGAGAGATGCAAATTAAAATCACAAAGAGATACCACTTCACACCTGTCAGAATGACCGTCATAAACAAATCAAGAAATAACAAGTGCTGGCAAGGCTGTGGAGAACAGGGAACCCTAGTGCACTGTGGGTGGGACTGCAGACTGGGGAAGCCCCTGTGGAAAGCAGTGTGGAATTTCCTCAGAAAACTAAACACAGAACTGAGTTTTGACCCAGCGATTTCATTGCTGTGACTATACCCTAAGAATCCTGAAATACTAATTCAAAAGAATATACTCATAAGTGCCCCTGTGTTCATAGTAGCATTGTTTACAATAGCCAAGATCTGGAAAGAGCCCAAGTGCCCATCAGTAGATGAGTGGATAGAAAAGCTGTGGTCCATGTACACAATGGAATGCTATATGGCTGTAAAAAAGAAAGAACCCTTACTTTTTATGACAGCATGGATGGACCTGGAGAGCATTTTGGCTAAGTGAAATAAACTCGTCAGTGTAAGGCAAATACCATATGATTTCATGCATATATGGAATCTAATGAACAAAATAAACTAATGAACAAAATACAAATATAAACACGGATACATGGAACAGGCTGACAGCTGTCAGAGGGGGAGGGGGAAAGGGACTGAATGAAAGAAGGGGAAGAGATGACCCATAGCCACAGACAATAGTGTGGGGATGGCCAGAGGGAACACGGGGGCTGAGTGGTGGGGGACAGAGGGAGCAAAAGTGGGGACAACTGTAATAGCACAAACGAAAAAATATAAACATATATTTTAAAATAAAGTGTTGTTTTAAATGGATAAATATTTAGAATTAGATTATCTTGTTGTATTGACTCATTTATCATTATTAAATGACTTTTTTTAAAGATTTTATTTATTTATTTTTAGAGAGGGAAGGGAGGGAGAGAGAGAGAAAGAGACATCAATGTGCGGTTGGTGGGGGTTATGGCCTACAACCCAGGCATGTGCCCTGGCTGGGAATCGAACCTAGGACACTTTGGTTCGCAGCCCGAGCTCAATCCACTGAGCTATGCCAGCCAGGGCATTAAATGACTTTTTGTTTGCAATAATATTATTTCTATGAACTCTATTTTATCTAATTTTAATATAGATATTTGTGCTTTCATTTGAATATTACTAATATGGCATATATAGCTATATCCTTTAATTATTTCTATATTTAAAGTGAATTTTTGTAGGCAGTATACAGTTACTTTTAAAATTCAATCTCATTTTTAATTCTATCTGCTAATTTTGGCATTTTAATTAGGCTGCTTAGACCATTTACATTTAATGTAAATATTCTCATTGGTTTTCAATCTATCATCTGGCTAGTTGTTTTCCATTTTTTTCTGCCTGCCCTTGGATGGAGTAATTTGTACACTTATCTCTCTTGTAAAATTATTCATTATAATTGTATTCCAACTAGTTATTCTTGGGAAAGTATTAAAGACAATTTGCTTCCTATTGCTTTCTTTAGGTGAAGTTTAGATCATTTTGCTTCACACTCTGCAAATACTGCCATTATACAGCATGCTGCTGTATTGGAGGTACATTGTCACATTTTGTCAAGAATGTGAAATTATGTGTTAAAGATGCTAAAATCATTGACCAGCTCTGGGGAACCCTATGCTTTTCACATACACCTTCTTGAGCAGAGAGAGCAAATTCAGGCTCCTTTTAACCAGAAATGAATGATATCGCAATCCACTCGTATCTAGACACACAAATAGTATGGAAGAATTGCCTTTTTATTACTATTTTTTTTGTCAAAATAAATGAAAAACTGATCCCGACTAATTTGACATCTCATACTGCTGTGAAGAAATCATGTAAAATGAGACCACATTTGAAAGCATCGGGGTAGCTTCCAGTGCAAAGATTAACTGGCCAAGAGGGGTTTCAATCTCTTAAGTAGCAATGTAGCATTTCTGCTTCTGTCACACGAAGGGGCCATCTGTGTTTGAATCTGCTGAGAAAGTTGGGACAGGCTTACAGAGGAGAAAAGCAAAAGAAGGCAAATAGGAGATTCAGGTACACAGAATTGGCATCTAAAGTCAATTTTTTTTTCCTTTTTTTTTAAAGATTTTATTTATTTTTTATTTTTAGAGAGGGAAGGGAGGGAGAAAGAGAGAGAGAGAGAGAAACATCCATGTGTGGTTGCTGGGGGTTGTGGCCTGCAACCCAGGCATGTGCCCTGACTGGGAATCGAACCTGCGACACTTTGGTTCGCAGCCCGCGCTCAATCCACTGAGCTACGCCAGCCAGGGCTAAAGTCAAAATTTTTATATTCAGTTAGTTAATTTATTTTCTAACGTACCGGAGTGATATTGGTTAATGAAATTATACAGGTTTCATGTATACAGGTCGATAATACATCATCTGTATTTTGCATTGTGTGTTCACCAATACCATATGATCTCAGTGATATGTGGAATCTAATGAACAAAATAAACTGACGAACCATATAGAAACAGACTCTTAGATACAGAGAACAGACGGAAGTGTTGCCAGATGGGAACGTTGGCTGGGTGAAGGGTTTAAACAAATAAACAGACAAACAAACCAAAACCTCACAGACACAGGCTACAGTATGGTGATTACCAGACGGAAAGGGTGTGGGGGGGGGGGGAGAAGAGAGAAAAGGGGGTGCAAATGGTGATGGAAGGAGGCTTGACTCGGAGGGGAAGAACACACAATAAAGTCAAAATCTTTATAAATCATGATTTTGGGAGGGTGGTGGTTGTGTGGACAGTTTTGATTTGCACCTTCTCAATGGCAGCTACTACTTTTTTAATTTTAACATCGGTAAATAGTTTTTGCACTAAAGAGCTCTTCTTCATCCACTGACATCCAAAGGGTGAAAAGAATGGAATGTAGCCTGGAAATATTTGTTAATACTTCATAAAACAAGGTTTGGAATGCTTGATAGCCACTGGCTTGGATATGTTCTGAAGACGGTATTATGGGTGTTTCAAAAGCTACTAAAATTCGATGCAATTGAACCCCATTTTAGAGAATTCTTAGAAAAGTTAATGATCCAAAATATAGAGAGGAGGAAGTGGTAAGTAACTGTTAACAATGTTTTCTATTCACAAGTGGTCAATTAAAGCCCCAGGATGCTGAAATAGTAGTTTCTGGATTGTTAGTGACTTGTGGACTCTATGCAGGGTGGGGCAAAAGGAGTTTTGCAGTTGTTCATTTGAAAAATATTACATAATTAATAAGTAATAATACAAGAGTAAGCTCTGCATTTTGCATAATCACAACTATAAACTTACTTTGTCCCACCTTATATAATGCATTAGGAAGCTCTTCCTTATATTTCACCTGAATTTATTTTACTTTGACAACATTCGGTGGATGGAAAGAAATATGGCACAGAGTTAGAAAGTTACAGAGCCTAAGTTCTAGGCCTGAGCTTCTCTACCATATGAAAATATAAAATAATTACCCTGGATTTCTTTCTATTTCAATAGGAAAGCAATAGAGGAAACTGTTGGTGCATATGAATTCTTTTGCAATCTTAGCAAAACTTAGTTCCTACTCAGATTTTGGCTAATTTGATTCCTTGTAGACTTCGTTAATCATATGTATATACTTAGGTTTTTGGATTGTGTTGGGAATAAGGAAATTAAGAACTAAATTTCACCTTAGTAAACAAGAACCACATTGTAGCTGAAAGGAAATGATAAGGGAGACACAGGGCAGGTAAGCAAACATCCCGTGTCTAGCAGACGCTCTCCCCTGGGTAGGCTAGATAAGCAGTGCTTTGTAGTTGTTAATGAGAAAATAGAAAACTAGCTAGCTAGAGCCAGGAGATGACTAGGTGAATGAACAAACAGCCTGCCTTCCCGCTCTATGCAAGAACGCTTGGTTTGAAATTCCCGCGCGCCGTCTCTGTAAGCGAATTGCTAACTGCCACGTCTGCTTCTGTATAACGCTTGCTTGCCCGCCCCTATATAAGGACGTAGTTGTAAACGCTCAGCGCGGCTCTCGTTTGCAGCTCCTTGTGGGCACTGTGTCGCTGGACACTTTGAGAGTTTGCCCCTGTGCAGGTTAAACTTAGCCGATAAAGTAACATCTTTGATACCCTGAAAGTCTCCGATATTGGTTCTCGCGTTTGCTGGATGCTACATTGCATGATATGCTCTTATAGCTTCTGTAGCTACACAGCTGAAAATTTCCTTAGACACACACACGGCGAAAATTCGGGATAAGGGAAGAAGGCAAGAAGCCATACTAATAAGAACTTTTCAGTTCTAAGAGCTTGATTTGGTTCTGGCTTATCCATTCAGGCATTGACCGGGTCCAGGAATGTGTCACCTGAAGAAATGCTTGATCCGGGTTGTCAGACAATGTCATGTGAATGTCTCTTTCCATTTGTGACACTGTCGTGGCTTCACTCTCAGGCTAACTCCTTCCACAAAAGGACAACACGGGTTCCAGCATCTCCAGACTTACACTGTCCTAACTTAGGAGACACAGTGGAAAAAGAACTTTTCTGTTTGCACGAATTAAAGCAGACATGATGGATTTAGTTCCGATGAGATCAACTTGAATTCTGTCCTTATCCCTGGTCCCATTGTTATGTCAAAATGTTAGAATATGGGTATTGGCTGGGTCTGGTTCATGTGTTAACAATAAGATGTAAAGAGGTAAAATTAGCCCCACAAAACCACAAGGACTGAGATCAATGACAGGAGAGAAAACTACATTGACGTGACCCACGTGCTAAGCACTGCTTTATGATCTTTACAAATAGTCACTAATTTAACCCTTAGACTCTAAGGGGTGTCAAACTCATTTTCACCGGGGACCACACCAGCCTCGCGGTTGCCTTCAAAGGGCCGGGTGTAATGTTAGGACTGTACACATGTGACTTCTCCTGAACAGTTAGTAAGAGCTCAGCACTGCTGCTGGGCAGAAACCAGGTACCAGGCTGGATAAAACAAGGTGGACGTCCGGATTCAGCCCGCGGGCCTTGTGTTTGCCACCTGTGCTTAGAGCAACCCTGTGGAGAGTGGGGAACTAATAGTGCTTGCATCTTATGGGGGTGGGGGAAGAAATTGATACAGAAAGAGGTTAAGTAAGTCACCTACAGCTACACAGTTGTGAAGTGGTAAGGCAAGGATTCAAGGCCAGGCTGTGCTGAAACGGAACTTAACCGATACACCAGGTGGAAAAGGCAGGTGAATAGCCATATGGGGCAAAAGTAGCTTGTTGTTACTAGAGGAAGTGTCGATGTAAGGCGGGAAAGAACACATTTCAGGCCTGGCTGGCGTAGCTCAGTGAATTGAGCGCGGGCTGCGAACCAAAGTGTCGCAGGTTCAATTCCCAGCCAGGGTACATGCCTGGGTTGCAGGCCATGACCCCCAGCAACCGCACATGGATGTCTCTCTCTCTCTCTCTCTCTCTCTCTCTCTCTCTCTCTCTCTCTCTCTCTCTCTCTCTCTCTCTCCCTCTCTTCCCTCTAAAAGTGAAAATAAATAAAATCTTTAAAAAAACACATTTCATCTACTCTGTTATCTTCTGTAACTATTCTCTAACTAGAATAGAGAAGAGCGTGAAAATGAGCGAGTTGCTGGCAAAGATCAAGCAGATTTTTTGTAGGCTGCCAGGAAAAGCTTTGCACTTTGCACGTACGTTTTGCACAGATGGTTTCCTGAAGTCAGTATCTCTACCACTGAATTTTTAAACGGAGTTCTATTTTACGCATGATAACTTCATATAGGACATTTATACCACATACATATATTTCATTCCAGTCCAGAAGGATTCTTCCCATCTCCTTGACTGCAAAGAATGGTCGGTAGACACCACAAAGCTTTTGTCAGGACCAAGTATTGCAGCACATAAGTCATTGCCTTCCAGAATTCAATGTTCATGTGAGTCCATTTCTGAAGTTATTAATTAGAATCTATTGTTTCTCACAGGTGCGTATGTTTATCTCAAGAATCCTTTCCTTGCTGAGGAATGGTGCCAAGAAAATTAAATGGGAGAATAATCTCATCCAGAATGTTTTTCCCTAATTGTTATCAATCAGAAGCAGGAAATACAGCAACAGCACATTTATTATTTTGGAAGACAAAGCCACTGAATGAGAATGTTAACGTGGTTTCCTGAGTACTTCCTATGCTCACACTTCCTGCACCCAACACTCACACAGACAGACACGCATTCAGTTTATTTGTGTCTATTTATTTATTTTTACATTTATATATCGTGTATAGAGTTTTCCTCTCATCTCCTTGGAGGAAAAGATCTTTGACAGCTAGACATGCATTTGGCATTTGAAAAGTTTCCAGATCCAAACAGCTGGCAAAGAGAAGCAAGAAAGGACAAGGCCTGAAACTTCCAATTTGGACAGAATTTTCTAGATTTAGCATCTGGAAAATGGAAGCTGCTTAACAGTACCATCATCTCCCATCAGAAAGTAAAAAAACAAAACCCTATTTCATTTGTACTGGAGAGGAGAATTAGACCCAAATCAATCATTTAAGTTGGAATAACTTTAATTTCAATGTTTCTATTCTTTTGAATTTTTAATTTAAGTATAGTTGTTATACAATGTTATGTCGCTTATACTTGTTTCGGGTGTACAATATAATGATTTGTCATTTTTACATCTTACAAGGGGATAAACCACTCTGATTCTGATAGGGGGGCTCATGAGTTGAAAAATTTTAGTTTAAGGTAAATAGTTAATAAGCCTAGTAGGTAATGCACGTGTGAAAGCTATGGTTTCAGGAATTGCAGATATGACCCACCACCCTAAGGAGAGGCTGCTGACCTCCTGGGGCACCACTAGAGATGACCGCCTGGGGAGCAAGTGGAGCATCCGGGCCTTTGTGTTCCAGGGGAGACAGAAAACCACCTGCCCCTGGGAACAGCTAACTGCCCAGCGTGAGAATGCTGTGGTTTTCTTTTATTTAATTTTCCCTGAATTTCAAAACCCCTCACTGCACCTTGTATATTCCCTGTTATGAAAACGCTGGCTTGGAAAGAAAATGTAAAGTGGTCCGTTAGGGTGTGAACCCACTGTCTTCTCAGATCACCGGCCACCTGAATAAAGATTCAATCTGTCTCTGCTTATTGGGTTTGGTAGTGACAGGCAGCCAAAATGCCAGCGTCTTTTCCAGTTTCAAGTCCAGTCATCATTGGTCATGTGCAAACTTATTACAATATTATCAATTATATTTGTCTTCATCTTTTTTACCTATCCCCGCATTCCCTCCCTTCTAGTAACAATCCTTTGGTCTCTGTTTCTATGAGGCTGTTTTTCGTTGTGTCTTGTTTGTTTACATTTTGTATTTTTTTAGATTCCACACATAAGTGAAACACCACACGGTATTTGTCTTTCTCTACCTGACATATTTCAGTTAGCATAATATTCTCTAGATCCATTTAGAGGGTAACCAGGCAAGTTATTGGTTATACAATTTTCCAATAGTACTAAGATTATTTAAACTTTGCACCTTAAAAAATACCAAAGAGTCATGATTGATAACATTTTCCCCACATTAGTTTGGCATTTGGGACTGATAATTTTCTAATCAAAAGTCTATTAAAATATCCAAACAAAAATTTATTTTGTATTCTTTCATGCTGCAAAAGGCAATTCAGGATGTGATGTCATTGAAAATGATAGAGTAAGAACTTGTCAAAATTCTCTTCCATAAAAGCACTGAGAAAATTGTCAAACACATCAGAATTAATTTATTGAGAATGCTATAAATAAACCAAGGTCTTGGAGTATTCTGGAAAGCATTTATTCAAGAATAAAAAGGTTAATCTGCATAAGGATGTTGGAAACAAGAAAATTAAGAACTAAATGTGACCTTAGTAAACAGGAACCGCATTGTAGCTAAAAGGAACTAACAAGGGAGACAGAGTGTAGGAAGTAGTTAAGCAAACGGCTTGTGTCATGCAAATATTCTCCCCTGGGGCTGCTAAATAAGCAATGCTTTGTTTAGTTTTAAAAATTTGAATTTTACCCTGCTCCCACGGAGGTCTCTGTAAGCAAATAGCTAACTGCCACATCAGCTTCTGTAAAAATGCTTGCTTGCTTGCTCGCGCCAAAACCCCTATGTAAGAACCTAGCAACCCCTATATAAGAACCTAGCTGTAAGTGCTCAGGGCAACTCTTTCATCTGCAGCCCCTGTGAGTACCATGTCTCCGGACACTTTAAGAGTTCGCCCCTGCGCAGGTTAAACTTGGCCAATAAAGCAACATCTTTGATACCCTGAAAGTCTCCGACATTTGTCCTTGCGTTTGCTGAATGTAACAAGGACAGCAGCCTATGGTCTTTTAACTTGCACTATTTTCATGTCTTCTTTCCAGCTTTGTGATGGCCTTGAAAACCAGTATCTTGGTAACCACTGGAGGAAATGTAAGAAAAATTGTACACTTAGCACTACAAAATTTGTTGGAAGTAAATAAAGAAGACTTAAATAAATGCAAAGACATTCTGTGTTTATGAGGTGGAAGACCCAATATTGGTGACGGCAATATTTTCCAAATTCATCTCCAGGTTCAGTACAAGGTTTATCCAATGTTCAACTGCCATTTCTGTCGAAATGGATAAGCAGACTCGAAAATTCACATGGAAATGCAAAATAGCCTGAGTAATCATGCCAATTTTGAAAAAAAAAGTTAATTAAGATAGTTTGGTAGTGGCATTAGGATAGACCTATAAGTCAATAGAATATAATTAAGAATCTAAAAATAACACCCTTGGTCTCTAAAATTTCAATAAGAGTGCCATGAAGATTCTATGAGAAAAAAAATTTTTCTTTAACAGATGGTTCAGGGATAATTGTACATTCACATGCAAAAGAATGAAATTGGACTTTTATTTCAAGCAATATATAAAATTTAACTCAAAATAAATCAAAGAAGTAAATGTAAGAAGTAAAAATATAAAATTCTTAGAATAAAACATGGAAGCAATTCTTTGTAATGAATTCGGCAGTGATTTCCTAGATATGAAACTAAAAGCACAAGCAATAAAAGAAAAAGTGTATGAAATAGATATCAACAAATTAAAAACTTACGCTTCAAAAGATTCCATCAAGAAAGTAAAAAGAGAACACAGCGAATGGGAGAAAACTTGCAAATGATATATGTGATAAATGAAATATCTGGAATATATAAAGATCAATTAAAACTCAATAAAACAAATGTCCCAGTTAAAAATGACACAAAACTCTGAATAGACAGTTTTCCAAAGAAAATATATAAATGGTCCATAAACCCAAGAAAAGCTGCTCACCGTTGTTAGCCAGCAAGGAAATGTCAACCAAAACCACAATTAAATGCCACTTAACAACAATTAAGATGACTATAATTAAAAAGTCAGATGATAATGAGTGTTGCTGGGGATCTGGAGAAATTAAAACCCTCATACTGTATCGCTGGCCTGCAAAATGGTGTAACTGATCTGTAAGATTTCTTACACATCCTCAAATGGTTAAATATCAAATGATCATGAGATCCAGTAATTCCACTCTGAGGTCTATACCCTCAAGAAATGAAAATATATGCCCACACAAAAACATGACATAAATGTTCAAAGTATCCAAAAAGTAGAAACAACTCAAATGTCCATCAACTGAGGGATGAATAAAATGTTGTATATCCACTCAGTTGAATTATATTCAGCAAAAAAAAAATAAGTAATGATAAAAAAAACACTGTGGTTGATCCTTGAGACTATGAAGCTAAGTGAAAGAAGACAGTCACAAAGGATCACATATTGTATGATTTTATTTATATGAAATGTCCAAAGTTGTAAAATATGTACAAATAAAAAACAGATTACTGGTTGCTTAGGGCTGAAGTAAGGAAAATGGAGCAGTAGGCAACTAAAAACTAAAAGGTTTGGAGTTTGTTTTGGGGATAATCAAAATGTTTTAAAATTGAGTATGGCAATGGATACACAAGTATACAATAAAAGTCATTGAATTTAACACTTAAATGGGTGAATGTTATGGTATGTGAATTACATCTCAATAAACACACACACATACACACTCACACTTGACCCTAAGAATAGGATTTTACAAGAGGTGCATACTCAGATTCAATCTTACCATATTTTAGAATATTTTCAGGTTTGATAAATTTTCATACACTTTTGAAAACACTCCTATCTCCAGGGATGGCCTGTGCTGATGATGAATACAGAGAAAAGCAGGCCTGGTTTTGCTCAAGATGGGGTTTCAGAGCTAGGACACCTTCCACTGGAATCCCAGCACTACCGCTGATCAAGCATGGCCATGGGTAGTTGACTAAATCACCCTGTATCTCAGTTTTCTCCTCTCTTCTGTGTGGAAAACACCATCTTCCTCATCTATATGTGAAGCGTAGATACTTAATTTGACAGCTTTGCCATCATCCCAATTATTTATTTTTAATGGATTTGACTTATTGATTTTTAAAAATATATTGTATTGATTATGCTATTACAGTTATCCCATTTTTTCTCCCCTTTATTGCCCTCTGCCCTGTGACACCCCTCCCACCATTATTCCGCCCACCCTTAGTTCATGTCCATGGTTGTACATATAAGTTCTTTGGCTTCTCCATTTCCCATACTATCCTTAACCTCCCTCTGTCAATTTTATGCCTACTGTTTATGCTTCTTATTCCCCATAACTTTTCCTCCGTTCTCCCTGTCCCCCCTCCCCACTGATAACCCTCCATGGGATCTCCATTTCTGTGGTTCTGTTCCTGTTCTAGTTGTTTGCTTAGTTTGTTTTCATTTTTGTTTTAGGTGTGGTTGTTAATAATTGTGAGTTTGCTGTCATTTTACTGTTCATATTTTTGATCATCTTTTTTTTCTTAGATCAATCCCTTTAACATTTCATATCATAAAGGCTTGGTATTACAAAATCCTTGAGCTTGACCTTATCTGGGAAGCACTCTATCTGCCCTTCCATTCTAAATAAAAGCTTTGCTGGATAGAGCAATCTGGGATATAGGTCCTTGCCTTTCATGACTTGGAATACTTCTTTCCAGCCCTTCCTTGCCTTTAAGGTTTCTTTTGAGAAATCAGCAGACAGTCTGATGGGAACTCCTTTGTAGGTAACTGTCTTCTTTCCTCTTGCTGCTTTTAAGATTCTCTCCTTCTCTTTCATCTTAGGTAACTTAATCATTATGTTCCTTCATGTGTGCTTCCTTGGGTCCAACTTCTTTGGGACTCTCTGAGCTTCCTGGACTTCCTGAAAGTCTATTTCCTTAGTCAGACTGGGGAAGTTCTCCTTCATTATGTTTTCAAATAAGTTTTCAGTTTCTTGGTCTTCCTCTTCTTCTGGTACCACTATGATTCAGGTGTTAGAACATTTAAGGTTATTCTGGAGGTTCCTAAGCCTCTCCTCATTTTTTAAAATTCTTTTTTCTTCATTTTGTTCTGGTTGAATGGTTATTTCTTCCTTCTGGTCCAAACCATTGATTTGAGTCCCAGTTTCCTTCTCATCACTGTTGGTTCCCTGTACATTTTCCTTTGTTTCACTTTTCATAGCCTTCACTTTTTCTTCTATTTTGTGACCATACTCAACCGATTCTGTGAGCATCCTGATTACCAGTGTTTTGAACTGTGCATCTGATAAGTTGGCTATCTCTTTGTCACTTAGTTGTATTTCTTCTGGAGATTTGATCTGTTCTTTCAATTGAACCATATTTTTTTTTGTCTTGGCATGCCTGTTACATAGTAAAGGGCAGAGCCTCAGGTGTTCACCAGGGCAAGGCAACCCTAGTTGCTGTGTT
Source organism: Phyllostomus discolor (assembly GCF_004126475.2). Classification (NCBI taxonomy): domain Eukaryota; kingdom Metazoa; phylum Chordata; class Mammalia; order Chiroptera; family Phyllostomidae; genus Phyllostomus; species Phyllostomus discolor. The sequence continues at coordinate 104,583,966 of NC_050198.1, forward strand.
GTGATACTGTATGTTGGGAAGGTGTCCAAGAGGCAACAGTGCACCCTGCTCAGCTCTCAGCCAGCTTTCAGTCACTTCCTCCACTACCCACAAGCAAATTATGTTCAATAACATCTTTGTCATAGCAGCCCCAAACTGGAAACAACACAACTCTTACCAATCACAATAAATGGATAAACCAGTTGTGATATGTCCACTCAGTGGAGTACTACTCAGTATTAAGGAAAAATAACTATGACATATGTGACAAGGATGATTCTCAAAATAATTACTATATGTGAAAGAAGCCACTCAAAAAAGAGCATATTCTTTATGATTCTATTTGTATAAATAAAACTTTAAAAAATGCACCTTAAGAAAATGGGGGAGAAGGCATGCTATGATGATGTGCTGATATATAAATTATTTTGTCCTAATTTGACTAACAAGAAAAGTGAAACTCAGAAAATAAGGTACTTTTCCTAGGTCACACAGTATAACTATATAATTTTATTAACCAGTATCACCCCAATAAATTCAAAAAAGAGGAAAAATTTTTTATCCATTCACCTCCTGATGACACCTAAGGAAAAATCTTTTAAATGAAATACTTTTAGATTTTTACCACTTTAAGATTTAGAAACGGGTAGGTCATGAGTACTTTAAAGACTATATAATATTATAGAACTATACACCTGAAACCTATATAATTTTTCAACTAATGTCACTCCAACAAATTCATAAAGTTTTTAAAAATATAAAAATTCTCCCAATTTAAAAACTACTTTTCAAAAGTAGTAGTCCATTTTACAGCTTTACTCCTTGTTCCTAAACAAATGAGCAGGTTTGACTTTAAAATATGTTTGGTCAGATCTTGTATATTCTATTGAAAACAAAAGTGCTTTTCATACGTTAACTTAACAAACATTTCCCATGTGCCAGATATTGTATTAAACTAAGGAGGTAGAAATACAACTATTAGCTTCACACACCACTTCTGGTTGTTTTTTGAAATAAATGTAATCTGTATCAAATCTTGTGGTCTTCTGTACATTAAAGGGAATGGTCCAGTTTCTATTTGATATTAATTGTAAATAAAAATCGAGTCTAATTACCAGTTTCATTAAGCAATTTTGCATTACATGACTAGTGGTGAAATGATTTTCTAGGCTTCAGGTACACTTTTCTTATCACTCAGTTCATGCAATAGACTATATCCATTTCATCCTTACCACAGTTACATGTCTGGAAAATTGTAGTAAGTAAAATTCACTTCCCTAAGTAAAGACTCTAACTTTCCCAAACAAATAATTTTTTATCGTTTTTTATTTTTTTTGGGGGGGGACTAATAAATCTTTTTATATAACATTATAGTTGGAGTTTCTTTACATGCAAACTTACTGAGATTTTAGACCTGATAATTTAGGATCTATTTGTGATATGCAAAAATGTATTCATAGAAAGCAGTTTTCTTTCACTAAAACATTGTTAGCATTTCCTCTCATGGGAGACATGAAGTAATTTTATGCAAAACTACTCAAAATATTTTTACACTTCTGCATACGTAAGATTGACAAAATCTAGCATATGTTTTGTGGTATTTAATCCTCCAGAGGAAATGAAGAAACAAAATGTGTCTGCTAAAGTAATTAATAAGCTGCAATAGACACAGCTAGAACACTTTTTAAATGTCAGGATGAGTCATATTCCTCTTTAACTCACACTCAACATATATTATTTAAAAATTTTAGTACACAAGAAGTATAACTAGAGTTTGCTAGTTAACTGTTCCTTTTTTGAAGTTGTGCATTTCTTTTTTAAAAGATTTTACTCATTTATTTTTAGAGAGAGGGGAAGGGAAGGAGAAAGAGAGGGAGAGAAATATCAATGTGTGGTTGTCTCTCACACACCCTCTACTGGGGACCCACAACCCAGGAACGTGCCCTGACTGGGAATTGAACCAGTGACCCTTTGGTTCACAGGCCAGTATTCAACCCACTGAGCCACATCAGCCAGGACCAAAGTTGTGCAGTTCTTTTCGAATTCATTACAAGTGAAAACAGTGAACTGTTTCATTGCATTAATGTTATCTATATAAAAAATTATAGTTGAAATCAAATAGTGATATATATTGTAATCCAGTCACAAAAGAGGAATTCCTGTGGAATATGCAAAATGACTTACATTTGCTATACATGAATAAGCAGAATTTGATGGCAAAAACATTAACAAATAAATATATTCTCACTGATTAGTAAGACAGAGGCAACTTCATGAGGTCCTGTGACAGAACACCATATGGCAGTGTACAATAACTACTAAGGTCAATGTTGCTGAGCACAGTATGCAAGGAGTCGCCTAGTGGCAGACAAAACTCGGGAAAGCAACTGTAAGTCCCTATAAGACTTAGGTTTTGACATTGCATGGAAAGAGAAGATATCAGAGAATTTTTAGGAGAGAATTGATAGGATTCTTCTTATGTTTTACGAAAGATCACATTGCTTGTTATTCAGAGTATAAACTATAGGGAGCAAGGGTAGAAGCTGGTAGACCATTTAGGATAGTTGTAGCTTGGCCAATGGCAATAGCAGAGGAAGTAGAGAAAAAAGTAAGGGGGTTCTGAGTATCTTTTTGAAGGTATAGGCAACATTTGCTGATAGGGTAAATACAGTGTGTGAGAGCAAACCAGGACGATTGCCAAATTTTTTACCTAAGCCACCCTAAAGATAGAGTTGCATTTACTGAGAAGGGGAAAACTAGAGATGTATCCGTTGAAGGGGAAGATCAGAAATTGTGTGAAGTCAAAATAATTTAGAGATATTTATTAGCTATCCATGTAAAGACATCAAGTATGCAGTTGTACAGTTCAGGTGAGATCTAGACATATAAATTTAAGATATAGAAATATATAATTAGCCCCAGATGGTGTGGCTCAGTGGATTGAGTGCTGGCCTGTGAACCAAAACGTTGCTGGTTCAATTCCCAGCGAGGGCACATACCTGGGTTGTGGACCAAGTCCCCAGTAGGGGGCACTGGCGAGGCAACCACACATTGATGTTTCTCTCCCTCTCTTTCTCCCTCCCTTCCTCTCTCTAAAAAATGAATAAATAAAATCTTTGTAAAAAATTTAAAAGATATATAAGCATATAATTAAATGTCTAAGCCATGATTTTAAAGAAATTGTCAAGGAAGTGAATGTAAAAAAGAGAAGCAGTCCAAAGACCAAGCATTAGAGAACCGGATAGTCAGAGGTTGGAGAGATGAGTAGGAATCACATTTATTTAGGTCCGCCTTCTTTATGACATAACATAATTAATGAAAGAAGCACCGACAGTTCCAAAGGTATCAGGAAAAGAGCCCCTTTACACACCGTTGGTGAAAATGTGTATATCATTTGTGTATTGGTGAGAAAAAAAGACATTCCCTCAAAATGTAATGGATTATAGCCACACACATATATTAACTCAGGTGTTGTGGGTTGGCAATTCAGAAATGGCGTAGATGGGGGGTTCCCGTGACACTCCATGAAGACGATGTTTAGGGCTCCCCATCAATAGACCCACTTCCCAGCAGAAGGTCCCAGTGCCCTGTTGGGTATTGGCAGGAGGCCTCGTTGCCTCACGACACAAACGTCTCTATAGATTTTCTCAAACTTTCTCATAACGTGGCAACTGACTTCCTCCAGAGACAGTGATTTTATTATACAGTCTCAGAATTCACACATCATCAATTTGCCATGATCTACTTATTTGAATGAGGTTCTCAGTACAGTCCACGTGAACAGAGATGAAATTAGGCTCTTTCCTTTTGAAGAGAGGGGCAGCAAAGAGTTCGTAGATGTATTTTAAAATCTCAACAATGCAGATTTCCAAAACATTTTTCCGAAACAAATATAGCAATATCTGTGAAAACTAAAGTGTTCATGGCAATTTATGTAATAATTGCACTTCTACAGATTTATTAAATTATCTGCACAGATGCATAAGAACATGTTGGGAATAAGGAAATTAAGAGCTAAATTTCCTCTAATAGACAAGAACCACATTGTAGCTAAAAGGAAATGATAAGGGAGACACAGGGCAGGTAAGCAAACATCCCGTGTCTAGCAGACGCTCTCCCCTGGGTAGGCTAGATAAGCAGTGCTCTGTAGTTTTTAATGAGAAAATAGAAAACTAGCTAGCTAGAACCAGGAGATGACTAGGCTAATGAACAAACAGCCTGCCTTCCCGCCCTATGCAAGAATGCTTGGTTTGAAATTCCCGCGCACGGTCTCTGTAAGCGAATTGCTAACTGCCACGTCTGCTTCTGTATAACGCTTGCTTGCCCGCCCCTATATAAGGACGTAGTTGTAAGCGCTCGGCGCGGCTCTCGTTTGCAGCTCCTTGCGGGCACTGTGTCGCTGGACACTTTGAGAGTTCGCCCCTGTGCAGGTTAAACTTGGCCAATAAAGTAACACCTTTGATACCCTGAAAGTCTCCGATATTGGTTCTCACGTGTGCTGGATGCTACAGAACATACACACACACACAGAGAATCTTATATGTTTACAGTGGTAGTTGTAGTAGCAAAGAACCAGATATGACTTTAATGTCCACTATTAAAGGAGCAGTGACATTACAATGAAACTATATAGATGGGTAATAGCAACTAGGAGAATTAGGGAGAGCTGTATGCACTGAAATGAGAAGACAAATGAGATGCCCATTATCGATTTTTAAGATAAAGCAAGTAGCAAAAGATTTTCTGTAGTCCTTTCTTCGTGAAAACAAACAACAGTATATATAAATGTAAGTGACATATTGAACAAACATGACTGATGGGCCATAATCACAAAGTAATTTAATTTTTCTAACCCTTGTCCTTTTGTATTTTAGTCACTTTAACAGAAAATTCAAGCCAGCCCCTATAACTGAAGACTGACTTTTTTGATCATTCTTCAGTTATGAAGCAGCTGTTAGACAATAATGAAAACATCCAGTCCCATACAGGAGTAAAATAGTGGACCTGCCGAAAGCTTAGCACTTGCAATGGGGCTCAGGACATGCACGACAATGACTCCTTCCATCTTTGCATAGGATTTGTAGTCCTTCTCAGCTAGTGCCTGGTCTTGCCTTCTTACCCCTGCCCCTCCCCCCCCCCCCCCCGAGAGCTGGAGCAGGAGGAAACCCAAGAGGTAAAACGAGTAGCACAGTCCTGACCTGACTGACAATGTGAGACTCTGTTTTCCTGGGTCTTCTATTCCTTGCAGACTATTCAATACATGTTGACTTTCCTGTAGACCTCTGGGAATTGTTCAGAACCACGAAGCCCACCGCCATCACTGGCTGTCCCTCAGCACGATTCCCTTGACATGAATGCGTGTGGTTCTATTCTGGTTAGTTGCTTAGAACTCTTTCCAGAAGCATCTGGCAGGGCAATTTCCAGTTTCCTACATGAGGATGCTCTTGCCCTTGCAGTTATTGTCTGGAAGATGATATCTAAGCCGCTGTTTTTTTCAAATGTCTTATATTTCATGCACATTCAATATATGGGAGACAAGCATACCTCCTTCTGCTGACAGACTGGCAGTGCGGCCTTGACAGTGGGCTGAGCAGGAAAGCTCAGTAGAGAGGTCGGAGGACACAGGCGCTTGAAGTCGCCGTTGTGCATAGGACTTATCTGCCTCAGCTGTCAGGAAACTAGGAGGTGAGCTCAGGTACCACAGGACAGGAAATCAGCAGGCTCTTCTATATGTCCTGAACAAAACTAATTATCTTTCCCCGGAACCTATTATTTTCTTCCTTGTGTCCAATCTCAATAAATGGACAGAGAACCAACGTCCATGGGTTTGAGCAATGATGCAGACACCAACCCACACTGTCCGTATCATTATGAATGAAATGAGACATTCACACAGACTACCAAGTCCGGTGGAGGAAAAGGGACAGCATGGCTTTTCTCTCAAGGGGAGCAAAAGCCTTGGCCCTTGCTATGACCGGCCTTTAGTGGATTTCTCTGCCCATTACATGATGGCTCTCATTTACTATGCACGGGCTCGCTTTAGGGGGTTACCTTATACAGAAAACAAAGGAGCCAATGCCGCTCATCACATCACAGAAGAGGGACATTTGCAAATGAAGAGGCAAAAGTGTTTAAACCGGTTACACTCATCCTTGGAAGGTTTAGCATGGATTTTAGGAAGTTACTTTGCAGTAAATGTCCTCAATTCAGGGGGAGGGAGTTTTTCAGCAAGAGCAAGACTCAAAGTGGCCTAGGCACATGGCAGGCCTGATTCCCCGCGGGAGAACCTATCCTTGGGCGTGGGTCCTGTGCATCTCCGAGTGGGAGCTGGGCCCACACCACGCACAATGGTCTCCTACAGAGTAAGCCTCAAATCTGAGGGTCATAGGGTCATACTCCATATCCCCTTTTCCCTGTAAATCTACACGCAAGCAATAACAGAGTGCTACTAGTACTACCTCAAAATATGTCGAATTCATCCATGTCTTTGAAGCTACACTAGAGTACCCCAGCCTAGGCCTTCATCTGTCACTGAGATTATTGCAATCTCAATATGCAAACTGAAATATGCATCTGCCATTTTGCCCCTTATGTTTTGTGTTTCGCATTACAGCTCAAATGATCTTCCTGACATGTAAAGTTGAATACGTAAGTCCTTTGCTGAAAACCCTTCCCTGATTTACATTACCCAAGCCCATATGATCTGGCCCCTGTTACTTCCTTTAGCCTCATGGTGAAAAGTGTGGTCTCACCTGACCCTGGCTGGTGTGGCTCAGTGGACTGAGTGCTGGGAGCATCCTTGGTTCGATTCCCAGTCAGGGCACATGCCTGGGTTATGAGCCAGGTCCCCCAGTAGGGGGCGCGCGAGAGACAACCACACGTAGATGTTTCTCTCCCTCTCTTTCTCCACCCCTTCCCCTCTCTAAAAATAAAGAAATAATATTTTTTTTAAAAAGTGTGGACTTACGTGAATACATAGAAACAGTGAGTAGAACAGTTGTTACCAGCAGTGGAGGTATGGGGAAAATGGGGAGATGCCGGTCAGAGTACAAAGTTGCAATTGTAGAGGATCAGTCTAAAGATCGAAAGTACACCATTAGGCCCTGGCTGGCGTAGCTCAGTGGATTGAGCATGGGCTGTGAACCAAAGTATCGCAGGTTCGATTCCCAGTCAGGGCACATGCCTGGGTTGCAGGCCACGGCCCCCAGTAACCACACGTTGATGTTTCTCTCTCTTTCTCCCTCCCTTCCCTCTCTAAAAATAAATAAATAAAATCTTAAAAAAAAGAATGTACACCATGAAGACAATTAATATTTTATTCAACACCAGAAATTTGTTAAGAGAGTTTATTTCAGGTGCTCTTTTCACTCCCACTCACAAATAACCCAGGAACATTTGAGAACATGTGTTAATTACCTTGACTAGTTATAATTTCACTATGCATATGGATATCAAATCATAATATTGTACATCTTGACTATATGCAATTTTTGTTTAAAAAGTGTGGACTTTGCAACTGAAAACAATATATTTCTGGAGGGAGTGTAAACTGATACAACCACTTTGAGAGTATTTGTCGTTATCAACTAAAGTGTAATGTACCCATATTGGGGGGCCTACAAATTCTGCTCTCAGGTTGTATTGGGTTGGCCAAAGAGTTCATTTAGTTCTTGTTTCCATAAAATAAAAGATACATTTTTCATTTTCATCAATAACTTTATTGATTTGGATATCTTGAGTATGCTGGCTTTCTCCTGGGTGGTGAATGTTGACTGTTCTCAATTAATGTCTCATTTTGATCGCTATCAACCTCAACTGGTCTACCTGACTGTGGAGCATTGTCCAGTGAGAAATCTCCAGCACAAAACTTTGCAAACCACTTTTGACACATTTGATCAGTCACAGCCCCTTCTCTGTACATGGCACAAATGTTTTTTTGTTTTTGGGTCTTGTTTTTTTTTTGCATTTCAATTGCATTTTTACCTTCCTTAAAATAGTAAAGCATAATATGCTAAAAATGTTACATATTTTCTTCTATATTCTATATTAAAATAGCTACACAAAAAAGTTTACCAATTTTGATGGATCATTTTAAATGCACGTTGATATGACAGCTGTCACAATACAATCTAACAAAATTGTTTCAAATTGCTTCAGATGAAGTGAAAGACAACTAAGCACTACTAGAACCATCTTTCCAAGAAAAACAAATGAACTTTTTGGCCTACCCCGTATGGGCCCATGGAAAAAGAAAGCCCATGTCCATCAAAGACCCACACACAAATATTCACGGCAGCTTAATTCTTAATACCACCAAACTGTAATGCTCCAAAATGTTCAATAATGAAATGATGGGATAGTATAGTCCATTCATACACTGGGATATATAAAACAACAGAAAATACTAGTGATCCATGCAACAACATGGATGGATATAACATGGCTTTGCAGTAGAAATAAGGAAAAAGTTGACGGACTGTATGACTATGTACATGAGCTTTCAGAGCAGGTAAAGGTCCTGGTGCCTGGCTCTCAGTGGTCAGTGTAACGTTTATCTCTGAAGGAAATATTGCTTGTGAAAGAGCAGAAGGATTCCTGCTGAAGTTCTACAAATGTTCTGTATCTTGGCCCGGGTTGTGGTTTCATAGATGTATGTCTTTGTAAAATTTAATCATGCTACTCACTGAAGAGGATGATATTTTATTTGGTGTCCATTGTGTATTAAAAAGATTACAACACAAGTACATGCAATTATATGTACAACCACATAATGTGTGAGTGCTTTAGAATCACGTATCTGCCATTTGCTAGTGTAAATGTGTGATGCTGGACAATAATGGTTATGTCATAGGCTTGTTTGGAAGAATAAATGCCATCACATTTATAAAGCAGTTACAATACTCTCTGGTTCAGTAAGAGTACGCTGTTCTTGTTAATATTTTATATTTAGTCTCAAATTCCAATCAGTAAAGGGTTCCAGTGTACCTGCATTTTTAAAATAGCAGTTTGAATTTATCCCATAAGTCTGTCTTACTTGGAGCTGTTAAGGCAACTGAAGAAATACAAACATATTAGGTGTTCTAATAACTTTAAAATTTTCCACTTTTGAAACATAAATAAAGCATATGTGGATTAATGCAAATATAAAAAATTGGTATTTCATTTCTCTTATATGCTCATTTTCTAGTGAATGTAGGCATATTGTATTAGCTTCACGTTGCCACTGTAACAAACTACCATAAACTCAGTTGTATAAAACAACACATATTTATTCCTTTACAGGTCTGGATGATAGAAATCTTAGGGATCAAAATGTTCACAGCACTGTATTCCTTCTGAACTTCTAGGTGAGAATTTCTTGCCTTGATTTTTCTGTCTTCTAGAATTTGTCTCCAGTGTCGCAGGTTCGATTCCCAGTCAGGGTACATGCCTGGGTTGCAGGCCATGACCCCCAGCAACCGCACATTGATGTTTCTCTCTCTTTCTCCCTCCCTTCTCTCTCTAAAAATAAATAAATAAAATCTTAAAAAAAAAGAATTTGTCTCCATTTCTTGGCTCATACATGGCCCCCTCTTTCTATCTTCAAAGCCAGATGCATCTTCAAATCAACCTCTCTCTCTCGCTCTCCAGCCCTGCCTCAGCTTCCATCACCGGGTCACTTTATCTTCTTCTGCTTACATCATCACATCCCTCTCTCTGACTTTTGCTCTTCTGAAGAGCTGCTGGTCTGAACTGTATAACACAGGATATTCTCCGCCTTTTAATACAGGACCTTTCATAATGCAAAGTTGCGTTATCCATGCAAGGTAAGTATTCATAGGTGTCAAAGATTAGGATGTGGACAACTTTTGGGCGACAGTATTCAGCCTACCACAGATAGCTAGCTGTAGCCAATAATTGTCTTGTTAACGGGGATGTCCGACCTGCATGCGGCCCAGGATGGCCATGAATGTGGCCCAACACAAAACTGTAGATTTACTTAAAACATTGTGAGATTTTTTGTGTGTGATGATGTGTTGCCATATATTTAATGTGTGGCCTAAACCAACTTGTCTTCTTCCAGTGTGGCCCAGAGATGCCAAAAGGTTGGACACCCTGCTAGGCCATAGTCCCAGACATTAAACAGTGACAAGAAGTAAAGTTCATCATCCACATTTTGAATTTACAGAGAAAAATGTATTTTTCAGAAGAGTCAGAGAGATAGCACAACTTGCAAAATTCAAATTTTCTTTGCTGTCTTCTCATAAACTTGGAGGCCTCAAACTACAAAGTTAGGATCATGCTAGAGTACTATGCGTGTTCGAAGCAGGTGTATATTTAAGTTATATTTTTCAAGCTGTGTGTCAAAATAATTTGGTCCCTTATTAAGGCATTTTTTGATTGTGTTGCGACCCTCCGATGTCATAACCCTAGAAGCTATCTACCTCATACAAAGATATCTTTCTGTAATAGTCACTAAAATTTGTGCCCTAAAACTAAGGGCTAATAAAAAACTTCAAAGTTTCAATCATATTTGTGCTTGTAACCGAAACTGTTCTCAAATTTTAAAAAATTCCATAGTAAATTAAGTTCTGAAAACAAGCCCATTTACTATTTATAGCACAAGTGCCAATTTACACAAGCCAGAATGACCTTTTCCCTACTTCTAGGGAGGCCCGTGAAATGGTGACAGGGCTGTGATTACCTATTTCCAAGATTAGTTTCAAGTTCCAGGGCAAAAATAATCTTACCAGGAATTGTATAAGATGAATCGATGTGGTGTAGTGGAAAGACACATAGCCTGAAATGCGGAAAACTAGTTTGGGTTTTTTGTTTGTTTGTTTGGTTGGTTGGCTGGTTGGTTGGTTTTGGTCTCCACTATGGCCTTAGTTATGTGACTACGGGAAAATGTCTTCATTTCTGTGACCTCAGTTTCTGTACAATAAGGGGGCTGTGCTACTTACGTGTCTTTCGGATGATCCTATCAAAGTACAAAGTACAGTAAACCCAGAGCGTGGTCTGAGATTACCTTAAGCCAGAATCGGTGGTCCCTCTGCATTGGCAGTGAACCTTGACCCTTTCTGCATTCACGAATGACACCCAACGAGCTGGTCTTCCAACAGCCGTGTGAGCAGGTCCCTTCACACTTCTGCGATGCAATCCACTACTCTGATGGCCGGCCACCACAGTGACACTTTTCAGCATCATCCCCAACCTCTGCTATTCCAGAAACATTCCAGAAGCTTACTGAAACTTATCAAGGAACATGTCTTTGAGGCTTGAATACCTGCATTTCATGCACAAAGTACAGGATAAGCGAAGAAGTACCCTTCAAAGATATAGAAGTGATGTTTTAAGTAGCTAAGGACCTACTGAAATTTACGACAAATGATGTCATACCATACTTATCACTTTACATATCTCTTAGTTATACCTGACTAATCCTATCATAGACACATGTACCTTATTTTTTAAAAAATTTTTTTGTTGTTTTTTTTAATTTTTATTTATTTTTAGAGAGGGAAGAGAGGGAGATAGAGAGAGAGAAAGAGAGAGAGAAACATCAATGTGCGGTTGTTGGGGGTTATGGCCTGCAACCCAGGCATGTACCCTGGCTGGGAATCGAACCTGGGACATTTTGGTTCGCAGCCCGTGCTCAATCCACTGAGCTACACCAGCCAGGGCTACATGTACCTTATTTTTAAAAGCACTGGATTAGATGATCTAGTGAATCTCTGAGTTCCATAAATCTTAAATAATGGCTAATTCCACAGTGGTTAAAGTCTAAAATGTTATCATTACTATTATTCTATTATTCTAATAACTGAATGCTCCTTGGATTCACTGTTTCAGACCTACCATCTCATGCTGCATCTAGAGACAATATCTGTAGATAATCACAGCTTGATACATAGCTGCAGATGAAGGCCCCTGGAAACTAGACTGGGTTTGCATTCCGTCATTTATACAAGGAGTCATGGAGCCTGGGTGGGCAGAGGTTGTGATTATTAAAATTGCCAGATTTCCAGAGTTCTGCTAGATTTTCTTTTCCATTGCACACTAAACTCATTCTGTTTATTATTTTATTTTGTTTAAAGAACATACTTTTTAAAAAACTCATTTTACATTCATCGGAAACATGCAGAAAGAAAGAGTAAAGGGTGAAGAGCAAAAAGAAAGAAATGAAAATATGGCAGGAATTTTAGTAAAAGCGTCACTTCTACTACACACTCTACAACTTTGAGTATCGTTAAATCACAACTCGAAGTGCTTCTGTGACAAAGGGTGGGGAGGGAATAAAATTAGAGGCTGAGGGAAATCCGAGAATGGGGAAAATGGTCAATAATAAATCCTCCTGATGTTTCTCCCGGGTGCTGATGCCGTGGAAGTGTTCTCAACACCATATATGAGGGAGTCTAGAGATGCCCTGTCCTCTGCTAACAGTACAGCCCAAATCCCAATGTAACTTGGGTAACCAAGAGGAGAAGCATAGACTTTTGAGAGGAAAAAGTAAATAGACATAATTTGCCTGCTTTTTATATTGAAGAGTCAAATGGCTAGTAGGTGAGGCCAGAACTTTTTACCCCTAATCCCTGGCTTTAGAAGTCAATGTAAGTTAAATGGAAAGACGTGCCCAGAATATTTGTCCTGAAATTTAATGTATTTATTTACATATCCAAAGATATGCCTCTTTTGAGTCTGAATGGCTTTGTGAACAGGTTTTTTTGAGATCGCTTTCTACGTCAGCAGGCTAATGGAAATGCTCTGGGTGGAAATCCTTTGGCTGATGATTGAAGAATAATGCGGGAAGGGAGGTTGGTCTTGTTAGAATCATCCCACCGTCATTGGATACTGCCGCTTCTAGACACACAAACGTGCTGCCAGAGAAATCTTAACTAATTTATGCCACAGTGAATAACTTCTCCACTGATGCTGACTTTGCATCACTACCTGAAAAGCATACAAGCATAGGGCAATATCCAGAAGTTAGCTGAGCCTAAAACATGTCCACACGTTATTCAAGTTGATCAGGGTAACCTACTTAGTTTCCGTCTTAGAAGCAGAACCTGGCTGACACCAAGGCCCACATAATGGGGACAGTTCCAAAACTAAAAGCTAATTTGAGTCCTGCATTTCCAAAACATTAAATTATAAGAAATGCCCAGCCCAAGCCATGTGAGCCAATCAATGAGGTTGAAACTGATATAAATTAAGGTACAGTGAACAATAATTCCATGCTGTTGTAATCATGTTTTCTCTATTCAGAATTCAGTTTTACACCTACTATTTTATCCTACATTTTTGTACTTTTTTTACAAATAATTTCACGATGAAAATAATTTTTCTGAACTTAAGGCTAAATGAAATGTTATTCTTATGAATATAAAATACAGGAAGGTTTGCAGATCTGCAAACTGAAGACAGGGAGAAGCAAAAGGTACATCTCATGGTGACTATGGCTGCCGGTAGCACATCCTTGTGTGTTTACAGAACTGTAAAGTGTGTAAGTGTTTACACACTTTCTGTGTGCATCACAGAAAGATGGGGCAGGAGGCTTACCGGGGGCTGTAAAGTTGCTATGGGCATTAATGGTGTTACAGTTCACGTGATTTTCCCTTCATGTGATTGTGTGTGCGTGCTTTCATCAGCACAAACATGTAGCATGGGTAGCAGGGAGAACATATTAAGATATAAAGAAGCATATCAGTATAAAAATACCAATTTTTGTACATCTCAACAAACTTCATTAAAGCTTTGCCTTTGTTGGAGAAAAACAAACTTTGTGTGTGTGCGTGTTTTATTTTTTGCTTTGTTTTGTTTGGCTTGCCAAATTTATCTTTACAACTGATAAACTAAGGCCTATAATGAATGGCTAGTGGATCTAGTTCTCTTATTTCAAAACAAAAATAAGATTATGGCATTTACCTGGAGATATTGGAAAATAAAGGGTGTTTATATGGATGATTTAGGCTAATTATATTTTTGGAGACCCTGAATAGTTTTTAGTTGGTGTGCATGCGGTCTCAAATCAAAAGATTCCTGGGGCCTTCCTCTTATTCTTGTACCATGTAGGCCTGGCCTAATTGGCTTATATTAGTTTAAAAATTTTTTTTAAAGTATGAAATATTTCTGAAAAGATTAAAGCAAGAAAAATAACTCTATAGTTATAAAGCAACACAATAGACTATGAAAGCAAAGGCATTAAATGTACGGAAAAAATATTAGCATGCTATAGATATTTAAATTAAGTTACAGGTGAAACAGCTTCTTGATTGGAAATAGCTGCACTGGTCATAAAAATGGCTTGTTTCTGTGGTACAAATTTTTCAAATGACAATTATATTGAAGTTAATGTATTATTTCTTGGAATAAACTGTAGACAATATAAAATAACATCGGTTATTTAAACTATAAACATGTTCGCTCATAGTTTCATATAATTTTATTGTTTTTACTTTCTGTACTCAATACACTATGCCATTTCTAAAGTAGAAATAGTTGAAATTTTACTCTAATTGTGATTTAATTTCAACTATCAGAATTCATATCTACTCTTACAATTACAGAACAAGGAGTCACCAAGCTTATGCATATATATTTTTTAGGTAAAGATTTTATTTATTTATTTTTAGAGAGGGAAAGGAGGGGGAGAGAGAGAGAGAGAGAGAGAGAGAGAGAGAGAGAGAGAGAGAGAGAGAGAGAGAGAGGGAGAAACATCAATGTGCGGTTGCTGGGGGTCATGGCCTGCAACCCAGGCATGTACCCTGACTAGGAATCGAACCTGCGACACTTTGGTTCACAGCCCACGCTCAATCCACTGAGCTACACCAGCCAGGGCTATATTTTATTAATGAAAAAATATTAATTGATCTCTGTTATAATAATATCTATTGCTTTCTTCATGGTAACAATGAAATAAGGCTGTATCTTAAATTATGGACGAAGGATACTTCATTACACCAATAAATGTATAGTTTTAGAATTGCGTGTTTCAGTACACGATACAACACTAGATAACACGATTTTCAATTTATCAAGGGCCGTTGGCCCCTTTTCCTCCCACCAAGAACCCAGACACTGTGTTGCTTCTTGATTTGAACCTTGAAACGTGCTTTGCTTAGAATTTTGAGGTTAGCTTTTTATCATTGATGACATTAAAATTAGACTTTGGGAATGTGTTTTGTATGGCGTTCCAGTTCTAGTTTGATATTGACTAGTAGTCATTGTTCAGCCTGTGCTTAAACATCTTCATGGACAAAAGCTAGTCATTCCATTTGTGGGGTTTTTTTGGGGGGCGTAGAAGGTTTTCTATCACAGTGAGAAAATATCCGCCTTCTTATAATTTTTTTTCCTAGTTTTACTTGTAGGAAATACATTCTGTTCTTCATCAACGTGATCCTTCACCAAACCTGAAAATCTGAATATCTTCTTCTTAATAGCTGAAGAAATTTTTATGTCTCCCCCAAGAAACTTACCCTACTTTCTTTCATTGGTCCTACATATCACGGTTTCCAGATCCCTCAGTGTCCTAATTTTTCTTCTTTGCATCTTCTAGAATAACAATGTCTACATTAAAAGGCTGAGTGTAGAACTTTGTGCAATTATACAGTTACCTTTTTTGATAGAAAAAAACTCAACCTGTATTCCTCAATGGTACTTCTGGAATCAGCCTGAAATAAAAGTTATGATTTCAGTGGACATATCTTATTGTTGGAGTTGTAAGAGTGGCAGAACTTGAGTTGCATTTTGAAGAATAAACAGGCTGGGGAAGTTAAAGAAAGCATTTCGTGGCATGAGAATCAATACATCCATCGTGGTAGGCGTGATTGTTCTGGTATTTATTTCTTTTTGCTTGACGTCATGACTTAGTTTTTATTCCCTCCTTAGCGTCTCCAGCCAGACTGGTCACACCTGGTGCCGAATGGTTGCTTAGCCTGCTCAAACTAGAACCGAAAGATACTATACATAATTTTAAGGAGTCCTCACATCACCCTGTGTGAGTGGTGTGCCCAGCTGCTGCAAACACGTGCAAATCGGGTGCAAATGTCAGGCCTGCTCCCTTCTTCCGAGTTTGTCCACACGTTGTAATTGTGCAAATAAATGCTCACTCCAGATTAGTGGTATACTTCTTGAAGTTTAATATTGTGTTTGTGATACTGAAGTATTTGCTTTCATTCTTTTTTAAATTTTTAATTGTTGCTCAAGTACACTTTTCTGCCTTTTACTCCCATCCCAGCCCACCCCGCAGCCCTCCCCACCTCCCTCCCATTTCCACCCCCCCAAGTTTTCATCCATGCGTCCTTTATACTCGTTCCTGTAAACCCTTCTAAATAAAAATTTATATATATATTTTTTAAAGATTTTATTTATTTTTTATTTTTAGGGAGGGAAGGGGGGGGAGAGAGAGAGAGAGAGAGAGAGAAAGAGAGAGAGAGAGAGAAACATCAATGTGAGGTTGCTGGGGGTTATGGCCTGCAACCCAGGCATGTGCCCTGACTGGGAATCGAACCTGGGACACTTTGGTTCCCAGCCCGCGCTCAATCCACTGAGCTACGCCAGCCAGGGCTAAAAATTTATATTTTAAAAAAATTTCATGGTGACCAAAATGGAATAGGGTATCATCTGTGAAGAAATGTTTTCTTTGTAATGAAAAACAAAGTGATGGTGCTCCCCAGTAGTGGAATTTTACTGGGGAAGTAGCAGACCTAGGCTTTTAAGAACTTTGACAAGAATAAAATACTATTTTAACTTCATAACAAATACTCTAACCTAAAAATGAAGTTCTGATGGTAGAAAATAAGTCCATTCTGCTCAGATGAAGGTGTGCCCTCTATATCTGATCTTAACCATAATAAATCTCAGTGCTATTATCTAAATTAGTATTTAGATTTCCTTATTAGTTGATTTTGGTAGATTTGAGACTAAAAGAACTTTAAGTTTTCTTAGTGTCTTGAATATAATAATCCCAATAAATGTTGCTTTGATGATCATTGTACCCACATGTTTACTTTCATCTCCTGGAAGAATCATTAATAAGTTAACTCAAGGTTACTAGTTAGAACTGGCTACTAATTTTGAAATGATTACAAATGACCCAAATCTGAGATAAGATGCTCTGAATATGAAAACCTCCACAGTGCTGTTTTTATTCATACTAATGAGTCACTTTATACTCATAGCTTTTAAGAAAAGAAAGACACACTTCAAATTTATTTAAAATATTGATCTCCTTTAAAATTTAGCACAGATTCGGGCATTGGTTTTAAGTTGTCTGTGTACTCCAATTGAAGAAATGTGTTTTATAAAATCCTATTTATATCCTTTAGTGCCTGAATGGAGCAACATTAAAAGAGTAAAGAGACAAAAAATGTTTTCCCTTTCGACAAGGGAGAAACTTGTCAGGTTTCCAATTCCGGAGTTGACTTTGGTGATAAGAAATCTGTTGTTAATGAAACTTTGAAGATAATTCAGTGCAAAAAAGTGATTTATGGTCTTTTAATATGATGCCAAATTTTATTCTTTTTGTTGATGTTTCATAACAACCTGATTCCTTTGAAAAACCCCCACGGGCAATAGTCATGGAGGTCTGTATTTTTTAAACATGAAAATAAAAGGCAAGATAAACCAAGAAACAGTTTCATTAAGCAGCTGAGCAAGACATTTCTCTTGACAATTTGGACATACCCAAAACATATAGAACTTAAACATAAATTTCCAATGAAAGGTTATAATGTCCGCCATTCCAAAGTCACTCAGCGAGAATTCTTTTTTTTTTAAGATTTTATTTATTTATTTTTTTTAGAGAGGGAAGGGAGGGGGAGAGAGAGAGAGAGAGAAAGAGAGAAACATCAATGTGTGGTTGCTGGGGGTTATGGCCTGCAACCCAGGAATGTACCCTGGCTGGGAATCGAACCTGGGACACTTTGGTTCCCAGCCCGCGCTCAATCCACTGAGCTACGCCAGCCAGGGCCACTCAGTGAGAATTCTAATAAAGAATTGGAAATTTTTTCATTTCCAGTTCCCATGTTCAGTAATAATAAGAACAATGCTGAGCTTGTAGTTTGAACTCTGTACTTATTTTATATTATAACAGAAAGTTAAATGACTCATGTAGATTTGTGTATATAAATGAATATATAATATCAAATATTAGTTTTAAAAATAATCACTATAATCATGCTGAATTGAACAGTGGTCTTTGGACAAATTATAACTAGATCTCCATACATAACGAAACATTTTTTAAATAGAAATCTTTTCTACTCTTTGCTTAGCTACATCTTACTCACCCTTCAGGTCTTAAATGCCAAGTTTAAATGCCATTTCCATTGATAGAACTTCCATGGCAACAAATCTCATTTTGGTTCCGGTAAATATTCTCTAATACCACCTTGTGCTTTACCTTCTTGGAACTTACATCCATTTGTAAGTATAAATCTATTCATGTCATTGTCTTTTAAGGTTGTCACATTAGACTGTTAGCCTTGGTCCGTTTACCCCTTTGTGTTAGTGCGTGGTACAATGGTTGGCTTGGAGTTGTCCTGCAACAAGCATCTGCTGAATGAGTCGTTGATGAAAACACTGCATTTGACTATTGTCTTTTACCAACAGAACATCTGAATTCTATCTTAGCTTAGGAAATTGTTCCCCCCATTTCAATAGAATCTCTTCTAAACTTCAGGGCACAGTTGGAAGGAGGATAGTCCTTGCATAGTTCACAAGCTACAGGATGTTTTTAACTTTGGCCTTGGTACTGAAAGCTTTAAAATATTGTGATTCACATGGCGTCTGTGATCTCCTTTGAGATCAAGATAAGAAAGCCTCAAACCCCTAATCTGTAAATAACAGAAGTCCAAAGTCCTCCCCAAGATTGCTGCAAATTCTTGATAGATTTACTTCCTCAGGGTGCCCTCCAACTCAGAACTCACATGTGTTTTATGAGACTTTCTAAGATGCTGCATAGAGATGAGAGAGATTTACATTACTTTGTCCACCTCAACACCGGGAACTTCTTTCTACTCCATTGAAGTCCTCAAGGACTTAAGTTTTAAATTATTAGGCCTCTTTTCCTATTTCTTTTTTGTCTACCCTTTAACCAATCCTGATTTATTTCACGTGCACAACCATTAAGCTACCATATTTACAGCTTTGGCTTCTGCTCACCCACGTCTTCGGAGTTTTACTATGCCTTAAAGCAACATGTTAACGTACTTGTGAAACTAGGTAATTCCTCCCTTAGGTAGAATTTCAATGCCAATCGTCAAAATAATGGGGTTTCACCTTGCAATTTTGTAAATTCTCATTCACAGCATTAGACATTACACAAAATATCTGAACTATTTAGCCTATTTTGCATGTTCGAAAAGTGCTTGTTAGTATCTCAAGTCTTCTTTTTCCCTCAAAGAAAACATTTCAGTTTATTGGTCTTTGGATTCAAATGGTCAAAATTATTCTGAATCCAGACAATATGCATTCCTGTAAGTACCTCAAATAGAGACTGCTGTCCATGTGTTTTCTCCTCCATCTGATTTTAGGAAGGTTTTAAAAATCAGTTTATGGACTCAAATACTGACAAAGCACTATCAATTTTACACAGATGACCCAGATACACAGAAATTATGTATTTTTTTAGGTAGTAGTCATTCTTTTTATAATGCACTGGTAACATTTGGAATTTTCTCTTTTATCAGCAGGAAATAAAACTCATCTAACTGCCTATTGTCTTACTCGCTTTAACTGGAACACGTGGCATTTTGACAGAAATTTCCCTACCATTTTCTTCTTTCATTGCTATTCTAAGTTAAATCCATTATTTTTGTGAATTTACTTATCATTTCCTTCATGTCTGAAGTAACATGAGATGAACAAATATATAGTTACCATGTTAGTTTTATTGGCTGAGAATCTTTTAACAAAAATATGACAAATAGATGTGATTATGTGCTTATAGTAGAAAGGAAATTATGTGGGTTCATTTAAATAATCTGTACAAATATAGTAGCAGAGTTCTAGCCAAGATGGAGACATATGTAGAAACCTTTCGATTCCTTGCACAACCAAAAGGAGGATAACAACCCATCTAAAAACAATAAAGATCAGAAGTGCCAGAAAATCAAACTGCATGGAACTCTAACAACCAAGGAATTAAAGAAACATTCAACCTAGAGTGGTAGAAGGGAGACAGGCAGCTGGGTGGGCAGAGAGAAGCCACAGCAGCAAGGTGGTGGGCTGTGCAGGCAAGGCAGGGCTCGCTGAACAGGAAACTGAGATTTAAATCTAGCTGAAAACTATGGTAGGGCTTGCCATGGCAGGAGAAACTCCCAGTCTGGTAAGTAGAGCTAGAGCCAAGCAAGCAAGCCACATTACTCCCTCTCTGACCCCTCCCCCACAGACAGCACCACAATGCAGCAAAGAGGGTTGCCTCACCCCAGTGAATAGATAAGGCCCCGCCCCCATAACATAACAGGTGCAATGAAACAAAGAAATATGGCCCAGAGGAAAGAACAGATAAAAACTTCAAAAAAAGATCTAATCGACAAGGAGATAGCCAACCTCACAGATGCAGGAATGGAATCAGAGAAATGGAGATCACATGGAGGGATTTCAGTGGGGAGGGGGAGGAGAAAAATGGAAGGGAAAGTTACAGTAAATAAGAAGCATGATAAAAACACTGGTAATCAGGATGCTCACAAAATTGAATGAGCTCAGTCACAAAATGAAGGCACACGTGAAGGATACCCAAAGTGAAATAAAGGAAAATATTCAGGGAACCAACAGTGATGGGAAGGAAACAGGGACTCAAATCAATGATTTGGAGCAAAAGGAAGAAATAAACACCCAAGCAGACCAGAATGAAGAAACAAGAATTTTTAAAAAATGAGGAGATGCTTAAGAACCTCCAGGACAACTTTAAGTGCTTCAACATCTGAATCACAGTGGTGCCAGAATGAGAAGAACAAGAGCAAGAAATGGAAAACTTATTGGAACAAATAATGAAGGAGAACTTCCCCAATCTGACAAAGGAAATAGACTTCCAGGAAGTTCAGGAAGCTCCAAGAGTCCCAAAGAAGTTGAACCCAAAGAGGAACACACCAAGGCACATCATCATTAAGTTACCCAAGATTAAAGACAAAGAGAAAATCCTAGAAGCAGCAAGAGATAAGGGGACAGTAACCTACAAAGGAGTTCCCATCAGACTGTCAGGTGATTTCTCAAAAGAGACCTTACAGGCAAGAAAGGGCTGGAAAGAAGTATTCCAAGTCATGAAAGGCAAGGACCTACATCCAAGATTGCTCTATCCAGCAAAGCTTTCATTTAGAATGGAAGGGCAGATCAAGTGCTTCCCAGATAAGGTCAAGTTAAAGAAGTTCATCATCACCAAGGCCTTATTATATGAAATGTTAAAAGGAATTATCTAAGTAAAGAAAAAGATCAAACGTATGAACAGTAAAATGACAACAAACTCACAACTATCAACAGCTGAACCTAAAAAAAAAATGAAAACAAAAACTCAGCAAATGCCTAGAACAGGAACGGAATCAGAGAAATGGAGATCACATGGAGGGATTTCAGTGGGGAGGGGGAGGAGAAAAATGGAAGGGAAAGGTACAGTAAATAAGAAGCATGATTGGTAGGCATAAAATATATGGAGCGAGGTTAAGAATGGTACAGGAAACCGGGAAGTCAAAGAACTTATATGTATGACCCATGGACATGAACTAAGGGGGAGACTATGGGAGTGTTGGGGGGTGCAGGGAAGAGGGGAGATAAGGAGGAAAATTGGGAAAACTGTAATAGCATAACCAAAATATACTTAAAAACAAATACAGCATCTTATCTTATAAACGATTTTATTGGTTTATCTTTAGAGAGAGGGGAAGGGAGGAATGAAGAGAGGGACAGAAACATCCATGTGTGGTTGCCTCTTATGTGCCCTGTATTGGGGACCTGGCCCGCAACCCAGGCATGTGCCCTGACTGGGAATCAAACCAGTGACCCTTTGGTTCACAGGCCCACACTCAATCCACTGAGTCACACCAGCCAGGTCTAGTAGCTTAATTTTAATAAATATATAAGTACAAATATATTTTAATACTGACCTTTTGAAGCTACTCATTGAAACTCCATCTAGCCAATCGCACTGTAATAACCTTTCATTTTCAAAGATTAAATTAAAAAGTAGAAGAAGCCCTGGCTGGCACAGCTCAGTGGATTGAGCACGGGCTGGGAACCAAAGTGTCCCAGGTTCGATTCCCAGCTAGGGTACATTCCTGGGTTGCAGGCCATAACCCCCAGCAACCGCACATTGATGTTTCTTTCTCTCTCTCTCCCTCTCCCTCTCTCTCTCTCTCTCTCTCTCTCTCTCTCTCTCTCCCTCTCTCCTCCCTCCCTCCCTAAAAATAAATAAATAAAATCTTTAAAAAAATTTTTTTAAAAAGTAGAATAATTGTCTCTACTCTCTGGTATACAACAATTATTCTTCAGTACACAAAAAGCATGCCCACCTAAATATAGTGTAAAGGCGGTAAAGATTTTATCAGTGTGCCAGAAGGGAAAACTTATGCTCATTAGCATTTTCTCTGACATGATATGGGTTTATATTAGGAAATCTTGATCATGTTCTTCAAATCATTTTTTGTTGAACTGTGATGTCATTCTTTGGGGGAGACAGGTACAGGGCACCTAGTCCCATAATATTATGAAAACCTGCTATAAATTGTGTGGAGAGTAGGGAAGTATCACTCTCAAGTCAACACTCTCTAGTTTGTCAGCACCTAAGACCCTTTAATTGCTTGATTTCATTTTTGTTTGCGTGAAATATATATACATACAGTGAGTTCAGTGGAATTTATTACCAAGTAAAATCACCCCTCTTCCCTCTTTTCCCTTTAAACTCTTTTAGCAAATTGGGGTGCTTTTTTGCCTCCATATATCTAAATAACATGCATTTATAGCTAATTCTTAATATTGTGGTTTTAATTTTCCGAATTGGCTTCACACTATGGAAAATGTGGAGTTAGCTTTCTTCCTTGCTTTTACCTTCAATGCACACACCACCCTTCTGAAATGCCCATCTTCCCAATATACTTGTATGCCAACTTTTTGTAATATTAATATTAATTATTCATATTTTTATAATTATAATAAAGGGCTTCAGGAATAAGATGGATGTACAGTAAACTAAGATCTGCACAATTTAAATTTTCCATGGAGTTTGTAAATGATTTCCAATTATTTTGTCATTTAGTATATATATGTATATTTAATTTAACTACAAACTTGCATTCTAAAATTGTTTCAAGATATTCAAATTCTGCTAGTGTTTTATCAGTCACTTTTTTTTAGAGTAATTCTTTCCCAGTTTTCTGATGTGTACAATGGAAATAATACTTACTAAATGAACTTATCATTTGGGATTGTATTAAAGAATAAAGTTGATAATACACATCAAATTCGTAGTGTCATGGCCAGCACTTTGTCCATGCTAAACAAAAATTAGCAATAATGAACATAACGACGTACATGAGAAGCAGCAGGAGAAAGGGGGAAAGAGAGAAAAGAAAGAGGAGAAGAAAAAAGGGAAGTGAAAATGAGAAAAAAAGTCAGAGAAAGAGAAAGGGAAGGAGACGGAAAGAAGAAGGAGGGCAAGAATAATTAATGTTCCCTTTTTTAGTTAGAATGATAATTGCAATTACAATGTAAGTGAAAAAAAGAGTTTATTTAAAATGATCTGAGAAAAACATTTTTGAGTAGTGATTTTACACCACACCCAAGTGCCCAGATAAATAAAAAAGTAACATAGCTTTTAGCTCAGATGAAATTTTTCCATGTTATATATGGAGAATCGTCATTGCCTCTCTCCTCTCTCTCTTTCTCTCAAGCATGAACTCTTTATTTTTCCTTTTTTCCTCATACTTATGCATTTTTCTCTCATGATAATATTATGGTGAGCAGTGATGATATTTGTAATGCATTTTGAAGAGCCCATTATTGATTGAAGTCTAAGCTAGAAGCAGAAAGATAAATGTCAAGAAAGGAACACCATTTACTATTTCTACCACCCAATCCCTCATTTCCAATCCTCCCACTGGCTTAGAATGTTTTCTATTTCAGTGTGTCATGCCCCCAAATCATCGTGTAGCCTTCACCCCAATAAGTATTGTAATTTATTCCCAAACAATTTTCATGTGAGTGGTATAAATCATTTTTTGTTGAAGGTTGTGATTTACATGTCATCTCTTCTATTCATTAGTCTCGATTCTCGGCCCAATAAATCTTCGTGTTTTCTAAATTTCTATACACAACAGCATATAACAAATCAAGAGGTGTTCAACCAGCAATTAGAGAAGAAATGAAGAGAAATATTAAGGAAGGTTACCATGAAAGGTTTGGTACCATGTAGGACCACATGGCATTAAATATTCCTTTAGCAATAAAATAACAAAGCGAGTTTTCTATTAAAATACATTAGCATGAAAATTCCACCATAGAAGATTGTTTAGAAATATTGATCACCCCCATTGTGAATAATGTCCTGCAAAAGAAGACTAAAAACTAAAAGTTGTGCATATTCAAACCAGTATGAAATGTCCTCAGAAAACTAAAAATGGAACTGCCTTTTGGCCTGCCGATTCCATTAGTGGGATTATACCCTAAGAACCCTAAATCACCAATTCTAAAAGACCTAGGCACCCTGATGTTAGGAGCAGCACAATTTACAATAGCCAACTGCTTGAAACAGCCTAAGTGCCCATCAGTAAATGAGTGGATCAAAAAACTGTGGTGCAAAATAAAAATGTTTTGAATAATGTCCTGCAGAGGCGAAGTTATGTAATTTAGTTGTTTTAAAAGAACTTAATTATGTCTTTGTTTTTATCATATAATCAACTAGCGTCATAAATTCCAAAATGCATTGGTGAAACGCTTTTCTTTCATTGAACAAAAAAGGTATTTTTTTTAGTATGGAGAAATTGCATTTAATTCTGTTTCTTTCAAATTTTAATGTCTAACAGTAACTTCTCTATATGCTAAGTTGTTTGTACCCTGGTTTCTTTAGAATTTCAAATTAGATTCACTAGTTTACAGATCACTACGTACTATTCTGTACACAATGTTATAATGGTGTTGTCTCAGACTAAACACCTGAACACACAACACTTGTTTTCTTGTATCCTGCAGAGAAACATCCAGAAGACTTTAATTTCACAAAAGCAGGGGCCTCAAAACCCTGGTAAATTTTACGAAAATAGTTAAATTTTTGAAGAACAAAGTTGGTAGCTCACAGAGAAAACTATGTTTGCTTAATCAATTTAAGCATAATAGCATACGTTTACCACATTTTTGTATATATTGTCACTCCAACTTCATCTTCTTTGTAATGAAAGCGAATGAGATGAGCCCAAAAGGGACATGTTTTTCTTCCATAAATAGCTTCATGAAGATATGTAATAGCTCTTTTTTAAAAGATTTTATTTATTTATTTTTAGAGAGGGAAGGGAGGGAGAAAGAGAGAGAGAGACATCAATGTGTGGTTGCTGGGGGCTGTGGCCTGCAACCCAGGCATGTACCCTGACTGGGAATCGAACCTGCGACACTTTGGTTCGCAGCCCGTGCTCAATCCACTGAGCTACGCCAGCCAGGGCTATAATAGCTCTTTATGTTTATATGATAATGCAGGTTGCACTCTTTCTGTGGGAAACTGAAAAATAGCAAACATTGAGCAAAAAAGAAGAAAAAAGTCATGGACACAGACAACAATGTGGTGATTGCCCGGAGGCAGGGGGTGAGCGAAGGTGGAGAAGGGGATAAATGGTGATGGAGACTCGACTTGGGGTGGTGAACACACAGCACAGTGTACAGAGGACGTGTCGTAGATTGTACACCTGAAACCTGTACCATTTTGTTCACTGGTGTCACGCCAATAAAGTCAATATAAAGGAAAAAATGCCGGAAATAGACAAGTAAGTTTTAGCGCTGTCCTAAGAAGGTCTTGTTGAGGCTGAATCTTGTTGAGACTCGATAAATAGCCAATTCTATGATTTGTGTTCTCTAGATAGAGGCTACTCTGAATCCAGCCTGCTGTCTCATAAAAGTATGCACACTGCTTTGAGGGGATACAGAGAGCAGAGCTGATAGTTCAAATCACCTTAAATAATGGATTAAAAAACAACTAATTTTATTTATTTTTTTTTATTTTTTATTTTTAGATTTTATTTATTTATTTTTAGAGAGGGAATGAAGGGAGAAAGAGAGAGAGAGAAACATCGATGTGCGGTTGCTGGGGGCCGTGGTCTGCAACCCAGGCATATGCCCTGACTGGGAATCGAACCTGCGACGCTTTGGTTCGCAGCCCGTGTTCAATCCACTGAACTATGCCAGCCAGGAAAAAAAAAAAAACTAATATTCAATAAATGGTTTCATTTTTATTTATAAACATATCATGTAAACATGATTGGTCGCTAAAAAGTAAGGCCTAGAGTTCCTTAGAAACATTTTTGTCTTTCCATGCAAAGCTTGTCAATTGGCAATACACCACTGGGAACCCAACTCTACAGTAAGAGAGCAAAATAATGGCTACAATTCCGGTAATGTTAATAATGAGAAAAATACCACTAATTCCAGCGTTTTGATTTGTATGGGTTCAGCATAATAAGAACTGTTTCCATTTCCATAGTACAAATACCAAATAAACGTGTCTTACACAAGCACCGTTCCCAGTTTAAAAATATTTGTAAAACATTCTACAGTGCAATTAGGTAGCTTTATTTAATAAATGAGTTCTAATAACATATTAACATATGCTTACTTATTTTCTTCTTATTTTGGTTGGTGTCTTGCTTTCACTCAGTGTCTATTTTTCTTCCTTTAAATTGAACTGATTTGATCATTTAGCATGCCCAGCTGTAGAAATCCAGCTCTTCGGCACAGTCAGATGGTCTCATCAACTTAACTAATTGAGAGCGGCTAAATAAATCCCTTAACCACAGCTGCACACATGTTGTTACAGGAAATAAACCAAGTAGAGTAGCTTTTAAGCAAATTCTAATTCTAAAAGGTTTCAAATGTACTTAAGGGTAGAAAAATCTGGTCATTTTGAAACTATACTGTCACACTATTATAATGACTAGTGTAAAATGTATATTAGAAATGGGAACAAATAATAAAAGTGATCAATGTGTATAATAACTTTTGCTTTAAACACTAATTTCTTTTCAATTTTCCCTTCAGTGACTTAGTTGTTCTTCTGAAATACTTGAAAGTAACATGTTATTCTGTATCTGTGTCATGGCTTAACTATAAAACTTTGTAAAAAATATACTTACTTACCCTGGCTGGCATAGCTCAGTGGATTGAGCTCGGGCTGCGAACCAAAGTGTCGCAGGTTCGATTCCCAGCCAGGGTACATGCCTGGGTTGCAGGCCATAACCCCCAGCAACCGCACATGGATGTTTCTCTCTCTCTCTCTATCTCTCTTCCTTCTCTCTCTAAAAATAAAAAATAAATAAAATCTTAAAAAAAAAGAGTTCCACTTAAAAATATATATATATATACTTACTTGTTTATACAGCTATCAAGAAGATACTTTAAACTTTATCTCAAGTGGAATTTACCTTAAATCTTTAAAAGTACATCCAGGTCTTTTTATTGAAAATATTTTGGCTAGAAAGCACACCTTTTAGAGATGCATCATATAAAACCTGTGCCCGTCTTCTTGACATTAACAATTCTTTCTCTCTCCCATTCATTGACAAATGTGGAAATTAAATAGAATTTTCCTTGATGTAAGAGTTTACTGTATGAACATGAGAACATTCTATATTATGCTCATTGTTTTTATATGACTCCTTTCAAATATGTTATTTGTAACTGTAATTCTGTAATAAATGAAAATAGAATTGATAGTGAGAGGAAATGAACTTTTAGAACTTGCAGTAAAATTAATCTAATGTTTTTTCCATAAAAAGCGTTAAAAATGCAATTTCTCTGTTACAGGTAGAAAAATGTTGATTAAATGCATAAAAATAAAAATAAGAATAAAAACTTTATTGCTGTAAGGTAAACTAATGAATATTAAGTTAATATTCTAAATCCTTTGCAAAGGCTATTTCTTTAACTCTATGTCAAAATTTTATTCTTTCTATACCACTCAAAATATTGAGGGTAGCATAAATTTTGAGTTGTATTAAACACATTTATAATTCTTAATAGTAATATGTTAAATTTATCTTTGCTAATTTTCATTGTTTTCTATATTTTAATAGGATAACTGTTTCCCACAGCCAAAATAGTAAACTAGATATTGTTACTGTTTGGAGAAAAAAAATATGAAATTCCTTTTATGAAACTTCTGATTCTGAAAGTATAAAAATGAAGATATGTATACATGTATCTAAATAATATATAAAAAATAGATATGTGATGGGGCAAAAGCAGGCTTACTGATGTTTGTATGGAAAAATACAATCATTAATAAATAATAATGGCAGAATAAACTCTATTTTTTACAGACTCACAATAATTAAACCAAAAACACCATAACAATTCCTGAAATACCTGATCACTATTGTCATTACTTAATTATGGAAAAATCAAATAATATACATTATTATAAAGTGTATTCAAAGTCTACTTGATTGTTATTCATAAGAAATTACATACCAGATCTGGCTGGCGTAGCTCAGTGGATTGAGCAGGGGCTGCGAACCAAAGCATCGCAGGTTCGATTCTCAGTCAGGGCACATGCCTGGGTTGCAGGGCATGGCCCCCAGCAACTGCACATTGATGTCTCTCTCTCTCTCTTTCTCCCTCCCTTCCCTCTCTAAAAATAAATAAATAAAGTCTTTTAAAAAATTAAAATAAAAAAAGAAATTACATACCAATCTCAAATACTAATCAATAAATAAGGAGATACCAAACTTCATTTTGTTAAACTTTAACATATTTTTCTATGCCTCAAGGTTTTAATGACAGTTCTCTAAAAGTATTAAAGATTGACTTTTAATAAGTATAAATAATTATTTTATAAGAAATTTGTATAAGAAAGCAGTTTATGAAAAAAGCACACAAATTAAATGTGAACAAAATTAATAAGGAAAAAAGTGATTTTAATAATATTTGTTATTTTAATTGCTTTCTCTACACCACTCATGGAAGAAATGCATGACTAAAACTAGGAGAAAAATTAAGTTTTGTGCTTGAATTACCAGAATTTCTCTGAGAATGGGAGTTTATTTTTGTCTTAAATATATTTTCATTTGGCTCCTCTTATTTTGGTATCCTACTCCCACCCAGGGGTGTCCAATCTTTTGGCATCTCTGGGCCACACTGGAAGAAGCAGAGTTGTCTTGGGCCACACGTTAAATACACAAACACTAATGAAAACTGATGAAAACATATATGCCAATGATACCGTGGACAAGGGTTTGATCCAAAATATGTAAAGAACTCACACCATTCCACTCCAGGAAACAAAAAACTCAATTAAAAAATGGGCAAAGGACCTGAACAGACACTTGTTCAAGGAGGACATACAGAGGGCCCAGAGACACATGAAAGGATGCTCAGCATCACTAGCCATCAGAGAGATGCAAACTAAAACCACAATGAGATACCACTTCACACCGGTCAGAATGACTGTCATAACCAAATCAACAAACAAGTGCTGGCGAGGCTGTGGAGAAAAGGGAATCCTAGTGCACTGTGGGTGGGAATGCAGACTGGGGCAGCCACTGTGGAAAACAGTATGGAATTTCCTCGGAAAACTAAAAATGGAGCTGCCTTTTTACCCCACAATTCCACTGCTGGGATTATACCCTAAGAGCCCTGAAACACCAATCCAAAAGAACATATACACCCCAATGTTCATAGCAGCACAATTTACAGTAGCCGAGAGCTGGAAGCAACCTAAGTGCACATCAGTCAATGAGGTGGGTTTTTTAAAAAGATTTTACTTATTTATTTTTAGAGAGGGAAGGGAGGGAGAAAGAGAGAGAGAGAGAGAGAAACATCAGTGTGCGGTTGCTGGGGGTCACAGCCTGCAACCCAGGCGTGTGCCCTGACTGGGAATAGAACCTGCGACACTTTGGTTCGCAGCCCCTGCTCAATCCACTGAGCTACACCAACCAGGGCTTAGGTTTTAATTTGCATCTCTCTGATGGCTAGTCAAGTTGAGCATTTTTTCATGTATCTCTGGGCCCTCTGGATGTGCTCTTTGGGGAAGTGTCTATTCAGGTCCTTTGTCCATTTTTAAAAATTTATTTTAAAGAGAGAAAAAAGGAGGGGGGAAAATAAGGAGAGAAACACCAATGTGAGAGAGAAACATCAATCCGTTGCCTTCCATTCATGCTTGACCCTCAACCCAGGCATGTGCCATGACCCAGAATCGAACCAGCAACTTCCCCGTTTGCAGGATGAAGTCCTACCAACTGAATCACACCAGCCAAGGCCTTTGCCCATTTTTAGTTGGGTTGTCTGTCTTCCCAATGTTGAGTTGTATAATTTCTGTATATATTATAGAAGTTAACAGCTTACCACATGTATCATTAGAAAATAGGTTCTCCCATTCAATGAGTTCCATTTTCTGACGTGCAGTGAGGAAAAGATGGAATCTTCAGAAAATATTCCTGAGTCATTTGGATATTGCTATGGAAGAAAAGTAGGTTTCACTCTTATCTGGAGCCATTTACAAAATTATTGTAGATATAATTGTGAAAATTTTTAAAAAAGAATGCCCAGACATAAACATTTAAGAGTACATTTGTAAACTTAGGGAAAATTAAGATTTTGTAATTGGGACAAAAATATTAAGTATAAAGGAAATCTATATATTTTTTATCTTTATATATTATGTATGCATAGTATTTACATATAGGATTTTATTAAAATTTAAAATATCTGTTTAGTCTAAGAAATCATTAGAAAAAATTAAAGGCAAGCCCTAGAGTGTAAGAAGATATTTGCATGAAACACATCTGAGAAGGGACTCATTCATAATATAAAACAAAAAAATCTGTAAGTCAATAAGGAAAATGTACACAGCTCAATGAAAAATGGGGAAAAATTTGAAATCATTACTCCACAAAAGCAGCAATTGACATGGCCAATAAATAATATGTAAAGATGCTCAACATTATTAGTCATAAGGGAAATACAAATTGAAACAGCAACCGCACACACTACTCATCCGGGAAATTGGATACAATAACAAGTATCTGCAAGGATGTTATGCAAATGGACTGTCATTCACTGTGGATGAAAATATAAATTGTATAATCGTTTTGGAAAACAATTTCATGGTATCCCCAAAAGTGGAATGAATGCGTTTTCTCTGGCTCAGTCGTTCTCCCCCTGGATATATATCCCTCAATGTACAAATGTATTTGTACAGTTTTCATAAAAGATACATAAAGTATGTCTATAGCAACTTTAATCAAAATCGCCAAAAAAACCCACCCTGAAATCAAGTCACATTTACACCCACATTAGAATAGACACATGCAAAAACATCGTATTACAGTCACGTAATACAATACGATCTAACAATAAAAAGGAATGAGCATCAGCCCAGGCAGAAATAGGAAAGAATAGAAAAAACACAATTTTGACCAAGTAAAGCAAATTGGGTTCTTTGTTTTTATTTAATCTTTGTTGCATTTTCCCTTTACCCTTTAGCCCCCCTAAACTGTCTCCCCCCAACAAGCGCCACCCTGTTGTCCATGTCCATGAGTCCTTTCGCCTTTTTGCTCAACCCCTGCACCCCGACCTCCCCCAACCAGCTGTCATCCTGCTTTTTGTCTGATAGGGCCAACTGTATTATTTCTTTACACATTTACAAATACAGGGAAAATAAGCGTCAGTGTTAGCAATCAAAATAGCGGTTGCTTTTGAAGGTAAGTAGGGGATATTCGGGTGCTGTGCATGTTCTACCTATTGACTTGAGTTCTGATTGCCTCGCTGTCTTCACTTTATGAAAATCCCTTGAGCTTATGACATGCATATTTACTTATGACCTGTGTACTTTCTTGTATATGTGTTATCAACTACTAAACAGTTTTAAACCACAGCAAAGAAATAAAACAAAAATGATGTTTCTATTTTTTTAAAGATTTTATTTATTTATTTTTTAGAGAGGGAAGTGAGGGGGAGAGAGAGAGAGAGAAACATCCATGTGTGGTTGCTGGGGGCCATGGCTTGCAACCCAGGCACGTGGCCTGACTGGGAATCGAACCTGCGACACTTTGGTTCGCAGCCCGAGCTCAGTCCACTGAGCTACGCCAGCCAGGGCTTGATGTTTCTTTAGTGCTTGCTATTTACCAGGCATTGTTTCACGTGACTTACATTAATTAACTTATTCAATCATTACAGCCCTATGAGGTAAACTGTTATCTTCATTTTAGCTGAGGAAACTGGAGTGTAGAGTAGTTAAGGGATCTGCCTAAGGCTAAGCAATCGGTGAGATGTGGACTCAAATTTGGAATCCATGCAGGCCGACTTCAAAGCCCAAGATCTTAATACCATATTATAATATCTAGGAATATTTTTCTCCTCTTCTCTACATGCATTTTTTAAAAATATTTTAAATTTGCCTGACTGGCATAGCTCAGTGGATGGAGCACGGGCTGCGAACCAAAGTGTCGCAGGTTCGATTCCCAGTCAGGGTACATGCCTGGGTTGCAGGCCATGATCCCCGGCAACCGCACATTGATTATTTTTTCTCTCTCTCTCTCTCTTTCTCCCTCCCTTCCCTCTCTACAAATAAATACATAAAATCTTTTTAAAAAATCACTTAGGAAATGGAACTTACTTGAAAAAAAATATTTAAAATTTGGCAGGGTCATGGATTCTGCTGAAGAAATTAATTCCCCTACCTAGTAGCCTTTTGTCTTTGTTTATTTTGTTTATTGTACTTCAGTGACAGAGATTTGGGTAAAATCTGATTCACTGAGTACTGTCCACCGGTCACAGAATTAAACAAAGTTAACAGAACTTGTATCTACAAGTCTTACATGCGAGGTTCAGACGGGCCATTTCCTGGCCTTATTATAACTTGTGTTTGATTTGCTTGTCTACCCTTTTTCAATGAATTGGATTTCTGTTGCATTTAATTTGCGTGAGGTGTTTCATGTTCATCGAGAAATGTATCAAAGGCCTCTCATTTATTTTGCAATCACTGAATGACTGGAGGGATCAAAAGATGATGCAGACATCAAAATAATTCAGAAACAGAGGCATGGACACATGGAACAGACGACAGCTGTCAGGGTGCGGGGAGACTGGAGTAAATACGGTGAAAGAATTACACAAAAGAGCACACACGCATGACCCATAGACACAGACAACAATGTGGTGATGGCCAGAGGAAAGTGGGGCAGGACTTGGGGGAGGTGAGCAAAGGATGGGGGGTAGTGGGGACATTTATAATGGTCTCGACGCGCTTTGAATCAATCAGGGTGGCCATACTGAGCCCACGTTTCCAGACAAAATTAAATAAGCTATCATCCCTTGGGGGTACCATATTCTACACTGTTTTCAGCAACTTCCAGGGACATTTTGAGTAAACCATGGCACAAAATGTGCGCTCCACCCAGTGAGCAGATTGTAGCAGGCTGTTCATTAAAACTCCTAGACCCAGCCCCAAAGATCACATAGACAAAGGCTGACTCACTTTTTTTTCTCAATGAAAGGCCTTGGGGGCAGCTTCACTGGTTTCAAGGCCAGCCTTGCATTTCCTTGGCGTCTCCAAGTGGCTGGGACAGGTATTGGAATCAGATTTTTGGCATTCATGCTCAAGTTCAACTCTAAACAAGCCTTGCTGTAACTCACTGGCAGCAGCTGAAAACAGGAAAGAGGTCCAGGAAAGAGCCTTCCTCTTGGAAGTTGATTAGAACCCTGACTCATTCTCAGAGGGAGGCTGCCATTTGATCAAAATTCTCTAACTGAAAAAGCCTTAGAAGCCGGGTTACCAGGGGCCAGGGCCGGGAGGGTAGGGGGACTGGAGGATATTGGTCCAAGTTACAAGCGTTCAGTATAAGATGAATATGTTCTGGAGGTCTAAGAGATAGCATGGTAGCTATAGTTAATAATAATGTATTGTATACTTGAACTGTGTATATACCTATGTGTATAAATATTTCTCTATGTAAACATCTGTATCTATATTAAGGCAAACATGAAACCATCCTCATATCTCCAACTCTAATCAATTACTACGTGGATCATCCTAATCATAATAATGTAATGTATACAATAATGTATTGTATACATTATAATGTATATAATTTGCTAGGAGACTTAGATCCATGTGTTCTTACCACCAACAAAATTGTGAGGTGATAAATATGGTAATTAGCTACATTGTGGTAATTATTTCAAAACGTGTAGATATAGTATATCAAAAAATCATGTTGTACATCTTAAATATATGAACTATTTATGTGTCACTTTTACCTTAATAAATCTGGGGAAGAAAAGCCTTAGAAGGAGCGCTTGCTTGATGATAATCATGGATTTCAAGAGTCCCACATTGGTTGCTGCATGTGCTCGTATGGAAGTAACATCTATACTTTGGTTAAAACACTAATTAAAAGAACCACATAGCTTTTAAATCTAAGAAGGAAACAACAGAGGCTGCAACAAGGAGAGTTTAGAAGAATGAGGCATTTTTCAGGATTTAAAAAAATGGTAGCATTAGTTCACAGCATGCAAACAAATCATTAGTTTGTATTCCTCACAATTAGCTTTTGGGATAACAGCGTGTAACTTCGGGTTTCAAGAAAATACATAAGACCCCTTACTTATAAGTATTTTTTCCATTTCTTTTACTTATGAGTATTTTTAAGATCTGTATTATTTTCATTGAGAATAAAGGCTACAATATGTGTATAATTTTGAGAGCAATAAAGCATACATATTCTCGCATTGCATGCAGTATTGATTTACAGATGTCTTATTTTGATAGTGAAGTACTAATGAACATGAATTGATTAAAGTGGTATTTATTCTAGTGAACTCATCACAACAAGCTAAATTAGATAAAACAAGTAAAATACTTTAAATGGTTTAAGAATTAATAACCTTCATAAAGATAAAAGAACAGATAGCTACTCACAAATAGATTTTATGGTTACTTAACAATCAAGCAAATGTTTTCTAATGACCTGAGAAGTTTCCATACCATCTTGATGTAATTAAATTAAAGACCTATTTAATCTAATAAGCATTATGATTAAATCATTTACTTATAGATCAAAGAAGATTTTAATTATGTAAACAAGTTCCTCAGAAACATAAATTGTTCCATTAAGCTTCATAATTAATACATGCAATACTCAGAATTCAGATTCTGTCCCTTTTTAAAATTAATACTTCCCAGTTACATTTTTTCTCTGGATTCAATGATTAAGGAGAAAATCCGTAAAGCTCTAAAAGTAGCAGGCATGATAAAGTTTTATTGCCTTTTTCTTTTCCTTTTCTTATTATTTAGGGCTCCAAATGCCTTGTCAGCAGAGGTTCATTATGTCTACAAGTCATCAAGTTCATTCACAGCAGGGTCATACCAGAATGTTGCATGCCATTGACGTCCCTTAATGAAAGCAGAGAAAACTCCTGCTTCTAGGACCATTCAATATGTCTTTCTAAAGCAAACACCAGATTTTTCACTGTTGGACTAGGACACAGATAAGCAACAGGAAATGGATAGGATGATCCACGTAGTAATTGATTAGAGTTGGAGATATGAGGGTGGTTTCACGTTTGCCTTAATATAGATACAGATGTTTACATAGAGAAATATTTATAGATATAGGTGTATACACAGCTTATATGGCCTTGGTTTTCCAGCTGACAGTGTGTGAAAGCAATAATATTCAAAGAGCAATGAACACAGCCAGTGCCATAATCTTGATTTTTAAAAAATTTTTTTAAAGATTTTATTTATTTATTTATTTTTAGAGAGGGAAGGGAGGGAGATAGAGAGAGAGAGAGAGAGAGAGAAACATCAATGTGCGGTTGCTGGGGGTTCTGGCCTGCAACCCAGGAATGTACCCTGGCTGGGAATCGAACCTGGGACACTTTGGTTCCCAGCCCGCGCTCAATCCACTGAGCTATGCCAGCCAGGGCCCCATAATCTTGATTTTTGATACCTTTCTGCGATAAATGTACACAGGGATCCTCAGAAAATGGCTCATTCTAGACTGGGAAAGAAAAGATAAAAGATAATCCTGGAGCATCTTGTAGTGCCAAAGGTTAAGAAAGTGCTCCAAAAATGATTGGTGTATATGATACAAGAGCTAACTGAAAGAGCTTCCACTGAACAGAGCTGGAATAATATGAGTAACAAAATAAGTAATTATTAGACTTTAACCCAAAGTATGAAATAAATATCTTATTATAAATAAAGAATTGAATAAAAAATTCATGGTACACAATAGATAAATGTTCCATGTGGCAGAATTCCAAATACTTTGGAATTTAGATATCCCCCTCAAAAAGGTGAGGCCGTATTCTCACTCCTCAATTGCGGGATGCACATAGAGACTTCCTCCTAGAATTCAGAATAGACACAGGGATAAAAAAGAGTAACTTGCTCTGCCTGGTGTGGCTCAGTGGATTGAGTGCCACCTGTGAGCGCCGGCCTGTGAACCAAAGGGTTGCTGGTTCAATTCCCAATCAAGGTACATGCCTGGGTTGTGGGCCATTTCCCTAGTAGGGGGCCTGTGAGAGGCGACCACACATTGATGTTTCTCTCCCTCTCCTTCTCCTTCCCTTCCTCTCTCTAAAAATAAATAAATACAATCTTAAAAAAATAAAAATGCTAATTTTTTAAAAAAGTAACTTTACAGTAGATGAACTTGACAAACATTATCTCAAGCCAATTTATCATGGTCAACAGTGGGATACCATGTTGATACCATGTACCCTTGATATGACATGATAAAAAAGGCTCATCGTTATCTCTGAGGTCTTCCTCTCCAAAACACATTAGCTCAGTCTAACCATGTGAAAACTACTACATAAGTCCCAATTAAAGATCATTCTACAAAATATCTGAGCCGTTATCCTCAAAACTTTCATGATTATAAAACATAAGGGAAGTCTGAGAAGTTAAAATCAAGGGAGGAGTCTAATAAAACATGAGTCATAAATGTAATGTTGTATCTTGGACCTGAAAAATAACTGGTAAAAATTAAGAATATATGAATAAACTATGTACTTAATAACAATTTCTCAAAGTTGGTTCATTAATTGTTATAGATATACATTACTGACTTCCGGCCAAGATGGAGGCATAGGTACGTACACTGTGCCTCCTCACACAACCCAAAGAAGGACAACAACAAATTTAAAGAGAAACAACAACCAGAACTGCCAGAAAATTGAACTGTATGGAAGTCCAACAACCAGGGAGTCAAAGAAGAAACATTCATCCAGACTGGGAGGAGGGGCAGAGATGGGCAGCTGGG
Source organism: Phyllostomus discolor (assembly GCF_004126475.2). Taxonomy (NCBI): domain Eukaryota; kingdom Metazoa; phylum Chordata; class Mammalia; order Chiroptera; family Phyllostomidae; genus Phyllostomus; species Phyllostomus discolor. The sequence goes on from NC_050198.1 coordinate 104,621,384, forward strand.
GCTGAGAGGACTTGTGGTGAGGAGGTGACTGGCAGAGTGGGTGGTCCCATATTCACATGTGGATAAACTGGGAGGAACAACTGGGGAGCAAGACAGACTGAGCAACCCAGGGTTCCAACATGGGGAAATAAAGCCTCAAAACCTCTGACTGAAAAAAGTCTGTGGGGGTTGCGGTGGTGGGAGAAACTCCCAGCCTCACAGGAGAGTTCATTGGAGAGACCCACAGCGTCCTAGAACAAACACAAACCACACACCCAGGAATCAGCCCCAATTTGCTTGTGGGTAGTGGGGGAAGTGACTGAAAGCTGGCAGAGAGCAGAGCAAGCTGCACTGTTCCCTCTCGGGCCCCTCCCCCACATACAGCACCACAATGAAGCAAGGTGGTTTGCCCTACCCTGTTGAATACTTAAGACCCCACCCCTTACTACATAACAGGTGTGCCAAGACAAAAAAAAAATAATGGCCCAAATGAAAGAACAGATCAAAGCTAAAAAAATACAACCAAGAGATAGCCAACCTATCGGGTACACAGTTCAAAACATTGCTAATCAGGATTCTCACAGAATTGGTTGAGTAAGGTCGTAAAATAGAAGAAAAAGTGAAGGCTATGAAAAGTGAAATAAAGGAAAATATACAGGGAACCAAAGTAAAGGGAAGGAAACAAGGACTCAAATGTATTGATTTGCAGCAGAAGGAAGAAATAAACATTCAACCAAAACAGAATGAAGAAACAAGAATTCAAAAATATGAGGAGAAGCTTAGGAATCTCCAGGACAACTTTAAACATTCCAACATCCGAATCATAGGGGTGCCAGAAGGAGAAGAGGAAGAGTAAGGAACTGAAAACTCATTTGAAAAAATGATGAAGGAGATAGACTTCCAGGAAGTCCAGGAGGCTCAGAGAATCCTAAAGAAGTTGGGCCCAAGGAAGCACTCACCAAGGCACACCATCATTAAGTTACCCAAGATGAAAGACAAAGAGAAAATCCTAAAAGCAGCAAGAGGAAAGGAGACAGTAACCTACGAAGGAGTTCCCATCAGACTATCAGCTGATTTCTCAAAAGAAGCCTTGCAGGCAAGAAGGGGCTGGAAAGAAGTATTCCAAGTCATCAAAGGCAAGGACCTACATCCAAGGTGACTCTATCCAGCAAAGCTATCATTCAGAAGGGAAGGGTAGATAAAGTGCTTCCTAGATAAGGTCAAGCTAAAGGAGTTCATCATCACCAAGCCCTTATTACATGAAATGTCAAAGGAACTTATCTAAGAAAAAGAAGAAGGTCAAAAATATGAACAATAAAATGACAGCAACCTCACAACTATCAACAACCGAACCTAAAAACAAAACAAAAACAAAAATGAACTAAGAAAATAACTAGAAGAGGAACAGAATCACAGAAATGGAGATCACATGGAGGGTTATCATCAGGGAAAGGGAGAGGGGAATGGGGAGACAGGTACAGGGAATAAGTAGCATAAATGGTAGGTAGAAAATATATAGGAAGTGGTTAAGAATAGTATAGGAAATGTAGAAGCAAAAGAACTTATATGTATGACCCATGGATGTGAACTAAGAGGGAGGGAATATAGGTGGCAGGGGGTGTGCAGGTAGGAGGGGAATAAAAGGAGGGAAATGTAACACCATAATCAATAAAATATATTAAAAAAAGATATACATTACCAATGTTACATGTTGAAATACTGAAAACTACTGTGAGCCCTGGCTGGCGTAGCCCAGTGGACTGAGCACGGGCTGTGAACCAAAGTGTCCCAGGTTCGATTCCCAGCCAGGGTACATGCCTGGGTTGCAGGCCATAACCCCCAGCAACCGCACATTGATGTTTCTCTCCCTCCCTCCCTCTCTCTCTCTCTCTCTCTCTCTCTCTCTCTCTATCTCCCTCCCTTCCCTCTCTAAAATATAAATAAATAAAATATTTTTTAAAAACTACTGTGGTATATAGGACCAAAATTTGCAATAATTATGTAAATCTATAAATTTCATGCAAAAAATTTTTTTAAAAAGTAACATTGCAATACACTTCAAGGAAAGAATAGCATTAAAATATATCATGATGCGGATTCTACAAAATCAGATACAAAGATGACCATGACTTTGTACTTTTTTTTCCTAACACCTTTGTCTGGTTTTGGGCTCAGAGGAATGCTGGACTTGTAGAACAAGCTTGAATACCTTCCCTCCTCTTCAGTTTTTTGGGATAGTTTAAAAATAGTACATATTAATTTTTGAATGTTTGGTAAAATTCACCTGTGAAGCCATCTGCTCCATAACTTTTATATATTGGGATTTATTTGATTACTAATTCGATCTTGTTAGTAGTTACCAGTCTATTCAGATTTTCTGTTTCTTGATGACTCATTCGTGGAAGACTGGATATTCTAGGAATATATCCATTTTTTTCTAGTTGTTCAATTTTTTCCATATAATTGTAGTATTTTTTCTTTTTTAAATTAATTTATTTTTTCTTGTTTTTCAAGTACAGTTGTCTCCGTTTTGCCCCCACCCCCCCCACCCCAGCCATCCCCACTTCCCACCCATGATCCTACCCCCCCTTTGTTTTGATCACGTGTCCTCTACACATGTTCTTGAAAATCCTTACCCTCTTCCCCCACCATTATACCCTCCCACCTTCCCTCTGGTTACTGTCAGATTATTCTTAATTTCAGTGTTTCTGGTTCTATTTTGGTTGCTTGTTTGTTTTGTTGATTAGGTTCCATTTATAGGTCAGATCATATGGCATTTGTCTTTCACCACCTGGCTTTGTAGTATTTTCTTATAATCCCTTGTATTTCTTAGGTGTCAGTTGTTACTTCTCTTTCATTTCTGATTTTATTTATTTGGGTCCTCTCTCTCTTTTTTCTTGATGGGTATGGTTAAAGTTTTACCAATTTTGTTCATATTTTCAAAGAACTAGTCATGGTTTCATTGATCTTTCATACTTTTTTAGACTCAGATGACAGTCTTAGGGCATTTCCCTTTTAAGTAATTAACTGCTTTTCTGTTGAGAATAAGACTTTATTCTGGTCACCAAAGCAAATACCTTTAAAAGGGGAGGGGGCAGGGAAAGGATGAATGAAAGAAGGTGGAGGGAGTAGCCAGAGAACATGTATGCATGACCCATGGACACAGATAGCAGTGTGGGGAGGGCCAGAGGGAAAGGGGATGAGGGCTGGTGGGAGGTGGGCAAAGGAGGGGAATGCAAACATCTCCAATAGTTTCCACAATAAAAATGAAGGAAAAAATGGGGTCTGTTGCCTTTTCTAACTCTACAACAAACAGATGTATTGGCTTTGGACCATGCAGAGAAAACAATATTCACTTTCATCTATGGAGAAAGAAAAACAAAGGCAATTGAAAAGGTTCACCTCCGTTGCTACAGTTGTAAGTCGCTCTCAATATCCACTGTACTTTCCCCAAACATCAAATGAAGTATTAGAACAAGGAGACCACTGCTGGTTAGCTTTTTTGGCAGGAGTGTTAACTGGCATGAGAATGGAACACTATACAATGTTACTAAATTTTTATAAACTGAGTGGAGTTAGATCTATTGCAATATACCTGGTAATTTTTTTGTCTCCGGAGACCCTGTCGGTCCTTGAGACATTTAAGTGCAGTTTAATCAGTTCCTATACCTGTGATTTAAGGTATTTGATTTGCCTACTCATCAGACATTTAAAAAGGTACCTTCGGATGTTCATTTATATGTAAGTCAATGATTTAGACGGATGACTCCCAAACGTTCTCTTCCTGGTGGGAAAATTAAGTGTAATATCAGCTAATGACTTCACAGAGCCACAATTAGTTACAGAATTCAAGACTATTAACTGCTACAACAGCTCTTGTTAATTAACTCGGAAATTTTCTGAGTAGAAGGTGCCTGATAGCCTCTCTTCCCCAGGCTACATGGATTCTTCAGTCTGCCACTGGGAATAACTCAACTATAAAGTAGTCGTGTTGTTTTAAATGGCAGTAATTCATCTTTTCTTACGGCAGACAGGAAAACTTAAAAACTATATAATTTCATTTACATGTAGGAGATAAAAAAGCAACAAATGAACAAACAAGAAAAACAAACAAATAGACACAGACAACAGTATGGTGCTCACCAGAGGGAAGGGGGGTGGATAAGAGGGTCATATACATGGTGACGGAAAATGATTTGACTTTGGATGCGAGCACAAAATTCAATATACAGTTCATGTATCATAGAAATGTGCCCTTGAAACCTTACATCATCTTATTTAATCCTTATATAATCTAATAAGCCATATATAATTTTGTGATTTTTTGGCATTGTTTAGATATAAAGCATTTACACTATACAAACTCATTCTCTGTGAGTCGGGAGTGGAAAATAGTAAGTATTAAATAAAAAGCATAGTCTTATCTGAATCAAGCAAACCTAGAAAACCAAGATTAAAAGACACATGTAGTTGTGGTTTCTAGAAAATTAGTTGGTAAGCTGTGTAAGGGCAAACAGTTCATACCAAATTGCAAAAGACAATTTTTAAAATACATGCAAGTTATATATCCACTGTAAATGACGTCTCTCTTGAAGTGAAATGTATACTGGGTAGCAAAACATATATAATAGATCCCTATTCTGTTACTTGAAAGACATGGAAACAACCTAGAGTGCATACAGGGACAAAGAAAGGTTTTTTTTTTTCAGGCGACTTCTTGATTTGTTTGAAAATGGTTATTTCTTTGACTTGAATTTTTCACAGCTTTATTGTAGAATAGTACAAAAGTTGTGCATAGTGAGACTCTAAAATTTAATGTTTGCTGTATCCTGAAAGTATTACCACAATCAAGCTTGGAAATGTGTTCATCATACTCAAAAGTTTTGATTTGTCCCTTTGTAACCCACTCTATGGGTTTCCCACCGCCCCCCGCCCCCCGCTGTGGTCACAGGGCTACCCACCTATTCTCTCAGTATACATTAGTCTTCACTTTCTAAAATTGTATGGAATAAAATCACTCAGTGCATGCTTTTTTAAAATAATTATTTTGAAATTTTTCGAGAGTGTTATCTGTACCAATAGTCACTGATTATATTCCTCAGTAGCGCCTCACCGTATGGATACATTGTTTGGATACATTCTTCCCTTATCCATTCACTTGTCCATAGAAATGTCATTTGTTTTCAGTTTCAATCTATCAGTGGTAAAGCTGCTATAAACAAGAATGTATGAGCATATATTTTATTTTCTCCTGGATAAATGCTCATGAGTGACACGGCCGGGTTATGTGGCAGGTGCATGTTTAAGTTTTTAAGAAACTGTCAAACTCTGACAGTAGTTACTTAAGATGTAAAATGTCCAAGCCATAAAAGGAAAGTGAAAGTGTTATTTTATAAAATAATATAGCCCTGGCTGGCATAGTTCAGTGGATTGAGCGCGGGCTGCAAACCAAAGCATCACAGGTTCGATTCCCAGTCAGGGCACATGCCTGGGTTGCAGGACATGGCCCCCAGCAACTGCACATGGATGTTTCTCTCTCTCTCTCTCTTTCTCCCTCCCTTCCCTCTCTAAAAATAAATAAATAAATAAATAAATCTAAAAAAAAATATTACCATATAGTCCTCCCTGAAGAAGCCAGAAAAATTAGAGAACAGCTTATCAAGCGTTGATTGAACGATAAAGAACTGAAGTATATTGAAATATAAAGAACTGAAAGTACTGGTTGTAGTAACGCCTTCAATACTGCTTCTGCCCATCAAATGAAGTAGCCCGCTACTCACAGTGAGAAGGATTTGATGTGCTAACTGAACTCCTGTGACTACTAGTCATTGGATGAGGAGCCAAATTACATCCAGGGATTACTGTGCGCTTTGCTCGTTCAGTATCAATTTGAAAATATGTATTGAAGAGAACTATTCTTATAAGTATTTTGCTAAGTAATATTGCTAATAAAGAAATATTCGACCAAAATAACAACCCACCAAATACATTTTTGTGTTTAACATGCTTCAGTGTATGCGGCAAAGGTGAAAGGGCAAGGCTTAAGGGAATCCCACAAGGGCAGTGCCACAGGTCACAAGAGTGGCACCTGAAAATAGAAATAGTTATTGCATGCAACATAGAGTGGAGTTAGCAGGATGTAAATGCCCCTGTCCGTCGAAATTCTCCTACTCACCATTCATGCTATCTTTGATCACATTGATCACACTGGATCATGTAAGACAAGACCATGTGAAAGCTGATCCCAGGAAACGGCATTTTTCTACAGAGAGAGGTAGGGTGCCTTTCACATAATAAAATATAGTTTTTTGAGCTCTTTCACAATTTTCCACACTTTTGGTGTCTAACACTTTGACACATTTCTCATGGCAGCTTAAACATATGTCCTCTTTAGATTTTTTTTTGAATAAAAGTAAACATGGTGAATCTGTCGATAAATGCAAGAAGGAGGCATAATTTTCAGCCAGTTCATAAAACTTTGTTATTTATTAAGGAAACTTTAGTTGGGCGAATCACACTCGAAGAATAGCATATAACTTCCTACATTTACTTCCTACATTGACTGTTGGATTGAAGTTAATTCTAGACTTAATAGAGATGTTTACAATAGTTTTCTCCAACAATAACTTTTGGTTTCTACATCCATGGTCATTGGTTAGGAGAGTTTTCTTTGTTATGACGTTAGACTCAAAACTGAAACAAAAACATAAACTATTAGCTGATAGAGTTTTTTGAATGAGACAATCAAGATAACACAAATATAACAAAGTGTGCATATTGCCTTCCTCTTCAGTGGGTATCTGTGTGAAAAATACAATAGAAGCCCTGGCTGGCATAGCTCAGTGGATTGAGCGCGGGCTGGGAACCAAAGTGTCCCAGGTTCGATTCCCAGTCAGGGTACATGCCTGGGTTGCAGGCCAGAACCCCCACCAACCGCACATTGATGTTTCTCTCCCTCTCTCCCTCTCTCTCCCTCCCTTCCTTCCCTCTCTAAAAATAAATAAATAAAATCTTTAAAAAAAACATACTTATTTAAAAAAAAAGAGATCAATACTATAATTTTCATCCTTATTTTTAAGGGGAAAATTGAGCTTTAAAATATTTCAATAGTTTTTCTTGTATACAGATACGTTATGTGAATTCTGGGGGTACCTATGAGGGTGTTTTCATCCTTTGAGTAACTGCATGCCTAAGGAAGCATGGTGTTAAACAGTAAATTTTTTAAAAGATTTTATTTATTTATTTTTAGAGAGGGAAGGGAGGGAGATAGAGAGAGAGACAAACATCAATGTGCGGTTGCTGGGGGTCATGGCCTGCAACCCAGGCATGTGCCCTGGCTGGGAATCAAACCTGGGACACTTTGGTTCACAGCCCACGCTCAATCCACTGAGCTACGCCAGCCAGGGTACAGTAAATTTTTTAAATGACAGGTTGAAAGAGATAATGAACACAAAAGAAAAGTAAAGCCATTTAATTATAGGACCTTTGATAATATGGGTTTTTTCTTGCTTTTCATATAAGACTTTGAATTTTCACTTGGTAGCAGACCCTGTGTATCATGTAACAGAGAGTAGATGGTGATGTGTGTGCTGATTCAAATGATTCGGGAGAGAGGAAACTATCTATGCAGAACAGAAGGCAAAAGAGCAGGAGGAAACTTCTTGGTCACACATAAGTGCAAGAATACATGGAGGTGAATACTTTTCAATTCACTGGTCAAAGGATGAGAAAGTCCTCCGGTGAATATTTCATTTTTCTTTAGCTTTACTTTATTGTTTCATTTTACTTACATTTTGTATAAAACCACCTGGACCTTGCACTTTTTTGAGGTACAGAGTAGAGGAAGCTAGGCAGAAACAAATCTCCACAAGGTATACAGGCTTATCCCCAAGCATTTATTGAATACTAAGACAGAATGTGTGCGGTAAAAACCCCAGTTATGGGCACAAAACAAACTCGAAGCTGAGAGTTTTATGATTCCTGGATCTCACACAGGTCTGGGAATGTTTTCCACGTACCTACCAGTCAGAATGGAGAGTACTCGGTACACTGAGGGCCCTCAGAAAAGATGCTATCAGGGTCAGGCCTTGCTAATGAGGCTAAACCCTCCCTAGAGTAAAGGCCATTTGATAATTACTCCAAAAAATTTTTAAACAAGCTTTATATGGGTTATGCTACACTGTAATTAACTTACTTATTTACCAGAACAAAGTCTAATATTCTTAAGAAAGAAAGAAAGAAAGAAAGAAAGAAAGAAAGAAAGAAAGAAAGAAAGAAAGAAAGGGAGAGAGAGAGAGAGAGAGAGAGAGACGGTGAGAGACAGAGAGAGACACAGAAAGGAAGAGAAAGAAGGGAAAAAAGAAACCAGAATCTAGACAATTCACAATGTCACATTCACAATGTCCAGAATTCAATCAAAATTTACTAGTCATACTAACATACTAAAGACAAGGCAAAACATTACTTATAATTAGGATAAAAAGCAGTCAATAGAAATAAATCTAAGAGGTTGAAGCTTTCTGTTCAAATTTTGATACTAGTTTCTAGAATTATTTCATGCAGACACTATGCCTTGAATTATTTCTACTCTTTGGAATGCATGAAAGTTATTTTGACTTAATATGTAATCAATTCCCATAAATGGACCAAGAGTGTTTGCATGAGCTTTAAGCCTGACCTCTAAATTGAAATGATAAGTGCCCTTTCCACTTTCTCAAGTTAAAAGTAGTAAATGAATGTTACTTTAGAAAAGATAACTGTTCGTGAAATATTTTGGGCCTACAGACATAAATCATCTAAGCCTTTATAATAGAATTTTAAGATGTTGAGAATCCACTTCGGAAAGTTTATAATCCAGATGAAGCGGCAAGTCTAGTATACAGAAAAATAATAGTGAACAATTACACGCCCATTTTACTTTAGTGTTAAATTTTATAGTGCAGTTTCGATTATAGGGTATGGAAATCATAGAGGCAATAAAATGTGGTCTGGACTTTGAAAAGTGGTTAGGACTATGACAGGTCTGCACAGAGACAAAGATATTTTAAAAAGCAAAGCAAGGTGAGTAAAACAGTATAAGGTTATTGCCAAAATTTAAATCAATATTAGATCCTAATAACTGTAATGTAGCATTTTAAGTACATGTAAAGATAAATTAATGATAATGTTTCCTTGAATAAAATGATGATCACAATTTTTCATGTGCTTTTCAACTCAATCATTAGATTAGAAAAATAGTTAAGACAAAACCAATAAGAATAAAGAAATGCAGGTAAAACCAGTACAGATTTAATCAGATGAAATCAGTAGAAGTACAGCTAAATACAATGCAGGAGCATTTTGTTTTGCTCTCTACCCAGAAAAGAAATGTCAAAAAAGGGTCTCAATTCTGTTCTTATAAATATGAGACGGATGACAAAAGGCAATACTGCAAATACTGAGGATATATTGAATATTCTTAGGAAACATGACATGCTTATGAAGGAGTCTTTTGTGCTGATCTTTATACAGAAGATCAGATGAATATTAACCTACATTCTTCATATAACAAGTTCAGCTTGTTTTGTTGCATGTCTTTATTTCCTGTGACAACTATCTGAAACAAAATAATTAATAAGTGAAGTGAAATTCACTAACACCCCTATGGCCAGCATCTCTTAGTTTTTAAAATACTAGTTGTCTATTCATGAGCATGTTATGGTTTCTCAGCTAATATAGGTTGATGGAAAGGACTTCTATCCTATATGAATGTATTTATAACTTTATACCAGCTTTCATCATTTCAATTGCAAGTTAATAGCGAGCCACTTTTGCAGCCTTAGGGAAGCTGTTGAGTAAAATTTAAAAATCCATATTTCATTGGGACTATATATGGTGTTTAATTCCCTCCAATGAGAAGAATTCTAGGTATCTTTAATAAAATGGGATTTTTAACACTTGATATATTGAATAATTATTTTAAGTATAAACTGAGAAAGGGGACATTCTTGGGCTGATTTCTGTGCTAGAATTCTGAGTTACTGTCTTCATGTTTGAGGTTTGGGATTTTGCAGTCTCCATGACAGCAAACTAATATGAAGATACGACATTTTGATGCAGTTGCTTTGATTCAATTGTTTAGCTATAGCATATTGTGAAGCAGACTTAAAGCATCAAGCCATACAGCTTTGTTCTTAAAGAAAGACCATATTCAATTTGAAATCAAATTATTTTTCCACATCCCCTGAGCTTTCCTTGTCCTAAAATTGGGTACGGCTTAGGTTCCACATGGCGCATAAAGCATATACCACCTGGAGACATAGAATTACCGTACTTGCTAATCAAAGAAAGGCTCATCAAACATTCTGAGCAAAGTCTCCTTATTCTCCTATAATTTACTTGTATTTTAAATGGCTTTCCTGATTTCTTCTACAGACATCTAAAAATAAAAATGTCCACTGAAATTTTTAAAAAGAGGAGTTCATTACATTTGGGAAGGGAAATTAACAGAATGAATCCCATTAGTAGACATACTCCTATAAAAATTAATGTAAAACACAAATTTTAAAATTCTACAAGCATATAGACAGCAAAAAAAAATTAATAGTTGCCCTAGCTGGTGTGGCTCAGTGCGTTGGGCTTTGTCCCACAAACCAAAAGGTGGCCAGTTTGATTCCCACAGAGAGCAGGTACCTGGGTTGAATGCTAGGACCCAGGCTGGGGGTGTGTGAGAGGCAACGGATGGATCTTTCGTTGGTATTGATATTTCTCTCCCTCTCTCTCTCCCTCCCTTCCCCTCTCTCCCAAAATAAATAAATAAAATATTTTTTAAATGAATAGTTTACCCACAAAAATCCCAAAGCCAGATAGTTTCAGATTTCTCTGCAAAAAAAATTTCGTGTAAGACAAACAGAAAGCCGTTCTCAGGTGGGGAAAGTTTTTGTGAAAATATCACTCAGATACCTGTTGTATAACAGTTTGACACATTTCTCATGGCATCTTAAATACATATCTTCTGTAGATTTTTTTATATAAAATTACATATGGTGAATCTGTCAATGAATGTAAGAATGAGGCATAATCTACTCAATGAAGCATAAATTTCTCAAAGACGGTTTCCAACTAAATGAAAAATTGATTAAATCTTAACAAGTCAATAAAGAAAAAGTATTATATAAAGATACTGATGAATATTAAAATCAATGACTCATATAAAATTAAGTAGAAATAACACTGCCAATATATCAAAAATAAATGAACAATTAAAAAATCAACACCAGGAAGACAAACAATCCAATTATAAAAATGAGCAAAGGACCTGAACAGACACTTCTCCAAGGAGGACATAGAGAGGACCCAGAGACATATGAAAGGATGCTCAGCACCACTAGCCATCAGAGAGAGGCAGATTAAAACCACAATGAGATACCACTTCACACAGGTCAGAATGGCCATCATAAACAAATCAACAAACAAGTGCTGGCGAGGTTGTGGAGAAAAGGGAACCCTAGTGCACTGTTGGTGGGAATGCAGACTGGTACAGCCACTGTGGAAAACAGTATTGAATTTCCTAAAAAAAATTAAAAATGGAACTGCCTTTTGATCTGGTAATTCCAGTGCTGGGATTATACCCCAAGAACCCTGAAACACCAATCCAAAAGAACCTATGCACCCCAATGTTCATAGCAGCACCATTTACAATACCAAGTGCTGGAAACAGCTTAAGTGTCCATCAGTAAATGAGTTGATCAAAACACTGTGGTACATTTACCCAATGGAATACTACACTGCAGAGAGGAAAGAAGAAAATCTTAGTCTTCCCGACAGCATGGATGGAACTGGAGAGCATTATGCTAAGTGAAATAAGGCAGGTAGTGAAAGACAAACACCATAGGATCTCACCTATAAGCAGATCCTAAAGAACAAAACAAACAAATGAGGAAAATAGAACCAGAGGCACGGAATTAAAGAACAGACAGAGACCAGAGGGGTGGAGAGAAGAGATGAGCAGGGAGGAAAAGGGAAGGGGCAAGTCAGGGAGCATGTGTGGAGGACCCATGGACAGAGATGGCATGGCGGGGGCAGGATTGAGTGTGGGAGGTGGGGGTGGGCAGAGCAGGAGAGAGTAATGGGAAAAATGGGGACACCTGGAATTGAACGACAATAAAAAACATTAACATATGTAAAAAGTTTAGCAGTACACAACTTTCAGTAACAGGTTTGAAGATCTTTCATTGAAAGCATTGACAGAAGAATGATTCTGGGGGAAAAACGACAACGAACAACTGTGTAGAGAAAGTGCAAAACTAGTTGTACATGATTAGCTTTGCACCACTTGCCTATGGCTATGTCACAAACAACCTCAAAATTGCAGTTGTCACACAACTGTAAGCACTTATTTCACATACATGTACTCACTGGGAGTCACTAGCGTGGCTGGGTAGCTCTACAAGTTGTGTGTTTCTGGTTGGGCTTGGCAGTCTTATGTGTTGAAGTTGTGTCTGTTCCATTTATTTCATTCTGAGAGCCAGACTGACAGAGAAAAAATTACCCAGCATCCCAAAGGAAATTTTTCCCCTAGTAAGAACAGAAGTGTAAGAGGGCAAACTAAGATCTATCACATTGTCACACCTTTACCCACACTCTACTGTCTACGGCAAATCATATGCCACACACATGATCATTTTGGTGGAGAAACTTGCAAATTGCATGGTAAGTAGTATAGATAGAGTAATGGTAAAATATAGGGTCCAACAATACCATCTACCACAGCATAAGTAGTAAGGTTAAAACAAAATGTATGGTGGAAGGGGTGATTAAAAATGGATTGGGAAAAAAAATGTAACCAAGATTAAGATTTAACATCATTGTTTTTGAAATGTATCTAGTAAGTCCTACACGTATGTAAACAATTTTCTCTCCAAAGTCAAAATGCATTCATCAGTGCACCTTTAATCTGTAGGCACTACTTCAGTGTATTCATCTTTTAAAATTCCCTGTCTACTAAATGGCTAGTTTTAATAATGGGAGAAAAATTCAATAGAAAGACAATCAACTCTGCTTCTTGTAATGTGAAAGAAGCTTGCAAAAAGAATGCTGTGTTTATCTCTTTTCACAAGGCTATTATAAGAAAATTATAGCTTCTGAAAAGAAGAGTTATTATAACAACATGTCCTTAATTTAAGCACAATGACGAAGAGTGAGGGCGTGTCGAGAATAATGAACATTGTACATTGGTAAATAAACACAAATCGGAAGAGTTATCTTTAAACTTGAACTAAAATGATTATTGAGAATAAGCGAAAACAGTTTGTGGGTCTCCAGGATCTTTAGGGCTTCCTCAAAGGAAACATTCAGCACTAGCTGAACCAAACAATCCACCAGTATTTAATTTTTGGACTGAAAGCATATATGTTGCATTTTATCACAATGACAGTGAAATTTATCACTCTCTACCTAAAAGCTATAATAAGTGTACTCAAATCAACCAGTCTTTCCTTTCGAATAACTCAACTATAAATTGTCCTTGACCAGTTAGACAAACACCAAATAACCTCTCGTTAATCTCCCAGTGATGAACAGTTCACTGTCTTTCATCTTCAGAGGGGACATATCAATGGCAATGATGCCTCCTGTGTGAGAGTCTTCAAGACATACTATTCCTCTATTGCTCAACATCTTAGTGCAATGTTGTGCAATGACACATAGACTTCTCTCATTCATCTATTAGTGTGGTATGTGGGTTTTCACATCAAAGGTGTTCCATGATCAAATTAGAAAATACATCTCAAAAAACTCAAGAGCGTGTCAGCAAAGTAGGTGAAAACAACAACAAATCAATGTGAAGGCATTCTTGTGTGATTGGGAGAGCTCAATAACTCCAAATCTAAAGCATTTTCTATACCCCCCTGTAATGGATACCGGCCAGCAGTATCCATCTCAGCTGCGGATGTTCGTCGAAACATGCTAAAAACATAAACAGAGACAACCAGGTCCTGTGGGGGAATAGGAACAGAATGGCCACTCCTCACGTGGGGAGCACTTAGGCCACCTTCTCTCCTGTAGGGCGCCATGGCCACTCCTCATGTGGGGAGCACGCCGTGTCCATACCCAAGCAGATTTTTATTGAGAAAACAGACTTAGTTTGTGGATTCACAGTCTGGCAGAAAAGATCAAAAGATGTAAACAACTTACAAAGGTGGGGACAGCACTTCTGCTGAGATTCCAGGCAAGGTTTGGGGTTTTAACATATTGCTTAAAGGGCTAGTTTTGGTTTCCTGTCTGTGCTTTTAACTTCCAAGTTAATAACATCCTCCAGCAAACAGATCTCACAGGATCTTGCATATTCTATGTCCCAGGCCTGATTACCCCGGGGGTCCGCTGTTTCTGGTCTGGGCTGTTTGGCCCCTGCAAGCCTGAGAAGACAAAGGCAGCCAGGAGACTTGGATTTCTCACATCCAAGAACAAGGACTCAGGCTTTGACAAAGCCAAAGGGGGCAGGGGTTGATGTCTGATCACCCCTTCATTTCCATAGCCCCGTGAGTCTTGTCTCTGTCACTCCTTCGTGAACGCGTCTGTCTTAGATTCATTCTCTATCCAAGAGAATTGTTACCCGTCATTGACTGCCGTTCAAGCCAGGGAAATAAGTTTTGTCTCCTTAGTGGCTCCTGGTCCGGAGGTCTTTCACTCAGCCTAAGTCCCAGGGGGTTACAGCTTCCTGAGACCAGGCAGGGAGGTCCCCAACACCCCCCCCACACACACATAATATTTTCAGAGTTTGTGAATGTTTTTAAATAATCTTACTACCATTTTTGTAAGAATTGGAATTTTTCCGTGATTTTTAGTATATATTGAGATGTCAGGCAGCACTGACCAGGTAACAGAAAGTAGAACAAGGATTTTGGCTCGATTTTACATGCAAAAGGGTTATTTTCTCCAGTGGAAAAGCTGAAACAAAATCATGATACTCTATTATCACTAAGTGCAAAAACTTACTGGTGTCAATGGACTATAGTCTCTCAATAAGACTGGAAATAGCTCACAAGGCGGACTCAAGATGAATAGCATTTAGGAAAGAATGTTCCAAGAAGTAACACAATAAATAGGAGGTATCTAGTTCAAGAGTTGGTATACATCAGAAACGGGAATGTTTGTTTAAATCATACCCTGAATAAGTGCTTGTTCATTTCGATATGGTTTGTGGGATGGAAGTCCTGTCCAAGGGTTTGGTAACACACCTTCAGAACTGGCTATACTCATGTAATATTTTCCAGGACTATTGATTCTTTTATCGAAATTGCTGCCCATCTGCGATTTTCAAGCATTATTTTGTGTTTACCATCAGACAAGGAGACTCAACACATTTAACCTAAGATACATGAACTATTTATGTAAAAGATGACTTTTGAAGATAATAAATTAAAGTTTTTATGTTTCTGTACACTTGTCTTTTCTAAATGTTATTAGCTAATATTATAATCGGTCACAAAACACTGGGTTGCAAAATAATGGCACGGTATTCTTGAGAAAGCTAATGAGAATTGAAGAATACAGGTTTGTCCCTCTTACACATTTAATACTATGGTGATTAAAGACTTCAGCAAGATATTTAGGAGGCATAAAGGCCTGAAACCCTGAGGTTGTATAATAGGAGGGATTCAGAAGACCAGGAAACGTTCAATTAGTTGGATATATTGTCAAACAGCTTGGATTTTGGAAACATTCAGATGACGGGCTTTTCATTTGTCATCAGTATGTTTCACCCCAGTCTCCATTTCCTTATTAATTTATACTTTTTGTTAAGTACCTTTTATCTGTTAAAAACCATTTCTCTTCTGTCTCTCCTTTTCATCATAAAAGTCTTAAAGGATAAATAATTATGTTGAAAACAAATCAGTAGCATCACCAAGGCACAGAACAACATACTGAAACCAAAATGAATTTCTTTTACGTTGTCATCTCATTAAGATCTATTAAATCCAAATTAAATTTCATTTAAGATTGCCGCTGTGGTCTTCTCACAGGATCTTAAAATTTGCTTAAGGCAACACTCAGATCAAAGTCTATGCTCCTTGAGAAGAAAGGCCCACATATTTGCATATTTGCATATTTGGTCCAGTGGTCGAGCCATAGTCATAGAAGTTGAGTTGATTCAAGATCATTTCATCTAGTTGTGACCCTATTCAAAAATCCCATTTTCAACTCTCAGTACTATGCTCTTCAATTGCTGATTTCCAAAGTAGGTGCACCTAGTCTCAGAAGACTTGTTAAAGTAATTGCTATATTCTAAAACCAAATTCTTACACTGTCCAAGTGACTGGTACCAAAGCTTGTTTTCTTTAACACTCCCTCCCACACAGTGCGGCTGGTTTCCACTCTGCCTCTGGGTGCGCACTATGAAATACGGGCAAGGACACAAGAAGAAAAGCCCACGCTTGTAGGCTATTGCTAAATAATGCACATAAGTGAAATGACATAGCTAATTCAAAGGGTGGTAATGCTTAAATGAAGCAATATTGGCTTTTGTTATGCAAATTAGCTATAAGCTACTCACATTTTTTCCCCTCTAAGCATCCATACCAAATAAGCACTCCTTGAAAGTGACCAATAAAAATGCTGACACATTTCATTATGGGGCATTGCTATTGTTTGAATATCATCCGTCACTTCGCATTACTTTGATGTCACACAGCATTTTGATGCAGTTTGATGTGACAAGTCACTGAACAATGTCATCGACAAAAATTCTGAGTTTCAGCTATTTTTCCTTGAGCTCTTTTTGCAGAATATAATATAAAAACTTGATCAATGTTGTTTTAAAATCAATTTATTTCGTTCCCATGTTTTGGAACATTTAAAATGGCAGAGCAAATGGTCCATGAATCAGAATGCGTGGTTGACAGCGGCGTGATGTGTTTCCATATGAATGGATTACAGGTACAATATTTTACAGCTCCTTTATCTCTATTCAGAATATTCAAAGTTTCCTGGGTCAACTGCTGCTTATTTATTCAAATTTATATTGACTAGCTTCAGAAAGCAAATCTGACAAAATGATTAATTAGACTTCATAGCTCATTGGCAGGCTGTAGTTTAATAGAATTAGCAGAGCTCAAGTTCATCTTTAAATACTATTATGGTCTTCATATTAAAAATGTCAAATTATATTTTTCAGTTGTTACAAAATCTAAGATGACTTATTCTAAACTTACAGCAATGACAATGAAACACTCAACAGGACACCTTATTTAATACACAACTTCCATGGCAATAAGAATATTTTCAGAAAATTTATTCAGTGGATCAAGGTGTATAGATTTGCATTTTAAATGTAAAATGTTTCTCAATACCCTATGATACCACAACAAAAATATTGGCATACTATATTTATCTCCACCACACTGAACAAAATTACAACGTAATCATTCAATATCTAAAATTACGTATCTGACCTTGCTTATTGTCCTCCATGTGTCTTGGAAAGAAGTTGCATGTAAAGTGATATTTTATACATCATATTATATTCACAATACTGAGTTAATTTTAGTTACCTATTCTTTTTTTAAAAGATTTTATTTGTTTATTTTTAAACAGATGGGAAGGTAAAGGAGAGAGGGAAACATCAATATGTGGTTTCCTCTTGCATGCTCCCTACTGGGCACCTGGCCTGTAACCCAGGTGTGTGCCGTGATTGGGAGTAGAACCAGTGACCCTTTGGTTTGCAGGCCCATGCTCAATCCACTGAGCTATGCCAGCCAGGGCTGGTTATGTATTCTCATAGGAAAACGTTTAAACACATAATGAAGCCATTTCTTTTTTTTTTTTTTTAATATTTTATTTATTTATTTTTAGAGGGGGAAGGGAGAAAGAGAGAGAGAGAGAAACATCAATGTGTGGTTGCTGGGGTTATGGCCTGCAACCCAGGAATGTACCCTGACTGAGAATCTAACCTGCGACACTTTGGTTCGCAGCCCATGCTCAATCCACTGATCTACGCCAGCCAGGGCTATGAAGCAATTTCTTTCAGAAAAACAATATTGATTTTATATATAACAGATATATAAAATTAAGCACTGAAATCGCAACCTTTTTTTAACCTCATAACCTACTTCCACAGCCTTCCACATCTGATTTTATGACGACTGTATCTTTCCCATTGCTCAGGTCAAACACCTTTGAGTCATCTTTGACTCTCCCATTCATATACATCCCAATAGAAAAAGTAGCTGTACGTTCAAAATATATTTGAATCAAACCATTCTTGACCACTTCCATTGTTTAATCCTGGTCTAAATCACCATCACCTTTCACCTGCGTACCTGTGATAGCCTTCTAGTTTGTTCTCCTGCTTCCATCTGTACCCTCCTATGGTGTACACCGCACAGCAGAGTGATCCTTCCAATAAGTCCGATCATATCATTTCTCTACTCAAAACCCATTTTACTTAGAGGAACATTCTACGCACTTGGAACGGCCTACAATGTCCCTCATGATTGGCTCGGTCCTACCCGTCTCATTCCTCCTTGATCTCATCGGTTCGCATTTTCCTTCTCTCTCTGTGTCATCCTCACTGCTCAATAGTCCAATCATGCACTCACCTTGAGACATCTCTCTGTACAAGCTTTTGGCTCTGCTTGAGATGCTCGTCCTTAGGTATTTCCCTGGTAGCACCCCACATTATTTTTCACTTTTACTGTTTAACATTTGTTTCCCCTGCTAAATTAGAAGATCCATGAGGCTAAGGATCTTTGCCTGTATTATCCACGGGCACCTCTCCAACATCAAAAGCATGACTGTACTCTATAAAGACTTGCTGACTTAAAAGTTTGTGGGTGTAAAACAAATTAGTAACCTCAAATAAAGATGGTGGGATTCCTAGGACAGAAGCTTGTAACAAAGCAAACCTACTAGATTCTGAGTGGTCTACTTTCAAAATCCCTTAACGTTTGATACTCCCTAGATTTGAAGGTTATAAGCATCACCGCGACACTGTAATTGACAACTGCTGGTCTTCTATTCAAATCTCATGTTCATGAACCAAAATCCTCATTATTTCCCAGTTGCCAAACTCTCCCAAAAGGATTTTCCAAAGAATTTTGGGGAGTCTATTAGTTCAAACACCCTAAGCCAGGGGTGTCAAACTCATTTTCACCAGGGGGCCACATTAGCCTCACGGTTGCCTTCAAAGGGCCGAATGTAATTTTAGAACTGTATAGATGTAACTACTCCTTAACTAGAGGCAAGGGATGTGTGGGTCACCGGCCAGCAGTGATCATGGAACTCTGCGGATGGCTCATCGAAACGCGAGAAAAAACAAGCACAGAGACAACCAGGTCCTGTGGGGGAATAGGAACAGCAGGGCCACTCCTCACGTGGGGAGTGCGCCACTTGGCCACCCTCCCTGGTGGGGAGAGCCTGCCGTTCCCCCTCCGGGGAGGCTTTTTATTGGTTTCGTTTGCATAAGAATTCAGGTAAAGCTCATTACTCATTGCTAGGAAATAAGGACCAAACAATAGATAACAAGGAACTCTGCGGGTCTATTTTGAGTCAGGGACAAAGAGCTGTAAGACTTTAAGGAACAAACTAACTTCCTCCTTGGACCCCTCTCATTCAACTGAGAGCATTCTAAACAAAGCAGGTTTCACAGGAATTTACATGTTCTCTCTTAGGCCTGATCACCTGGGGGAATCCGCCCTTTTCAGCACAGGGCAGCACCACCCTGTCATTGTTTCAGGCTTAGGTGGGGCAAGGGAACTAAGGCAACCAAGAGATAAGGAGATTTTATCCCAGACCATGAGGACTCAGGCTATGTCAAAGCCGAGGAGCGAGGGTCCATCACCCCCTTTTGCTGCAGCCCCCCAAGTCCTTCTTTTGGGGGGCCTCCCAAAGTGATCGTGCCTGTCTTAGGTCGTTCCCCCACTTGGGGAATCTTACCCGTCTTTGGCTAACCGACCAAGCTTTTTGGGGTTCAGTTATGAATGAAGCAGCAGAAGCAGCGCTCCTGCCAGGGAGATGAGCTTTTGTCTCCTTGCTGGCTTACGGTTCCAAGGGCGTTCCCTTAGCCTTAGCCTAGGCGGGGGTTTCAGCTTCTGATACCAGGCAGGGCTGTTCCCAACAGGCAAGGAGCTTGGCACTGCCACCGGGTAGAAACAAGGTGTCGGGCCGGATAAAACAAGGTGGAGGCCTTGTGTTTGCCACCTGTGCCCTGAGCCTTCCTCACTGGCTGGGCATCCTCACCACCCAGCCTCACATGTAAGTAAACATAAAGCACATGGACACTGTCATATATCTTTGTCCAAAAAGGGAAGATAATGACTGTATTTCAGTCCCTTTATCCCTGAAAAGGACAGAAATAAGTGTGGGGGGTTTTTTTGGTTTGTTTATTTTGGTGAGAAATACCATGCAATTTGAGAGTTGTGATTTAAAGTTTGAAATTGTCACATTCTTTTCTTACACTTACAAAAAGAAAAGCTGAGTCAAATGCATTAAAAATAGTTTCTCTTCCCAATCATCACACATTTTTATGATAACGTGACACTACATCTACATGTCAAACAGAAAAATATCAAGTTCATTTGCTGTCAAGAAGCCTTTTTTAACATCTTATTTGCCTTGATTCCTCTTGAGGGAAAAAATGCCTATTTTGTATACTAACCTATCAAAACTCCTACAAGGGAGGGACATTTCAAAGTATAATAACTCCGAAATACTGCAAAATATTGCAGCTTATCAGATGCCCCACCTTTATATATGGAGTTCTCTCTCAGGTCTCCAACAATGCTTTAAGATATATTCTTCAAGCCCTGGCTGGCGTAGCTCGGTGGATTGAGCGCGGGCTGCGAACCAAAGTGTCGCAGGTTCGATTCCCAGTCAGGGTACATGCCTGGGTTGCAGGCTATAACCCCCAGCAACCGCACATTGATTGTTTCTCTCTCTCTCTCTATCTCCCTCCTTTCCCTCTCTAAAAATAAATAAATAAGATCTTTAAAAAATATATATATTCTCCAGCTGAAAGTGACCTTTTGCATCACACTCCAACTTCGCCTTATGTGTCCTTTTATCATCTTCCAGTCTCCAAAATAATATATTACTTTTGAAATATAAATGATCTGTTTTGAGTTAAAATATGTATGTATGTATTACCCTTTCCTAATTTTCAGCAATGAAATCCATATGGCCCAGTTGCAATTAATCCCAACACATTTTGTACTTTACTTGACTTTGTCACATGTGCAGAAGAAAGCTGGACAGAAAGTAGAGCAATAGAGAAGCCCCTATGGTCGAAGGCATGTAGGAACATTTGTACTTCGGGGCACAGGATGCCAGGAACAGAGGAGGAACCGCAGGGAATAATGGGGCCCTGAAAGCACACTTTTGCATGCCCGACTTCATGTGGGAAAATCCCGTGATATATCTTCTTCATTTGATCTCCCTTGGGTAAATAGTTTGAATTCAGGATTTTGCACCAAATCACCAATTTCTGCCTCAAACACAGCCACACAGGTTGCTGTAATTCTGGCTGGATCAGAGTAACTTTCCCCAAACCATCGTCCCCCGTACAGAGATGTGTGGCAAACTCAAAACCTCTGTGGGAGAAGCCCCATTTTAGGATATATCCAAGGCAAGTACTTAGTCTTGGACTCAAGAAACGTTACTAAAAGCAAAGAATGTCTGAAAAGTTCACAATATACTCTACATACTTTGCTGTTGGGAACCGCCCTGACTGGTACCAGAAGCTGAAACCCCCGCCTAGGCTAAGGCTAAGGGAACGCCCTTGGAACCATAAGCCAGCAAGGAGACAAAAGCTTATCTCCCTGGCAGGAATGCTGCTTCTGCTGCTGAACCCCAAAAAGCTTGGTCGGTTAGCCAAAGACGGGTAAGAATCCCCATGGGGGGAATGACCTAAGCCAGGCACGATCACTTTGGGAGGCCCCCAAAAGAAGGATTTGGGGGGCTGTAGCAAAAGAGGGTGACGGACCCTCGCTCCTCGGCTTTGACATAGCCTGAGTTCTCATGGTCTGGGAGAAAATCTCCTTATCTCTTGGTTGCTTTGGTTCCCTTGCCCCACCTGAGCCTGAAACAATGACAGGGTGGTGCAGCTCTGTGCTGGAAAGGGCGGATTCCCCGGGTGATCAGGCCTAAGAGAGAACATGTAAATTCCTGTGAAACCTGCTTTGTTTAGAATGCTCTCAGTTGAATGAGAGGGGTCCAAGGAGGAAGTTAGTTGGTTCCTCAAAGCCTTACAGCTCTTTGACCCTGACTCAAAATAGACAGGCAGAATTCCTTGTTTTCTATGGTTCCTTACTTCCCCTTGATAAGTACTGTACTTTACCTGAATTCTTATGCAAAATGAGCCCAATAAAAGCAAGTGTGGACGGTAAATCAGGGCCCTCCCCACTAGGGGGGGTGGCCATTCTGTCCCTACTTCCCCACAGAAACTAGTCTTGTCTCTGTGCATGTGTGTGTTTGTTTCTCGCGTGTTTTTCAGCGAGCCATCCACAGCGTTCCATGGTCACTGCTGGCCAGTGACCCACGCGCAACGCTTTGCTGTTTTGTGTCTGCTAAAATGTCTAAAATTCAATTCACTCAACAGTCTTCCATACATAGAAAATAGTGTTTTAATGTAAATCAGCTCATAGAAAACATATAACATAACCATGACCCATTATTCTATAATTTTCAATTTTCCTTAAAGCAAATGGGATGTTAAAGGACAGGTTCAAATCAGGCTGATTACAAAATGCGTTTAGAATTTTACAGATTTACATTTTTTTCTCTTTATGGCTTTACAACAATTTTAACCAACATACACGTTATTGAATCTTTCCAAAGCATTTAAATCAGTTTTTATAAAAATAATGTATTCGTTTTCATGTTCATATGCTATCATTTGGCATAAAAGGCAAATATGTAATTACCGTAAGAAGTACAATTGCTGTAACAGGTTTTCAGGAAAGATGGACTAGATTATCGCTAAGCATGTAACTCATCTGATGGAATAGTAAATGAATAAGCATATTATACAGAGTGGTCTGTTTACTGCATGAGTCAAGGTGTAGCCGTTATTGCTAGATTTAAACAGGGAAAGGAACATGTTGGTAAATACAGTGAGTTAAGTAGAGGCAAGTGAAGACATGGAATCCGTATATTCCTGTAGGTCCCCAATTAAGACAAAAGACGTGGTTTTTTTTAAAGATTTTATTTATTTATTTTTAGAGAGGGAAGGGAGGGAGAGAGAGAGAAACATCCATGTGCGGTTGCTGGGGGCCATGGCCTGCAACCCAGGCATGTGCCCTGACTGGGAATCGAACCTGCGACACTTTGGTTCGCAGCCTGCGCTCAGTCCACTGAGCTACGCCAGCCAGGGCCAAGACGTGGTTTTTACACTTTAAACTTGTTGTTTTATTTTAAACCTGGTGCTTTTAAATGACCAGAATAGCAAAACAATACAAGGATGCATACATTTAAAGATACATATGCACCCACTCACCAATTGTATTCTTCTCAGTTTAACAACTCAGTATACATCATTCCATGTATTTATCCATATTCATACTAACATTTATAAGCATATGTGCACTTATATAATATTTTGTTTGTACTGAAATACAAATCATCTCATGAATAGTAGTCATACTCTGGAATCTTTTTAGACCTCTGTTGCCGGAAATACTCAAGGGAGTTAATCTACCAATGGAGCCAGGGAGCTAGCAGAAAACAAAAGATAAAACGGCTGTAGGAAATCTTCATACAACAAGGGTTACCCTAAATGCAAATACACTGAATTCACCAGTAAAGGCAAAAAGTAGCAGACTAAAAGTCACCATAGTTTCCGACCTCACCTACAGCTGAATCCAAAACAGGCTCCAGTCGAAAGGTAAAGAGCTCGCGATAGTTTTAACGAAATTCCAAGTATTTTTAGATACATCATCATAGTTTCAGTATTACATAGTTAGCATTGTGCGACTCAGAAAACAAGAAAGCCATCATGGTATTTTCGATTTTTTTTATACAATGGATCATCTCTTGATTTAGATTTGTATCATCTGATAGCCTTAACTTCATCGCTATGTAAGATGATAGGAGAAATAATTTATTGCGATCTGTCACTCTTTCTAGAGAAGAATAATCTTCTTCCTTAGTATTATAGTGGCTTTCAGGCAAATCAACCAACCATAGATCATGTCATACGACTGTCTTCTGGTGTTAACAAAGTATTCTGTAATAAGGAGATTTTATGTATTGTATTTATAAACAGAATAAAAACTATAATAGCCTGCTTAAAAAGGATTTAATACTTGTAATTTCTGATAATATTATATATAGTTCAAAATTCTTAATTGTATGGTTTTCTTTGTAAAGAATAAATATTTGAATATAGCAATGTGTGTTTTTCTCATTGACTTTATAAAATTACTTAAGAAGACGTAGAAATACATCTCACGCAATAGTTATATTACTTTTAAGAAAAAATAGAATCTTTATGATAATAAGTTATTCCATCTTGGTACTTACCATATAAAAATAATTTCTCTTATAATTTTACAGAACATGTGGTGATAGAACAACTTAAACATTTTTTGAGAAGAAAATATTATGACATACTGATTGCTACAATAATATCAAACTTTATCTTAAATGTAGACAGTTTTCTGGTTAAATACCCAGTGAGTAATCTAAACTATCTATGATAGGGCTCAGACAAACTATACCATATTTTTCAGACTACAAGACGCACCCCTCCCCCCCAAAATTTGGGAAGAACAATGGCTGTTAATGCTGCTGTTGAGTTCTGTTTACATTTACATTGATGAAATATTATGTTATTTATGTTATTAAAAATTTTACCACTTTTGCCTCAAATTTTTTTATCCTATTTTCCTCCTCTAAAAACTATGTGTGTCTTATGGTCCAAAAAATACGGTAATTCATTACATCCACACTACCAATGATAAGAAAAGAAGATGTTGACTACTTCATTGAACTATTTAGAAGTATGACTGAATAATGACTTATGTTAGGTCATCACACTCAGTTTGGTGATTGAACCAAACATGTCTGAAGTGCATGGACATGCTTGGTTCAATCAAGCATCAAGCATCTGGAAGCATCGAGAATCTTTCACGAAATAGATCAGAAACTGCTTCTCTATTTTCTGGCACCCTGGTAATAGTTACTTAATTATATATGTCCAACGCTTAACTCTGTGCTGAAATTGGATTGATACACTGAATGCTATTAATGTTAATATATTTGGATGGTTCGAAAGCGAAAGATGATCTCTAGGATTCTTGCTTCAGGAAACAGTGAAAGGAGCTATATTTGCAAAATGTTATTTTAAGAAAGCAGGAGACATGCAAAATCCCTAAAAATATACAGGCACACTCTTTTTAACCCAGTCACGTCCACAAATGACATACAATATTGAGATTTAAAGTTTTTCTGTTTTTGTTGATATCCAGGTTCACTAGCAAGGCCAGATGGAAAAACAGAAAATTATCTGATTATATCTCACTTCTTCAATAAGAACTTAAATTATCAGCAAGAGAAATGTACCTGATTGTACCCAGATACTTTTGTACCCAGATATTTTTAAAACTCAGTTTATAAGCTTCTGCAAATAGGGCGAACTGGATGCCCTGTTAGAACTATGGAATTTATAGCTAGTTCTATCGTGTGCTGTTTATTTATATACCGTTAATCAGGTTGTTTTTCATTTTACCTTATTTCTCTCTTTGAATACGACAAATAGCATTCTTGTCCTCAGAGAGTCATCCAGCAGGAGTTGGGTTTTTAAAAAGTCAGTTAGGTTGTTAGATTACTTATCAGGATACACTGGTGAGTTATTTCATGTCCTTATGGGACTGAATTAGATTGCTAAAGTACAACCTTTACAATCTATCACTTTCTCAGGTCTTTTAAGGGCCATTGATATCATCCTGGAAATTTCAATCACCACGGTGAGGATTGGTTTTGGGCATTATTGATGTCCACAATACGGTGATATGTCAAGGCAACAATGTCATTTTTGTGTGGTTCCCAGTTTGTGTAGGTATTAAAGGAAATGAAATGGGAGATAAAGCAGTCAAAGAGGCTTTGTAAAATCATTCAGGAGTATCAAATATTTAATGATTTTAAAAGGAATAGAATTTATTACAAAAGAAGGAACAGATGCCAAATCACGTAACCAAGTAATGAAAGTTAAACACGTTTACATGAATATAAAGTATTACAAATCTTATATTTATTTATGAAACTTGTTTCTTAAAATACCCAGAAATATAACTTTGTGAGGATCCCGATATTATAAGTACCATCAACATTTTTATTCAGTGGGCGGCCTAATAGTTACTTTTTTCTAATTGAAACAATATGGACTTGTGAGCAGATAGCATATTATTTTCTTTTTCCAGAAGTTGAACATATAATTATGAGCTTATACTAGCATGTAATAGAATAAATAGCATCCATAAACAATAAGTGGATTATGAGTATAATTAGTAAATGACATTATTTTAAAATAGATCCCAGACTATTATCGACTTAGAAATGCTAATAATTTGAACAATGTACACCTACTTACAAACGAAAACATAAATAAAATATAGCTCTTTTGTTTCCTGGAAATCCTAAAATTACTAGAATACAGTCAATAATTCTTTTGAAAAATTCGATTATTTTGAAAGTCACGTAAGTTAGAAGTTTCTACGTAAAACAAATGGTTTGGTTTCAGCTGGTTGTTCTGGCACTATATATAAGCATATGTGCATCTACACATGTGTATATGTGTTTATGTGTGTGTGTGTGCATTCTTAGTCATGTACTACGTATGTTTGAGTTTCCTCAATGAATTACATTGTACCACGGTATAGTCATAAAGCTGTTAAAATTGCCCTTTAGCCTGGAAGAATCAGCCTGATTCTCTCTTGAGAGGATCAGGGACAGTTTTGGTGTCACCGCATCAGTATTCCCCACTCTGCAGTCCCAGGTAAGACTTTCCTAGAAAATGAAGTAACAAAGCACATCAGTGGTATGACGCCATGGCTGGAGGAAAGGCAGAGAGGCAAAACTATGATAAACCACAGACAGAAATATTTTCCTAACAGTCTTATTTTAAAAGATTTCTGGAGTAGAACTAGTCACAAACATCACTGTGTGAATGTCGCAGGATCGGTACCAACGTACCTATAATTCAGTCTATGCACATGACTTCCTAAGGCAGGTTCACCTTGTATACCTTGTAACCTGTATCAAGCCCCCTTTTGCTGCTTTGCACTGGTTTCAGTTCCTGGTGTTTAAAATTTTCCACGCTAAGCTTTCTTCGCATTGCCTCTATTTATTACCAGCAACATAGTGCCATCCTCACTCTGAATGTCTTCGCTGCTGCAGCTGAAGCTACCACTGCTCTGACCGCTACCCTTTCTCTAGCCTCCACCCTCATATATGCATTTATTTGTCAATTGGTTATTCCAGAGTCTGTGGTTTACACTCCTTTGAAATTCTTTGGAGTGCCTTCCTGGCATGGGATAGCAAAAACCATAGAAAATACTAACTAGTATTAACTGGGCCATCATGACACGTGAAGAGTTGTTCAAATGTTGTCACACATACTATTTCTAATGTAAATATTTTATTGTTTGTGCTATTACAGTTCCCCCAATTTCTCCAGCTTTTGCACCCAGCCCACCCCCCACTGGGAGTGAGGGGTATATTACTATTAATGGTCCCATTTTATGGGTGAAGAAATTGAAGGTCAGGAATGTCAATTAACTTTCTGATTATCATAAGTGGAATCCAATTCGTTGCTCAATAAGCTTAACAAATGCACTATAGTCTAAACTGCCTTTTAAAAAGTACACACATTACTTTTTTTAGTAGGCATTAATTTAATAGCATGCTACTGTGATTTGGAGTAAGAGGAAAGAGAAATACAGGTATTGTACCTGACAAGAAAGGTATAACACAACAACAAAGCTATTTTCTATAACCGATCTGAAATTCCTGACTCTCTACCTGTTGAGTGGCAATAGTAAAAACTGACAAACAAATAAATAAATTTCTAACTTGTCAATGTACTAGATTTCAGTATTTTTCAGTGAAACACTTCCTTTTGACTAATACTTTTTTCTATCAATTCTTACTTTCCGGCGTCTACACACACACGCTCACCAGGAATTTCTTCACAAAAAAGCAGGAGTGCGCTGCTGCTAGCCATTGGCTAGAGTCTTGGTTGCCAGGAAATGCCTTTTAGCACTTAAGTAGGAAAAATAGTAAATCAAGGCAGGAAGGAGGAGGGAGACATGTCTCACCTGTAGACCCAGGAATCCTGAGCCTGGTCCAGTAAGGCTGCCAGGTGTCCTAACAACAAGTGAAACTATGATAGTGCAGGAGAGGGGGGCAGCTCTTGAAAGTCTCTGTGTAGCAGCTCTACTCGCTGGAAAAGGGAACCCTGAGATGCTCTGGTCATGCCAAGGCTTGGAGGGGGGATGGGAGGGGTCCACAGCGCCCAGAGAAAAAGCCCATGAAACCGCTTTGGGTAGCTGCCTGCCTGCTCCCGTATGCAAGATGAACAGAGGGCGTCTGGAGCCAGATAAGGACCCACAGTAACAGACCCCCACCCACACCTGCGTTTGGGTCATCACGTCTCCCCGGAGAGCTGGCACCACCTTTACCTGCCAATCAATGTGTAATCACTCACCTCTACCCCGCCCACTAGATCAGTTAGTTTTCAGAACAAAGGATTCTTTCTCTTGGGTCTCTTGGCCCTTTTGCACAGGGGGGTTGGGGGGCTGGCCAGTCAGCCTCTGGCCATCCAGGTGCTGGCTTCCTGAACCCTTGCCACCATTTCTTTTGTTCTCCCATTAGAAGTTAGCAGTAATAAGCCCAGGCTGGCGTAGCTCAGTGGATTGAGCGTGGGCTGGGAACCAAAGTGTCCCAGGTTCGATTCCCAGTCAGGGTACATGCCTGGGTTGCAGGCCATGGCCCCCAGCAACCACACATGGATGTTTCTCTCTCTCTCTCTCTCTCTCTCTCTCTCTCTCTCTCTCTCTCTCTCTCCCTTTCTCTCTCTCTCTCTCTCTCCCCCTCCCTTCCCTCTCTAAAAATAAATAAATAAAATCTTAAAAAAAAGAAGTTAGCAGTAATAAACTTTGCTTGCATGCTAATAGTCTTACCGATCTGTAATTCTTTACTGTGTCTGCAAGAAGAACCAGGTTTCTCCTGTTAACAGGAGAGTCTGCTTAGATGACTTCATGGTAATGGTATGAGTATATGAGTAGGGCTTGTACATTACTGAAAAAGTCTTAGCTCTTGAACAGCTGATTTCGCACAATCCCTGGGCCATTTGCCCAGCCCCACCCCCATCCCTGGCTTAGACATCTTCATCTTCAGACAGATCCCTGTTTGTTGCTCTGCTCAGGCATTGCCACACACCTCCGTGTCTCACTGAACATGGGAAACCTCTGCATGCCACGTGAAGTCCTTGCCGAGTCCGAAACACCCTCTTGGGTTTGTTGATTTATCCTTGCCACAATTGTGTTATAATTACTGCCACCACCGCCAGCCACTGACAATACTGACGGTCTCTTTACAGATTTCTAAGAAGAGTATGAGTCAGAGGTCCTGCTAGAACCTGGAAAACAATGCATCTCATATGTCAGTACTTGTGTATCATACTTCTGAATATATCCATATTCCTGTAGTTTCTTGGGCAATAGGCCGCCTTTTTAAAAAAAAGATTTTTGTCAGACTACCCGCATAGTCAATTTCTTCTCTTTTAACAGGTAACTGTTTAAAAATTATATTTGTAGCCCTGGCTGGCGTAGCTCAGTGGATTGAGCGCGGGCTGCGAACCAAAGTGTCCCAGGTTCGATTCCCAGTCAGGGCACATGCCTGGGTTGCAGGCCATGATGCCCAGCAACCGCACATGGATGTTTCTCTCTCTTTCTCTTTCTCCCTCCCTTCCCTCTCTACAAATAAATAAATAAATAAAATCTAAAAAAATTATATTTGTTATTTATGCTATTACAGTTGTCCTAACTTCCCCCTTTTGCTCCCCTGCACCCAATGCCCACCCCCCACTCTGTCAGGCAACCCCCACACCATTGTCTATGAGCACGGGTCATGCATATATGTTGTTTGACTAATTCCTCCACCTTCTTTCAACCAGCTCCCCTCCTCCCTCTCTTCCCCTCTGACAGCCATCACTCTGGTCCACATTTCTACGCCTCTGATTCTATTTTTCTCATTAGGTTATTTTGTTCATTAGATTCCACATATGAGTGAGATCACATGGTATTTGCCTTTCTCTGACTGGCTTATTTCACTTAATGTAATAGTCTCCAGGCCTATGCATGTTGAAACAAAAGGTACGATTTCCTTCTTTTCATTGTTGTGTAGTATTCCATTGTGTAAATGCCCCACAGCTTTTTTACCCACTCATCTACTGATGGGCATTTTATATGGCAATACTACTATCATGAAGAGAAAGTGCGATAACATTCCCACTTACTCTTGGAACAAAAAATAAGGTACCTGCCCTGGCTGGCGTAGCTCAGTGGATTGAGTGCAGGCTGTGAACCAAAGCATTGCAGGTTCGATTCCCAGTCAGGGCACATGCCTGGGTTGCAGGCCACGGCCCCCAGCAACCGCACATGGATGTTTCTCTCTCTCTCTCTCTCTCTCTCTCTCTTTCTCCCTCCCTTCCCTCTCTAAAAATAAATAAATAAAATCTTAAAAAAATAAGGTCCCTAAGAATAAATTTCATCAAGGAGATAAAATCCCTATACTGAGAAAATGACAAGACGCTGAGGAAAGAAATTGAGAAGACACTAATGAATGGAAGCAGTCTTGGTGGTAGACTGGGATTTGGATGGCCAGCTTAAAATTCAGTGAGCACATCAAGATGGAAGAGAACAGCATTTGCTTGCAATATATGACTCTCCCCACCCACATCAACAAATGCACACAGTCACACGCTGCCCAGTTTATATTTAAATGTTTGTGAGCTTGAAGAAATAAACACAGCCAGGAACTAGAGCCTTGCTTTCTACCTGATCTTGTGGGACGTTCCAATTGCGGGGAAATGTAGCAGGAAAGTAAACGGCATGCTTGTTTTCAGGCTCCTGTCTGTCCTCTTTGCACTTAGCTGTCTTCTGGCAGAATTTCCCTTAGGTTATGCTAGATGTTTTCATCAAGTGCAGTGTGGCTACAGAAGGTCGTATTTTTTTCTCTTATTTTGTGCCTTCACTCTGAAAACCAAAGGGGGTCGGATCAAGGGTGGGAAGTAGGGAAGGCTGGGGTGGGGGAGAGTGGTGGGTGAAAATGGAGACAACTGTACTTGTGTTACAGAACACACAAGGGGGGCTTGGGAGGATATACTATTATTGAAAGAAGGCCCCGGGTCTGTTATGTCCGCCACCCAAGGAAAGACGTCTCTCAATGCCAGAGATTCGTGAAAAGGAAAGGAAATGTTTATTTAATGCTATACAGACTTAAAGTAGTGACCTGATGTCTTTATCAAAAATCCTAAAGTCCCTAAAAACACCCACAAACAGACACAGTCCTTCCTTCCTTCCCCTTTGCCCAGTCCGGGGTACCGTATATCTCAGGAAAGGAACTAGAAGTCCATGGCTCAGGCAGTCCTCTGGTTCTTCCCAGTTAGTACTCCATCTCGACTGGGAGACCTCCCTGGGTCCCCGACACCCTCAGCTGAGTCGCCAGGATCTCTGCTAAAGCTGGGTGGTGGTTCCCCCTTCTAAAGCTTCGGGGGTCCCCACTCTGGCAA
Organism: Phyllostomus discolor; assembly: GCF_004126475.2. Taxonomy (NCBI): domain Eukaryota; kingdom Metazoa; phylum Chordata; class Mammalia; order Chiroptera; family Phyllostomidae; genus Phyllostomus; species Phyllostomus discolor. The sequence goes on from NC_050198.1 coordinate 104,653,125, forward strand.
GGCCACGTGGTTCTCCCACAATGGCTGCCATGTCTGGGTTTAAATCCCTGTGCCAATCTTCCTCTGCAGCCCCATTTCCGACTCCTCCCACACTCGGACACACTTGCCCTCAATCTGCTGTCTTCTCCAGCTTTTCTGGTCGCCATCGTGGGTCTGGGCAGGTGTCACCCCATGTCATGGAGCCAATCTTCTCCCAGCTCCCACACATGTGCTGTAACTCAGGGGACCTGCCCCCCAGTCCCATCTTGGGGGGAGGTCCCTTTCCATCCCCCTGGCCTTTAGCCTGGCCATAGCTATTTAGCATATTTAAGCAACCAGCCAAAGGCTATAGGTATGTTAAATGACCACGCCATGGATTAGCTACAAGGCTATTGCTATGTGAAACAGCTCTCAAAGGCCCTGTCTCATTTGTGTCTTCCCCCAGCCCACACCTAGGGAATGGGGGTGAAGACATCTTAAAATCTCCTGGACAATTTAAGTTCTGGACCCCATTTCAAATGCCCATTTGGGGTCCCCCCTCTTGGCTGCACCCTGTAACACTTGAACAACAATAAAAATGTGAAAAAATGTAATTCATAATCTTTTTTATTTTCTAAATAATATATTTACTTAATCAAAAGTTAAAAAAATAAAAATAAAAATCCTTTACACTTTCTGTTCATTTACATGGTCAATATAAATATACTTCTACACATTACTAATCAGGTGAACGAACCCAAAATAATTAACATGTGAAGTATTTGCCATTGTTTTTCTAAATTTTCCAGATCCCAAAGATTTCTTTGTGATATTGAACTTCACATTGATATAATACAATACTAATGCATTTTCTATAGATCTAGTAATTTTCCTTGATGTTTATTCTTGCTACCAATAAATACTTTAAAAGAATAGATATAATAAAATCCAAGGCTGAATGACAGATCATACATTTAGCATTTCCAATACTTTCATAACCTGGAGCATATAGATATCACAAAATAGTGTGAAAAATCTAAGGTGCTTAAGAAAAATTGGAAAACTTGTGTTATTACATTTATTTTCTCAAATATGTTTTATAGTATTAACCTGTTGATAAATGAAACTTTCTGCGGAGAACAGTTTATAACAGTATCCATTTTAGAAATTATTTTCTAATCTTAGAAAATGTTTTAGCACACTCTAGTGGCATCCTTTGTAATTTAGCATAAAATAAAAAGTCCTGTTGCTTATAATAAATTAAACTAATAGGCTTTGCATGTAAAGTTTATCTTATAGTAATAATATAGAAGTATTCTATAATAAATGATTTGCTACAAGTATTTGTAATTTATAATTTGTTGTCATTTTATGTTAGTGTGGGATTTATCTAGTATTTAATAATTCACTGAATCATCTCCTATTTTTTAATTTAAAAATAATATGACGTCATTTAAACTACTTGTTTCTATATATCTGATAGTCACCGACAAATACTAACATTTATGGTATGGGTAGGATTTTGTAATACTTGTTACCCTTTCCTCCAAGTCAGAAATGACCTCAGTGCACTCCTGGAGTTAGCCGAATCATGAGGTTAAAGGTTTATTTCTTCAGATAGCCACATCTAGCCCCAGGTTTTGACCTCAATGACAAGCAGTTACAGTCTAATTACAAAGTTAGAAGGTAGAATCCATGTAAAACCATCTCCACTTCTGACACTAACCACAACTTTGGAAGTTTCCCCAAACCATCCTCAGACGGACAATTCTTTAGAAAGACTCACGAAGCTCATGGCAACCTACTGTGGATTATTGCAATGAATTGGTATAGGAAATGAGCTGGAAGAAGAGACACGTAGGGCAGAATCTGAAAGGGTTTCAATGCAAAGCAACATTGTTTTCAGGGTATATTACCTACTGTCTTAGTCAGTTTAGGCTGATATGACAAAATGTCACAGATTGGATGGCTTAGGTACATCAGAAATGTATTTCCTTTTTTTTTGTTTTAAAGATTTTATTTACTTATTTTTAGAGGGAGAAGAAGGCAGGGAGAAAGAGAGGGAGAGAAACATCCATATGTGGTTGCCTCTCACACGCCCCCTACTGGGGACCTGGCCCGCAACCCAGGCATGTGCCCTGACTGGGAATCGAACCAGCGACCCTTAGGTTCGCAGCTTGCCCTCAATCCACTGAGCCACACCAGCCAGGGCAGAAATGTATTTCTTATAGTTCTGGAGGCTAAGAAGTCCACGATGAAGGTGTGACTACATTTAGCATCTTTTGAGAACCTGCTGCTTCTCACTATAACCTTCCAAGGCTCCACCCTCATGGAGCAATCACCTCCCAGAAGCCCACCTCCTAAGCAATCACAGCAGGAATTAGGTTTCAACATATGAAGTTTGAGGAGACACAAACTTTCAGTCTATCATCCTCTCCCGTCATTAATATGTGACAACGCAGTCAGAGCATTGACAACTTGGGTATTTACTTCAACTTTGGTGTGCCAAGTTTTTGCTGAGACTTCAGTGGGTAGGAATAATCGATTAATTGGTTGTTCACTTGGATGAGGTCAGACTCCAGCCTCCCTACTTCCTGAAGGTGTGGCTGATATCACCTGGCCCAAGAGCCCTACTATGTGTCATCTCATTAGTGTAAACTACTAGGTGTGGTTCTCGGAGCCAACAATAAATAACATACAGGCCTACGTGCAGACTATTCCAAGTACTTGGAGGTTACCCCGTAGGGGCTGAGAATAAAAGCCAGAACACTTTCTGGGCAAAGGCAAATAAGAAATAATAGAGTAAAAATGACCAAAGGGAAGGACTATTTGCTACCTCTATTGCAGAAGCTTCCTAGAACGACTTCAGCCACTTACCCTTTCCAACGGTCATGCCAATTTTAGGGGGAAAAAATCGGGCTGGAACAAATCCATAATATTACAGTGTTCCTGTGGATCACAGCCATACAGACTGAATGGCCTTTGATAATGATGTTTAGTTCTTTCCAGACTTCTTCAATTTGCAGATAAGGAAGCGTTACCTATAGTCACACAGAGACATGATCTCCCTTCTCTCCCAGGCCTTCCTTTTTCTGCAGGAATTCTGGATTGCAGCAGAATTGGATTCCAGTCCCGACACTGCCCCTTAGTATCTGCGTGGCCTTGGACGGATTAAGCAACATCACTGAAGATCCATTTCTTTTCTCTGTATGACGTGGATAATAAAAGGACACTCCAAGCCCTGGCTGGTGTAGCTCAGTGGATTGAGCACGGGCTGGGAACCAAAGTGTCCCAGGTTCCATTCCCAGTCAGGGTACATTCCTGGGTTGCAGACCATGACCCCCAGCAACCGCACATTGATGTTTCTCTCTCTCTCTCTCTCTCTCTCTCTCTCTCTCTCTCTCTCTCTCTCTCCGCCCCCCCTTCCCTCTCTAAAAATAAATAAATAAAATCTTTAAAAAAAAAAAAGGACACTCCAATTGTTCTACTGATAATTACACAAGGTTATATATGGTAAATCTTTACACGGTTTCAGTGTTTTATGATCACCTGCACAAAGGTGGGATGAACTCTGCCCAGTTAATAGGTCGTATCCCACTTTTTGAGAATTTGTAAGAAAATGTATTATTCTCAAAAGGAACTTCTGCTTACAGCAAGGCAGGGACAGCCTTGTCGGGAATGACGAGAGCGTATCAGACAGTTGGCCTGGCTTGTGTAACGGCTGCAGAATGGGGCTGAAGAAGGAGTCCCACTGGCAGGTTAGGGCTGTGGCGTTCAAATAGTCACAGGAGCCAAGATCTCAGGCATGTGCAGCTCCCCACATCCTTTGCACCAGATAGGTTGTTTGACATATTTATGTTTTGACTAGTACACGGTGTCACACAAACTTGTCTTCTTACCGTAATCTAGACTTCTGTCCTGAGTTTGGTTGCCATGCTGGGGAGTGGGTTTGTGACAAGATTGTGACAGTTGTAAAAAAAAATACTTATGAGCCCTGGCTGGTGTGGCTCAGTAAATTGAGTGCCAGCCTGCAAACCATAGGGTCACTGGTTTGATTCCCAGTCAGAGCACATGTCTGGGTTTCAGGCCAGGTCCCCAGTGGGGGGGGGGGGGTGTGAGAGGCAACCACACACTGATGTTTCTCTCCCTCTCTTTCACCTTCCCTTCCCCTCTCTAAAAATAAATAAATAAAATCTTTAAAAATAGTCAAAATAGGTCATCCACACCATCCATAGTTCCAACAAAATTCACCTTGGGCATCTACTTTACTTCACCAAACGCTCACTCTTTCATCCTCAAGATACATCTCTTCATAGAGAGATGTGATTCGTAGAATAGGAAGTGAGCTTTTTCATTGCATTCTATTTACTTCTTGCCAACTATCTCTTTATAATTATTTTTCAGTGGTAGTTTGTTCCACCTGTAGATATTTTGCACATAACAAAGCGCATTCTCTGAAATTTGCTAAAAATACTCAATAGTTCTAGCAAGTCTTATTTGCTCAGTATGCAGAATAATAATGGAAATCATTCACAATGGACGCCACGGACATATTTCTTTTCATGCCGTATTATTGTTCTCCCTGGACAGAAACTGTGGGTTAAAGTTATGTATGTTTTATTTTTATTCAGAATTTGTAAAAAAAAATGGATGTTATTTTTATGGTATTCCCAGCCTGTTAAATGCCTAGACCTTTCATAAGATTTTTTTCTCCCAACCTTAAGTAGTTTCACAGTGCGAGTCTGTGAAATCTTTTGAAAAAACACATGACTTCAATCTTGGCAGAATTTAAGCTACCTAGAATCTGTTTATATTGTTTATATAGAGATAATCCTTGCACTATGATTTCTCTACTTAATCCATTTTTCCTAATGAAAATTACAGCTACTCTCTGTTTCCTTCAGCAGAAACAAAAATGCTTCCTGAAGTGTAAAATGTTCATCTTCTTCAACTTCCCACTGCTCGTAAATTATTTCAGGCTCAAGTTTTTGTTTCCTATAAGTTACTTGCCAAGTCTAAATGTCAGCAGCGAACTACTGTCATTGAGAACTATTATCCTATTAATTTATTTCCTGGGGTTTTTTAAAAATGGAGAGCAAGGTAATGATCTATGGTGATTAGCATGTCACTTTTGAATACAGAGAAACCTAACAGAATTACATCATTTCTACTGAATATTATTAAAAACTGCTTATACCATCTTAGAGTTTACTATTATGCTGAATGTTGAAAGATAGAAAGGATATGAAGAAAAAAATTCTGCTGTACACAATCTCATATCCCTAGCAGGCTCCAGGATTGTTATATAGCACCAAATAAACCTTTGGTACATGGCGTTTCCTGCTGAATTTTGAGGATGGATGTATGCCCCCCAGGGTACGTTTCATCCATATAATCTTTATTGTTCTGAAAGGTCAGCCCCGCCGAAATGAATGCTGATTCAGGAACATTAAAAAGTTTCAAGCAAAGCATGATGATGGATTCAAAAAGTCAATGTATTAAAATCTGCCTTTCTTACACTAGTCGGTATCAAAGACTAGATATTGAATTCCAGCACTTAACAGTAACCTGGAGGATTGCCCTATAAAACAAATAGGCTTATTTTCAGTGTTCAAACACTGATCTACTTTCTTTCCTGTTTTTTTTTTTTTTTTTGAGGCTTTCCAAAAGTGTGACATGAAGCTCAATGTTCAAAACTAAGAAAGCGCTCCACCACGATGCATATTCCTGAACTGCTTTTGGGGCATGGCAAGTAGAAGGCCTCTTTGAATTCATCAATGATCTTACTTTTCTTAAGATCATCGATGAGTTCAAAGGGGATTGTTTTTGGTTCTCACTGAACTCAGTTTCTATGTCTCTCTCTTCAACTTTAAAAAAATATATAATCATTCTTAGAGTTGAAACTGTAAATGTAACAAAACTCTCTTTTTCATATTACATGGCTGGATGCCTTCTGGACAGACCTCATATGTAACATAGAAGTTATCTGTTGAGTATGAGGGGAGCAGGGACGGAACATGGGTTTGTACTTGGACAAAGGGTTGCTGTACAGTGTATGCCCTAGTAGAAATTATCTAAGTAATTTATAGATACACAGATAGGTATATTTATGTTGTTTTAGCTTGGCACAGTTCAACAGTAACACATCGTGGATAATTTATTAGAAATCAGCTGAAGCATTTTAGATCATTCATTTTGGAAACCTGAAAATGCCTGTGCAAAGAATTATTCTGTATTTCAATAATCCAATTCTCCAGCAGAGGGGCATCTTGAGCTAAAAATTAATGCAGCAGCATTGGAATAAAAACAGGGAGAAATTTTGCCTCTGATTCAACCCCCAGTATTGTATTACCACGACAAAAAATTGCGGTGTAAAAAAATCTTTAAACCCTACATTGTAGATGAGGAAAATGGAGTCACAATGTCTTCCCTAAATTCATCAGACTATAAAGCTGAGATTTATATCAAGGCCTTGGAAACCATCTTTTTTTCATCAATATTATATGGCCTCTCAAACAGACCAATGCCACGTAGGAGATATAGAAAGTTTTGTGTTGTTCAAGTTTTTACTGTATATGTATCATTCAGTGAATGATAAATTTCACTGAAAATTATAAAGACAATCAATGACATAATACATGGTAGTATGTATCCTACTCTACCCCCTGCACAAAACTTAATTAAAATAAAAATGAATTTAAAATATTAAAGAAACGTGACTGCTTCTTACTGTAGACAAGAGGTTGTAATCCGCTTTCAAACTTTATGATCCTTCAGCTATTAACATTTTGTGATTAGATATCAAATAGCATAGCTATTTTTTTAAATATTAGGAAAACCACATAGTAGGATTACTATGATCTGGGACTGAGCCACACTCTGTTAGTGTTTTAATCCTGGTCTCTTATTAGGTCTCTGACCTTGTTCAAGATATTTAATGTCTCTGTACTACAACTCTTCCACATGAAAAGTGAGAACAGTAATATTTCTTAATTCATAAGGTTATTATAAAATATAATGGAGTTTGTGCAGTGCTTAAAAGAGTTTTTGACACATAATATGAATAATAAGTATCTGGAAGTAAATAAATGTCACTAATAGTTACTGAGCATCCACAGATATATTCATAAACATTAAAATCCTGTAACATAGCTCTGGCTGGCGTAGCTCAGTGGATTGAGCACGGGCTGCAAACCAAAGTGTCACAGGTTCGATTCCCAGTCAGGGCACATGCCTGGGTTGCAGGCCACAGCCCCCAGCAACCGCACATTGATGTTTCTCTCTCTCTCTCTCTCTCTCTCTCTTTCTCCCTCCCTTCCCCCTCTAAAAATAAATAAATGAAATCTTTAAAATAAATAAATTAATTAAATCTTTTAAAAAAATAAAAATAACGTCTCTGAAAAGTAGATATTAGCCACCCTTCACCCACAGATAATTTAATCATCTTATTCAAAGTTATAAAGATACTACATATAATTCAATATAGGATTATCTGACTATATAATTAACACTTTTGTCAAACATAGAGCTGTTTCTATTGACATGGAATCACTGGGGTCACAGATTTCTCCACGTAGTGCTGACATGTCATTAGTTGAGAATAGGCAAATGACATTTCTGAAAGGCAGGCCTACAGAAATCACGTGACAAGGGCTTTCGGCCAATCGACCAAGCGGAATTCCGGAGAGAAAAGAAACTATTCATTGCTATCTTACAGTTCCGTAGTGCACAGCCATGAAACCCATGGAGCTACTTCCTTGTCCATCCTAGCTTAGTATGGAAGCAGCTCTAAAAGTAGAGATTATTTTTCAGTGTTGCATGGACTTGATCCAATATTCAGGATAGTGTCGGTGTGGAAGAAAGGCTTCCCCTCCTAAGGAATGCCCATTGGGTACAATGAAAACATAAGCATAGTGTTGACACCTTATAAGCATGAGACACTGGTAAAATGTACTGAAATCGAATACGACCAGATATGTTTTGCTTTAGTAATGAACAAGCTTACAACCTCTGTGGTTTACAAAACCTGACATTTCTTCCTCTTCCCTGTCATGTGTCCTATTGACATCATCTTCATTCCAGCACCCAGACTTGTGCAGCAGCCTCTGTTGACCATATTAGTCATTATGCTGGACAGAAAAGGGAGCCTTCCAAATCACCACACTGCCCTGAAAACTTCTAGGAATAACAGACATGTGTACTCAAAAGTTATTGGCAAAAGCCATTCACAGAGTCATACAATTTCAGTATGATGGGCACAGACCATATGGGAAAACTATCTACTATCTTTATAATTATATCTACTGCCTTTAGAGTAAAAATCAAAAATCATAAATTTCCTTAAAACATGATGAGATTTTTTTGTGATGACATGTTACAATGCATTTACCGTGTGACCCAAGACAACTCTTCTTCCATTGTGGCCCAGAGATACCAAAAGGTTGGACAACTTTGTAGTATCGTAAGCTTACATAATGTTATATGTCAACTATATTTTAAAAGTTATTTGAAGCCCTGGCTGGTGTGGCTCAGTGGATTGAGTGCGGGCTGCGAACCAAAGAGTCGCAGGTTCGATTCCCAGTCAGGGTACATGCCTGGGTTGCAGGCCACGGCCCCCAGCAACCACACATGGATGTTTCTCTCTCTCTCTTTCTCTTTCTCCCTCCCTTCCCTGTCTAAAAATAAATAAATAAAATCTTAAAAAAAAAGAAGTACAAATTGGTGAAATAAATCAGTCGGAGAAAGACAAATACCATGTGACCTCACTTATATAAGGAACCCAAGGAGCAGAATAAACTGACAAACAAATCAGAACCAGAGGCACGGACGCAGGGAACAGACTGACAGCTGTCAGAGGGGAGGGGCTGGGGGACTGGGTGACAGAAGGTGGAACGATCAGCCGAGAAACAGAGGCACAACACACAGGTCCAGACAACAGTGCGGTGATGGCCAGAGGGAAGGGGGTGGGGGCCAGGTGGAGGTGGGCAGAGGGGAGAAAAATGGGGGCATGTGGAACAGTGTTAGCAATAAAAATAAAGTTTTCAAAAATACAAAAATAAAGAATTTACTTTGAAATACACTAAAAGATAGGACGTAAATTACTGTGTAAATAAGAATATTAAATAAAGCACATTCAGATATTAAAAAAGTACAAATTGGCAGTTTCAGAATAGTCATGGGGATGCACAGGGATTACAGTGAATAATATTGTAATAACTATGCGTGGTGCTGGGAGGGTACTAGATTTGTTGAGGCGATAGCATAGTAAGGTATATAATGTTCAACCACTGGGTTGCACATCTGAACCTAATATATTATTGTACATCAACTGCAATAGAAAAAAAATTTAAAATATTTAAATTAAAAAAAGATACAGTGCAATGAAGTTCAATTTATACAGTGAAATGGCATTTAATTTATTGTTAGACAAGCATTTTTGAAATTTTCAAATACAATTATAATATACTAGATATAAAATATTAACAAGAGAAGCAATTTTTTACATTGCATTCTCTTTAAACATCTTTCTCTACCTTTTCAAGTAAATGAATTTATTTTGTCAGGCTTACAGAAGCCAGAGAGGAAGTACAAAATGGCTCTGAGTTTTTTCACCTTGTTCAAAGCATTGTCCACTATAGAATTTAATGTTGAGAAACTTTAAAAAATATCCACAATGCACAGTATTTTATATTTTATGCCAAATATAAAAGGATAGTATTTTATATTTTATATTAATATGATGATACATTATATAGCTTGTAGAAATAAGTTTCTGAAGACCGTGGAAATAGAAATATTTATTATTTATAAGATCTAAAAGATAATAACATACTAGACATGGTAGGCATCTGTGTAAAATTAATAAGCATAAAGAAAAGGGAAAATGTTTTTAATATATTTATAAGTTCTTTAAGAAAACAAAAGTTCTAGGGTTTAGAATTGGAAGTTGCCCTACAATTTGGTTCATCATCTTCATTATCTTTTCTATTTAAACTCTGTATTTCAGTTACAATTTATACTCAATATTATTTTGCTTGAGTTTCAAATGTCCTGCAAAATGTCCCCACCCCTGAAATTTCCAGTACCCACAGTTATCACAATAGCAACACCACTAACTTTATAGATGAAAAGAAAGACATTAAGTTTAGTACGAAACAGAAAATTCCCCAGATCAGTCATATAAGCTGTGACAAGTAATCAAGAAACGATTAAACTAATTTTATATTTCTCTTATAATTATGTAAAGCACTGTATGATTTCCTAATTAGAGATCATTTAAAACTCTAGGAACTAACATCTCTTTAGAAAAAATAAAGACAATGGAAATCTTTGATGATGCTGCAACTTATTTTAAACAAAATAGAAAGCAGAGAGCTCAGGAAACGATGCTTGGCGTCAGAATTGTTGAATGTCAGGTCTGCGGACAGTACAGCGGAAACCATTTTTTAGGGATTTCCTTGCTGAGAGAAGGGTGTTTCTTTTTTTTCTAAAAAGGTAAAACACATACATTTGTCCTAAGCAGCGAGGGGGCAGAAAAGAGGAAGTGAAGTACTGAGTTCTATGAAATATTCTGTGCCTGGAAAGTTAGAAAAAAACATGTTTGCTGGAATAATATTCAAAGTAAAACTTCCTGTGTCACTAGAACTAAGCAAGTTTCTCTTGTAAAAGAACAATGCCCATATTCCTATATACTTAATTTCCCTTCTGCAAAAGAGTTATATAAAGTTGCTTCAAAAGATAACTACAATTGGTTTAGCCTCTATTGTGAGCAGAAAACTGTGTTAGGTATCTCAGTTGAGCATATAATTACTTCTGATTCCCACAGCCACCCTTCAACATGCATTCGATTATCTCCATTTGATCGATGAGAAAACAGCTTTTGAGAAGTTCAGGCCCTTTTCCAGGTCTAACAGCTACTCTGAGCCTAATGTCGGAGGTAAACCTACATAAGTACAGCTTAAAGCCCTCATGCGTTTGTTTCACTATACCTTTGTTTCTCAAAAACTTGAATCATCCTGTTTACTAGTCACACAATATTTGCCATATCTGCAGACAAAACGCACTATTATTTACTTAACATTCTAAAATTCACCACAGCATCTTGCTTTGGACGGGGAGGAGAGAATTCAGTTATCACAGAAGTCTCAAAAGCTGTGGTACCACCAGTTTGATGGATTAGTGTCACTACTTCTAACACACATTCAAATAAATAAATAACTTTAAAAGCTGTGCAAGTGCAACACTTAAAATCATCTCGCATAATCCCAAAAGTATGTTGTCATACCTGGGAAATAGTGCCAGCCACCAAGGTCGAACTGCCGAAGCATTCCTATATCAATGCCAAAGAGACATTTCTGTGTGGGTCTATTGACAATTTAGGGTGTATAGCACAGACGGGAAATCAGAAGTTACCAAAAGATGTAAAATTGATGCCATAAATGTGTGTGAGTATAAGTGATGACTGGGAGACAGTATATAGTGAGATGACTTGGGAAGAATAAGAATCGATCTAGACAAAAATTCAGTTTTCAGGAAGATAAGGCTAAAACAGATTCTATGATTGTTTCTACCAAAGAGGAGAACATTTTCAGTGGAAGCATGTGTAGCATTGACATCCTGGGCGGGGGCAGGCAAAAGGGATTGAGGAAATGCCAAAGGATTTCATAATTAGCAGATTGCTGCTTTTATTTGTAGAACAGTGGTAGAATGAACTATAAGGAATTAAGGTGTAAGTTGGCCATGAAATTAAGCATCATTGACTCACCCTATAAGAAAATTGAAAATATCCAGGCAAGCTATTCTTCCAATAGGATTGTTCACAGATTGAGAGCAAGGAGTAAGTGGATAGATATTTAAAAGAAAGGAAAAAGAAATCTCATTGGAGAAAAGTCCCGGAGGGAATAGAAAGTAAACAATAGGATAAGAGGTGCAAAAAGGAGTTTTAGCAAGGAAGAATGGTACATCTCGCTTTATTGCACGAAATTTGCTTCAAAATGGAAATCTTAAGCTAGAGGAAAATCCAAGTTTTACAGAGTGGCTTGATCTAATCAGTAAAGAGAGGCATCCGCGAAAAGCGAAAAACAGCGGTGAGTTTGGTGGCTCTAAGAGCGGAAAACGTTTGAACACCTGCTTCGTGAAATGCAAGAGGGGGTCCACACAGGTAAACAAAAGCATTGCCCAGCAACAGGGCTGGTTTGTCTGGGGTGAAATAACACAGAGCTGCAGTGGGCACGCTTAGCCCTGTTTCAGGAATGTCAGTAGCAGTCAAGTGTGAGCAGATAAAGTGGAGTGGAAGTCCACCCAGGATTGCGAAATGGCATTTCATGGACATGAATACAAAGATCAGGAGGATGCTAACAAGCGAGTGACTGAAATCACTGGCCGTGTTCACGTGAAGCCAGATAGAAATTCAATTGAGAAAATTGTGAGGGAGCTAAATATTTCATCGAAATGTGAGGCAGTTACATCTCAGTGGGAGTCAATCAATTTGGATATGAGGTTGGGGTGCAAAGAAGGAAGGTCAGAACTTTGGATCTTGAAGAAGACTGTGTCTCAGTCCTGAGAGTAGAAAGTAGAACTGTGGTCCATTTCCACAATGGAATACAAAGCAGCAGAAAGAAAAGAGCTCCTACCCTTTGCAACGGTACGGATGGACCTGGAGACAGTTATGCTAACTGAAATGAGCCAGGTGGTGAGGGACAATTCCATATGAACTCACCTTTAAGTGGAACCTCATCAACAAAACAAACAAGTGAGCAAAATAGAACCAGAAACACTGAAACAAAAAACAGACTGACAATGACCAGAGGGGAGGGGGAAGGAAGCTAACAGGGGAAAGATGGGGAAGGGTTGTCAAAGAACACGTATAAAGGACACATGGACCAAGCCAGAGTGGGTAGGCTTGAGGGTGGGAGGCGGGGATGGGTTGGGTGGGTGAGGATGTGGTGGGCAGAAAATGGAGACAGCTGTACTTGAACAACAAAAAATTATTAAAAAATAATAAATAATTTTTTTTAAAAAAAGAAAGTATGGCCTGGTGGTGCGTGGACAAAATACAGAACAGCTGACAGTCACTGAAGATAAACTTAAGAAATCGTGATATATAATGTCTAATCACCTGAAACTAATATAACACTGTTTAATACTATAAATGTCAACTGTCATTGAAAAATATAAATAATGATTTAAACATTTAATTAAATTAATTTAAAATCTCAGAGGGGAAAAAAGGAATCATGGTATCCAGAAAAGCAAAAACAGAAAATACACACAGCTTTAAAATTATGGTTGTGGTTTTGGCTATGCCATTAACTATTAAAAAACCATTTTCTCTGGCTCTGGAGAGCCAGGTTGTCTGAGAGTCACATTGTGTGTCAACATTGAGCCACATATATTATTTATGGTAAGTAACACTGAAGCATCTGCCATGGTAAAATATATAACATTCAAACCTGGTTGGTGTGGCTCAGTGGACTAAGTGTGGGCCTGCAAACCAAAGGGCCGCAGGTTCGATTCCCAGTCAGGGCACATGCCTGGGTTGCAGGCCAGGTCCCTGGTGAGCGGCCCCCAAGAGGCAACCACACATTGATGTTCCTCTCCTCCTGTTTCTCCCTCCCTTCCCCTCTCTCTAAAAATATATTATAATTAAAATATAATATAATTATATTATATTATATATAAATATATTATATATAAAAATATATATATATATATCGTTCAGTCCCTGCTCACAGATATAATCAACTATATACATATATATTTTGTGCATAAAGCTTATACTAACAATTTTATAGACCCTCAAAACATTTTATTCTGTAGAATGTTTAGCAGTCCCTTCAGTTGCTTCTCCTATAAGATACAAACGAACCCTTGCTTTGGATATGATGCCTACCTTTTTTTTTAAATTTTTTATTTTAATTGCTGTTGCAGTACAATTTTCCTTCTTATTTTCAGAGAGGGAAGGGAGGGAGAAAGAGAGAGAAAGAGAGAGAGAAACATCAATGTGTGGTTGCTGGGGGCCGTGGCCTGCAACCCAGGCATGTGCCCTGACTGGGAATCGAACCTGCGACACTTTAGTTCGCAGGCCGCGCTCAATCCACTGAGCTACGCCAGCCAGGGCTTGATGCCTACCTTTAAGTCAAGATTTTCAGTCAGAATTTATAGGTGTCTGATATATTTTACATGCCTGCCCAAGCAGTTGCTGTTATGAGTTTCTCAAATGTGGCACTACCTTGCTTAATATAAAAGTAGGGACAATACACATTTTTACATGAATAATACAGATTTATTTGAAACCAAGAAGAATCTACACATGAACAGAGGAGATATAAGCTGAAAGTCTGATCCTCAGTTCTGTGTTTTCTCAAGCCCACAGATGTGTTCATGGTTATAAAAATATTTCCAAGGATTCAGAAAACTGAAGCAACATAATTTTCTTTCAAGATGTATTCACTCAGGCTTCTTGAATATTATGATTTAGCATTGAGTTTGGAAATCCGTCATTAGTAGAATAGATTGCTTCATCTTAGTCCACAATTAGGAATTGGAACCTCAGCAACAATTTAGAATCTATGACAGACTCATAAGCAAGGATTATTGAATGGTAGTTCATAAGTCACAAATTCCAAACATGCGTAATCACACACAAACTTCCAAAACTACTCAGTGTTTTAAGACAATGTTCCTCACACCCAGCTATGCATCAGAATCACTTAGGGAATTTTTTTAACAGATTTTATTTATTTATTTTTAGAGAGGGAAGGGAGGGAGAAAGAGAGAGAGAGAGAGAAACATCCATGTGCGGTTGCTGGGGGTCATGGCCTGCAACCCAGGTATGTGGCCTGACTGGGAATCGAACCTGCGACACTGTGGTTCACAGCCCGCGCTCCATCCACTGAGCTACGCCAGCCAGGTGGGGAATTTTTGAAAATACATGTTACTGGAGCTTACCCCACACCTACCGAAGTGAGAGGCCTAAGACTGGGAGCTCCAATGATCTATTTCTATAATCTCTCCTCCTGTTGATTTGTATGCCATCCATGAGCTGGTGGTTTGGAACTATTGTTGTAGAGAAGTCATTCAAAATAGGATTTATTTGAAAGACAATATTCTCATAGCCATTGTTTAAAGCAGTTTTTTTCTCTTTAGAATGATAAAATCCTACATCTTAAAACTGACACATTGCCCTGGCTGGTGCACTGACCACTGGCCTGTGAATTTAAGGGTCGCTGGTTCAATTCCCAGTCAGGGCATGTGCCTGGGTTGCAGGCCAGGTCCCCAGTAGGGGGCATGCGAGAGGCAACCACACATTGGTGTTTCTCTCCCTCTTCCTCCATCCCTTCCCCTCTGTATAAAAATAAAATAAATACAATCTTTAAAAAACTGAAGTATTGATCAAAGTAGATAAAGCACCATCTCCATCCCAGTAATGCAATAACCCCTCCGGCACTGTGCCTGGTCACCCAGCATCCATTTGCAGACTTCCAGAGTCGACTGGAGAAGGTTGCTCATGACCTGTCATGCAAAACATATGTTACTAACACCTTTATTGATATATAACCCATCTACCACAGAATTCCCTCTTTTAAAAATTGTAGTAGACTGTTCTGCATGGCGTGGGCCCAGCTCCCACTCGGAGATGCACAGGACCCACGCCCACGGATAGGTTCTCCCGTGGGGAATCAGGCCTGCCATGTGCCTAGGCCGCTTGGAGTCTTGCTTTTTGCTAAAACTCCCTCCCCCTGAATTGAGGACATTTACTGCAAAGCAACTTCCTAAAATCCAGGCTAAACCTTCCAAGGATGAGTGTAACCAGTTTAACCACTTTTGCCCTTTCATTTGCAAATATCCCTCTTCTGTGGTGTGGTGAGCAGCATTGGCTCCTTTGTTTTCTGGAAAAGGTAACCCCCTCAAGCGAGCCCGTGCCTAGTAAATGAGGACCTTCTTGTAATGTGCCCAGTAAGACAATAAAAGTTCATTGGAGCAAGGGGGGAGGCTGTTGCTCCCCTTGAGAGAAAAGCCATGCTGTCCCTTTTCCTCCACCGGACTTGGTAGTCTGTGTGAATGTTTCATTTCATCCGTAATGATGTGGACCCCATGAGCTGGGGTCTGCATCAAAAATACATAATTCCGTGGCATATTCCCAGAGCTATGCAACCATCACTACTAGCTAATATTTAAACATTTCCTCACCCCCCAAAACAAAGTTGTTAGGGTTTACCCCCTTATTCATTTTTCTCCCCAGTCCTAGGCAATCATTAATTTACTTTCTACCTCTATTGTAGGAGGGTCCCATTATCCCTGTTAACATTTCTTATTGTCCGTGTTTTATTTTAGAAACCCTATCCAGGGCAGAGTAGTATCTCGCTATGGTTTTGATTTGCATTTCCCTGGGGGACCAGTCACGTTGAGCTGGTTTTCACATGCTTACTCACCATTTGCACATCTTGTGGGAGAAATGTCTATTCAAATCTTTTGCTCATCTTTAAGTGAAACTATTGCTCATTTGATTGTTCAGCTGTAAGAATTCCTCATACATTCTGATACCGGTTCCTGATAACACATGATTTGCAAATATGTTCTTCTACTTTGTATTGTCACACTGTAGATGCCATTGTTTACAGCACAAAGTTTTTAGTTTTGATGAAGTCCAATTTATTTTTTCTTTTCGTTACTTCTATCTTTGGTATTATACCTAAAAAATTATTGTCTGTTCTGGAGTCACAAATGCACAATCCTTTGTTTTCATCTAAGGCTTTGACAGTTTTAGTATTTACATTTATTATGTGTGCGATCCATTTTGACTCAATATTCATATACGGTGTACAACAATTATGCTTCCTGGAATTCTTCCTTATTATGAACCCTCATCTACCGTGATAGCAATTCTCTTTGGTCTTAGTGTTTTCCTCTGAAATAGAAGGAATTTAAGTGTTTTCTGTTCTCCACATACGGGCCATCAAACATTTGAATTCAACTCCGATAATACCCATTACTCCTTGGGGGTTTACTTGAATGAGTCAACAGCGTTATGTGGATAGCCCAGTGATACCATAGTCCCTACAAGAAAAAAAGATGATAAGAATCCAAATCAATTAACTCCAGCAAGGATGAAAGGTAATATAGTATAGCCTTTAATTATTTTAAAAAAATAGCAGAACACATGAATTATCTCTTTCTTCTGCTGGCAGACTAGGACAAAAAATGTTTACCGGTGAGAGGTGTAGGGTAGACGTAAGAAAAACATCATGCAACAGTAATTTCTGTTCACATAAAACAAAATGCTTGTGTGCTTGCCAGACATCTAATACTGATTCTCACACTTATAAATACAGATAGAGTTTCATACAGTCCAATAAAGTTCTTTGTTCTTTCGGCTACCTCTTTTGTTCATGTACTTTCTGCTTGATGTGGAAACTGGGAACAGTAAGTACTAGGAGACAGCAGTCCACACTAAAAACTGACCACGTGGGACTTACACACGCTAACTCAACCCTCATACCTCCAGTGTCCACTGTCCCTCTTCCTCCAGGCTCCAAAGGAAATGTTTAGAACTGAAACAGAAAATGTTTCAAATTGGTTGTTACCACAAATGTCCAACAGGCGATGTGTCCATATAGGATGGGGTAAGCGGGTAAGGAGGTTAGGGAACAGTACCATGTATTTAAAAGCCAACTTTTGAGCACTGAGATGCTTACTTACATTGAGTCCTACAAAGATGAAAAAAACATAAGTAAAAATTCAGGGAGAATATTACTTTGGTCTTACTAAACTTTTCACCCTGGCTGGTGTAGCTCAGTAGATTGAGCCCCAGCCTGCAAACCAAAGAGTCGCTGGTTTGATTCCCAGTCAGGGCACATGCCTGGGTTGCGCGCCAGGTCCCCAGTAGGGGGCGCAGGAGGCGCAACCACACATTGATGTTTCTCTCCCTCTTTTTGTCCCTCCCTCCCCACTCTCTAAAAATAAGTAAATAAAATCTCTAAACTTTTCATTTTCTCCAAAAGTTGGAGTGTGCTAAATATTTTTGACTTTGATAATATGTACAAATACGTGACTATTGAAATCTGGCAGCATGAAATTTTATATAAAATATTATCAAATGCTAGTATAACACAACCAACAACTGTGAACTTGAAGGCCAGCATTAGAGTAAGGCCCCAAGTGTAGCTATATTTTCTATATGGTTGACTGAGGCATTTGCTGCGTAACTGCTTTTTCAAACTAATTTTTTATAGACTCAAATTCTGTAAGAGTCAACACTAAATTTTTAATCTTACAGAGTTCACGTAAAACCTATAATACTTTCTGGTGCTACGTATACGATCCCTTGTAAATTTGGGGCCAGTAAAGGATATAAGGCCATTTCAAAAAAATGAAATAATCAGCAGTTTCTGATGTCATCCTGATTACAACTGCAAGGTGAAAAGTCACCGCCAACATTAAGGATTGAACAGCACATTTAAAGAGCCAAGGGGAAAACATTTAAACCCGTGAATGACATTTTAGACAAAGATTTACTGCTGTAGGACATATGTTGGGGACCAGCCTTTGATGGCCTGTCCCCTGAAATAACAATGCTGGCAGCAAAGAACAATGGGACTCCAGGGAATGGTTGACCGTGGAAACAAAACAGCATCATGAGATTTTCCAGGCCGTGGTGTAATGTTATCTAACGATAGAATTTCTCACCATTCTTTCATTGACCCAAACACATCTGGGACAGAAGGCTAATAGCCAGGGGATATGCTAAAATGATGACAAGCAGTTTTCTCTTGGGATGTAAGTTTTAGTTGATTTTTTTTTATAGATGGAATGATGTGTGTCTATCATAAACTATCAAGTATTCAAATTTTATAACTTAGGCTCTTCAGGGCCTTGTATAATTTGACGTCAAAATAAATGTGGAAAATGATGAATATTTTATATTCACTCATGCATCCAGTCATTTATTCAACAATGTGTATCGAGTGCCTAGTATTACCAAAAACTGTGCTATAGGTGGGTAGACAAGGATAGAAAAATATAGCATTCTTCAAAGAGTCTACAACTGAAACCAATTTGTATAAATTCTTCTACAATCCCAGTGGAAAGCTGAACAGATAGTGTTCATGCTGTTGACTGCTGACTGGGTATCGGCCACTACACTATTTCACCACAGTCGATAATGCAAACATTTCACAAAGACCCCTGAGTTTGCCAGGCCATTGACAGTGCATTTCTTCCATAAGGGAATCATTGGCGAAGCTCAGTGGGCCCCTAGGAGGGGAATGAATGAAGTCCAATGACATTTATAAAGTCAATCAGAATGCAAATATATTAATGCTAAATGAAAAGTACAACTGCTAGCCATTGCTTTGAATACACAAAGAGCACTTTCACATGCAAGAAAATCATATGCAGGAAGCAAATTAGAAAGAAAGCGTAGTTTGTGAACTTAGGATTGGAACGGGAGTGGTTAGCAGGTGAAGTTAGCAGGATGCATTCAATTCCAACGGTGACCATACACCTGCTGTATATGTCACAGTCCTACTTTAGAGTAAACAGTAAACAAATTGTGACTTTCTGTGTTACAGAAGAGATCCACAAAGTGTAGATTTCGTCACTCTCTTTCAAAATGGGGTGATTCCTTTCGTTGGTAAATAAAAAGGCTAAGGCATCTCAAAACAGTTCATAAAGGTTTAACATTTCTTCAACACATGGGTTCTCCGATGAAATGTTATGGAATAATAATAGAATAATTAAAGGTTCTTGTGACATCTTTACCTGTGCTTTTTTTATTAAACTTCTTTCATTGGAGAGAATCATAGATTCATTTGCAGATGTACGAAATCATGAAGCATACCCCATATATCTAGTTCCCAGTTTTCCCCAAATGAGCATTTTGCAAAAGCAATAGGACAATGTCACAACTGGATATTGGCATTGAAACAGGCTGGATACAAAACAGTTCTACCACAAACTACCTCCCATTGGGAATCACTTTGTTTTAGTTATTTTAGGTTCTTTCTGTACAGATTTCTGGACAGGCTTGTCTATGTCTACAAAAACAAATGTTGCTGAGACTTTTGTAGGAATTGTATTAAACCTATAGATCAATTTCATGAGAATTGTCATAGTCATTATATTGAGTCTTCCAACCCACGAAGATGATATAGCTTTCCAATATTTAGATCGCTTTATGATTTCTTTTGTCAGTATTTTGTAATTTTGAGCATACAAATCTTAGGCATTTTTTTCTGAAATTTAGATCTAAGTATTTCTTTATCTTTGAGACCATTATGAATGGTATTAAGATTCTTTATCATGGTTCCAGTATTTTCGCTGTTAGCATACAGAAATGTGATGGAGTTGCGTGTATCCTGCAACCTTATTGATTTTGTTAATTAGTTCCAGGAGGGTTAATTTCTTTGTAGATTTTTTGGGACTTTCTGTGTAGACAACAATGTCATCTTTATGTAATCAGAGTGGTATTTCTTTCATTTTACTCAGCGTCTTTTTTCTTGCCATTTTCTTGTTCTTGACTACTTCAGTGTCTAGATCTTGCAGTACTACGGTGCATCTTATGAGAAAGTGGATATTATGGGCTGAATTGTGCAACGCAAAATTCACATGTGAATTCCTAACCCCCAGTACTTCAAAAGTTGACAGTATTTGAAAATTGACTTTTTAAAAAAATTATAGTAGACATACAATGTACAATAGTATGTTAGTTTCAGGTGTGCAGCATAGCGAGCCATTCAACCTTTTTAAGCCTTAAGAAGTCATCACACCAAGAAGTCTAGCAACCGTTTGCCACTGTGCATAGTTTTACGGTGTTATTGACTCTATCCACTTTGCTGCACATTACAAACCTATAACTTATTTGATAACTGGAAGTGTGCACTTCTTAATCTCCTTTCCTGCTTCCCCAACCAACCAGCCCCCATCCCTCTGGCAACCATCAGTGTGTCTCTGTATATATCACTTCATTTCTATTTCATTTCAGTTGTTGGTTGTTTTTCCAGATTCCAAATATAAGTGAAATCGTATGCTATTCGTCTTTCACTGTCTGACATATTTCACTTAAAATAATACTCTCTGTGTGCATCCATGTTGTTGCAAGTGACACAATTACAATATTGTATGACTAATGTTCCGTTGTCTATAATGTGCCATGCCATTTTAAACTATTCATCTATTGATGTACAGCTAGGTTGTTTCTCTATCTTAGCGAATGCTGCAATGAACATAGATGACTATATATCTTTTTGAATGGTACTTTTCATTTTCTACAATAAACACACAAAAGTGGAACTGCTGAGTTTTATGGTAGTTCTTTTTTAAAAAAAATTTTTGAGGAATCTCCACCCTGTTTTCAACAGATGCTACACTAATTTTATAACCTCAGCAACTCTCCACAAGGGTTTCCTTCGTCCACCTCCTTACCAACACTTTTTATCAATTATTTCTTCCAACCTCTGTGTTTATTGTTTTTCTTTTTAAAATCTGCCCTGGCTGGTATGGCTCAGATGGGGCCCCAGCCTGCGAACCAAAGCGTCTCCAGTTGGATCCCCAGTCAGAAGACATGCCTGGGTTGTGGGCCAGGTCCCCAGTAGGGGGCGCAGGAGACGCAACCACACATTGATGTTTCCCTCCCTCTCTTTTTCCCTCCCTTCCCCTCTCTAAAAAGAAACAAAAAAATCTTCAGGCCAAGATGGAGGCAAAGGTAGACACCTTGTGCCTCCTCACACAACCAAAAGGACAGCAACAGATTTAAAAACAACAAAGCAACCAGAAGTAACAGAAAATCAAACTGCATGGAAGTCCAAAAACCAAGGTGTTAAAGAAGAAACACTCACCCAGATCAGTAGGAGGGGCAGAGACGGGCAGCTGGGGGTAGAGGACTTGCAGCAAGGCAGCACCTGGTAGAGCGGGCAGTCCCACAATCACGTGCGGATAAACTGGGAGGAACAACTGGGGAGCAAGACTGACCACGCAACCCAGGGCTCCAGGGCAGGAAAGTAAAGCCTGAAACCTCTGACTGAAAACACCTGTGGGGGTTGAGGTGGCAGGAGAAACTCCCAGCCTCACAGGAGAGTTTGTTGGGGAGACCCACAAGGTCCTAGAACATACACAAACCCACTCACCTGGGAATCAGCAATCAGTACCAGAAAGGCCCAGTTTGCTTGTGGGTAGCCGGGGAAGTGAAAGTGGTTGAGAGCTGAACAAGTGGCACTATCCCCTCTCAGATCCCTCCCCAACATACAGTGCCACAACACAGTGACCTGGATTGCCCCACCCTGGTGAATACGTAAGGCTCTGGCCCTTACTACATAATAGGTGCATTGAGACAAAAAAAAAGGCTCAAAAGAAAGAACAGATTAAAGATCCAAAAAAAAAATACAACCAAGTGATGAAGAGATAGCCAACCAATCAGATGCACAGTTCAAAACACTGGTAATTAGGATGCTCACAGAATTGGTTGAGTATGGTCACCAAATACAAAAAAACGTTAAGGCTATGAAAAATGAAATAAAGGAAAATATATAGGGAGCCAACAGTCAAGGGAAGGAAACAAGGACTCAAATGATCGATTTGGAGCAGAAGGAAAAAAGAAACAGTCAACCAGAACAAGAAACAAGAATTCAAGAAAATGAGGAGAGGCTTAACAACCTCCAGGACAACCTCAAACATTCCAACATCTGAATCATAGGGGTGCCAGAAAAAGAAGAGGAAGAGCAAGAAATGGAAAACTTATTTGAAAACATAATGAAGGAGAACTTCCCCAATCTAGCAAAGGAAATAGACTTCTAGGAAGTCCAGGAAGCTCAGAGAGTCCCAAAAAAGTTGAACCCAAGGAGGAACACACCAAGGCACATCCTAATTACATTACCAAAGATGAAAGTTAAGAAGAGAATCTTAAAAGCAGCAAGAGAAAAGGAGACAGTTACCTACAAAGGAGTTCCTTTAAGACTATTGGCTGATTTCTCAAAAGAAACCTTACAGGCAAGAAGGGGCTGGAAAGTATTCAAAGTGATGAAAGGCGAGGACCTACATCCAAGATTACTTTGTCTAGCAAGGCTATCATTTAGAATGGAAGGGCAGATCAAGTGCTTCCCAGATAAGGTCAAGTTAAAGGAGTTCATCATCACCAAGCCCTGATTATATGAAATGTTAAAGGGATTTATCTAAGAAAAAGAAGATCAAAACTATGAACAGTAAAATGACAACAAACTCACAGCTATCAACAACTGAACCTAACAACAAAAACAAACGAAGCAAACAGCTAGAACAGGAACAGAATCACAGAAATGGAGATCACAGGAAGAGTTTTCAGTGAGGAGGGAGAATGGGGGAAAGGTACAGAGAATAAGTAGCATAAATGGCAGGTAGAAAATAGACAAGGGGAGGTTAACCATTGTATGGGAAATGGAGAAGCCAAAGAACTTATATATATGACCTACAGACATGAACTAAGGGAAGGCATGCGGGTGGGAGGGAGCGTGCAAGGTGGGGACAATAAAGGGGGGGAATGGGACAACTGTAATAGCATAATCAATAAAATATATTTTAAAAATATAAAAATATTAAAATCATTTTTATCATTATTGTATTACAGTTGTCCCAATTTCCCCCTTTGTCTTTTTCCACCCCACTTATTTTTTTTTATAATAAGCATTTTGAAAAGTATGAGGTGATATCTCATTGTGGTTTTCATTTGCATTTCCCTGTTGATAAGTGGTTTTGAGCATCTTTCCGTGTGTTTGTTGGCCATCGCTATGTTCTCTTTGGAGAAATGTCTATTCAGGATCTCTGAACATTGTTCATTTGGATTATTTGTTTGTTTGATGTCCAGTTGTATGAGTTCTTTATTTATTTTAGATATTAACCCTGATGATACGTGTCATTGGAGAATATCTTCTCTCATCCCATAGGTTGTCTTTTCATCTTGTCAATGATTTCGTTCGCTGCATAAAAGCTTTTAGATTCTATGTAGTCTCATTCATTTGTCTTTGCTTTTGTTGAGTTTGCACAAAGAAATGTACACAAAAATTATTGCTAAGAGTTATAACGCTCAAAAAGGTTGCGATGTTCTGTTCTAGAAGTTTTATGGTTTTAGGTCTTAAACTTAAGTCTTTATCCCATTTTGAGTTTATTATTGTATATAGTGTAAGAAAGTGGTCTGGTTTTTCCATATGTAGCTGCTCAGTTTTTCCAAAATCATTTATTGAAGAGAAGGTTTTGTTCTTATTGTTCATTATTGCCCACTCTTTTTCATAGATTAATTGACCATATAAGGGCGTGCTTATCTCTGGGCTCTTTATTCTGTTCCACTGATCTGTGTGTCTGTTTTTGTTCCAGTAGCATCTTGTTTTGATTATTTACGCCCTGTAGTATAGTTTGAAATAAGGGAGCTTGATTCCTTTACCTTTGCTCTTACCTGTCTCTCTTTCTTGCTATCTATATGTGTGTGTGTGTGTGTGTGTGTGTGTGTGTATGCATGTGTATATATGTGTATGTGTGTATAGTTATGTTCCTATATACATTTTAGGATTATTTCTTCTAGATATGTGAAGCATGTCATTGGTATGTTGATAGAGATTGCATTGAATCCATAGATTTATTTGAGCAGTATGGACATTTAACAATACTAATTTCTTATCCTCCATGAGCATGGTATATCTTTCCATTTTTTGTGTGTTTGTTCAATTTATTTCAGCAACACTGTATTCTTTTTAGAGTGCAGGTGTTTTTGTACTTGGTTAAGTTCATTCCTAGGTATTTTATTCATGTTTATGAAATTCTAAGAGCTTGTTTTCTTAATTTTGTTTTCTGATAGTTCATTATCTGTGTGTAGAAACACAACATACTTCTGGTTTTTATTTATTTTAAATAAATGTATTGGGGTGACCCTGGTTGACAATATTATACAGCTTCCAGGTGCACAATTTCCTAGCACACCCTCTGTACACTGTAGTGTGTGCTCACCGTCCCAAGTCAGGTCCCCTTCCATCACCATCTACCCCCCCATACCATTTGCCCATCAACCCACCCACCCACTTCCCAGCAATCATCACACTGTTGTCCATGTCCGTGAGTCCTTTTTCCTCCATCTCTCCACCCACAAACCCTGTTTCATCTGTCATCCTGCTCTCCATCTATGAGTCTGTCCCCATTTTCCTTGTGAGCTCAGTGTGTTCATTAGACTATACATATGTGTGAGATCGTATGGTACTTGTCTTTCTCCAACTGGCTTCTGTCACTTAGCATAATGTTCTGCAGGTCCATCCGTGCTGTTGCAAAGGCTACTATTTCCTTCTTATTATGGCTGAGTAGGATTCCATTGTGCAAAACGTACCACGAAGTTTTGATCCCCTCATCTACTGAAGACGCTTGGGCTGCTTCCAAGTCTTGGCAATTATAAACAATGCTGCAATGAATATAAGGGTGTGTTTACTCTTTTTCATTGGTGTTTCAGGATTCTTAGTGGAAACAGAACACATACCCTGTTAGTGGGAATGTAAACTGCTCCAACCACTGTGGGAAGCAATATGGAGGTTCCTCAAAAATTAAAAATATATCTACCACATGATTCAGCAATTCCACTAGGGCATGTTTATCCAGAGCAAATGAAAACAATATTTCAAAAAGATATATGCATTCCCATGTTTATCGCCGCATTATTCACAATAGCCAATAAATGGAAACTACTAAGTGTCCATCAATGGATGAATGGATTAAAAAGAATGTAGTACCTATGAGGGGGGACCATCCAAAAAACGGAATTTATTTATAAAATAGTGTGTATGCACTGTTTCATGTTTAAACTTCAATCACCTTCAAAGGACGCTCCATTTGATGCAAGACACCTATTGAGATGTTTTTCTACTGCTCAAAACAGTGTTTGAACTTGTCAGTTTTGATGCTTTTTAGTGCGTCTCTTGTTTTTTGTTTCCCCTTTCCCGCATAGGCAAAACATTTCCCTTTGAGGACTATTTTTATCTGGGGAAACGAAAAATCGCTGGGGGTGAGATCAGGTGAATAGGCACAGTGGGACACGGCGTGGGGCACCCCGATTTTGGTTAAAAACTGCTGAACACTCAGTGCAGTGTGGGCAGAAGCATTCATAAATCACCCACCATGAAATGGGCCAATGCGTTGAGTCTTGCCAAAAAATTCGCTGATGCTGAATGCAGCCTCTCACAACAACACCAGCTGGCACACTGATGCAGATGAGTTCCTAGAATACTCACCTAGCAGGGGAAGCCTGTCCCATAAGGGGCCTGCCCTCCAGAAGATAATTCTGGTGTTTTGGGGCCCCCTCCCATATACACAACAGAATAATGTTCAGCTATGAGAAAGGACAATTTCTTGCTATTGGGAACAGCATGGATGGACCTTGAGCACATTATGCTAAGTGAGATTTTCCAAACAAAGAAACACAAGTACTGTATGATAGCACTCATACATGACATCTAAAAAGTCAAACTCATAAAAAACAGAGAGTAAAATTGTGGTTACCAGGGATGAGTGGCAGAGAGAGAAAATTGATGATGTTTAATAGTACAAACTTGCAATAAGTGATAAATACACCATAGAGATGTGATGTACAGTACAATGAATATAGAGAATGATATTGTATTATAATTATATATAGTGATAATACTACTACAAAGGCAGTCATATTTTAATATGTAAATATATCAAACTAACACTTTTTGTACTTTAAATCTCCTCAATGTTATATGTCAAATATATTCAATAATTTAAAAACACAAAAGCTAAGCCTTGGCTGATGTAGCTCAGGGGATTGAGCACCGGCCTGTGAATCAAGGGGTTGCCAGTTCTATTCCCAGTCAGGGCACATGCCTGGGTTGTGGGCCGGGTCTCCAGGTGGGGGCACACGAGACGCAGCCACACATTGATGTTTCTCTCTCTCCTCCCCTTCCCCTCTGTCTAAAATCAAATAAATAAAATATTTTTAAAAATTTTAAAAAAACACAAAAGCTAGAAATGATAAAAAATAAGTACCGATGGGGAACAAGGACCATATTTAATACACCTGCCTACCCAAGATTTAGTAACAGCAACAACAACACCAGTAATAATAATGCTAAAACCATCAACAGTACAAAATATAGTGACAAATAATTTTTTTTGCCTGCTATATGCCAAATATTCTTTTAATCACTTTGTGCATATTAACTCAATTCCCAAAACAGTATTATTGTCATTATTTCAAAGATGAGAGAAATAAGGCACACACAAGTTAATTTTTCAAAGTTACGTAACTCATCGGTCACAGAGGTAGGCATTCTGGATTGATGCTTTATCTGTTTCTAGACTATGGTACAATGTGTGTTACGAAGTGCATAAGGTATAGGAGAAAATATAGCTTCCCTTAGCTGTTTTCTAATGTTATAGCTTATAAAAGCCAGAAATAGCCTGGCTGGCGTAGCTCAGTGGATTGAGCGCGGGCTGGGAACCAAAGCGTCCCAGGTTCGATTCCCAGCCAGGGTACATTCCTGGGTTGCAGGCCAGAACCCCCAGCAACCACACATTGATGTCTCTCTCTCTCTCTCTCTCTCTCTCTCTCTCCCCCCTCCCTTCCCGCTCTCAAAAAAATAAATAAATAAAATCTTAAAAAAAAAAAGCCAGAAATAGGATCCCCTGAGCATTCAGCTTTGAAGTTTAGTATTCACACTGACATTCCTAGTTGCATCAAACAAAATAATGACTGAATGATAACCTGATCGATTGTGATAATCTAATCAATGGTAGTTAATAGTGTTTTCTGCTAAATTAAAGTATATAAAGGGGGCTTTAACCTGTAGTGTGAAAAGTAGGAACTTTCAAGACACTTAAAAAAACATTATTCATTCACTCTTTTAACGTATAACATCATACACCTAATAAAGAGATGTCTGTATGGCCTGGGAAATTGCAAAAGAATATTAATAAAGTCTGCAATTCCATGCTGTCAGGGAATAAACATTTCAGTTTGGGAATGGTGGTTTGAGGCATGTACACCCCATTCCAACACAGGCATCTGTAAAGTCAAATCTCTCTCTGTGAAATTAATGAGCTGCTTTCACATTTTATGCAGGCTGTATTAATTTCAGGATCCCACTTCCTAGCTCCCTCATGTAATTTCTGTGAAGTGTACAATGAAGATCTGTGTCAGGGATTAAATACATTGAGGGAGAAGAAAGTCTATTTGAGTGAATATTAAAACGCACTGTGGGAACAGGAAGCCACGATGTTTGCTCACTGGCTGAATGTCTGTGGCTGTGCTGACTGGCACACACAGAGCCGCATAGTCTAGCTGCGGGGCCAGGGGGCAGGCAGCAGAGCTCTGAAATATTGGTTATTCCTATTGCCACGATTGCACAGAGAACGAGAGTAGTGTGCCAGTGAGCTACAATGAGACTCTCAAGAATGACTCAGGTGCCATGTATACAGAGAAAGTCAAACGTGCCACATGGAAAAGTAAAAATATGCAAATCATGGGTCATAAAAAGGTACATCTGAAATTATATAATCTTATTAACCAATATCACCCCCACAATTTAATTTTTTAAAAAAGTAAAAAATCAAGCCCTAGCTGGCATAGCTCAGTGGATTGAGCGTGGGCTGCGAACCAAAGCATCGCAGGTTCGATTCCCGGTCAGGGCACATGCCTGGGTTGCAGGCCACGGCCCCCAGCAACCGCACATTGATGTTTCTCTCTCTCTCTCTTTCTCCCTCCCTTCCCTTTCTAAAAATAAATAAATAAAATCTTTAAAAAATGATATAAAAAGTAAAAAATCTATTTTATTTATTTTTCTTATTAACTCTTGTTTCCCCCCCATTATTGGATACTACCCTTATAACCACCCCCACCAATCGCCACACTGTTGTCCGTGTCCACAAGTCTTTTTTCTTTTTTGCTCACTTCCTGCACCCTCTAACCGCCCCCCACTAGCTGTCAATCTGCTCTCCATCTATGAGTCGGTCTCTATTGTGCTTGTTAGTTCAGTTCGTTCATTAGATCCCACATATGAGTGAAATCAGATGGTGTTTGTCTTTCTCTGACTGGCTTATTGCACTTAGCATAATGTTCTCCAGGTCCATTCATACTATTGCAAAGGGTAACGCTTTCCTTTTTTACGGCCAAGTAGTATTCCGTTGTGTAAATGTTCCACAGCCGTTTTATCTACTCATCTACAAGATAGGGCTGCTTCCATATCTTGGCTATTATAAAATATGCTGCAACAAACAAGGGGTGCTTCTGTTCTTCCAAATTAGTGTTTTGGGTACCTTTGGATATGTTACCAAAAGTGGAATCCTTCAGTCAAAAGGCAGTTCCATTTTTAATTTTTTGAGGTAACTCTACACTGTTTTCCACGGTGGCTGCCCCAGTCTGCATTCCCCCCAACAGTGCTAATGGGTTCCCCTTTCTCCACATCCTCACCAGCACTTGCTGTTTGTGGATTTACTGAGGATAGCCATTCTGTCAGCTGTGAGATGGTACCTCATTGTGGTTTTAATTTGCATCTCTCTGATGATTACTGACACTGAGCATCTTTTCATATGCCAATTGGCCATCTGCATGGCCTCTTTGGAGAAGTGTCTATTCATGTCCTTTGGCCATCTTTTAATTAGATTGTTTATTTTTTGGTGTTGAGCAATGTGGGTTATTTATACATTTTGGCTATTTTTAAATCGATTTTTATTTTCCGTTTTGTTTATCATAATGAAGTTTATTGATTCAAATATAGTAGAAACTTCAGGTAGTCGCTATAAGGTTAATATCAATAAGAAATTTACTTTAATTAGAAATCTATCAAGAGATATAAAATTAAATATTTATAGAAGAGTATCAAAGCCAAATTGTTTGGAAGGTATTTTCACAATGGGCATTAATTTCCCCTAAGTTTCTTGTCCAGTACATAATTGGAAACTTAGTCAATTTTCACGTAATTAAAGGTTTAAGTCGAATGATCATTAAAAGGTGAGCAAATGTACTAAGTGCATTTTTTCAACATTTATCTGTAAACAAGGTCGTTTTCTTGGACTTAAAAGTATCAAATAAAATTTTCACCCCATGTTTCTGATATATAAATTTTCAAAGTATAGTATTGTCTGGTTAATTTACATTATATCTTTAATTTATGATAGTTATAATATCCTTACATACCCATTCTAATACATTTTCTCCATCCTTACCTGCCAACAAGCACATTGTCCAGCAATGCCCACGTCGCTTGTATGGAAACTGAAGGATACAATTCTTTTATTCAACTAGGTTGTGGCATTCAATTTCCTGAACGATTGATTTTAGTATTATTTCTACTTCTCCATTATTTCCCTCCAGGACTCAATTATATGCATTTTATCCTCAGGAGTGAATTATGTTTAGCTGGTCTTGGGAATGGTGTGAACAAATCTGTGAAAACAATTTTTATAGGCATTTACTTTCATTTGTAAATATTAAATACACTCATACATTCAATATGATATGACTACATGTTTTTTCTGTATGCTATTAAATATCTTGATCTTTTTTTTTTAGATTTTATTTATTTATTTATTTATTTATTTATTTTTAGAGAGGGAAGGGAGGAAGGGGGAGAGAGAGAGAGAGATTCAATGTGCAGTTGCTGGGGGTTCTGGCCTGCAACCCATGAATGTACCCTGGCTGGGAATCGAACCTGGGACACTTTGGTCCCCAGCCCGCGCTCAATCCACTGAGCTACGCCAGCCAGGGCAAATATCTTGATCTTGGTGGTATTTCTACCTCTCACTAACATACCATTATTTAAAATATGATTTGAAACAAATTTATTATTATTATTATTATTATTATTTTATATGTTGGTGGCTGCAACTGAAATTTATTGTAGGAAAATTAGCTCTGTATTGAGAATGTATCACAAATATATTTCAAAATATGATTTCTGGAAGCTTGAGTCTCTGCATTTTACATATTTGCAGTAAAAATATATCAATTCTCACTTGTTAAAGCGCAATACTTTATGCATTCCAAAGATGTCATTGAGGAGGGAAAGCAGTCTGATGCTTGCAGAAACATTTGCATTTATCTATATGAGCACGAAATCAACTTTTGACATATGTGACCGTTTGATACGCCGTGCATGTTTCAATTAGTTTCAAAAAGTTAAACATTTTCAATGTTTATGTATATCGGATGTTTCTAAGAAGTGATAAGCACAAGCAATTGCTTACAGTATAAAATGGCAAGGTAAGTGGCTGTGACAAGACAACATGCCTCAAAAAGCTTTTGTTTATTCATGGAAAGACACAAATTACACGTGAGGCAATTTAACTGTAGACATGAGAAATAATGTAACCATATACCACAAATATAATACTTTTGCCACCTCTAACCCATAACCTAGTTACAATCAAATTGGGGACAAAAATCCTATCTTTTGAGACGGCCAAACTGCTTCTTTATCTACTGCATTGTGTGACTCGTTCCAATCCCCTGCGTCCCCATCCCCAAAATGTGCATACCAGTGCTGATTTCCAAAGGTTATGTTGAACGCTAAATGATATAATGCTTGAAAACAAGCTTAGCACAATGGTTGGTATGTAAGTATTTCCTCTTTCCTTCCTTTACAATTCAAAGACAATGTCTGTTAAATTAATTGAGAAAAACAAAGCAAAAAAGGACGAAATACATTATTTTAAAAACACAATGAAAAGTAACCTCTGAGGTATAATTACGAAATCTCTCATGATGCTAACCAGTTTGGCCTCTTAGCAAAACTATATTTCTGGTTCTAGATCTATCCTTAGGGAATATGAAAAAAAACACGACAAAAAAAAAACAGAAACTAGGGAAAGACTCCAGATTTATTCATTTGGGTGAAGAGAAGGATGTAAAGCCTTTAACAAAAAGGACAATGACCTTTGGATTCCAGGCTCCTTTAATGGGGAAAAAGTATAAATGTCTTCAGTTGAAAGTAGAGGGATCTCACGGAAGTTATTCAATAGTAAAACAGGGGACGTAAGTAAATACTATTAAGGTATAATTTCAAAAAAGGTAAAAAATGAATCTCTTACAAATATACCATGAACATATATCAGATATTTTCTTTTCTTTTTTTAAAAAAGATTTTGTTTATTTATTTTTAGAGAGGGAAGGGAGGGAGATAGAGAGAGAGAGAGAAACATCCATGTGTGGTTGCTGGGGGTTATAGCCTGCAACCCCAGGCATGTGCCCTGACTGGGAATCGAACCTGCGACACTTTGGTTCGCAGCCCGCGCTCCATCCACTGAGCTACGCCAGCCAGGGCAGATATTTTCTTGAATCTATTGATTAATTGGACAACCAGTGTAAGGTTAAAAACATTTCAAAAAGTAGTTGAAAACTTAGAAATTTATAAGTAATATTAGGATAAGATTTGTTGGTTATATAAAAATGGATTAATGGGAGTGGGTAACAGGTGAAAGAAGGGCAAGGAGCAGCAAAGGAACACGAATAGAGGGTTCATGGGCACAGACAATGGAGAGGATGGACTGTGGGAGTGGGAGGGGGCGGGGCAGGGGAGAACAAGGGGGTGGGGGGAAGGCCGGACAACTGTAACTGAACAACAATAAAAAATAAATAAATAAAAACTCTTCTTGGAAGCCCTGGCTGGTGTAGCTCAGTGGATTGAGCACGGGCTGGGAACCAAAGTGTCCCAGGTTCGATTCCCAGCCAGGGTACATTCATGGGTTGCAGGCCAGAACCCCCAGCAACCGCACATGGATGTTTCTCTCTCTCTCTCTCTCTCTCCCTCCCTCCCTCCCTCCTTCCCTCCCTTCCCTCTCTAAAAATAAATAAATAAAATCTTAAAAAAAAAAACCCTCCTCTTGGGCGCTTGATTTTTCCATAGGAACTTTTAGAAATTGTAACCACTTTCCCTCAGAAGCAATACAATAGGAATGCTGCTAAGTTTATATGAAATTTAGATGGAGTAAGATTGCATTTTAATGAAATCGTGTTGATGTCCTATAATTTATGTAGAACCTGCTCTATGAACTTCAATAAAACCTTTTCTTTATGGCTTGAAAAAAAATGTCTTAATGTCCAAGAGGCCATCGAATATAATATTTTTCATCATATCGAAATGATTTCTATTTCTATGAAACAAAAAATCGATGTGAACATAGAACTTGACTGAGTCTGGAAACTTGAATCAATAGTCAACAAGGAATGCAACTGAGGATATTCCCCCAGGGAGCCGTAGTTGGCCTGCGCCTCCGTATGTCATTAAATGGTTATGTTGTCAAATCTTTTCTGCGCCCCTCCCAAGTTTTGAAAGATTGTTCTAATGGTATTGAAAGAATCATCACTCACAGAAAACAATATGAAGTTCTCATTGTAGTCTTAATTTTAAAATGCTTTATTCTTTAGCTTTTTAAAACACTTATTCAAGCCCTGGCTGGCGTAGCTCAGTGGATTGAGCACGGGTTGCGAACCAAAGTGTCGCAGGTTCGATTCCCAGCCAGGGTACATGCCTGGGTTGCAAGCCATAACCCCCAGCAACCGCACATGGATGTTTCTCTCTCTCTCTCTCTCTCCCTCCCTTCCCTCTCTAAAAAATAAATAAATAAAATATTAAAAAAATACTTATTTAGTGTGACCTGGAGAGATAAACATTGTATTTAGAATCATTGTTTTATTTCTATTATTACTCTTAGTCTAGAACAGGCATTATGCATTAATTAAGGAAAGAGGAAACAGTATATAGCATTAATAAATAAGATACAATTAGTTACACTATTAATAATGGCAATGGCATCGCTCGGTGGTCTCAGCTGGATCAATATGTTTCTTAGACGTAAATAGGGATGTGTCTGCAAACTAAAAATACTCAAGACAAAAGACCATGAGTTATGTCACCAATGACACACAAAAGAACAATAAT
Source organism: Phyllostomus discolor (assembly GCF_004126475.2). NCBI lineage: Eukaryota > Metazoa > Chordata > Mammalia > Chiroptera > Phyllostomidae > Phyllostomus > Phyllostomus discolor. Next base: position 104,686,982 of record NC_050198.1, read on the forward strand.
ATCCCCTTATGAAAACCATCTATTGAACAAATAATACATATACCAGTCACTATTGCGCACAAAATTGATTAATGAAATCATCATAGCAACTCTTCAGAGTACAAATTATTATCTGTAATTAAAACATAATTAATGCTAATTGGAAACTGTCAACAAAGTTCTTTGCACCTGTCAGCAGGAGTGCCCAATCTGAGGCGCACACGAAGGAGAAACTTTATTTAGGTACGGAGTTTGTGAAGCAGGAAAATGCAGCCTCTGGTTGAAACCCCAAGTACTCTCCTTTGAGACAAAGTATTTTTATAGAAAGTTCACACCCTGGTTCTGTATGTTCCAGTTTTATGCAAATGAGGAATCCAAATTTGCACAGTTTGATTGATCCAGATAATGCTGTCCTCAGTATTTGGAATTACATGTGCTGATTGGTTGTTATGGGGCTGTTCTGATTGGTCAGTAAAGATGTAAATGAGGCGATAGCTATGTGTTCTGATTGATCAGGGCCAGTCTCAACCCATTAGTTGAAAGATGATTCCAGAAACTTCTTTATAAGGGTCAACTCAGAAGGCAAAAGAAGCACAGCTCAGCAACCTAAAAATTCAGAGTGTAACTTTTCCTTGAGATGTGAGGCTGCTGTACCCTGGTTATGAATTTGAACCCAACCAACCAAAAAGAGTCCTTCTTGGTGAGTATATTTCTTCAGCGGATCTACAAAAGTTACTACCTACTGGAACTGTTCTTAATTATTTCCATTTTTAATCGATTCCACTTGGTTTTCAAAAAATACTGTGAAGTAGATATTATTACTATTTCTACTTTAAACGCTCAGAAAACAGACTATTAGACTCATTAAATACCAGATAAGGAAACAGAACTGGAAAGCGGTGTCAATAGCCTTATGCCGCTTTCTTTAAACTTTCTTTAAAAATTCAAAGAAGCCATAGTATCATCCAAGCTGTATACTTGATTCCTTTACGAACAATGATTTTCAACAATGGAGCCATATAACCACACAACCTGATCATGACCCAAACTGAAAAAATCAAAATCTGAAGGGTTGCAGTTTTGCAACTGCATTCTTTTAAATTAAACTTATTAGGGCAGTACTGGTTAATAACATTATATAACTTTCAGGCGCGCAATTTTATGATAACGTCATCTATATGTCGCATTCTGTACTCACCACCCAGTCTAGTCTCCCTTTGTCACCACATGTGGCAATTGTATTTTTAAAAACACTGAGTGCATTAATCAGGTTTTAGATTTTTCCAGATGAGTAGCATGGAATGAGAAAGAGTCGAGGTAATGAAGACAGATTTGGTGCAAACTATGCATAGCCAGGTCGAGAAATCTTTAACACTGCATAGTATGATGCAGCCAGTGGAACTTTAAAATCTAGCAAACACCAGGGTCGAACCCTAGCGCAATTAAATCAAAACTGGACAATCGTCCCACAGCAGATTCCGAAGCGCAGCCAGGATTGGCAATCACTGCCTTCCAGCTTCCTTCCAACACTCATGCTCAAAAGCCTTCATTGTTTTCCCCAGTGACATAACTTCAGTTAAGTTTTGGGGGAGTCAGAGGTTATATGCAGGCCTTTGGCTGCCTGCACATCCGCGCTCCATCCCCCATGTTGTTGAAGGGTCAACTGTACTTTTATACATTTAAACCCACAAATTCTCACACCATAGGCCCTCTGTTTTCAAGTCAGATTGACTTGAAATTGACCCCAATGCAAACGCACCTTTAAAATCCCTGCAGTTGGGAACCACCCTGCCCGGTATCAGAAGCTGAAACCCCCGCCTAGGCTAAGGCTAAGGGAACGCCCTTGGAACCCTAAGCCAGCAAGGAGACAAAAGCTTATCTCCCTGGCAGGATTGCTGCTTCTGCTGCTTCATTCATAACTGAACCCCAAAGCTTGGTCGGTTAGCCAAAGACGGGTAAGATTCCCCAAGGGGGGGATGACCTAAGACAGGCACGATCACTTTGGGAGGCCCCCCAAAAGAAGGACTTGGGGGGCTGCAGCAAAAGGGGGTGATGGACCCTCACTCCTCAGCTTTGACATAGCCTGAGTTCTCATCGTCTGGGAGAAAATCTCCTTATCTCTTGGTTACATAAGAATTTTATATGTAAAATGTAAAGTACATTTTCTTTTATGTCCCTTGCTCTAGGGGCCATATCAGTGAAAACTTTGCTGCATGAAATATTTGAGATTTTCCTGCCTATTTTCTCCAACAGGACGTTTATGGTGTCATGACTTATATTTAAATCTTTTATCCACCTTGAATTTATTTTTGTGTATGGTGTAAGCTGGTGCTTGAGTTTCATGTTTTAGCATGTAGCTGTACATGCTAGCACGAGTGATCTCCCAGCACTATTTGTTGAAGAGGCTATTTTACTCCATTTTATGCTCCTGCCCCCTTTGTCAAATATTAATTGACCATAGAGACATGGGTTTATTTCTGGGCTCTCTATTCTGTTCCATTGGTCTGTGTGTCTGTTCTTATGCCAGTACCAGACTGTTTTGATTACAGTGGGCTTATAATACAGTTTTTTTTTAAAGATTTTACTTATTTATTTTTAGAGAGGGAAGGGAAGGGGGGAGAGAGAGAGAGAGAGAGAGAGAGAGAGAGAGAGAGAAACATCAATGTGGGGTTGCTGGGGGTTATGGCCTGCAACCCAGGCATGTACCCTGGCTGGGAATTGACCCTGGGACACTTTGGTTCCCAGCCCGTGCTCAATCCACTGAGCTATGCCAGCCAGGGCTGGCTTATAATACCGTTTGATGTCATGTATTGTGAGCCCTCCTATTTTCTTCTTCTTCCTCAAAATTGCTACGGCTATTCAGGGTCATTTACAGTTCCATATAAATTTTTGAAATGTTTGATCTGTGGCTTTGAAATATGTCATTGATTTTTTTTAAGATTTTATTTATTTATTTTTAGAGAGGGAAGCGGAGGGAGAGAGAGAGAGAGAGAGAGAACGAGAGAGAGAGAAACACCAATGTGCTGTTGCTGGGGGTTATGGCCTGCAACCCAGGCATGTACCCTGGCTGGGAATCAAACCTGGGACACTTTGGTTCCCAGCCCGCACTCAATCCACTGAGCTACGCCAGCCAGGGGAAATATGTCATTGATATTTTGATAGGGATTGCATTGAATCTATAAATTGCTTTGGGAAATATGGACATTTTGATGATGTTAATTCTTCCAATCTGTGAACACGGTACATGTTTCCATTCATTTGTGTCTTCCTTGATTTCTTTCCTCAGTGTTGTATAGTTTTCTGAGCAGAAGTCTCTTACCTCCTTGGTTAGGTTTATTCCTAGGTACTTTGTTTTTCCTGTTGCTATAGCAAATGAGATTTTTTTCCTGATTTCTGTTTCTGATACTTCATTGAGTGGATCATAAAAACTATGGTACATTTAGACAATGGAACACTATGGAGCAGTAAGAAAGAAGGAGCTCCTACCTTTGCGACAGCATGGATGGATCTGGAGAGCATTATGCTAAGTGCAATAAGCCAGGTGGCAAAAGAAAAATACCATATGATCTCACCTATAAGTGGAACCTAATCAACAAAAACAAGCAAGCAAGCAAAATATAACCAGAGACATTGAAGTAAAGAACAAAGTGACAGTAACCAGGGTGGGGTGGATAATGGGAAAAGAAGGACAAAGGTCATCAAGGAAGATGTGTATAAGATAAAGCCAATGAGAGGATAGGATGGAGGGTGGGAGGCGGGGGTGGGTGGGGCAGGGGAGAGTGGTGGGGGGGAAAAACGGGTACAACTATACATGAAAAATAATAAAGAGTTTGCATATAAAGTATAAAATACCTGCTGAAACAAGTTAGAAGCTCCTCAAACGTGTCTGGTGCACAAAAATAAACACGCTTTTAAGCCAAATAAAAAGGACACTGATGTGTTTAATCTCATTGTTATGCTAGGTCTCTCAGTCACCCTGGATCAGCGTTGGCTTGTGGCTGGCTTCTTCAGCAGGATGTTCCCGGTGTGCGCCCTTTTATGTGGCATTGAAAAGAGGAAAAACAAGAGGAAGGCAGCCACGGGGAAAGAGCTAAGCTCGAGAAAAGCATGATTTCATTTTTTATGCCAGAATGATTAAAGTGAGTCTTTCATCGTCCCAAGTGGAGTCCTGTTTAGATTGTTGAAGAATGAAGGCGAACGGGTTTCCAGGGGCCCGTGTGACCCAGGGGGAGGGGCTGTGTGTCTCGCTGCAAACCTCACACAAAATCCGATGAACTTTCCAGGGCCCAGCCTTGATTCCACAGGAGTGTGTCCTTCTAGTTTGCTATTTATAAAAACAAAAAGGTGTCAAGGCTCAATAAATTCACTTCATCAAAGCGCACAATCATGGATCTGTGATTAATTGTATTTTGTCGTGGATCTCACAAAGCTCTTACCAAATGAATAGCTTATTCTGTTATAATAATTCAGCTCTGGTTTTCTCTGTCATAGGGGCAGGGGAACTGAACAAGTAATGGACAATGAGGAAATAATTCAATTATGATGAACAATACGCGGTTATATTTTCAAATTACCCCAGCAACAGCACACTTGCTTTTGTTTCAAAGACTTGGTATTCCATAAGAAAGAGCTACTATCAAACCTGTAAAACTGTAGAGTATGTATTGTATAATATTGTAATTGTTATGGAGTTCCCTTTTGACTGTTAATTCTATACCTCCTAAACTTATCAGTAGAAATAAAAATGACAAGATATAAACATGGATTCCAATTTTAATTATATCAATTAAAAGAGTGATACTAAACCGAAATAAAGCAAAACATTTTTGTCTGTAAGAGTACTACTTTTCTGGGAGGAAGTACCTTTATATTTTCTCTTTGTTGCAGTCTAATGAATCCTATTTTATTTTCATTGTTTTTAATTTGTTATTGTGATCCTAGTACAGGTGTCCCGATTTCCCCCGTGTCCTCCTCCGCCCAGCCCCACCCCCTGCTCCCACACTTCATCCCCACACTGTGGCCCACGTCCATGGGTCATTGAGACATGTCGTTTGTCTGGTCCCTTCCCCTTCTGTCCACCATTATCTCCCTCCCCCTCCCCTCCGGTCACTGTCAGTCTGTTCCATGTTTCCATATCTGTGGTTCTGTTTTTCTTACTTTATTTTGCTCATTATATTCCTCTTACAAGGGAGATTATGTGATATTTGTCTTTCACCACCTGGCTTATTTCGCTCAGCATAATGCTCTCCAGCTCCCTCCATGCTGTCACAAAGGGTAGGAGCTCCTTCCTTCTTTCTGCTGCGTAGAATTCCATTGTGTAAATGTAACACAGTTTTTTGATCCACTCATTTACTGATGGGCACCTAGGTTTTTTCCAGCACTTGGCTATTGTAAATTGTGCTGCTATGAACATTGGGGTGCATAGGATCTTTTGGATTGGTGTTTCAGGGTTCTTAGGGTATAATCCCAGCAGCAGAATGGCTAGGTCAAAAAGCAGTCCCATCTTTAGTTATTTGAGGAGATTCCAAATGGCGTTAGGAGAACTGGAATGGAACATGCCCTCCCCGCAATGAAACCAGATCACTAACTTATACCATACGCCAGAAAAAAACTCAAAATGGATAAAAGACTTAAATATAAGTCACGATAGCAGAAAAGCCCTAGAGGAGGACATAGGCAGGAAAACCTCAGATACTCCATGCAGCAATCTTTTAATCGATATGTCTCTTAGAGCAAGGGACATAAAGGAAAGAATAAACAAAGGGGACTACATCAAATTAAAAAGCTTCCGCACGGCTAAAGAAACCATCAGCAAAATGAACAGGGAACCGGCCGTATGGGAAAACATATTTGCCAATGATACTTGTGACGTTTTAAACAATAGAGGCAACAAATGAAAACCACCATAAACTCATTAGAAGTTCGCTCAGAACTGCAGATGACTGATGGATAAGGGCAATAGCCAATATCGGACCAGAGCAACTTGCTACTGGCTTCCATGTTCTAAATAGCATTTATGTTGAAACACTCTAAAAGTAGCAGACCGAAGGAAGTGCAGTATATTAAAACCAAATAAAATTTATTTCCTATCTGTTGTGAGGGCAAAATAAACAACACGAGGTGACTAAAAGAAAAAGTCCTTTGCAATTTCATTAACTGAAAAACTAGTGTTTCATTACTTTAGGTCAGGATTCAGAACCTCATATTTCAAAAATCCGGTGTAGAATCTAATTATCCCTAAGTTTGAATAGTCTGACCTTGAAGGAGTAACACTTATGAAATAAGCTATTCAATTTGCAACACACTTATATTTTATAATTATAGCTATCATGGAGTTCCTTTCAATGTGTCTCATGAAAACCTACGGTGGAAAACTGGTCCCCACCCCCTGTGATTTAAAGTGGTTATATCAGTAAATGATGGCACTCAGGTTCACATAGATGATGGTTATGTGCTATACAAGCCAGTGAATTTTTACATCAAGCCTATTTACTGATACTTTTTGACCCCTAAAGTATTGTTTCTCTCTAGAAATCAGTTGTCAAACTGAGGCATGTTTATAAATTCATATAAACACATGTTTATACATATGTAAGCTGTGTTATAAGCTGTGCTTTGTGTATCATCATGGAAATTTTTTTTTTCATATTTCTAATTGAATAACTCTGTCATTTCTTCGTTCCAACAGTTATCCTTTGAAATCAACAAAGTCCTAAGCACAAACCAAAAATATGCGAGTTTGACAAAGCATCCCCATGAACTCTAAAGAGACGATCCTAATGTCAAAACTTAGGCAGAAAGCGCTAGATAAAATTCCCCCAGGATCAACAATTGCACAGCTATCTGTCAACCAAAACAGCTCTGGCAGAGCTCTGGAGCCTACTTAGAGCACATCAGGAGCACAGTGGAACAAACAAACTTGAAGATAATTGCACAAAAAGGGAGGGGCGCACAGCTTCATCTTGCCTCCCCGAGTGTGCATCGCTCGCCAACTAGAGGAAACCCCCAGGCCAGAATGCCTTTCTCTCCCTGGAACTCCGTGAGCAGCGGGATCCACGTGGAATTCACCCCATCCAGAAACGTGCAAAGCTGAGGCATACAGAGATGGCCCAAAAACGAGGAAGAGAAGTGGGGTCAATCGGTATCAGTCCCTTTTTGGGGGGTGACCACATTTCCTAGTCACTGGCTTTGCCAGCAACTTCAGCAGTTTCACCGCAGAAAATGACCGTCAGCAGCCCAGCTGCTACGCACGCCCCATAGATCTTGTGTTTCTTCCCCACAGGTATTTGCACTTGCTGGTGCAAGATGTCTGATGTGCTCTCCGCTGCTTGCACACGCCTGCAGACAAGTCTAGGACCTGAAGCTGCAGCCAGCCCCCTTCTCTGCAGCTCAGCAAATGCAAGACTCCAGGCCTGATCCCTGCATTTCTCTCCTGTCTATGCAAGCTGCCCTCCCCCAGCTTACCCTTGCGCGCCACGGGCCTGACTTCCAACACCAAACTCCACGTGCTCACCCATGCCGACATCTTTCTGCCAAAAAAAAAAAAAATGTATGCTGACAGTCCAGGTTCCCACTAGTGCTTGTGGGCCTGAATTAGGGCCTATCACTGACTTACATCACTGGGTTTACATGCGGTTCACCTGCACACCTCCAACCCGCTCCCCATCACCGGTCCTCACTGCTGTGTACACACCTGTGGGGAGACGTCGAGCCAAAATGAGAGCATGCAAAAGCCCAGGGCCCATGCAGCCCCTGTGAGTCTGAGCCCAGCCCTTCCTTAGGTTTGTGGTCTGCATCGCTGGGATCACTGGCAGCTGGTCCCTTCAGCTGTTCACTTGCATGATCCTGGCCCCAACCCCTACACTGACCTCCCCTGACCTATGCACATGGCAAAACCCAGCAGCCATCGTGGTCAAGGTCAAAATCCAGGGCCCTGCAGCTGCCAGTTCATCCACAGCTGACCCAGGCCCGCGCTGCCTACTCCGGTCCGCACTGCTCTTTGTGTGTTCGCAACTGACCCCTGCCACAACACAGGCATTTACAGCTGGCCCTCCCAGCCAGGTGGGTGGGCGTCACCGGCTGCAGCCAACATGGCTGGCTGCCCTCGTCCCTGCCTAAATATCACCAACGTTTTATTTCTCTTTGCGTATTTGTCTTTCCCTAGGAAACCATTTGACCTTCCCATAGAATCCCTTTACTCCCCCCTCCCTTTTGCCTGTTTAGTTATATGAGGCACTACCTTCGACTACTGATCAAAATGCTTCTTTTGCACACAGCTATGTATGTTGAATTTTGTCTTTTTTTCTGCTACGTTTTGATAGTTTAACACACAGATCCACCATGACTGATCATCAGAGGGTGGAAGAGACATCTTCTTTATCTCCTCACTTTGGCAGTCCCCCTTTGTTTGTTTCTATGCATTACATAGAGTGGCTACATCTTCCAGTGTTGGTAGAGTGCCCTAAAGCCGTAGGTGTCCTGTAGGGCCCAGTGGCACAATGCCCTTGGTCATCCAAGCTGGGTACTTCCCGTGTGTCCCCATGTGGGCTGTGTGCACCCTCTTGCTGCAGTTGAGACGTCATTGCTGTTGGCACGTCCACAGGAGGGATGGACTCCCAGGCTGATGCACTCAGAAAACTGGCTGCGACTTCAGTGGAGAAGTGGCTGCGCAGGGGCCGACCCCACGGAGCAATTCAGCAGAGCTCTGGTGCTCACTGGGTCTGCCGTTTGAGGGTGCTGCTGGCGGACGTGGTTGGGTGGTGCTCCCATGTGTTCTGAAGCTGGGCACCTGGTGCTCTGGCTCTGGAGCCTCCCAGGGGATGCTGGCCAAGATCAGCTCAGATGTCGCCTGCCTGGGGCCACTGGGCATGAGCTACCAAGTGATGTGCAGATGACTGCTACTCGTGCTGGGCTTGGAGGTGCCCAGGAGAGACTAAGCTGAAAAGGAAGGCCAGCTGCCACTAGTGTGGGGCCTGGGGCCACTTAGCAAGAGGTACACGGCATGCTGAGGCCAAATGCTGCTTGTTTGAGAGATTTTAGGGAAGCCTGAAGCATGTGCCAACAGAGGCCATTTGTATGGAAATGCCACTGGAAACAGCTTGGGTGGGCCCACGAGTTGAGTGGGACAGGGGTCTCAAAATCACCAGGGTGGGAGCAAGAGGGATAGCCAGGTCAATGGAGACTCAGTTATGGTGCCCACCTGCTGGGTCTGTTCGGGGGTGGCACAATTCAGTAAAGGAACAATGGCGCCTGCCAATGTTTCTGTTTGGGAGAAAGCTGCCCCTCCAACCCCCACCCCTATACCAGACAATTCAGTTCATTGTTAGTATGCAGATTTTTGTGTAATGATTTTTCATCCTTTAACTCTTTTGAATTTATTAGTCCTCCTATTAGTTTTCGAGGAGCCTTTAGAATTTTCTACGTATAATATTATTATATCTGTGAACAGATATAATTTGACTTCTTCCTTACCAATTTTGATGCCTTTTTTTTTTTTTTGCCTAATGTCTCTGCCTAGGACTTTCAGAACTATGTTGAATAGAAAGTATATTCAGTAATTCCTGTATGAAATAAATATTATATTTAACTTCATGATTTCACTTTCTTATAGAATTTAACTGAAGAGAATGTGGATTCAAACAATTAGCAAAAATTAAATGACAAAATTTTTATATATTTTTTATCTTGTGCACTAACATTGATTGTTAAAAGGTGTAAATGTACCAAGATATTAAATACAGAAGTTTAACTGTACCCTCAAAATACTTTCCAGATCTATGAGAAAAACTATTTCTTAATGTGTTTCCTGGCCCTTTTAAATATGTTTTTTGGCTTTTGCTTTCTGGATGTAAAAATTCTCTCTTCAAACTCTATGCTTTTAGGTGTTTCTCTTAAAACAGGCTTCTCTTGTGTAATGGGTGTACCCCATTTAACGTCACTTAATGGCTTGCATTTGACAGCCTCAACTATTTGTTGCTAATGTGCTTATTTTGTAAATCGTCTATGATGAAGGTCATAATGTGCCTTATAAAGGAAAATTAAAAAGGAGATATTATCCTGACAACACATTTCCATTACTATAGCTCCCTTTTGGATGCGTTTCTTTAAAGTAGAGAACTTTTTAGAGGTTATTTTATAGGGAGTCATGGAAACCGATGGACAGTACCAATGTCCACAAGTTAATTTGCAAATTATCCAGCTTAGCAATATTCCACCGGAGCATAATAGGAGAGCTATATGTATGCCATAGTCTAATATGTTGGGGAGATGATGTCTTGTCATAGTCTGAAGCTAAGCACAAACCAGCCAGCACCCTGATAAGTTTTTAAACCAAAGGCACCAAAGGGAAAAGCCACTTTGGGGAGATGACCAGCAACGCTGAGTATAAGACAAGGCCGTTGTTTGCTTTGTGTTCACCAACCTAACTGAATGTGTGTAAATTTCTTTTTTAGATGATTCCTATTTTCATGTCATATTACTTTCAAAAGTGATGGATTATTTCCCAAAGGATGTTCCTACTCATGCTAAGAGAAAAGAAAATATTTACATAATAGGAATATAAATATTTAAATAATAATGTTTCTATTACATGGATGTTTGACTGAAATATTTCCTTTTATTTCAAGACTATTTTTTTTAGAGAGAGCGTAGGGGAAGGAGAAAAAGAGGGAGAGAAACATCAATGTGTGGTTGCCTCTCATGCGCCCCCTACTGGGGACCTGGCGCACAACTCAGGCATGTGCCCTGACTGGGAATCAAACCGGCAACCCTTTGGTTCTCAGGCCAGTGCTCAATCCATTGAACCACACCAACCAGGGCATGACTTTTGTTTTTCCATAAATATGATCAGTGTAATTACTAGCTGTGTCTCTTCAGCGCTGCTATTTTTTAAGATGCCTGAAGTGATTGTTTTATTTTTTTGTTGATATAAAACCCCAAAGAAATTATAAAATAATGTCTGGGACCATGGCACAGGAACAGAAAATGTATAAAATATACTTATAGTTAATTTACTTATCAAACTATATACCTAAGACTACTTTTAAATAAACTACCCACTTCTAGTCTTTTAGGTATGGTTATAGGAAGTGGTTTTGTACCAACCCTCTATTCATTCTCCTCTTGAGTCCCTGGCTCTCTGGGGTTCACGTGTCATCTTCTCTTTCCCACTACATTCCAAGTTCCAAAATGTTCCAATAAGCATGACTTTGCATATGGACTTTTATATTAATCACAGGATATTTTCCATATTTGTGTCTACAATTGCTTCATGTTCAGAATGTACTACAAAATTGTCACCGATTGTATTTTGACCTATCTATGTTATATTCAAATAGGAAACAAAACAAAATAAAACTTAAGGTTAATCGTCTATTAAATACTGTCTGTGTAGGAAGTACTTAGGTAGGTAGTTATGAAACACTCCGTAAAGAAGGGAACTAAGACATTTTTCTTAACACTGTATTTGAAGAGCAAGCAAACTGTTTCTATTGAGATTCTTTAGTCGGAAGATCTATGGAAGGGTTGCTGGAATGATGCGGAGAGCTCCCCAAGCCAGTCCTCGAAAAACGCTACTGAATAAGAGGTACAGTGAGGAACCCCTATTTATTATCAAGATAAGAATACATTAAAAAGAGCACCTCATTTGTCACTCTAATGCAGCCGTCTCCTTGTGATGTGACCTAGGTTATGTCAATGACCCCCGTGATATTCAACCCGTGTGCCACAAGAATTTTTAAGGCATGCAATACTGTTACAAAACACAACAAGGGGGGGGGGGGCCTGGGACGATATACTATTACTGAAAGAAGCCCCCAGGTCCCTTATATCCGCCGCCAGAGGAAAGACATCTCTCAATGCCAGAGATTCATGAAAAGGAAAGGAAATGTTCATTTAATGCTGTACAGACTTAAAGTAGTGACCTAATGTCTTCACCAAAATCCCAAAGTCCCTTAAAACCCCCACAAACACACACAGTCCTTCCTTCCCTCTTTGTCCAGTCCAGAGTACTGTATCTCCTAAAGCTGCGGGAGTCTCCACTCTGTCAAGGCCACGTGGTTCTCTCTCCTCAATAGCCATGATCTTCTCTGCACTTCCACAGCCACATGGTTCTCCCTCTCAGGGCTGCACATGGTTCTTCTCCTCGATGGTTGCTGCATCTGGGTTTAAATCCCCGCGCCAATCGTCCTCTGCAGCCCCATTTCCGACTCCTCCCACACTCGGCTTCACATGCCAGAACTCATATCCTTCCAGCTTCACTGGACTGCCATCATGAGTCTGGGCAGGTGTGGCCCCATGTCCTGGAGCCAATCTTCTCCGAGCTCCCACGCAGGCAGGCGCTGTAGCTTGGGGAACCTGCCCCTAGTCACATCTTGGGGGGGAAGTTACTTCCATTCCCCTGGCTCAGAGCGTGGCCACAGCTATTTAACATATCTAAGGGACCAGCCAAAGGCTATAGATATGTTAAATAACGACACCAGAGGTTAGCTGCAAGGCTATTGCTATGCAAAACAGCTCTCAATGGCCCTGCTCCATTTGTCCCTTCCCCCAACCCACACCTGGGGAGTGGGAGTGAGGACATCCAAAAATCCCCTGGACACCTTGAGTTCTGGACCCCATTTTAAATGCCCATTTGGGGTCCCCCCTCTTGGCTGCACCCTGTGACAATACCTGCCTATTTAGTCAGGGGCACTGACCTCTCCTCCCTTCAACTGCCAAATAAAAATATGACAACAGCCAGCACAATAATTATCTGCTGTGAATGAGTCAACATTATAGCCTTTTTTGATGAGATGGCAAATAATATATGTTTTTGTGTACCACAGAATTTTAGAGATCAGTTTATGTGTGCCGTGAGATGAAAAAGGTTGAAAGTTGCTGAATTAACCTACTCCATAGTTTGCTGAATCTGTAAAACTGATGTACGAGCCATTGCCTACTTTCCAACTTTATCATAAAATGATATATACCTGACAAATTTGTAATTGAAATTTTTCTGTATAAATGTAAGTACTTAATTAAGTAGGCTAGAGTGAGAAATTATTTTGAAAAAGCTACAGAAACTGAAGATTTATTTTTTTATATTACTAGATAGCCAAAAATCACAAAATTAAATGTAACTATCTGCTTGACCCTGGGCAGATTTTATCCTGTAATGTGGCCATAGATTCCTGCCCCACACGATGGGGTTTAGTGTCTTTGTTGTTAGAAAAGAACAAAATATCCCACAATAGTTTCAAGACATCTTCAGAGATAGCTCTGACTGGTGTGGCTCAGTGGATTGAGCATTGCCTGTAAACCAAAGGGTGGCTGGTTTGATTCCCAGTCAGGGCACGTGCCTGGGTTGTGGGCCAGGACCCCAGTAGGGGGCGTGCGAGAGGCAACCACACATTGATGTTTCTCTCCCTTTCTTTCTCCCTTCCTTCTCCTCTATAAATAAATAAATAAATAAACAAACAAACAAACAAGTAAAAGATGTCTTTAAAAAAAGACATCTTCACATATATTATTTTGACATTGTCTACATTTAGTGAAGGTGATTTCAGTACAAGTTTGTATCCATCCCTTATCTCTAATCCCCTTCTTTATCTTACCTGTGATAAACATAGGATGGAAAGGAGGTAGTGGGAAGGGTCATTTCAATGACAGGTAAGCCAACCCTGAGAGAGAAAAGTCCCTCTTCCCGAATATTCTGCAATTATATATACCTGTTGTCGGAGCATTAGAAAATTGTCAAATTAAATATAGATTTTTCTAAAGACAGATCCTTTGCAAATATTATTGTCATATTTAGTGAATAATAATAGAGGGTGCTTGTTACATTTGAATCTCATATAAGCAAAAATATTTTAGTCTAAGCATATCTAAAATAGTTCATTACAAGTATTCATGATTAAAAACCTATTCGTTAATTATCAGGAGTGAAACTGTAATCCTCTGTCCTATATTTAACCTGGTAGCCCTACCTACATTGGCCAAGGAAAGAATTTTTCTGAAGGAGGCAGTGTTAAAAAACCAGAATCAAGCCTCATTGGCTCTAGCATATGCCAAAAATATTTATTGACCAATGAGAATATGGTTAGATCAGGAAGTGTGCTGAAGAGGCCATTCCTGGTAGGCTGGTGGCAGTTGAAAGAGGATCCCACCATCTGGCAAGAGAAGGAGAGGGAAAATATTATAATCTACAGGTTGAACTGCGATATAATCCTTCTTATCTTGACAACAATGGATGATACTAGCTGAATGCATTGATATTTAAGGAAGAGGTGAGACAATTATTTACCACTTGCTTACTATAAATCCTAATAGAACAAGGAAAGAAAACGGGAGGAATGAGATTAAGTCACTGAAGAGATTGATGGGGCATAAAGATTCTATTCTCTATGGGGGTGAGGCAGCACAGGGGAGAGCAATGGGGAAAAGATGGGACTACTGTAAATAAATAAGTAAAAAGGAAAGAAAAATATTTTAAAGAGGGTTAAAGCAATGCACATAAATTCCTTATGTGGGGTTTGTAGTCTAGGCAGTAGTCTTAGAAACAAATCAACAAACAAAATTCACCTGGGCCCTGAAGAGCAGGAAAAGACAGATGGAAATAACTGAGGAGAATTTTCTGGAAATGAAACCTAGAAGGTGACAAGATGGGTTATAGATAAAATTTAAATTTCACAATGTCTAAAAACTTACTGTTCTTGATGATGATATCTAGCATGAAAATTTTAAATAAAGAAGCCCTGAATTTTTAACTCAATTTTCACTTGTTTCACCTTTTGGGAAATACTTTCCCTATGGCTTAATTTTCATAGGGAAATAAGTTTCCCTATGGTTTCTTAAAAAAAAACTTACTCTGAACAATACTCGCATTTGGAATTTCATCAAGTTTCCTCTAAGGATAATTTTTAAAACTGCCTGTGACAATTCCTGCAAAAAAATTGAGAATTCTGTGAAAAAAATTACGTTGCCCATCCCTGAATCTTTCTCTATATAGCATGATATTGCTATACTAAAACATCCTAAACTAAGATACAGAATTCTTACAAATATTTTCAAACGTGGTAGTTATAAATGGGCTCAGGTGAGTACATGCCTTTACATTTTTGTATGTTGTTGATGCGTGGGTCACTGGCCAGCAGTGATCACGGAACGCTGTGGATGGCTCATCGAAACATGAGAAAAAACATACACAGAGACAACCCAGTTTCTGTGGAGAAGTAGGGATGGATGGCCACCCCCTCTAGTGGGGAGCGCACCGATTTACCATCCAAATGTGCTTTTATTGGGCTCGTTTTGCATAATAATTCAGGTAAAGTACAGTATTCATCAGGGGGAAGTAAGGAACTATAGAAAACAAGGAACTCTGTGGGTCTATTTTGAGTCGGGGTCAAAGAGCTGTAAGACTTTGAGGAACAAACTAACTTCCTCCTTGGACCCCTCTCATTCAACTGAGAGCATTCTAAACAAAGCAGGTTTCACAGGAATTCACATGTTGTTTCTTAGGCCTGATCACCCGGGGAATCCGCCCTTTCCAGCACAGAGTGGCACCACCCTGTCATTGTTTCAGGCTTAGCACGGGAACTAAGGCAATAAGGAGATTTTCTCCCAGACGATGAGGACTCAGGCTATATCAAAGCCGAGGAGCCAGGGTCCATCACCCCCTTTTGCTGCAGCCCCCCAAGTCCTTCTTTTGGGGGGCCTCCCAAAGTGATCGTGCCTGTCTTAGGTCGTTCCCCCCGTGGGGAATCTTACCCATCTTTGGCTAACCGACCAAGCTTTTGGGGGTTCAGTTATGAATGAAGCAGCAAAAGCAGCGCTCCTGCCAGGGAGATAAGCTTTTGTCTCCTTGCTGGCTTATGGTCCAAGGTCACTCCCTCAGCCTTAGCCTTGGCGGGGGTTTCAGCTTCTGATACCAGGCAGGGCGGTTCCCAACATATTGTTCTTCTAATTGTAGAAAATTCAATATATTCTAAACTCTATACAAGATGAACCACATTCATGAGTTAAATTGTAAAGTTCATAGTAGTTTGCCTAAAGGTTTCCTCAAAATCAGTTCAAAGTACTTACAGTTAAAACTAATTCCCAAATGCAAATGTAAGCTTCTGCTCCTTGATTGTGACATTCTACTTGGCAAAGCTTTTTCCTGTTAAGTGTCGTGGTTTGTTTGGTCTGTCTTTAATGGTATCGATAAACTATATTTTGACCATAAGCTATTTATAATGCATGTGATTTCTCCTGAGGCATTATATTCCATACCATACAAAGTGGAAGTGCCAACAATTGCTAATTTTTATGTGGTTGATGAAGTGCTAGAGAGTGGAATTTAAAACAAATGTACCTGATTTGCAGACATCACAGTGTGAAGAAAGTTTTCATCACTGTTGTTGTCTACACAATGTGCGAAACTCACCAACAAAAGTGAAATATTTTCTCTTCTATTTTAGTGAGTCTTGCTAAGCAGATCTTTCTAGTTAGAAAACGTGTATTTTTCCATTTTTATGACATATATTTAGAAGTTGTAGGAGATTTAAGAAATTGAGAGAGATAGTTTATGGTTCTCTATTTTTTAAAAGATTTTATTTATTTCTTTTTAGAGAGAGGGGAAGGAAGGGAGAAAGAGAGGGAGAGAAACATCCGTGTGTGGTTGCCTTTTGCACATCCCTTACTGAGGACCTGGCCTGCAACCCGAGCATCTGCCCTGACTGGGAATTCAAACAGAGGCATTTCGGTTTGCAGGCTGGCGCACAATCCACTGAGCCATACCAGCCAGGGTGATTCTTAAGACAGATTTTCTGTATTCCTCTGTCATCACTAGAATGAACTTCTAAATGAACCCACCAAATCTGAAAACTGGCCATTTCACAAGTAAGTGCAAAGAAAGCACGCCTTTTCTGACTGAAAAAGAGGAACTGTAAACTAGGGACCTAAATACATTTTTCCTCTCCCATTGGCCATGGCACCTGAGGTTACAAGCATTATAGTGCTACCTTTCATTTGCATTAAAAGAGTAATATTTTATTAGACCCAGTATAAGAGTGGATGAACAATATCATATCAAATGTTATGGAATAGGTGAAATAGAGAAAAGCATATAGAAATTGCAGAGTATAAAAATATTATTTGGGGATGATTGTATATTATTGGCAGAAGATAAAAGTAACCGTAACTACACACTATTTACACAATAACTGCAGGTGAACTAAAGACAATTTTTAAAACCATATAAAGATTATAAAGAAATAAAGATCATTATTTGTATAATCTTTACATACAGAAGGCCTTCTTGAGCAACACCAGAATCTCAAAAGCCATAAATTTAAAAAAAACAACAAAGATTTCATAAATATTTCTGTATAGCTAAAAAAATCATAGAAATCAAAAGACAAGTCTGAAAAATTATTGCAACAGAGAAAGTATTTTCATTATAAACATTTGTCACAATAAACAAAAGGCACCTATAAAATCCATAAATAAAACAACCAAAGAGATGTAAAATGGGAAATATAAGTATACAGTTCATAGTAGAGTGGATAAAGGTAATAAACATACCAAAAATGCGAAATGGCTCCAGTAATAAGAGGCAAAAAAATTAAAGCAGCAATAAATGAACATTTTTCTTCATTAGACTGGTAAAAATGTTAAATGACTGAATAAAAGAGGCTGTACATTAGCAGAATTGCATGGGTTTAAACAATAACCCAATCTCTTGCTGGCTGTATAATTCCATGCCAGTTAACAAGCTTATCTCTAGTTCAGTCTCTTTATCTATAAAAGTGAAGGTAATAATGGTTCCCATATTATATAACCATTTGAAATTATGAATTCACATCCTTTTGAGTCCCATATGAAGAATTTATCTAAAGAAATAAACTTTATCTCTATGAAAGATATGAACAAAGTATTTCCATGTTGTTTGTTGCAATATCAGAACATTAAGGGCCTTTAAAATCTATGAATAAGGAAATGAGGTGATAAAATAGGGCACAGTGGCCATGGAATATAATCGAGCTACTAAAAAACATGAGGTAAAGCCCTGGCTGGCGTAGCTCAGTGGATTGAGCGCAGGCTGGGAACCAAAGTGTCGCAGGTTCGATTCCCAGTCAGGGTACATGCCTGGGTTGCAGGCCATGACCCCCAGCAACCCCACATTGATGTTTCTCTCTCTCTTTCTCTCTCTCTCTCTCTCTCTCTATCTATCTCCCTCCCTTCCCTCTCTAAAAATAAATAAATAATTAAAATCTTTTTTTAAAAATGAGGTAAAGTTGTATGAAAATACTTGAAGGAATCTCCACAATGTTTTGCTCCGTGAATGAAATCAGCATACAAGTCTAATAACATGTATAGTACAAAACAAAAGCTAGAATCTACACGTATGTATATGTTTGTGTAAGAAAAAGAAAATGCCTGAAAACGGAGGCATCGAGTTTCAGACAATAATTATTTTTGTGGACGAAAGGGAGCCTGTTGATTTTACTCTGGGCCCCGCCAGATCCGCCAAGGCAGGGCCTTACCCTTACAGACTGCTCACGTCCTTGTATTTGGCCCCTTAGACGTGTCCGGTGTTTTTGTATGCACGCTTCCCCTTGGGCCTGTACACATTTTATCTTCTACCCCACTTTGTAAAAGGACAAACTGAACTTCTGAAAAGTATTTTGCTCAAAGCCTCAGAGGTGGTAACTATTCCGGAAAGTACTTCCAAAAGGATAACTTGCAAAGTGATCCTTGAAACTCCTCACTCACGTCATCTCCTCATGGGTTCTACAAGTGGTTTGTGGTGCCATACATCTTAACAGTGCTTTTTGACTCTCTCCTCTCTTAAATCAAACAAATGTGCCTCTAATGTAATATAGCAATTTAAATATTTGAAGCGAGTGGGTATGATATGGTGTGGTGCATATTTCACACTTATCATTCACAGATAACGTATATAAAATACAACTTTCAACAATGTGGTTTACACAGTGTAACCACATTTCATGGAATTCACAATACAGGGTCCAGCAGAAGTAAGGCCTGCCTGAGTGTGATAGGTCGGGTAATAACATGGGCGTGATAATTTATAGTTTGAATTTGAACATTTTACCTAAAATCTCACGTGGTGTGCTTGTGCGCGATATTGTTATGTTACAGAATGACATGCTTCTGATTTTGTAATAAAAGATTTGTAATAAAAAGGGGCCTTATTTCTGCTGGACCCTGTCTATTTCCATGACAGACCTGTTTTCTATATTACATGCCAAATTCTGTAAAACATATACTTTGTGATTATATATATATATATATATTTGGGCTGTAGCCATTCACCTAGTCCGAATGCCATATCGGACACCTCCATTTATGCAACTTCTTGAAGAAAGCAGAAAATAATAATAGTCTCTATACATTGGAATTCCCATAGGTCACTGTTTGTCCTTATTAATAAGTTTTGCCTTTCCTGCTTTAGACAAATACAAGTCTGAAAGAAGCTTTTTTTCTTTATTTCGTGACAGTATAACAGTACCTGAATAGCGCACGTAGCCACTGGACGCCACCTTCAAGTCTCTCATAAACCCTATTCCCAACCAAACCTGACTTCTTTCTCAGGACGATGACTCCCCACAGCATGGAGAAGCAATGCATTTTAATGAATATTTATAACCATGTAAAAGTTGGCATTTAAAACGGAAACCACTGTTTAGGTCCTGGAAACACACACATAGGTGTAGACAGAGGGGAATTGAGAATTATATTTCACTAGAAGGGTAGGGTTTAGTGTTTGTGAAATGAAAAATATTAGCATTATAGTTCAGTTTAGAACAAAAAAGGAATAGTGTGATTAACTTAAAAAATGAATGGTAATATTGCCATGGCTAGGACTGATAGTTGAGGTAGATAGGTCACAGTAAATAATATTTTTACACATTAAAACACTTTCCTCTCACACAAATTATCCAACAGTTACATAAAGAATTAAAGATTCAGGCAGTCCTTACTGATCTGTGAGCACCAAGTGACATGAGGCTCATGGAAACTTTATTGTTTGATTTTCTTGTTCAATGTCTTTCATTTTGGCATGTGTAGCATTCTATCTTTGGAGTTGACTTTATCAGAAGCTAACATTTTAGTACGATGAATGAAGCAAGGTAGAAAAAGGTTCAGATTGATTAAGAAAAGATTCAAAAGCTTTAACACTCTTCAAAATACAAGCTTGAAAATAACCACTGAGACTCTTAATAAGTTCTGTTTAAGTGTTTGTGATTTTTTTCAGAGCAGGTTTTAAGTAGGAATATAGAGTTTCAACATCTTCATTTATTTTTTAAAATTTTTACTTATTTATTTTTAGACAGAGGGGAAGGGAAGGAGAGAAACATCAGTGTGTGGTTGCCTCTCATGCGCCCCCTAGTGGGGACCTGGCCTGCAACCCAGGCATGTGCCCTGATTGGGAATCGAACTAGTGACTCTTTGGTTTACAGGCCGGCACTCAATCCACTCGGTCACACCAGCCAGGGTCAGCTTCAGCATCTTTAAATGGTAGTGTGTGTGTGTGTGTGTGTGTGTGTGTGTGTGTTTCTGTGTAAAAGGCTGTTGGGGTAAAGATAATAATGGTCACTCATTTGTCTTTCTTGCCCTGTTAGGAAACAGGAGGGAATACACCTGTGTTTCCAGAAGGAGAGTTGGAGAACTCTGATAAACTCAAGTACCTGAAGCCCCGAAGATGTCTATTCCCACTAGCAGTTTATGTCCAGATCTTATTTCCTGTTTGCCTCTCGGCCCCATTCCACTGTCACCTCGATACCGATATTTCTGCCCTCATTATGGCAACCTGACTTTCATGAGTCCTATTGCTCTCACAGTTAAATTTGGCGGGTTTGGTCTGTGGCGATTTCACGAGAGCAAATTAAACAGGCCAAACTGTTGAGTTGTAAGGACCTAAGAGTCTTCTGTTACGTTGTAGACATTAGATTATTTTATGTAACCTATTTTTTATCCTGAGTTTAAACAATGCTAATTTGCATATAGTTTGCATCCATGCCCATGGGAAGCAGACTAATATGGTGAGATGAGACCACAGATAGTGCATTGTCTGAACACAGGATTAAGTCATGCTTTAGTCTTCTGAGCCGCTATGTGACTTTGGGCCATAGTTACCCACTTCAGGGTCTAACAGAAATAATCATAGCACTCCATGGGAGGCAGTAGAGCATAGCTGTTAGTACTATGGATCCCAAAGGCAGCCTGCCTCGGCCACTCACACGAAGTGTGGTGTTAGAAGCATTACTTCTGTGGCCTTCAGTTTCCTCATTTGTGTTGCCGAATGGAGCTGTTAGTACAGCACAGGGGGCCCAGCGTGCTGTGCCCAAACCCACTGCTTTTTCCATCACACCCTGTTGCGATAGCTGATGTGAAAACTCATCGTGACGGACCAAGTAATTGTTATAAACACCTACAGCCTGAGAATAAATACAGTGATCAAAAGAAGGAATAAGCCCTGGCTGGCGTAGCTCAGTAGATTGAGCGCAGGCTGGGAACCAAAGTGTCCCAGGTTCGATTCCCAGCCAGGGTACATGCCTGGGTTGCAGGCCATAACCCCCAGCAACCACACATTGATGTTTCTCTCTCTCTCTCTAAAAATAAATAAATAAAATATTTTTTTAAAAAAATATCTCAGCAATTATTTGAAATAGTTATCTCAAAGACATGCTCACTCAGTTAAGGTATCCTTACATAAAACAGAACATGTAGAATAAAAGAATTTAACAAGGTTTCAAACAGATGTAAATTTTATAGCAATTTTGTAATACATTGATTATAAATGTATAACCAATAAATTCCTTAGTGTTCATAGAAGGAAACATAACGCAATATAAATTTATCACACTTAAAAGAAGCTTTTGGAATGAAATTAATGCTTAGATACATTAAAAAATGAAACAATTCTTAACTAATCAGAGAAGCCACCTATCACTAAAAAGATCCCAAAGCTAGTAATAAGCAAAATCATCATACTTTTAACAAAATAAAATCTTTAATGCATATCAGTCCCTTAGACTCTGCTTCAGAATTGGTAATAATGACCATTTAGATATCTTAATAGCTTATAGATGAGTATCACATATCTATTCATTTAATAAACATGTGAGCCCTGGCTGGCATAGCTCAGTGGATTCAGCGCGGGCTGCGAAGCAAAGTGTCGCAGGTTCGATTCCCAGTCAGGGTACATGCCTGGGTTGCAGGCCATGACCCCCAGCAACCGCACATTGATGTTTCTCTCCCTCCCTCTCTCTCTCTCTCTCTCTCTCTCCCTCCCTCCCTTCCCTCACTAAAAATAAATAAATAAAATCTTTTAAAAAAAAGAAGGAATAAGTAAAAACAAAGCAACGTTACAAAATACTCATCTTGCCACCTCATTAGGGTAAGCCAGCTATTTCAAGAGGTCTTTTTTTAAACATATCTCAAAACAAAAAACAAAAGTAAGTATCTGTCAGACCACTGCAGGCAGGAAATGCCAGAGATGTTGACCTTCCCCTGGAAACACGTGACTTCCGTTGTTGGCAGTGCGAACCTGGGAACTTCTGTAGGAAGGGCAGGAGCCTATCTTAGTTATCATGAGGCCCCGCGAGTATCCAGCTTTAAATCATGCGAGTCTTCATAGATTACAGTCAGAGCTGCAGAGATAGTAAATTAAGTTAAAGAGAGTAAACTTCCTTTTCTTTTTTTAAATTTTTTAAAGATTTATTTATTTATTTTGGGGGAGAGAGGGGAGGGAGAAAGAGAGAGAGAGAGAGAAACATCCATGTGCAGTTGCTGGGGGCTGTGGCCTGCAACCCAGGCATGTGCCCTGACTGAGAATCGAACCTGCAACACTTTGGTTCGCACCCCATGCTCAATCCACTAAGCTACGCCAGCCAGGGCTTATAAAGTCCCTTTTCAAGTAATACTTGATCTACCCACCTACTGAAGCCTAGGTTCTGAGGGAGATCTCAGCTGAAATAAACAGCAAAATCTACATGTTCGTGTAACTGTAGGACGTCAAAACGATCGATTGATTCAGTCAAATATGTGTTTATTTTTTAAAAATTTGAAACAGAACAAAAGCAAAAGAAAACTGCTTATTTGCATTGAATCGATGAAACTGGTGAAGTGAAGCTTTCTTTAGTTTCCTTTTGTTTTTGCTTTGATTCTGTTTTTATTAACATTGTTTTCTTATTTGACAGAATCCATCAGGGGTTTTCACCACTAAGAAACCCAACTCAAGTTCGTGACTTCATTCCCTCAGTTTCAAATATCTCTACACGCTCCAGATCTGTAGGACCACCCCTTCTCTGGATGGTTTTTTCCATTGCAGTTAGCACAAAATCCAAACTCCTGTCTGTAGTTCCTGTTTCTTTTGAAATTCATATGGCAACTCAATCCATGGACTCGGGAAAGGAGATGATGATACTTTCCTGCAAGTGCTCTTTTGAGCTATAAAAATATTTGAGCATCGTTTCCATGCCCAGCTGCCTGCTTCACCTATCTAGTTCAGTGACCCAGAGGCAACTCAAATTTTGTCCAAAAAAGTACTTGATTTCTGTCCTATCCCGGCCCTTCTTTCTCGTTACAGTAAATGGGAACAC
Organism: Phyllostomus discolor; assembly: GCF_004126475.2. Lineage (NCBI taxonomy): Eukaryota > Metazoa > Chordata > Mammalia > Chiroptera > Phyllostomidae > Phyllostomus > Phyllostomus discolor. The sequence continues at coordinate 104,710,549 of NC_050198.1, forward strand.
CGTCCAAACTATTGCCTGGGACAGAAACTTGCAATCCTTGATCCCTTTGGTTCCTTCGCTCCGTGGCCTGTAACTAATTCATCACTAATTCTTTTGTGTTTCATCTTGAAACATGTATCTTACTTAACTCTGGCCCCTACTTTTCATCTCTATCGCCACCAGCATAGGCCAAGTCCTAGCCATCTCTCCACCTGAACCAACCCACCAATCTCTACAGGATCTCCCTGTTTGCATGCTTCCTTCCACTCGAAAGCTTCTCTGGCCCATTCTCCAAATAGTAGAGTTTTTTTTTTAACTATAAATAAGACCCAGTTACTTCCTTCTCTAAATAGGTTTTTTCCATTGCAATTAATATGAAATCCCAGCTCCTGCCTGTAGTTCCTGTTTTTTTTGTTTTTTTAATTCATATGGCAATGCAATCCATTCACTCGGGGAAGGATACTTTCCTCATGATGATACTTTCCTCAAAGTGCTTTTTTTAGCTGTAATCATGCTTCCTCGGACTACAAGCATGTCATAGGGTCTCGTCCGCACTAAAAGCAATGGCAGGGAAAAAAACTGGAGAGGTTTGTATTTTTGTACAACGAAAATGAAAAGATGAGGAGTAGTTTAGGCACATTGATACAGAGAACAGAGGGATGCCAGGGCAGAGGAGATTGGGGTGTGGGTGGAAAAGCTGAAAGGATCGAGAACTACAGACGAGTAGTTATAATACAGTCACTGGGATATAAAATGCAGCATACGGAATACGGTCAGTAATACTGTAATAACTATTAGGGGTCCAGGTGGGTGCTGGAAATATCGGGGGAGCACTTTGTGAAGCATGCGATTATCTAACCACTGTGCTGTACACCTAAAACTAATACAGAATAATATTAAATGTAAGCAATACTTTAAATAATAACAAATAAATGAAAGGAAGGGTAACTAAGGCAACTGGGAACATCCATGTAAGAAATCAGTTCAAATGTGAAGATCATGCTTCCGTTGTCAACTTGGGGATCTAGCAACCACGTTACATGTGGTTTTAAGGGAAATGTACTTGAACATGAAAACACAGTCAATATATTTATGTAAGTTATGAATGCGATCTTCATAGAATTTGGGGGAAAGCTTTGCATGAATGCTGGTTATAACCTGAGCAGCGTGTGAACTGTTGTATTACAGTAGAGGCCAATGCACTTTTTCTGTACAGCGATAGGGGGTCATGTGACTTTGTACAGCCGTGTGGTCCCTGCTGTAGCAGCTCAGCCCTGCTCTTGCGGGGCGACATCATAAACAGTTTGTGAAGAAATGACCGTCGCTGTGTTCCACAAAGCTTTACTTAGGGGTGTTGAAATGTGAATTTTTGATGACTTTCATGGGTCACAAAACAGTATCCTCCTTGATTTTTCCCAACTATTTAGAAATGTATCAACCATTCTTAGTCACGGACCCAATTTTCTTTATATAAACTCTAAATCTTGTCCATTTAAACTCCAAATTAAAGACTGGTTTTGGGGTTTTTTTTTGTTTTTGTTTTGTTTTGTTTTGTTTTGTTTTTGCTTTTATTTTATTTTATTAATATATTTTATTGATTATGCTATTACAGTTGTCCCATTTCCCCCTTCTCTCCCCTCCACCCTGTACCCCCTCTCCCACCCACATCCCCCCCTTAGTTCATGTCCATGTGTCATACTTGTGAGTTCTTTAGTTTCTACATTTCCCGTACTATTCTTGCCCTCCCCCTGTCTATTTTCAACGTACATTCTATGCTACTTATTCTCTATACCTTTTCCCCCTCTCTCCTCCTCCCACCCCCCTGCTGCTAGCCCTCCATATGATCTCCATTTCTGGGGTTCTGTTCCTATTCTAATTGTTTACTTAGTTTCTTTTGGTTTTGCTTTAGGTGTGGTTGTTCATAATTGTGAGTTTGCTGTCCTTTTACTATACATGTCTTTTCTTTATCTTCTTTTCTTAGATAAGTCCCTTTAGCATTTCATAAAATAAGGGTAAAGACTGATTTTTTTTAATCTGAACTGAATTTACAAACAACACATAGTTCAACTTCGTGAACACAATTCCGAAATAGGAGGATGTATTAACTACGTTTTAGTTGAAGATATGAAGATATCACTGTGAACATATTATCCTAGTGAGTGGGAGAGAGTAGGTCTGACCCTATCCCCACCTGCAAGGTAATTCCCAATTTTTCCTTCCTAGATCACCCATCTAGTGTTTTGAAGGTGAGACCCAATGTTATATTTCCCATATTTTCAAAAACTGCTCCCCAAAACACACCTGTAAGCACGACACAGTAACACGCATGCACACACAAATAGAAGATACTCAAACGACTCAATAACTACTAGAAGAATCAATGAAGGTAGCTAGCAACACAGCAGGATACACTATGGCAAAGTGGTTCAGAACATGCATTTTAACATAAAAAAAAAATTATTCTGAACACCAGATCTCTGACTGTATCAATGCAACCTTGGAAATGTTTCTTAATTCCCCCTTTCCTCATTTTCTTCATCTGTTCAGGAATAATAAAAATGGTGTCTACCTCAGGATTTCTATGCGGCGAAAATCAGATAATAACAGTAGTTTGCACTACACATTCTCAGTAGTAAATGAATAACATTGGCATAATACAGGGATCTAATCAATTCGCTCCTTCGTGTGTTTATTAATTCAAGAAGTCTATCAGGAATTGTTCCAAATTTCAAAAATATAAAATCCCAGTCCTTGTCCTGAAGGAATGCACAGTGTTGTAGAGGAGAAAGAGAAGTCAACAATAGCTATAGTGTGCATCGGAAGTCACAGTGGTACAGAGGCAGGGAGCTCATACTGGGACGACTTCATAGACCAGCGAGGCTGGGCTAAGTTTTGGGAAATCAATGATACTGAGTTGGATGATAGCGGGGCTGGAAGATAAGAGAGAAGTCAGGGCAATCAGCATTTTATGTCTGATTTTTCGTACTGGTCTCCCCGTTGATTTTCCTGATTTATATTCCCTCCTATACTTTCACAAACTTTTTTCAGTATTTTATTGTTATTCTACTATGGCTGCGCCAATTTTCCCCATTGCTCTCCTCCGCCCAGCCCACCCCTGTGCTCGTTTCATTCTTAAATCATGAAGTTGCGTTGGATCCCTCCCGCTTGTCTGCGCATGTCTTCATGGTCCCTTTTCTGTCCATTTTATTTGGGTTTACCAATGTTGCTCTTTTTCTGACTTCCTAAAATGAGCACTTTGCACCTGAATTTTAAGCATTTATTTTTTCTAATATTCTTAAGGCTACAAGTTTTTCTCACAACAAATTTTCTCTATTTCACAAGATTTTATAAATGATATTTCAGTCACATTCCCTTCCAAGGGTATTTTTGTTTTCTTTTCATTATGATTTTTTTCCTCATGAGTTTTTTAGCAGCAAGTAGTCTTTTAAAAAAATTATCAGGCCCTGGCTGGCGTAGCTCAGTGGATAGAGCGCAGGCTGCGAACCAAAGTGTCCCAGGTTCGATTCCCAGCCAGGGTACATGCCTGGGTTGCAGGCCATAACCCCCAGCAACCGCACATTGATGTTTCTCCCTCTCTCTCTCTCTCTCTATCTATCTCCTTCCCTTCCCTCTCTAAAAATAAATAAATAAAATATTTTAAAAAATATCAGATGGTGGGACTGTTGTAATGTTTATATTTTTTACTAATTTCTAACCTAATTGTCTTGTGGTCAGAGATTTCATATGCCTGGAACCTGTTCTCTGATGTTTGTTGGAACTTTCCTTAGGGCCTAATATGTGATCGGTTTTTGTTAATATTCCATGGGTGCTTGAAGGAAAGTCTGTCCAAAAATTGTGGGTGGCATTGTTACAGAACAGAGCGGGGGCGGGGGGGGGGGGGGGGGAACTATATAACAGACCCCCCCTTTTTTTCTCCAGGGGTTCCTCCCCACCTATTGGGTTCGTTTTGCCTACCACTTGAGGAAAGATGTCTCTTAATACCAGAGATCAGTGAAAAGGAAAGGAATGTATTATTTATTTGAAATAACACAAACTGAAGTTCCCCACAAATGCACACAGTCCTCCCAGCACCCTCCACGTGGCAAAAGGGAGCACCTCCAAAGCCCCGTGGCCCTGACTCTCACCCAAGTTGCACGGTCCCAACCAAGACACCAAAGCCGCGTGGTCCTAAACAGACGCGCGGTCCCAAAAAGAGAGACGCCCAAAGGCTGCCGTGCCTCCCTTTAAATCCCGGCGCCAGTCTTCCCCTGCAGCCCCATTTCCAGCTCCTCTCACCATTGGCCACAGCTGCCTGCATTCCGGGCAGGTGTGGCCCTGTGGTGTGGAGCCAATGATCTCCAAGCTCTTCTGGACCCCATTACAAATCCCTGTTTGGGGCTCCCCTCTTGGCTGCACCCTGTTACAGCATGAGCCTCTATATGCAACCATAAATGACACTTTTGTCTATTTAACCCATCAATGATTAATAAAGACATGTTGAATTTTTCCTGATGACAGTGGATGCATAATTTTAAGTACCTTCCTGCATATCGACACCATGTGAAATTCAAACTTCTTACCCAAGGCCTTCTCTAATTGTACCCTAGGCTCCAAATGTACTAATCTTACATCCGTTTTTTACTTTTTTAAACTTATCCCGTAACTTACCTTACTTTGCTCATTTATCTCTGAGCATAATGCACTTGCTTCAGTCTTTGGATATATAATTCCCTCCCTTATACCTCCTGTGTATATATTTCTCAGCATTTAGGTGAAACGTTCACTAAATTTACCTCTACAAAACTATACCTGATTGCTCCATTTCATCCTGATTAGTCTCTTAATATTAATCTGCAAATGTATTTTATACCACATTTCTATATTTATTTTTTTAAAGATTTTATTTATTTGTTTTTAGAGAGGGGAAGGGAGGGAGAAAGAGAGAGAGAGAAACATCAATGTGTGGTTGCCTCTCACGTGGCCCCCACTGGGGACTCAGCCCGCAACCCAGGCATGTGCCCTGACTGGGAATCAAACCTGCGATGCTTTGGTTCGCAGCCCCGCGCTCCATCCACTGAGCTACGCCAGCCAGGGCTTATTTAAAATTCTTCTAATTTTCTTTTCTCTAGATTTCTTATGCTACAGAAAAAAGTTTGCAATTGTGATGTTTCATTTCAAAGCTTAGACCATGAAATTATTCTGGGATATGTTGAATCTGTCTGTGGAGTTCCTTAAAAAATGCTAGGTAGAAGTATTTTGAATGATACCAGTTGTCGAAAATATTTAGAGGAAACACTATCTATTAATAAATAGAACTATCTACTAATAAATAGTCTGAGTCATAAAAATTGAGGTCTCTAAAAAAATTCTGTTTTTAGCTGTAATGATGATTGCATGACTGAAGCAATTCTAACGTGTCGATAGAGAATGTTTTCAAGGCCAAATTTGCATGATTTGCAGGGCTGTTGTCTCATTACTATAAAGTATGATGTAGTTCCAGTAATCATAGTATTTACAATGAGATACAGGCTACATGTGGGATATTTAAGTTCACCGATACATAGGGGTAGTGGCACTATTTAATGCAAAGGAGTCCAAAGATCAATCAGCTGTTACATACTAAGTAGCTCTAGATGTAAGGCAGTTGGTGCTGTGGGAGACAGAAAGAAACAGACATACATCGCTTATGACCTAGTTGAAATGATGAGAAAAATAAACTTGAAAAAAAAACTAGCAGCCCTGGCTGGCATAGCTCAGTGCATGGAGTGCGGGCTGCGAACCAAAGTGTCGCAGGTTCGATTCCCAGCCAGAGTACATGCCTGGGTTGCAGGCCATGACCCCCAGCAACCGCACATTGATGTTTCTCTCTCTCTCTCTCTCTCTCTCTTCCTCCCTTCCCTCTCTAAGAAATAAATAAATAAAATCTTTAAAAAAAGAAAAAGAAACTAGCAGTGAAAGAGACCTCAAATGTGCTCAACAAAATCTTTAAGACACTAGTTCTTGACCATTTTAGTTCATTCATATCAGTAAAAATCGGATACAAGCTGTGGACTGCCTGCTAATAAGGATGCCAACAACATTTTAGATGATTCAAGAACCTCATGAAACCCTTTTATGAAACCTTTTGAGAGTCAGAAATGAAGATAGAAGAAGAGTCACTGAATCTGGAGCAGGTAAGATGTGGTGTGAGCCTTAACAGATAAGTAGGATTTGAATAATCAGAGAAAAAAGAAGTGGTCATTCTTAGCCCAGAGAATATAAACAAAAGCATAATGAATAAACGTATTTCAACAAATAGGTTTGAAATAGGGGGTCTCAGTTGGCACATTATGGAAAAAAAATATATAGGTGGATCAGTAAAGTTACAGTATAGATGGCCATATACACCAGGGAGGGAAGTAACCCCTACTTTTTCAAATTAGTTCAGGTCTAGCTTTTTAATAGACACGGCATTGACATAAATGACTGTTTCAAAAGCACAGCAAATTACCCACAGCTTTTACTCATATCAGGATGTCTCTCTTGATTAACTCTGTTTTGGATTGGTCCTGGTGATTCATATTTTAGGGTGTTTGCAAATGTTTGTTCTCTGGCAGAAAGGAGAGCTATAAATGGGCTCAGTCACTATAACACCCAGAAATTAGAGGCATACCTATTACACCGCATCAAAAAATTATAGCAGAACTAAATCACAATTTTCTATATTCACGGAGAGGAAAGGCAGGGGAAAAATACAAAATAGGTCATTTCTGAAATCACTTTCATTTTGTTTTGGGCTACAGTCAGAAAGAGAGGCACATTTTCGTGGAATCTCTCTCGTCCTCTGCCCCAAACACGCAGGGTGGGGGTGAGGGGATTTGATAGCTTAGATGAGCCAGTCTTTTGAGTTGTTTCTACTCCTCTCCAGACAGGTGTGTCTTTCCTCCTCTGGCTTCCCGCCACCCAGCCTCAGGCTTTTCAGAGCCCTCGGGCAACATAAAGAGCTCATACACCCCAATACCTCTTCTCCCTAGACCTCTAACTCTACCCGAGACCACATAATTACATCTGCCTCCTGGACACCACTTGTGTACCTTACAGACACCACAGACTCAACTCATTTCTTTTCTTTTTTTAAAATGCTTTATTTATTTATTTTTAGAAGGAGGGGAAGGGAGAGAGGAAGAGAGGGAAACATCCATGTGTGGTAGCCTCTCATGCGCCCCCTACTGGGGACCTGACCCACAACTAGGGTGTGTGCCCTGACTGGGAATTGAATCGGCAACCCTTTGGTTCTCGGGCAGCGCTCAGTCCACTGAGCCACATCAATGAGGGCACAACTGATTTTTTTTTTCATCAAACTCTTTCTTTCTCTTGTGACCCCTACTTGAAAGCAGCCAAGTTAGCCAGGGCAGGATTCTCTGTCCGGTTTGGCATCTGTTCTCTCTCATCTCTCATATCAGTTCAAAGTCTCATTGATGCTACCTCAGCCAGGTAGCACCCATATGTCTTCGCTTTTCTTTTTTTTTTTTTAGATTTTATTTATTTATTTTTAGAGAGGGAAGGGAAGGAGATAGAGAGAGAGAGAGAAACATCAATGTGCGGTTGCTGGGGGTCATGGCCTGCAACCCAGGCATGTACCCTGACTGGGAATCGAACCTGTGACTGTTTGGTTCGCAGCCCACGCTCAATCCACTGAGCTACGCCAGCCAGGGCTTCACTTTTCTATTGTTGCTACTGCCACTGTCTTAGTTCAGGGTCATGTCATTTCTTATGTCATCACATAAAACCCTTGTCATTTCTTAAGGCCTAGTTCAAATGCTTTATTTTCCAAGATTACTCCATTTCTATTTTTATTAACAGTGATTTGAACAACCTTACACAACTTTGTACTTCTCATATTCTGTTTTATATTATAACTTAGTGGGCTTCCCTTTCATTAAGCTACATTTAGAGTATAGGATTCTCAAGGAGAGAAGGACAAGATCCTAAATATATGTTTAGGAAAATAAATTAAATTTTACTTAATTTTTGCATATGTAAGTTTATAATCTTGTATTATACTGATTTGTGCATGTGATTTCTCCCCCCAATACATTATAAATTATACAAGATGATAAAAGGAGACAAGATTTTGGGTCATGACCATGTATTAGAGTATTATCAAGTTGTATACCTAAAATTTATATAATGTTATTAACCAATGTCACATCAATAAATTTAATGTAAAAATATTCGAATGAGTTTGAAGCATACATCATGAACAGCATGCTAACAAGCATGGTCAGTAATGACAAAGGTAGTGGAATTTTATCACAGGTTTTATAGGAAGACAATGCATAATTTTTTCTGTGCTTTAGCAAGGTAGATCTGATGACAGATTGAAGGATGCAATGAAATAACAAAGACTGGAAGATGAAAATGATCGGAAAGTGTGATTTAGTGGTCCAGGTTAAGGATGTAGCATACATAAAGAGCTCATAATGCTATGGTTTGTTTTTACAATGGGAAGAATTGGTAACCTTATCCTACTAAAGAAAATAGAATTCTTTAAGTTGTCTTCATTTTACTTCCATGTATTATGAAACCACACACCATGCCATACAGATTAGTTGATTAGAGGAATATTTAGTAAGAATCACATGTATGTAAAAGGTACATTCGGGTTTCCAATGGGATGAAGAGAAATAAATGAGACTCAACTATAACGTGAGGGCTTAAATTAAGCTAAGATTACTGTCTACTAATGCTATGGAACTCTACATTATATCAGCCCTGGAGTTTTTAAAATGATCCCAGAGTCTTCTTTAAAGATAAATTTCTTTCATATTGCTATGGGTTAATTATAAGAGCAGCTTTCCTTGTTAGAATATCTATGCGTGTGAAAATTTTAATGGTGCCTGGAAGATTCCCCTCACATCTGCACACATTTTCCCAACAGACGCTCCTTTAATCATTCATTTTATTTCAATACCATCCTTTATTCAGATGCAAATAAATTTGGAGTAACAACTAGTTGAAGTTACCGTATTTTTTGGACTATAAGGCACACCTCCCCCAAATTTGGGAGGAATAATGGTTGTTAACGCTGCTGTTGAGTTCTGTTTACATTTACATTGGTGAAATATTATGTTATTTATGTTATTAAATATTTTACTACATTTTTGCTTCAAATTTTTTTCCCCATTTTCCTTCTCTAAAACTTAGGTGCATCTTATGATCCAAAAATATGGTAATATAGGAAGTAAAGGGAAAAAGGCAGGTTTTGAGTGTAGTGCACAGTATATGTTAAGGTACAACGTAAAATTAAGGCAAGCATTTTGTTAACGACAGTGAATATACATTCATATGTCAACTAGTCTTCACAACTTAGAATTTCTGGCAGACTTCCTGTTTTGTCTGGTTATATATGTATTCATTGTCTTTCTCTTAACCTTCTCATTTGCTGACCAATAGTATTTTCAACTCTATTTTCCTGTTGTTTGCTCACATTTGCATTATTGGCATCATTTTCTTTTTTTTAATTTTTATTTATCGATTTGAGGGAAAGAGAGAGAGAGGGAGAGACATCATTTGTTGTTGCTCTTACATGAATTCATTGGTTGATTCTTGTAGGTGCCCTGACTGGATATCAAACCCACAACTTCAGCATATTGGCACGATGCTCTAACCAAACCAAGTGAGCTACCCAGCCAGGGCGGTACCATTTTCAAGTCACCATTTTATTTTGCAGCAAAACACACACACACATGCACACAGTCAAGTCTCATTATTCACGATAATTACGTTCTGCAAAGTCACCTTGAACCAACGGAAACGTGGCTTCTTTGTAAACTTTAGGACTAGGTTCTGCCAAGCCTCTAGGAACATTGGCATCAACTTATCAATACATAATCTTGTTTTAAAGATGCTATTGTTGAATCGTGAGTCTTGAATTCATGGCCAACAGTACTGCAACTCATGCATAAAATAAGCTCATCCAAAAGCTCCTGTTTTCCTAATGAGCACCACAGCCCCCTGATGCTGGGCAAAGCCAGACGACCATTCAGCTCACGCGTGGGGGCAGTTTTAAACAGCGAAATCACCAATAAAAAGCACACACGTGAAAGAAAGATGACACTACGTAGACTGCAAGGGAGAGCCTCATTTACAGTAGAAGAGCCAAAGCAAGCAGGCGGAGCTTTGCCTGCTGTGACCTCAGCTGGAAACACGCATGCGCAGAGAGACTCAACCCTTTGATGCTCTGCACAACTTGTCAGATAACCACAGAGACACTGGCAATGTTGGCTTTAGGGTTACAAACCCATTTTGGCAAGTAGGTCAATGCAGAGTTCACCAAAAATGATGATGGCCTGCGTATAGGTACAATGACATATATAGTATTGATACTTACTATATAATACATATATGTATACATACACATGAAATATATATAATTCAGTGTCGCAGGTTCGATTCCCAGCCAGGGTACATGCCTGGGTTGCAGGCCATAACCCCCAGCAACTGCACATGGATGTTTCTCTCTCTCTCTCTCTCCCTCCCTTCCCTCTCTAAAAATAAATAAATAAAATCTTTAAAAATATATATATAATTCTATATATGCTTTAACCCATATACATACATATATGCATATACATACAACCCTTAAATACATATAATATGTATAGCATTTCATGCATTGCATTTTACATTATTGTATGTATTTATGAACATATTTTCACCACAAAAGATATTAACATGTTGGAACAATGTTAACAGAAATACCATATCAAAGTACCTAGACACTGTCATTATTTTCTGGTCTTATTTGTATGAAACGCAGAACATTTTAAAGCACCATGTTCTGATCTGAAACAATTTCATTTTCTCATAAGCATCAATTTCCCTGTTGAATATGTAGGCTAATTTTTAATGTGCACCATTTTATCAATGTAAAAGAAATGATTTTAGTATCCTGTAACATGGCCTGGGTAAATATTCTGTCAGATAACACCACCGAAGTGCAAGAATAAAGGAGCTCCGTTGTCCATTTCACACATACAAGAATCTGAGCTGTACGTGGCCTTTACACCACTCAGAACCAATTTCCCTTTGTAGTGTTAGATGAAGAGGTGGCAATTTAGTGTGACTACAGTCTCTGGGGAAGAAGAAACGGTGGGGGGTGGTGATGGATGGAAAGGTAGAAATAGATTTCGTTCACTTGCTAACTTGTGACTATCTGGTGGGAAGTAGCATGTTAGCGTATGCGGACATTCAGAACAGACGCTGTGATTATAAGACTTCTGCATGGAGGACGTGTAGCCCTAAGCTTAAGAGGCTGTAGTTGAAATCTCTCAAGGTAACAGAGGGCAGAGCTCTGAGGACTGAGGTGGAGAGCACACAGGGTGGCCCCATGGCAGAGAAACACGGGCCGGAACAACCCAATTGAAACCACAGCTCTAAAACTGCAATTTCTCCGAGTCTAAAAAAATCCACAAAAGCTGGAGATGTTTGACATTTAGGTGGTGCCCACTGTTTCATTTTTATTTAACCTGCAAATGCTTTTGATTGTCATAATTTTCATACGGTCTTAAAAAGGCATTTTAATATTGTGTTTATGAAGGCGTAAATGGGTTTTGAAAAGAACAAACACCAGAAACAAAAAGCTTTTATGGGCCTTTTCATTTTAGCAAACATCACCAAGAACCCCGGTGACTTCTGCCATAGCTAAATTAATCTTAATGAAGTTTAATTGAAAGTAGGCTTTGTTTCTGGTGCTTGGAAATTTAAATGAATATACAAAGCTTACTAATTGCTGAGAACTATAATGCATTTACATGTATATTCAGGCTTACCAAATTTGATTTGATTTTTTTTTGAGAAGTTTAATTTCAATTTTTATTTTTCAATTACAGTTTAATTTCAATATTACTTTGTATTGGTTTCAGGTGTCCAACATTATAGGAGACCATTCTGTGTGGCTTGGGCCCAGCTGCCAGTGGAAAGCAAGGTCCAATGCACAGGACCCACGCCCACGGATAGGTTCTCCCGTGGGGAATCAGGCCTATAATTACCTAGGCTGTTTTGAGACTTGCTTTTGCTAAAACTCCCTCACCCTGAATTGAGGCAGCAAGTGCTTAGTGTAACTTCCTCAAATCCATGCTAAAACCCCCCAGTATGGACTGTAATTGGTTCCACTACTTCTCCCTTTTCATTTGCAAATACCCCTCTTCTGTGATGTGATTAGCAGCATTGGCTCCTTTGTTTTCTGTATAAGGTAACCCCCTAAAGCAAACCGGTGCATAGTCAATGAGGACCATCGTGTAATGTCCCAGAAAAGAAATGAAGGCCTGTCATGGCTGAGGCCTTGGCTTTTGCTCCCCTTGAGAGAAAAGCCATGCTCGCCCTTTTCCTCCACAGGACTCAGGAGTCCGTGTGAATGTCTCTCCCCCATCCACAACGTGGCGGACCCCACGAGCTGGGGTCCCCATCACAACATAGAGGTTACACAATCATATATTTTTCATAGCGGCTCCCCCAGTATTTCTAGTCCCCACCTGACACCATGCATGGTTATCACAATATCATTGACTATATTCCCTATGCTGCAATTTACATCCTCTTGACTATTGTGTAACCCCCAACCTATACTTCTCAGTCCCTTTACCTTTTTCATCCAGTCCCCCACCCCCCTTCCCTCTGGCAACTATCAGTCTGTTCTCTGTGCTTATGAGTCTGTTTCTATTTTATTTTTTCATTTACTTAGTTCTTCAGATGCCACACATAAGTGAAATCGCATGGTTTTTGTCTTCAGTCAAATTTGATTTTAAAGCATTATCTAGCTAAGGGATTTTTAGATGTGTTGACAAGTGCAAAGACTGGTTTGTGGTTTTATTGATTTTCTGTTATTTTCTAGTCCCCCCCTCATTAAACTGTGTTTTAATTTGGGGGGTATTTTTTTTCCTTCTGTTGGATTTAAACTTGTTTTTCTTCTTTTTCCAGTGTCCTCAGTTAGAAGTTTGGATTATTTTTTGAAGGCTGTCCTCTGTCTGATTCTAAGCATTTACAGCTCTACACTGCCATGTAAACATTGCTTTAGCTTTAGCCCATGTGTTTGTATGTTCTGTCTTTTTCATTTATCTCAATGTATTTCTAAGTTCCTTTCTTAATTTCTCTTGGTTACTTATGTATTATTTCCACATATTTATGAGTTTCCCAAATTTCTCCCTTTTTGCTGTTGATATCTAATTGCATTCCATTGTCTTTTTTTAATATTTTATTTATTTATTTTTAGAAAGGGAAGGGAGGGAGAGAGAGAGAGAGAGAGAGAGAGAGAGAGAGAGAAACATCAATGTGCGGTTGCTGGGGGTCATGGCCTATAACCCAGGCATGTGCCCTGACTGGGAATCGAACCTGCGACACGTTAGTTCGCAGCCCACGCTCCATCCACTGAGCTACGCCAGCCAGGCATTCCATTGTCTCTGAAGAACATATTAATGTTATTTAAACTACGGAGTTTGCAAGTGTACCATTCTCTGATGAACCATCTATATATTGCATTGTGTTTACCAACCATTAGAAAATACCAAAAGCCAAAACAGATGGGGCATTTTACATGGATGACAAGAAGAGAATGAGGGATAGAAAATCAAAACTTGTAACAAATTCAGCCACTGCCCTTTTAATGAAAGCTAAGGTTGATTTCTTTTTTTATGTCCAGCAGATATTCTCAATCTGTTAAGGAAAGAGTAAAATTTTCCTTTAAGAAGAATGACATGAAAATAAGAAACAGAGGAACACAGTTTTAAAAAAAGGGCAATAAATATGTAACTATCCATAATCACTTTAAATGTAAATGATCCCAATGTCCCAACTAAAAGACATAGGGCAGATGAATGGATAAGAAGACATGACCCACACATAAGCTATCTCCAAGAGACCCACCTCAGCACGAAAGATACACACAGGCTAAAAGTAAAGAAGTAGAGAAAGGTATTTCATGCACATGGAAAAGGAGAAAAAGCAGGGGTATCAATGCTTCTATCTGACAAAATACACTTTAAAGCCAAGGCTATAGTAAGAGACAAAGAAGGACACTACAACTACATAATGATAAAGGGAGTAACTCAAAAAGAGGACATAACCCTTATAAACATGTATGCACCAAACATTCGAGAATCTAAACATATAAAGCAAATCCTAAGGACTAAATGGAGAGATGGACGGTAATACAGTCATAGCAATGGATTTTCATACTCCATTGACATCAATGGATACACATTCTACACAGAAAAATCAAGGAGATGATAGCCTTAAATGACACACTAGATCTCATGGATTTCATTGATCTCTTCAGAGCATTTTGCCCCCACAGAAGCAGAATATATACTCTTTTCAAGTGCAGATGAAACATTTTCTAGGAAAGACCCATGTTCAGACAGGAAATAAGTTTCAATAAATTTAAGAAGATTTAAATCCCATCAGGCATCTGTTCTGACCCCCGATGGTGTGGCACAAGAAACCATACACAAGGGAAAAACTAAAAAGACACACAAAGGCACGGAAACTAAATAGCATGTTACTAAACAATGAATGCGTCAACAATGAGATCAAGGGGGAAAGTCAAAAGATACCTTGATACACGTGAAAATGAGAACACAGCCACCCCAAACCTATCGCACACAGCAAGGGCAGACCTAAGATGGAAACTCATAGCATTACAGGATTATACCTCAAGAACCAAGGAAAATGTCAAATAAAACATCTTACTTTACCCTCAAAGGAACTAGAAAAAAGAACAACAAACAAAACCCAGAGTAAGCGGAACAAAAGAAATATTAAAAGTCAGAGTAGAAATACATGAAATAAAGTCTAAAAAACAATACAAAAAATCAGTGAAACCATGAGCTGGTTCTTTGTAAAGATAAACAGGATTAGCCCTGGCTGGCGTAGCTCAGTGGATTGAGTGCGGGCTGTGAACCAAAGTGTCGCGGGTTCGATTCCCAGTCAGGGCACATGCCTGGGTTGCAGGCCACGGCCCCCAGCAACCGCACATGGATGCTTCTCTCTCTTTCTATCTCCCTCCATTCCCTCTCTAAAAATAAATAAATAAAATTTAAAAAGAAAGAAAAAAAGAAAGAGACTTCGTTAAAAAAAAAGATAAACAGGATTGAAATACCTTTAATTACACTCATTATGAAATAAGCATAGGGGCCCAAACAAATAAAATCAGAAAGGAAAACAGAGAAGTAACAACTGACAGCAAAAAATGACAAAGGATTATATGAAATTATTGTGAACAACTATACGCCAACAAATTAGACAATCTGGAGGAATGGATAAATTTCTAGAAACATACAATCTTCCAAAACTGAATCAGGAAGAATAAAAAATCTGAATAGACAGACTACAACTAATGAAATTGAATCAATGATAGAAAAATTCCCAGAACACATAAGTGCTGGACCAGATGGCTTGCCAAACATCAAACAAAGAACTAACACCTGTCTTTCTCAAACTATTCCAAAAAATCCAAGAAGAGAGCAGATTCTCCTAAGCTCATTTTATGAGGTCAGCATTATCCTAATTCCAAAACCAGATAAAGACACTACAAAGAAAGAAAATTATACATCAATATCCCTGAGGAACATGAATGCTAAAATCATCAAAAGAATATTAGCAAACTCAATCCAATAATACATTAAAAAATCATATATTATGATCAAGTGCAATTTACTCTGGGGATGTAAGGTTGGTACAATATCTGAAAAATCAGTAAATGTGATACACCAGATAAACAAAATTAAGTACAAAAATTGCATGATCATATTAATAGATGCAGAAAAAACATTTCATAAAATCCAGCACCCATTTAAAATAAAACTCACAGCAAAGGGGGAATAGAGGGAACATTCCTCAACATAATAAAGGCTATCTATGACAAATCCACAGCTATAGTCATTCCAAAAGGGCAAAAACTAAAAGCTTTTTCCTTAAAATCAGGAAAAATCCAAAGATGTCTGCTTTCATCACTTTTATTCAACATAGTACTTGAAGTCCTAGCCACAGGAATCAGATAAGAAGAAATAATAAATGGCATATAGAAAGGAAGAAGTAAAACTGTCATTATTTGCAGATAACATGATACTATGCATGCAAAACCCTAAAGAGCTCACCAAAAACCTACTAGAACTGATAAATGAATTTAGTAAGGTCACAAGATATGAAATAAATATCCAGAAACCAGTGCATTTTTGAACACTAATAATAAAGTATCAGAAAAACTATCTCATTCACAATTTCTTTAAAAAGAATAAAACACCTAGGAATAAATTTAAACCAAGGATGTAAAAACTTTTACTCAGAAAATGATGACACCTGAAGCAAGAAACTGAAGAAGATACAAATAAGTAGAAGCATACACCATGTTCATGGATAGGAAGAATTAACATCATTAAAACGTCCATAATACCCAAAGCAAGCTACAGATTCAATGCAATTCTTATCAAGACACCAATGACGTATGGCAAAGAAATAGGACAAATATTACCCAAATGTATATGGAACCACAAAACACCCTAAATAACCACGGTAATCTTGGAAGAAAGAATAAAGTTGGAGGAATCATGATACCTGCCATCAAACTATACTACAAGACCAGATTAATCCAAAAAACATGGTGACAGCATAAAAACAGACAGATCAATGAAACAGAATAGAAAACCCAGAAATAAACCCACTACTTTATGGTCAATTAATATCTGACGAAGGAGGCTAAAACATTTGTTCCTGGTTACAGCACTACTACCAAGTGGCAGAACCCACTTTTTCTCTCTGTGGACAGAATTCCGCTACCCACTGCAGGGCACAGAGAATAACGTGCAATATGTCAGTTCTCTCTCCACTATTACCTACCTGGGGCAAAGTTGATCCCAGTGACGTGCTGGGAAAATTGCCACATGGATATTCTTATAGATGTGTATATACTGTTATTTATAGATGACAACCTAATCACTGTTTCTCCCTTAACTCAGCTGTGAGTGGTTTTAGCTCCCAGTACGTAATATTAAAAAGGTAGAATATTTGTACATAGTTTGATATACTATCTTCAGACAGCAAACTGAGCCTCCAAATAAAGACTAAAGTGTTTCAGTTTTATATCAGTCTTTCTTAAATTGTGGTCTGTGGGCTACTTAAGAAGGGAATCGCCTACAGTGATTGTTGAAATGGCAGATTTCTGGACCTTGCCTCAGAACTGCTGGATGAGAATCTGAAGTTTTACTAAGTAGCACATGCTCACTAAAGTTTGAGGATAGTTTACCATTAGAAGGAAGAGTTTGGCCCTGGCTGGCGTAGCTCAGTGGATTGAGCTCAGGCTGGGAACCAAAGTGTCCCAGGTTCGATTCCCAGCCAGGGCACATGCCTGGGTTGCAGGCCACGGCCCCCAGCAACTGCACATTGATGTCTCTCTCTCTCTCTCTCTCTCTCTCTCTCCACCTCCCTCCCTTCTCTCTCTAAAATAAATAAATAAAATCTTAAAAAAAAAGAAGGAAGAGTTTGAATACCAAGACAGGTACAACAATCAAATTTCGAGGGAAATAAGAGGGAAATCAGTGGGGAGGATTTGTAGACCATCCTTAATGAATTTACCTGTAAAGTGGAATGAAAATGGAATTAAAATGAAGGAATGATCTCTCAAAATCAAATTAGCCAACAAAGTAGTCTTCAAACATATTTGCTGCACATAATGCCTACAAAAAGTTTGAAAATCGATGTACAGATTGATACAAAGCTCACATGTAAAATATCATACATATAAACAGTTGCAAAAGATACCATCTCCAACATATTTGTCAATTTTTGTATTTCAAAATAAATCTTTGAAATAATTCTTTCAAATATATTTAATGAATGGTAAATGCTGTGGTAATTAGATAACTGTCATTTATTTAGTAATACAGAAAAAAAACTCTTAACAGCAGAAATTTTAAATAGTTCATTTTCTCTTTGAAACTATATTTTGATTTCAATTTCATAATGTAATATATTTTTTACTGAAAATATGTTGATTGTTTGATCATAATTGCTACAAAAATACCTATATATTTGAGTTTTTAAAATTTTTTTGACTCTAGTGAAATTTTTCAATGAGAGATCCTTATAATTATTAGTATAGTAATTAAACAAAATAACCTAGTTGCATTTTGTATTTGTAAAGTATATTAAACAAACATAAAAATTGTATTGAGAATGCATTACTAGCAGAGACACATGGGACTGTTTTGGTACTCAATTCATGTATTAACAATGAATATTACTTTTTGCTAGAATGAGACAAGAGTTAGAATCATTTCTTTTTCTCCATTTGTTTTTGCAGATCTGACCAATAGAAAGAAAAATCTGTTCACCTAAATAAGTGGATATAGAAGGAAGGAGTTTGGTTATAGCAATGTCATTCAATTATCTGACCTTCTGTTGCAGGAGTCAGAAAACTACTGGTATAATGAGTCAGTCTTCATTTTTTTTTTAGATTTTTTGTTTATTTACTTTTAGACAGTGGGGAAGGGAGGGAGAAAGAGAGGGAGAGAAACACCGATGTGTGGTTGCCTCTCACGTGCCCCCTACTGGGGACCTGGCCCACAACCCAGGCATGTGCCCTGACTAGGAATCGAACTGGCAACCCTTTGGTTCATAGGCCAGCACTCAATCCACTGAGCCACACCAGACAGGGCTCAATTTCATGTTTTTTAATCTCCTGCATTTTGTAGTGATTTGGGGTGCAGTTACTTAAGACAGGATTGGTTTAAAATCATCTGTCTGGCAGCCCTGCCTGCTGCCCCCCCCCAAATCTAAATAAGATAGAGGCATGGGGGGTGGGCTGGGATGGGAGTAAAAGGCAGAACACTATACCTGAACAACAATTTTAAAAAAAGAAAAAAAGATACAGGCATGCCTTGTTTTATTGCACCGTGCTTTATTGTGCTTCACAGATAGTGTGGAGTCAACAAATTGAAGGTCTGTGGCAACCATGCATTGAACAAGGCTACTGGCAGCATTTTCCTAAAAGCTAGTTTTTGCTCACTTTGTGACTCTATGTCATGTTTTGGTAATTGTCACCATTTCTGAACCTTTTCATTATTATACTCGTCATGGTTATCTGTGATTAGTGACCTTTGATGTCGCTGTCATACTTGTTTCTGCCAAGAACCTTATGACAGTGGACTCGATCCACAAATGCTGTGTGTGTTCTCCCTGCTCCACTAACAGGCCGTTCCCCCATCTCCCTCCCTCTCCTCGGGCCTCCCTAGTCCCTGGGATAAAACAATATTGAAATCAGGCCAATGAATAACCTTCTAATGGCCTCTAAGTATTCAATGAAAAGAAAGAGTTGCATGTATCTGCATTGAAGTTAAAAGCGAGAAATGATTTAGTGAGGAAGGCACGTCAGAAGCTGAGAAAGGCCCAAAGCGAGGCTTCTCGTGCCAATCAGTTAGCCAAGTTGTGAATGCAGAGGAAAGCTTTTGAATGAAATTAAAAGCACTCGCAAATGATAAGAAAGCAAAACGGCCTCATTGCTGATAGGGAGCAAGCTTTACTGGTCTGGGTACACAACTTCCCTTGAGTCAAAGCCTAATCTGGAGCCAGGTGCTAACTCTTCAATTCTGTGAAATCGAGAGTGGACAGGAAGCCGCAGAAGGCAAGGTGGAAGCTAGAAAAGATGGGGTCATGAAGTTTTAGGGAAGAAGCTGCCTTCATAACCTCATAAAAGTGCAAAGGGAAGCACCACGTGCCAATGGAGGAGCTGCCGCATGGTATTGAGAAGAACCAAATAGGTGCTCTCTCTGAGACGCACCTGTACTGATTTTTTTTTTAAATTGTTTTAATGTTGCCCAATGTAGCTTGTATCCACTGAAGTCCCACCTGAGGAATGTGACAAGAGGTTGATGTGTGGTTTTTAATGTACCGATGTCTGTGACTATGTCTTTTTTCTTCAAGTTATGTAATCAGATAATTACAGGGGAAAAAGCATTGCATTCTGAGGTGTCCTCGTAACTGAGCATTTTCGTTTTCTGGTGAAGATTTTACTCAGAATACAACATCGAAAGAGCACATGGCTGCTAGGTTGCCAGGATTTTTGCAACTGGTTTAGAGGTTTGCTTCCCACCGGTATAATCATTCATATCTAGGAGGTATTTCAGCCCATAACCATTTTGCAGTTTGATTTTAAAGTAGAAACAGACTCATAGACACAGAGAGCTCATGGTTACCAGATGATAAGGAGATCGGAGGAAGGGTGAGAAATGTAAAGAGGAATGAAATGTTCAAAATTCAAGTTATAAGTCACAGGGATGTAATGCACAGCATAAGAAACATAGTCAATGATATCATAATAGTCTGCATGGTGACAGAGGGTTGGTTACTACACTTCTTGTGGTGATAACACAGTAAGGGAGATAAACATCAAATTATCATATTGTACACCTAAAACTAATATCACATTGTATGTCCACTATAAATGAAATAAAAATAAATGTAATTAAAAGATGAAAAATAAAATAAATAAATAAATAAAATAAAAACTAAATGTAAGAAAATATACTAGCAGTTAATGGGACAATGAATTCATATGATACATTCATTTAGAACTTGTTACTCATTAATTCTATACATATTAAAAGGTTACCTGATTTCAAGTAGATAATAAGGCACTAGGAAAGAAAAGATAAATAAGACATTGCTCCTATCCTCACTGACCGCTTCTTTAATTCCGTTTGACTATGTTTGCATATTTTATAGTGAGAAACTTAAGAGTTTCATACGCTTCATAAACTATTATTACTTTCAGCTTTCTAGACCGGTGTCCTTTCTTAGTCATTCTGCAATTCTGTGTTCAAGGTCCAGAAAAATGCCCATAGTCTGCACACTTTGAAAAAGCACATGCTCAGTAAAATCACGCAGACGATTGGGCTATTAACGTTCAGATTTCTACAAGTATCAGCATTCTCCTTACTGTAACCGGCGCACAGGGAAACTCCAGTTGTATCTGCATCATGATCAGCTCAGGGAAATATACCGGAAAGCTAATGCAGACTCTTGATGTCCAAGAATGTATTATTTAGAGCTACTTCGATGTCCAATGTCGTTATCCTTTTTGTGCTCATGACATATTATTTGCACCTCTACCTATTTTGTTTTCAGCCAGGGGCCTGGCCGGCTGCCTAGGGCCAGCCGGAGTGCTGGACTTCATGTAGGAAAGGCTTCACAACATGAGTCTCCACGTGACCATGAGGACAGTTTATGAAAGCTGGGGACAGTGACACAAGAAAGGGCTTACATAGAAGAAGCAAGAGGAGAGCCTGGGCTGGGCTGGGAAGTCAGAGAAAAGGGGGAATCAGCCTGGGACAACTGTCGCTGCCCACTGCCTTAGAGTTTAGGATACTCTTGCCCATGGGGGCCAATGTGAGGGGGACAATAAGGGAAGGGAATGGTGCGGGCTGCTCCCCACAGGGGGAGCTGATGGGCTGGGTCCTGAGTCTTGAGGCTCTTCTCTCTCTCTCAGGCGGGAATCTTAGGGGGTCTCGGGGGAGCGTCTCAGCAGAACATTCACCAGCTCCCCAGGTGTGTCCTGTCAGGGTCACGGTCTCCTCTGATGGGACAGTGACAGGGCAGGGGGTCCTTAGTCACTGCAGTTGGTCCTGGTTCACCAACCTGGTTTTACTGCTCTTTGGGGCCTGGAGCTGAAGGCCCGGATGTCATCTCTGGGGGGAAAGGCCAGGGCAGGAGAGGTCACCCTGGGGGTGGGGTCTTTGTGTTCCCAGGCTTTCCCCCTGGCAGGCACTGGGGCCCTTCGCCCTGGGGACCCTCTGCACCTGGCTGTCATTGCTCCATCGTTGTGTTCAGCCCTCCGTCTCCGTTTCCCTATTCCGCTCGCCTAGGAACTTTCCTGGCCTCTCACCATCCTGACTCACGACTGCTATTAACTAACCGTTTGCTTGCTCAATGCCCAACATTGTGTTTGGACCACAGTGCAGAACAAAGGTCCAAAACGCTGACCCTGACTTCGAGGAGTTTCCTTGGGATGTCACCTACCCAGATGACAGAAAGTCAATTCCACTTTTGTTGCCAGTGCTTCATGATCTGCCTGGGGCTCGGCAGGAGAACTATTTGAGATCCTCTCCAATTGTGTATATGCTAAGCACCGGAAATGGAAAACATACGTGCCAAGAAGGGATGATAATAGATGCTAACACAGAGGATTAAGAAAGCTTGTTGGAGAAGGGCTTGAAAGCTTAGAGATGGAAATACCTTGTTTGCGACTGGTATAAAAATCAACTAGCTATCTATCAGGGTGCATTTCAGTTTCTAGTATTAGAAAAAAACCTAGGGTATCAGTCACGGTGGTCCAGAGAAACAGAGCCAACAGGGTGCGCGATCTGATAGAGAGACAGCACCAAAGCAAAGGTAAGTAAGATATTGCTCCTGTCTTCTAACTTGGGGGGAAGAGAGATTGTTTTAGGGTAAGGGATTGGATCACAAGATTCAGGAGGCTGACAAGTCCCAAGCTGCGCTGTCAGAAAGGATGGGATAGTTTCAGTCCCAAGGCCAGCAGCAGCCTGGAGACCCAGGAAGAGCCACTGTATCTGTTGCAGTCTGAAGCCAGAAAAAAAATGATTTCCTAGATCAGGGGTGTCAAACGCATTATCACCAGGGGCCACATCAGCCTCGAGGTAGCCTTCCAAGGGCCGAATGTAGTTTTAGGACTGTATAAACGTAACTACGCCTTAACTAGAGCAAGGAGCTCAGTGCTGCTGCCGGGTATAAGCAAGGTGCTGGGCCCGATAAAACAAGGTGGAGGGCCGGATTTGGCCCACAGGCCTTGTGTTTGCAGCCTGTGTCCTAGAATGAAGGCAGCCAGACCGGAGGAATCCCCTCTTACTGAGGGAAATGCCAGCCTTTTGTGTATTTTGGCCCTCAGTTGGTGGATGCGACCCACCCACATTAGGGAAGACTGTTTGACTCAGTTTATCGACTGGCAAGTTCAACTCATCCAAAAACAGTCTCTCAGGAACACCCAAAGTAATGTTTGACAAATATCACGTTGAGATATGAATTATCCATTACACCCTGCAAAACAAGAAGGTGTATAAGGGAAAGGTATAATTCAATTTATAGCAAGCAGCATGCAAAACATGCACCCACACTAAGAAAAAGGATTCGTTTCCTTCTCTGTTTCCAAGTTTTTTAAATGCATTGCAAGTGGAAACTTTGGAAATCTGTTCAGCCTCTCCATGTCATGTATGAAGAAATTGTGATTCACAGAAATGACTTGTCCACGATCAGATAGCTCCTTAACCCTAAAGCCAGAATTCAAACCAAAACCTTACAGTTTCGGTATTCTTTCTAACGGTGTGCACGACATGGTGTAGCTTCCCTTCGCTACATCCTGGTGTGTTTGTGGAGGTGCGGTTCTTAGGTAATCCATACTTTCTCATATTTCTAAAACTGTTGAAGATTTCAAGCACATGTTTAGATGAAGACATTCACATTTTCAGGTGTTTTGTAAAGGTAATGCCAACCCTGCTTGAGGGGACGGGTGGCAAGATGCTGCGCCTTAATGAAACACCTTCAAAATTTCCACAAGTGCCCTAAAATAGATCATAATGAATTCGTTGTTACAAATCCTCCCAGGACAAAGTGGCACAGTTTTACAAGTGAGCTACTGGAAAAAGAATCTGGCAGGGGGTGGGGGGAGCGCAGGGAGTCTGGAAGGAAGTGAGTTTGAACACTGCTTCTGCTCGCACGCCTGGGAGTTGAAGGCTCAGCTACTGTACCCCGGGAAGGAAGAAACGGGGTTAGATATTTGCAAGTCCAGGAGGCAAGGCCGCGAGCCCATCTAGCAGCTGGAGTGTGTTGTGGTAGCTGCTTTCCTGTGCAAGCTGATTTACTTGTTTAAGGTCTGACCTCATCATCCTGTCGGTATGGGTTCCCACCTACACTGCTCGCTGCAGCTTTGCAGCTAGAAAGCTGGAAGTATTTATTCACTGTGCAGCGCGGGCAGCAGGCGGCGGGGGAGGGGGCAAACGAGAAAGGCTGCTCTAACGCCCCCTGTGCTTTTGTTAGTTCAACAGAAGAGGCCGAGCAACAAGAGATAACAAAGGCTCCGTTTCCTTTCTGTGAGAGAAGGCTTTTGTCTTGCTTCCCGCGACGATGTCAATGTCTGGCAAGAAAGAGTTTGATGTGAAACAGATCCTACGGCTGCGCTGGAGGTGGTTTAGTCATCCTTCTCCGGGCTCCCCCAACACTGGCAACTGCCTGCAGGAAGGATATGAGCATAGAGGGACCCCGGTTCAGGGCAGGTTGAAGAACCACTCTCGGGACAGAAACGGGCTGAAGAGAAGCAGCAGTCCCGTCCACCAGAGCCCTCTTCAGAATTGGCATCCGCAGAACCTGCTAGAACATCTTCGAGCCAATGAAGATACTCCCAAAGCAGCTCCAGAGGAGAATTTTTTCCAGAGGGCTTGTGAGAAACCCTCGCAAGATTTGGACCTGATGGCTGATGACAGTCCAGAAGATTCCCCAGCAAGGTAGGAGGTTAGCTTATCCTGAAAAACTCGCATTTAGTGCTTCGGCAAAAGTGTTCTTCTAATCTCTGAGCCAAACAGGGGCTCTACAAAACCCCCTCCTCTAAGTCTATAAACAAAACAGTGATACTACGTTTCCGTAATTAATATGTTTTTAGGGTTGTAGGTCTTACTTCTCCTATTTCCTTGTGATTCCATGAAGAATCCTGTTTCAGTTCTAATAGACATTTGTTAGAAATGTAAATTTTTTGGCAAATATCCTCTGTAGCCTGGCTATTCCAATAGTTCTGCTTCTTTACCCAAGTGTGATGAGTCACATGGAACTCTTTATACTTTGTGAGTTAAGCCAACTCGGACAAACGTAAATGCTCTGCTTGGGCAGCACATCCTTATCGATTCCATAGCACACGGCTGTTGCATTGACGATTGATAAATGCTGTCTTCCTGTGAGAACATGCAACAGTCTCCTCTGACATGTCACAGTTGCATTAGTTTCAGAGTTACTTTGCAATCATAAAAATATTGCACATAAAGCAGGTAATAAAATGCTGTTCACAGCAGCAAGATCTGAAAGCAGGAAATAGAATATTTGGCTATTCCAGGACATTAAATGGAACAAGAAATAAGTTGAAAAAGTACAATTTCAGTATAGTTTACAAACTATTTGACTTTATTGTGTGGGTGGCAGGAAATTCTGTTCCCTCCTCTAATATAGTCCAATATAACCTAACCTAGGATACCTCTGTTTTTCAAGTGTTTTATTATAAGATTTTGTTTCCCCAACATGTCCTAGACCCAAGCAGTGATTTTGGCATCATAATGAAATGGCAAAAAAAAAAAGAGCTTTGGTATGTTTGAAATTGTATAACAGTTTGGCATGAAACTATGTATATTTGGAAATCTGGGTATTTGAGCATTGTGTCTCTGTATAAATTTAGAGGAAAAGGGCTGGCACATCGGCTTCTAGATATAAGTTTTCCCAATATATCTGCCTGACAGTACCTTTCTTCCAGAAATCCAGAACGTAGTACCGGCAGAAAAAAAACATTACAACATCATAGCAAAAGAGAAACGAGCCGTGCAAAAGGATGCCTTAATGGGAACTCAGTCTTCTTGTTGAAATGTAAACATGCAAAAGAGTTTGGGAAGTGACTGAGTGTGCATGCATGAATTTTCCTAAATAGTCTTGCGATTACCAGAAAAAGACTATGTAACTGTTGGACTTGCTGGCTGCTGTTTAGTCCAACTCATTGGACTTTCAAAGCAATATATAATCCACACTTTCAGATTTAACAGGCTTTCCAATGAGCTCTTTTCACCATGAACCCCAGTTTTGAAAACTGCCGAATTTGGAGGTGGAGGTTAAACACATTGGACTCTCTTGTAGAGAAATGAGAATTATGCACTCTGACCTCCTAACAAAAGTCTTTGAAGGTCTCCGATTTGATTTTGCAGCACGAGAATATATTTATAACAAATTAACTCCTACCATGAAATGCTGGCTAAAATGTCAAATTTAAAGTGTTGCCAAATAATACTTTAAAAAATATTTCTTTTTTTTAATTTGATTTCTGATACTTTTCCTGTTCTAAAGAAATGTTCTGTTAATTATCCTAGGGCTAAAGTGGAAAGTTAACATTTTTTTTTTTAAGAAAAAGGAAGTGGTTTTATAGATGTGCCAAGGATATTTTAAGCAGAAGGGAAGGGGTGAGTTAAGGATCATATTAATTGAAATCGGATGACATTCATTTATCATTGGCCATTTGGAATGCTATCTTGGTTAAGGAGAGTTCGAGAAGCAACCTCCGAATGCCCAGCTTCTCTAACACCTCTCTTCTTCAACAAGACAGGGGAGCAGGGGGAAAGGATCCTTCCATCCCCTCAATAGAAATCTTGTCATTAAAACCAAGCAGACAGAAATGGCGGTCAAGGCAAAGGGGTGATCTTTAAGCCACCCTGCTTTCTAGAAATAGTGCACAGAATGAAGATAGAAGGGACCAAATGACTAACTTTCGATATGACTGGATAGCCTGCAGTTGTTCCTAAAATAGACAGTAAAGACAAGTTATTAAAGTTATATTAATATATCAGTTTGGGGATTTACAAACCCAAATACATTCTTCAGTAACTTAACATATAAGTACATGCACTTCATTTAAGAACATGTCTGTATTATGACCCCATATTGTGGGTATGTTTTTATCCGTGTGCCTGTCATCAGGGACCCGGGCTCAATTATCATTTTCTTTGTGTCTTTTCCATCTACTCACTCTGCATCTGTACTTCCCCATAACTCCCCTTGCTCAGTGTCCTTTCGTTTCTTTATTTCAGCCCTAGCATTCCAAAAACCAGAACAAAGATGTTAACAATGCATTATGGTCATGTTTCTTATGTGACAGAACATTTAAGTATGGTGTTTTATATGTAAAGTACTGTTCAATTGCTCATAAAGAAATGATTACATAAGTACTCGGAGGTGCTTGCCAAATTGTTAAACTGCGTGTGTTAAGGCAATTGTTAATGTGCTTGAGAACATTATATAGAATCTTGATAAGCTGTGGTATGGGCTGAGGCAACGTGCTCCAGTACAAAGCTGCTGGTTCTCTGGGCTGTTTAGTTTTAAGAGATGGATAGGGTTAGGGATCAAACCTTTTTCCTACTTGTTGGGGCTTCAAGTTTCTTCATAACCTACCAATTGTACAACATGCGAGTTTGCATATCTTTGCCAGTGTCGCGCTGTCAGATAACACTTCAGATTCCCTCCTCGCTTAAGTTTTTCCCTGTTTACAAGTGAGGCTTGCCCAGAAAAAAAATAGGGTAGCTGTCATTATATATTTTGATATGGCAACGAAGGAGGAAATGGGTGAATAAAATTTAGGATTCATTAATAATTCATTCCACAAATACTGAACACCAAGTGTGTTTCCAGCAGACTTCTAGATGCTGGGGATAAAAGAGAGTCAAATCAGAATATGCTTTCATGGACGAGAAGGAGGCCTGAAAAATAAAGCAGCCCCAGCCAGATAGCTCAATTAGTTAGAGCATGGTCCCAATAGGCCAAGGTTGTGGGTTCGATCCCTGGTCAGGGCACATACAAGAAGCAGCCAATGAATGCATAACTAAGTGGGGCAATAAGTTGGTCTCTCTCTCTCTCTCTCTCAAATGAATAAAAATTTAAGTAAATGGCCCTGGCTGGTGTGGCTCAGTGGATTGAGCCCTGGCCTGCAAACTGAAAGGTCGAGGGTTCGATTCCCAGTCGGGGCACATGCCTGGGTTGCAGGCCAACGTTTCTCTCCCTCTTTCTCCCTCCCTTCCCTTCTCTCTAAAAATAAATAAATAAAATCTTTAAAAACAAATTTAAGTAAATGAATAAACCCAACTTTAACAGTTAAGTGGTTATAACTAGCAATCTGAAGGAAGAAAAAAACAGAAGGGAGTTAAGACTCCTTCAGATAGCGAAGGTCTTTTGAACAAGATAACATTTGAGCAGAGATCCGAGTGAAGCGAAGGAAAAAGCCCTGAGCATGTGTGATTCAAGAACTGGAAAACAAGTGAGGAGTCATTACCGCCATCCATCTTTTTCTTTTCAAATCAGTGTTGCACACTCCCACAGAATCCGTTGATTGATGTCCAAAACCTCCTTAACCGGTGAACTCAGAAATGTCCCTTGACCTGTGCATTACAGCGATTTTAAGGTCACGCGTCTGCTCTGTGGCCACAGAAATGACCTTGCAGCCATCAGGAACCACGGTGCCACTGTGTCCTAGGGGGATCTGGCTCCAACCATTGGTCTCAGGTACAGAGGCCCGAGCGCTTGGGTGTATTTGCTTTCTTAGCAAAACTGTCTAGATAGGACCATGGGTATGGTGGCTCGTCCTCCTCCACACAAATCCATCTGTGATGTGGAATGTTCTCCAGAAATGTTTATGCAGAAGGGAAATCCTAGGTCTTAAAACAGTGAAACTTACTGTAAACAGTCTTCCTCACAGACTAGGAAGTAAGCTGTGTGGGTATTTACAGGGAGAGTTTTCCAGAAAGAGTTCTCAGCTGGGAGCGTGTTTACATTTTCAGTGCAAAGAGGCCAGTGCAGCGCGAGTCGAGTCCTCAATGAGGGGCAAGGGGTAGGAGACGGTTTTAGAGAGGCAACAACAGTAAAACAATAGTCACAGAACATTAAAAACGATAAATTCCTTTTGTAGACACTTACTATGTGCTTCCTAAGCACCTTAACTATATTTTGGGGGTTTTGCAAGGAAAATACTTGAATGTGAATATTGTGCCCTCACCTGCAAATGCAATTGCTCTGGTTATTACACCATAACATATCTGTTGTTATTCCTTATCTTTTTAGGGTACAGAAATACTGTACTTTTCTAAAGTTCATTGCTAAACCAATCTGACTCAGTTTTACACAGCATTCTTAAGTAGAAACTGTTAGTTCAAAGGAAAGAAAAAGGAAGAATCTACAATTTCATTGTTGTCTGTAGCAGTTTAACATTAAATCCCTTCGCCTGGTTGAAGATATACCATACAAAAATACACAATTCAACTGCTTCACTAACTTTAGAGCATTTCAACACATCATTTAAATATCATGCAATAATTTCTAACTTTTTAACTTTTTTCCTATTTCACATGTTTTCCCTGAACATATTGGTGTGACATTCATGAATGAAATTACATAGGTTTCAGGTGTACAGTTTATAACACATCATCTGTATCTTGAATTGTGTGTTCACAACGCAAAACATTACCCTCCTTAAAAGGGTACCATCTTCTACCTCCCCCCGCCCCACTTTCCCTCTGGCACTCACCCTCCAGTTGTCTGTGTCTGAATCTTTCCTTTCATTTTTTGCTTAATGCCTGCACCTCCCTCCCCCATAATCTCCCACCACCACTTGCCGTCTGACAGCTGCCAGTCTGTTCTCTGTATCTCTGGGTCTGTTTCTCTTTTGTTCGTCAGCTTATTTTGCTAAGCAGATTCCACATATGAGTGAAATCATGTCACTCATACTTGTCTTTCTTTGTTTGACTGGCTTCTTTCATTACCATAATGCTCTCTAGTCCCATCCATGCTGTCACCAAGGGTAAGAGTTCCTCTTTTTTACTGCTACTTAGTATTCCATTGTGTGACTATATCACTTCTTTTTTATCCGCTCTTCTACTGATGGGCACGCAGGTTGCTTCTTGCATTTGGCTGTTGGACATAGCGCTGCTGTGGACATAGGGGTGCGTATATTCTTCTGATTGGTGTTTCAGGATTCTTAGGCTATATTCCCACAAGTGGAATCGCTGGGTCAAAAGACAGTTCCATCTTTAGGGGTTTTTTTTGTTTTTGTTTGTTTGTTTGTTTGTTTGTTTTGAGGAAACTCCATATGGTTTTCCACAGTGGCTGCAGAAGCATAAACACATGGAACATGCTGACAGCCGTCATAGGAGAGGGGTTGGGGGGGATGAAAGAGATCAGCCAAAGAACATATATGCATATATGTAAAGCTCATGGACACAGACAATGAGGTAAAGGGGTAAAGGCAGGGGGCGGGGCTGGTTGGATGGGGACAAAGGGGGGAAATGGAGGACATCTGCAATAGTGTCAACAAGTTAAAAATTAATGACATCTGAGTATTTACCTGTTTACTCATACAGTGGAACCTCGCTTCTCAAATGTAATTCATTCCGGAAGGCTGTTTCCAGAGCTGAATTGTGTAACATGGGAGACTTTGAGAACCGAGGTTTGACTGTATTTTCAAAATAATATGTTTGATCAAAAAAACCCCAGAACACTGATCATATTCTGGCACACTGCCCACAGACCTACCTTTCCCCTTCATTTCCTTTATATAACTTTATAAAGTACTTTATCCTTTCTGGGGTTTTGTTTGTTTGTTTGTTTTCTGCTTTGCTACTTCAGAGTTGCTCTTCTCAACATATGTGTTCTTTGCTCTCTAAAATATAATTCTAAATATAATTCTAAAAGTATAAGCCTTACACTAAAAATAGAGAAATAGCTTATTGTCATTTTTTAAAAGATTTTATTTATTTATTTTTAGAGAGGGAAAGGAGGGAGATAGAGAGAGAGAGAGAGAAACATCAATGTGTGGTTGCTGGGGGTTATGGCCTGCAACCCAGGCATGTACCCTGACTGGGAATCGAACCTGCGACACTTTGGTTCACAGCCCGCGCTCAATCCACTGAGCTACGCCAGCCAGGGCTTGAGAAATAGCTTATTGTCATTTTTAAGCGAGACAGAAAAGATGAGAAGTTAAACATTTCTTTATAAATGACAAATCTGATTATGATATTTAATTTAATATTTAAGTAATCACCTTTAAGGAACAATTGACTGCTTTTATTGTCTTGCTGAATGAAGTAAGGTTGAGAGTAAACGGCATACATGTTGCGCCTGATCAAGACGATTTTTATGTCTTACACAAAGCATTATGCATACACTTGAGCTTGCCACAGTTGATCAGAGCAATCTTATATGCTATAATTATTTTCATATCTACTGTCTATCTGAAGAAAAAAAGGAAATTTCTGCTCTAAGTTTTTTTCCTCCTTACTTTGATTAAATTGCATCTTAGGATTTTAGTTCGAAAGTACTTTTATTAAACAACTGCACAACTGTAGAAACTGAAGCCTACAATGTGGAATGATTACAGCTTATTAGTGGCAATGCCGGGGCTGTAAAACAAACTTTCTAACTGCCAGACTTGTAACCACACCGATCTCCCAGTGGCACATTCAACTCCTTCCTTCTGATAAATTCTGAGTGTCCGATCATCACTACAGCCGATGTTAAAAAGTGCTTAGATGAGGCTGCCTACAAATGAAATATCTGAAAGAATTGTGCCATTGTCAGACAGAGAACCGTCATGTCTGGGATATAAATGAGGACGTTTTACAAACTCTTGTATCCCAGAAATAGTTAAATCATCTCGTTCCTTTCACTGTTTTCAGAAAATGCATAAAGCATCCGGTGAATTCAGGAGTACATGTTATTCCGTGTGCACTGTCTAATTCACCCACACACTCACACGGTCCAAAACAACCCAAGAGCGGTGTCTGGACAAGGAGTTAGCTGCTTGTCTGGCCTTGAGCAGTATGCACAACCAACAACTGAGTTCCTATCTATGCTGTTATTCTTGAGTAGATCCATTTTACAACTTTATTCAAGAAGGAAGGAGGTTGCTCAAAGGCCATTTACAATTTCTCTGAGAGCTATCCAACAAATACATGAAAACAATTCAGGCCCTATTTTCTTACTCTCTTCCAAAGAATATAGAACTGATGATGCATATATCTATGTAAAACCTCTAAGGTAACTTTTAAAGTGATCTTGCAATTTTCTCTTCTTCAGGCCGAATTTCCAAAAGTGCCATAATTTGGTTAGTTTTCTGTTGACAGCAAGGGCCTATCACAGGTTTTTTTTTTATTTTGTGTTGAAAGTGGCTGACAAACATAAGTTAATATAAAATCTGGCTTTTGCTCAAAGTCCTTTGCCATTAAAGGAGAGGAAAACACTGGCAAAATCATAAAAATTTATGAAACACCTGGTGTTGCTTGCAGTCAAGTTCAAATAATAGGTGTTTCCCCTTTAAAATAAATAAAGAAAATTGTTTTCTTTTATCCTTTCGACATAGCAGAGGTTTTCACAGCTGCATGATAATTCTAGTCATTATTTAGCTAAAACATCAATCTGTCAAAAGTAGAGATGACCCCCGTGGGTAATATCCTTGGCAAAACTAATGCATATAGCATGAGGTGGCCTTTGCATTTGGAATGAATAAAATATAATAACAGTCTTCCTAGCCCTGGCTGGCGTAGCTCAGTGGACTGAGCGTGGGCTGGGAACCAAAGTGTCCCAGGTTCGATTCCCAGCAAGGGTACATTCCTGGGTTGCAGGCCATAACCCCCAGCAACCGCACAACCGCACATTGATGTTTCTCTCTCTCCCTCTCTCTCTCTCTCTCTCCCTCCCTCCCTTCCCTCCCTAAAAATAAATAAATAAAATCTTTAAAAATATATATATAATAACAGTCTTCCTAAGGACAGACCAAACAAAACTCATTCTGTTCGTTAGCCATCACATACTTTTAAAAATATTCATCTTCAGTTCTTTAATATTGCAGGTCAAAATATTTCATTCTCTCTATTTTTAATTACAGTTATTGGGGTGACATTGGTTAATAGGCTCACATAGGTTTCAAGAGGACATTTCTATGGTACGTGGTCTGTACATAGTATTGTGTGCCCACCACCCAAAGTCAAATCATCATCTGTCACCATCAATTTGGCCCCTTTACCCTTTACCATCCCTACCCCTTCCCTCTGGTCATCACCACACTGTTGTTTGTGTGTATGAGTTTTAAAACATAATACACAGGGGTTTGTTAACGTTAGAATTTAAGTATGTATGTCTATTTTTAAACATTACACTAAATCGAAATATTAATTTATTAGTAAAGCAAAAAAGTAGAATGTCTCTTGCTTGCTGAATAATGACTGCTTAATTCTGAGAGTGTATCTAAGAAGCGCTTGTAAGCTAGTGGACCACTACGTATTGTTAATGATGAATAGTGCTGAGAGTGGAATACATTGTGACATGAGAACACACTCAATTTGTTTAATTCCAGCCTGTTATTTAGTGCATTTCATCTGTAAAATATATTTATGTTGAAAGCTGTCTTCATCACTCATCTTTGTGGTCACTATATTAGAGTGTTATCTTGCAGGAAGCATGCTTTTGACGACTGTGTGTGATTGAAAAAATAAAACAATATAATCAAGGGAATGTATGGCTAAAATGGTAAACTACAGATATCTAGATATTTTCCTAACCTTTTTATTTTAGTGGATATATGGGAACCGATAGATCATTCACTTGAAGTAACTTGTCTTTTTTTTTTAAGATTTTATTTATTTTTAGAGAGGTAAAGGTGGGAGAAAGGGACAGAGAAACATCAATGTGCGGTTGCTGGGGGTCATGGCTTGCAACCTAGGCATGTACCCTGACTGGGAATCGAACCTGCGACACTTTGGTTCGCAGCCCGCGCTCAATCCACTGAGCTATGCCAGCCAGGGCCGTAAGTTGTCTTTTTAAAACACATGCCTTTTGACTACATCAAAGACACATAAGACACAAGATGATTTTTGCTAAGGAAATTAATTAGGATTCTAAAAAATGTTTTATTCTCATAATTTTCTGGCTTTTCAACTTTTTGTTTCCTTTTTTGCTCAATCCCTCCACCAGCTTTTCAACTTTAGGAAAATTAAAAATATGACTGTATGACTTTCAACTTGAAGGTTCCATAATGCTATATACTCTACATCCACACAAACACTTCCTAGATAAGAAAAGGACAAGCCTTCAAAAACCACGCCCTCTTAAGTAAATATAATTTTCTTAGTGATGAAAACTTAAATAAAACTGAACTAACTTGAATATCATGCATGTCCTTCAGATTTCACTTAATATTTTAAAAAATTGTGGGGGGAAGGAGATAATGGGGGGGAAGAAGGGGATGGGTCAAGTCAAGGACATGTATATAGGACCCATGGACACGGAGAATGGGAGGGAGGGGGTGGGTAGGGCCAGGAGAGTAATGGGGGTGGAATGAGGACAACTGTAGTTGAACAACAATTTAAATTTTTTTCAATTATTCAATTTTTAATTACTTTTATAAATAACTATAATATAATTCTTTAAAAAAAATTATTTCTTTTTAGAGAGGGAAGGGAAGGAGATAGAGAAACATCAATGTGCAGTTGCTGGGGGTCATGGCCTGCAACCCAGGAATGTACCCTGACTGGGAATCGAACCTGCGACACTTTGGTTCCCAGCCTGCGCTCAATCCACTGAGCTACGCCAGCCAGGGCTCAAACTTCTTAAAATTTTTCAGATGTATTTTGTGTCCCAACACATGGTCTGGTCAGTCCTTGAGAATGTTCCGTGTGCACTTGACAGTGACATGTATTCTGCAAACATCTATTAAGTCCATCTGCTCTAATGTATAATTCGAGGCCAATGTTTTCTTTTTAGGCTCTGTGTCTGGATCATCTATCCATTGATTCAAGCTAGCTGTCAAAGTCTCTGACTATGATTATTTTATTTTCTATGTATGCCTTTAGGCTTATTTATAATTGCTTTGCATATATTGGTGCTCTTGAATTGAATGCAAATATATTAGTAAGTGATATGCCTTCATCATGGATTATCTGCTTTATAATCATAAAATGTCCGTCTTTGTCTCTTGTTACAATTTTGTCTTGCAGTCTGTCTTGTTTGATATAAGTATGGCTGCACACACTTTACCTGGATAGCATGTGCATGGAGAAGCATCTTCCTCCCCTTCACGTTGAGTCTACGTTTGTCTTTGGAGCTGAGATGAATCTGCTGAAGGCAGCATATAGTACACCTTGTTTTTGACCCATTCAGCTACACTGAGCCTTTTGCTGCGGGAATGAACTCCACTTACATACAGAATTGTAATTGGTGTTTAAATACTTTACTAGTGCCATTTTCTCTTTTGTTTTCTGGATGCTCGGTATCTCCAATGTTTCTTTTCATTTGTTTTTTCTCCTGGGATACCCACTCTCCTTATGTTGCTCTTTCTATTTAAGTCAGACAGTTCTCAACATGTTCTTTTCTTTTTTTAAAAAGATCTGGCCCTGGCTGGTGTGGCTCAGTGGATTGAGCTTAGGCCTGTGAACCACAGGATTGCTGGTTCGATTCCCAGTCAGGACACATGCCTGGGTTGCAGGCCAAGTCCCCAGTAGGGGGCATGCCAGAGGCCACCATACATTGATGTTTCTCTCCCTTTCTTTCTCCCTTCCTCTCCCTCTCTCTAAAAATAAATAAATAAAATCTTTTTTTAAATCTCATTTTTCCTATTCTTCTACCTGAATTGTTTCTAGGTTTCTATCACAAAGTTCACCGATTCTCTCCCATATTATCGGCTCTATATTCAGTGCTTTCTAATGTATTCTTCATCTCATTGATTGAACTGCTCAGTTCTAAAATTTGTTTTTTTATAATTTCCACATCTTAGGCAAGGTACTCCTCCTGTTCATGAGCTTTCCTCTTGAGCTCATTGAAATGCCTTTCAAAGTTCTCTTGTATCATATTGAGTTTCTTCCTAATCGTTACATTGAATTCCTTATTACTCGGGCCACAACCTTCCTTGGCTTTGAGTTTGGTTGCAAGAGACTTGTTATTTGCTAACGTGTTTCCACATCACTTTGGCTGTTCATGGTGCTACACGGGTGGCACAATTGGAAGTGATGGACACCATTTTTATTTTGGTACCATTTTGATGTGAACATTTCAGCAAGTTGATAAATAGAGGTCTTTTGTTTTCTGGGATACAGTGCTATAGTACAAACTTTTGTTTGCTCTTATGTGCACTTACTTCTGTCTCCAGGGTCATGGCAGGGAAGGATCACTTTGGTTGTTCAAGTCGCCACCTGGTTGACTGGGGTGGTGAGTGCCCCAGTTCGTGTCTGACTCACCTGAGCTGGGGCACAGCCACTGTGGTGAGGGAGTGTGACAGTTTGGGGAGAAAGCTGTTTGCAAGCTTGCATCACTGCTCCCTGTTTGTCTATGGCTGTCCCGGGAGACCGTAGACATGTATCTGTTGTTGCCACCAGGCTTCACAGCAATTGAAGGAGGAAGCCAGACCCTCCAGTTACCACGGTGTGGGGCCACACTCCAACTCCTCCACAGCTAACGGATTTTCTGGGGCTGTGGGCTCAGCCACACGAACATGGGGAACCATGTCTGTGGGTACCACCCCTGTTCTTCACCCCACGCTGCATCCCCTTCGCGTTTCAGGATGTCCGCCTTCATCTGTGTTGATGCTCAGATCTCTCAGGCATCCTAGAGTGTGGAGCAGAGGATGTCCAGGTAGTTTTGACAAACAGGGAAGTACACTGGGGGAATGCGAAGGAGCTATCTCACTCCACCATGGTGCGCAGTAGGTCTTTTTCTCTAGTTTTTACACTGAGGAAAGTGTGTGCCTTGATCTCATATGGTTGCGTGGAAGATTAATTGCAAGCAATAAATATTTGGGCAGTGTCTTGGGTACATGTTCAATACATGTTAACATTCATGAACGATTTTCATCATAACTCATTCATCATTCAGGATAAGCATACTCGAGTTTCATAGAGGTAGATGATAAAACCACCTCCTAATTAGCCATTGCTTAATCATTGAGTGCATTATTTTATAATAGGTATGTCATTGGTATTTTACCAATTCATTCATTTGATTTCTCATCTGAGGAGACTTCCACGTATCTTCATAATCTAGGTAATTACAAACATCCTTCCTTCATTCGCTAAAGTGGATATCTGACATGGTAATGTAACGTAGGTAACATTTTCTAGTAATTCAAGCAGGGAATTTAATGTGCGATATTTTGACGACCCATTTTAATACATCATTGTGTTATTTGGATTGTAAAATCAAACTAAGAAAATATAGTAGCGAGCCCTGGCTGGCGTAGCTCAGTGGATTTGAGCGCGGGCTGGGAACCAAAGTGTCCCAGGTTCGATTCCCAGCCAGGGTACATGCCTGGGTTGCAGGCCAGAACCCCCAGCAACCACACATTGATGTTTCTCTCTCTCTCTCTCTCATCTCCCTCCCTTCCCTCTCTAAAAATAAAATAAATAATAATAATAAAATAATGCTTTCAAATTTAAAAAAAAGAAAAACAAAAAGAAAATATAGTAGCTAAGATGATAAAAACTTTGAGGTCCTTGTTGGATGTTCTACAAGCACATTGTGGGACATAAACGCAATGAATGTTTTAGAACAGGGGTAGGTTTATCTTTTCTTTCAAAGAAGAGAGAGTAAATATTTTGAGCTTTTCAAGCAATCCAGTCCCTGCAGCAACTCTTCAACTCTGACTTCAGTGCAAAGACAGCCATAGATAATATGGAAATGAATTAGTGTTACAGTATCCCAATAAGACCATGTTTATGGACATTGATGTTTGGAATTTCAGATAATGTTACTTTTGCATTTTGATTGTGTTGGGCATTTAAAAATGCAAAATCCACTTTGAGGTCACGAGCCATACAGACAGATGGCTAGCTGGGTTTGGCCCATGGACTGTAGCTTCTCAAACCTTGTCTCAGAAGGACTTTGTGAGGCACAAAGGGAATATTTTCTCCAACAGACAACTATACAAATTCTTGTCATGTTGACAGCCTCAGCTGAGATACTTTGAGCTTTTGACCTTCCCACTAGCTGCGGCTTGCTCATTTTTCAAAGGTGCTTTGATTTGACAATGTATTTAGAATCAATTTTGCACATCAAAATGATCTCACTATTGTTAAAGAAGGTAAAATCATTCAGACCGCATGTTTTTTACACTGACTACATTAGTAAATGAAAATCAAGAAAATGTATTACCGTAGATTTTCATGTCTGGAAAACAAAAATCACATGAAAGTTAAAATCCCCTCAAAACTACTACTTCCGTCAGACATTCAATAAACATTTAGAATGCATAATATATCCAAAATAACTTCACAGAGAGAGTGCTACATAAGACAACTGCTTCCCCATTGCTTACATTCTAGTAGAGGACATAAAATATGTGTATGAGTAACTATAATGCAAGATGGAATGTGATAAGTGGTATAATAGTAGTATATCAAATAAGCCGTAAATAATCTTAGTATTTTGTGAATTAGAAAAAAGTTTTTACAGAAACTGTACCCTTCATAAAAAAAAAAACTGCACCCTAAGCCCCAGAATGTCTACTGCTGATATATTTATTTGTGTGTGTATAACATGTTTTTTCCTTTGGACTACAATTATGTGCCTCTTAGTTTTATGAAAAGCTAGCTGTTCTCACCTGGCTGGCATAGCTCAGTGGATTGAGCGTGGGCTGCGAACCAAAGTGTCGCAGGTTCGATTCCCAGTCAGGGTACATGCCTGGGTTGCAGGCCATAACCCCCAGCAACTGCACATTGATGTTACTCTCTCTCTCTCTCTCTCTATCTCCCTCCCTTCCCTCTCTGAAAATAAATAAATAAATAAAATCTTAAAAAAAAAGCTAGCTGTTCTCTATGCCAGGGCAATATTTATGTTAAAGTGAAGTTCAGATACCTAAAAGGAGTATTGCTGGCCAACATTTGCTCTTAGAGCCTAGTGACAATATTATTTTATTCTTGTTTCTAGACTTTTCATAGGAGCCTCTCAAGTACGAAAGTATAATTTGAAGAATGCTAGAAAAACACCTCATGGCCCAGATATTCCATCCTATTCATCTAACTAATTTCCACATTTGTTTCTTAAAATGACTTCTTTGTCCTCTTTAAACTCTAAAGAGCCCTAGCTTCTAGGCTTTTGGTTTCAATAAGGATGATGTTTATTTGCAGGCCTGATTCTATTGTTATATGTTGTTATGTTAATTCTACCATAATGCAAATAAGGTTATGATGTATCAAAATAGATTCTTAAAATTATCATATTCCATCTACTGCTGAAATCACTAGAATATCTTATCAATTTTATTTCGTTGTAATTTATAGACTACTAAATTACACAGAAATGACTACACATAATTTTGTAGGACTTTTCTAACAGGAGTTTACTTATGGTCACATCATCAAAGCAAGGCCACTTGGGTTTCTGATCAAAACCCATGTAAATCTGTTCCGGCTGGTGTGGCTCAGTGGATTGAGTGTTGGCCTGCGAACCAAAGGGTCACTGGTTCGACTCCCAGACAGGGCACAGGCCTGTGTCACTGGCCAGGTCCCCAGTAGGGGGCATGTGAGAGGCAACCACACATTGATGTTTCTCTCCCTCTCTTTCTCCCTCCCTTCCCCCTGTATAAAAAATAAATAAATAAAATCTTTTTTTAAAAAGCCATGTAAATCTTATATTCCTGCTAATGTAGTTTTCCTTGTTTAAAGAAAGCCCTTATTTACATTAAAAAGGTATAGGAAAAAGAAAAAAAATCAACAAAATGAAAACAGAACCTATAAAATGGGAAAGAACTATTTGTAAACCATTTACCTAATGAGCGATTAATATAAAAATATATGAAAAGTACAACTCAATAGCAAAAAATAATAACCAGAGTAAAAACGAGCAGAAGACTTAGACATTTTTCTAAAGAAAACATCCAAATGGCTAACACATACATAAAAAAAGATACTCAGCATCACTAATGATCAGGGAAATAAAAATGACATCATGAGGACATATGACCTCACACTTGTTAGAACAGCTATTATAAAAAATACAAGAGTTATCAAGTGCTGGCAAGGGTGTTGAGAAATGGGAACCCTTGTGAAATGCTGGTGGGAATGTAAAATTGGGTTACTGCTGTGGAATTCAGCTTGGAACCTCGTCAAAAATTTGAATATATAACTATCACATCATCTAGCAATCCCTCCTTTGGGTATAGATACTAAGAGAATGAAGTTAGTATCTCGAAGAGGTATCTGCACTCCCGTGTTCATTGCAACATTATTCACATTAGCCGAAGTATGGTA
Source organism: Phyllostomus discolor (assembly GCF_004126475.2). Taxonomy (NCBI): domain Eukaryota; kingdom Metazoa; phylum Chordata; class Mammalia; order Chiroptera; family Phyllostomidae; genus Phyllostomus; species Phyllostomus discolor. Next base: position 104,750,583 of record NC_050198.1, read on the forward strand.
ACAACCTCAGTGTCCACTGATAGATGAACACTTAAAGAAAATGTGATATATATGCACACACGTATAATGGAATGTTGTTTGGCCATAAAAAGGAAACCTGCCACGTGCAAACATTAGTGACCCTTGAGGGCACTATGCTAAGTGAAATAAGTCAGACAAAGTGAAATATTATATGGTTTCACTTAAATGTGGAAGCTAAAGGTCAAACTCATAGATTCAGATTGGTTGCTAAATGGTCGCTGTTGTAGCAGGTGGAAATAATGGGGAGATGTCGGTCAAAGGGTACAGATTTCCCCTTATAAATTGAATAAGTTCAGGAGATCTAACATACACCATGGTGACTATAATTAATAACACCGGCTGCGGATGGTGAAGTTCAGTGGATTGAGTGCGGGCCCGTGAACCAAAGGGTTGCAGGTTCGATTCCCAGTCAGGGCACATGCCTGGGTTGTGGGCCAGGTCCCCACTAGGGGGCGTGTGAGATGCAGCCACACACTGATGTTTCTCTTCCTCTCTTTCTCCCTCCCTTCCCCTCTGTCTAAAAATAAATAAATAAAATCTTTAAAAAAATAACACTTTATCATATACTTGAAAGTAGCTAAGAGAGATCTTAATTGTTCTCATAACAAAAGATATAATTATATGAGATGATAGAAATCACTTTCCAACATATACATGTATCAAACAATCATGTCGTATACCTTAAACTTATACAATGTTATATGTCAGTTATATCTAAACATAGCTGGGAAAAATGCACCATAGAAGAAAATATAAAAATATAAGGTAGAAGTAGGAAGGAAGTTGTAAAATGAAGCAAGGCATGATACTATTTTCTGAAATTAGCTGGAGTTCTGGAGTTTACTGTTTACAGAAAAAGAAATTTACAGACAGAGGTAGAAAAATGGTTTCCAAGGTCTTGAGCATGAGAGAGAAAGGGAAAGATTGGTAAAAGGTACACATTTTCAGTTAAAAGATGAACGTGTTCTAAGGGTGGAATTTAACATGGTGCATATAGTTGAAAACATTGTTTATGTAAATGAAATTTAGTCAGGGAGTAGAATTTATTATCACCCACATTAATTCATTCATATTGGAGTGATGGATATGCTAATTAACTAGATGGGGGAATCTTTTCACAATTTATATATATATATATATCAAATCATCACATTGGACACTTTTCATATCTGGCGATTTTATTTTCGCAATTATTCTTCAGTAAAGGTGAACAAAGAATGCTAAATATATTTAATGTTTTAGCAAAAAGTATACATCTTACTATGTGAGCATGCACCTACCTGTAGGTGGCGCTCTAGTGCAGCATAAGCTTATTTGGTCCCTAGAGTGTAACTTGATAACAGTATTTCAAAATGTGAAGTGTCCCAATGAAGGAGATGGCATTGAAAAAGCTTTCCATTTCTCTCAAGGACTCAATCAATACTCTACTTAAAGGCCAGCTCTCGTTGTTTTCTCGAGAATTGGATTCATTATGTTGTTATTTTGATAAAAATACACTCGCAAATGAAGTTTTTGTTTTAAATTGGAGTGTCAAACTAATCGGTGTCTACATATTGGGGAGAAAGAGAGGATGCACATAGAAAATGTTTACCTCTCAAGAGGTCCTGAATGTGATCACCATGACGGTCTATCCTAACTTTCATGATTTCTGAACAGCTGCGGGTTCCATTGCCTGCCACCAAGAAGCATGACTCCCAGTGCAAGAGTTTGGTGAAAAAGGAAAGGGGTTTATCCATTTAAAGGTTATACAGATTTAGAATAATGGCAGATTTCTGCCCTTAAGTCCCGCTCCCTTTAAAAATCACCCAAAAACACATAGTCCGGCCTCCCTCTGCCAAACCAGGCCAGTTTCAGAATACACCACGCAGAGGTACCCTCTTTCAGAAAAGCAAAAGTCCGTGGCTCAGCATTCCACCGTCAAGGTTTAGCCCCAAGCATCTCTCAGAAGCCCAGGTGGCTGCGCAGGTCCCCTGCAGGTCCCTTGGTTTTCGGACCCCCCCTCTCACCGATTCCAGACCCGGTGGTTCTCTTTCTCCCCTACTTTCAGACCTCCCACGTGGTGGATCTCCTTTAAGTCCGGAGCACGTGGCTTCACCCTCTTCCCTTTTAATTCATTTTAATTCATTGAAATGCTCATCTTGGAACTTCCCGTGACCTCGTTTGTATCTGACCCATCCTGTGGTGTGTTAGCATCTGCTGTTTTTGCCAGTTTCCCCCCCATCCTCTTTAATCAGGGCAAGAGTTCCCGATCACACAGGGACATCCGGGGTGGGCATCCGCCCCTGCCTCTCTCGTGAGCTCCTCCTCCTAAGTCTGGAGTCCCTGACCGTTCTCAGAGTCACGTACACAGTTCGCCCTGGGTCAAAGGACTCTTCCCCACAGGAAGGCAGGGCTATTGACTTGGTTTTGTTATGCAATGCACCTTAAACTCGACCATCCACTTCCTCTTTTCCCGAATCCAGGATTGTGGGGCTCCGCTTTCTGGTTTCTGGGAACCCTCCACTCTGTAACCCATTACAATTTGATGACAGCTAGCCATGTCACAGAAAGTAGTTTTATGCTCTTTAAAACTACAACTAAGACAAGAATTTTATAATGAAATCATTCCCCATAAATCAGTTTATTTTATTTTGAATAGTATATTAAAAGTAAAGTGAAATGCATTTGTTATTGATATTATTTGTTTGTCTTAAAAAAAACTTACCTAGCACCCCCCCGTGTTTTGTTTTCTTCTCTTTTATTTAAAATACAGATACACAAAACATTTCCTTACAGATTTCACTGACCTCAAATCTCCAAAACTCCACCAAGGAACACCATGCAGTCTGTCCTCTATGACCTCAGGGGTAAAAGTGGGCCTGTGACCACCAACTTCTTCCTAGAGGTTACCTCCCAGTTGTCGCTGTTTCTATGGAAAACAAGATTCCATTTAGTTCCCAATATCACAGAATTACAGAAATCTTACTTAAAAGGTAGACTCTGATGTTGATCATATTACAACCTATATTTTCTTGCAGCTCTATGAATGGGTGTTTCTGTGTTCAGACAATTAATGCTCCTCCTGCAGCCGAAGCATGCCCGGTATGGTTCCACTTCAGATGTAAATACTAACTATGACACTGGACTTCAGTGGAGCATTAAGCAGCCATCACAGGGAAATGTTGAGAATCAGAGTGTATTTCTTTCGGAAGTCAATGTGCCTACATTTCCATTGCTAAGCCATGTTCTCACTCCTACCCCCCTTTCAGATCCCGTACACAGCATCCTGAAGAAATGAATGCTAGCATCTGTGAGGAACACTTCCAGGCTGCCAACCATGCAGAGCAAACTCTTCATAAAATGGAGAACTACCTGAAAGAGAAGCAGCTGTGTGATGTGCTCCTCATTGCCGGGCACCTCCGAATCCCAGCGCATCGGTAAGTGTCCTCATGCAGACAGAACACTGGGAGATGGTAGCGAGTGTGAATGAGAAAGGATCAGTGCAGCGAATGAGAAATTAGAACTAGAAATTAGGTTCCACTTAGGTGAAGTGGAACCTAATCAACAAAACAAACAAGCGAGCAAAATAGAACCAGAGACACCGAAATAAAGAACAAACTGACAATAGCCAGAGGGGAGGGGGAAGAGGGATAAAAGGGGAAAGAGAAAGAGAAAGAGGGTCAGGTCAAAGATCATGTATAAAGGACCCATGGACAAAGCCAAAGGGAAGAAGGATTGAGGGTGGAAGGTGGGGGTGGGCAGGGAGGGAGGGAGTGATGCGGGGAGAATGGAAACAACTGTACTTGAACAATAAAATTTTTTTTAAATTTTACAAAAAGAAATTGGAATATTGAGGAGAATAGATTTTTATCATCCTGTATTAAAAAGCATCACCGTGTATGATTCACTTCCCTGTCGGGTATTTAGAAGATACAAACTTTGGAGAAATTGATGAAGAAAACCAGCACAAATCCTCTTAAAAAAAAAAAAGCAACCTATTATTTGCCTTTCGACTTAACTATACTTGACTACACTGTGAAAGTTTAGTAGCATCCAGCACACGCGAGAACCAATGTCGGAGACTTTCAGGGGTTCAAAGATGTTACTTTATTGGCCAAGTTTCACCTGCTCAGGGGCGAACTCTCAAAGTGTCCAGCGACACAGTGCCCACGAGGAGCTGCAAACGAGAGCCGCGCCGAGCGCTTACAACTACATCCTTATATAGGGGCGGGCAAGCAAGCGTTATACAGAAGCAGACGTGGCAGTTTGCAATTCGCTTACAGAGACCACGTGCGGGAATTTCAAACCAAGCATTCTTGCCTAAGGCGGGAAGGCAGGCTGTTGTTCATTCACCTAGTCATCTCCTGGCTCTAGCTAGCTAGTTTTCTATTTTCTCATTAAAAACTACAAAGCACTGCTTATCTAGCCTACCCAGGGGAGAGCGTCTGCTAGACACGGGATGTTTGCTTAACTGCCCTGTGTCTCCCTTATCATTTCCTTTTAGCTACAATGTGGTTCTTGTCTATTAGAGGAAATTTAGTTCTTAATTTCCTTATTCCCAACAGTTTGATACAAAAGACAGTCTCACCAGTGTTACCAAATTATTGACTGCATTTCAGCTTTTCAATGAAACTGTGGACTGATTTAAGCTTCTGTGAAACGCTTTTATTTCCAGGTTGGTTCTCAGTGCAGTGTCTGACTATTTTGCTGCAATGTTTACTAATGACGTGCTTGAAGCCAAACAAGAAGAAGTCAAGATGGAAGGAGTTGACCCTAATGCACTGAATTCCTTGGTGCAGTATGCTTACACAGGTAACTGCTCGGCACATACTCACTCATTCAATCCTCGAAATAATCCTGCATCATATAACCCCCACTATTATCATTCATTCCTATTCTCCAAGTAAAAAAAAAAACGAGACTAGACCAGTTAAGTAATTTTCCTCAAGTGATAAGGGGCAGAATCAGGATTTCAAATCAATGCTATAAAAGACCAAGAGGCAAAGAGTACGCTATAAAATTTATAACCATGAGAGAATGGAGCTATTTGAACACAGTATGTGTGAACATGTCTTTCTGTTTCTCCTGAACAATGTGGGTAAATTCTCATTCATAAAAATGAAACTGGAAATGGGATATTTTTTTTAAAGATTTTATTTATTTATTTTCAGAGAGGGAAGGGGGGGAGAGAGAGAGAGAGAGAGAGAGAGAGACATCAATGTGCGGTTGCTGGGGGTCATGGCCTGCAACCCAGGCATGTGCCCTGACTGGGAATCAAACCTGCGACACTTTGGTTCACAGCCCGTGCTCAATCCACTGAGCTACGCCAGCCAGGGTGGAAATGGGATATTTTAACTCAACATTAAAGATTTAGTTTGTCTCTTCCTTGGAAATATTTAAGTCGTATTGACTGAAATTCTAAAACAAAGATAACAGGATGAGTTTGGGGGGCAAGTAGTTCGTGTGTGTTTGTGTGTCTGTGTTGATGTACATATTATGTATTCATTCATTCTAACTTATTGAGGAGTAACTGACATAGTTGTATGCATTTAAAGCATATAGTGTGAGGATCATATATACATATACATATGCACATGTATGCATAGAATGTATTTCATTTACATACTGTATATATATATATACACATATACATAGTGGAATGATGATGAAGGTCAAGATAATTAATGTATACATCATCTCGAATAGTTAATTCTTCTGTGTGTGGTGAGAACACCTAAGATCTACTCTTAGCAGCTATGAAGTGCACGGTACTGTTTTACCCACAGTCACCATGCCAGACACCCCAAACAGAACTTCTTAGTACTGAAACTTTGTGCCATTTACCCTGCGTTATTATTGCCACCTCCTGGCCCCTACAGCCATCAATTTACTTGCTGTTCCTTTGAAATCAGGATTTGTTTTTGATGCCACGCAATAGTGATACTATACACTATGCTTTCTGTCTCTGGCTTATTTCGCTCAGCATAATGACCTCCAGGTTCATCCATGTCGTCACAAATGGCAGGATTTCCATCTTTCTCGTGGTTAAATAATATTCCATTATATATATATATATATATATATATATATATATATGTATATATATAGGTATATATATATATATACCTATTTACATATCTTTTCTTCAAGATTCAATTGCATTTCCTATAGATATTTCTCCAGGAGTGGGGGTTCTGGATCATACTGTAGTTCTATTTTTCCAATTTTTAAAAAGAAGCTTCATACTGTTTTCTGTAATAGCTGTACCAGTTTACAATCTCACCAACAGTGCACAAGGGTTCCTTTTATGCGAAGCCTCCTCTACATTGCTTATCCCTTCTCTTTTGAATATTAGCCATTCCAACAGGTGTAAGGTGGTATCTCATTGTAGTTTGGATTTGCATTTCCCTGATGATTAGTGCTGTTCAGCACCTTTTCTTGTACCTGTTGGCCATTTGTGTGTCTTTTTTTGGCAAAATGTCAATTCATGCCCTTTACTCATTTTTTGAATCGGATTGTTTTTGTGTTACTGGGTTGTATAAACCCTTTATATATTTTGCATATTAGCCCCTGGTAATGTATATGGTTTGCAAATACTCTATCTCCTGTCCGTTCCTTTTTCAGATTATTTTTTGTTTTCTTTGCTGTGCAGAAGCTTATTTTAGCTTTTGTTTCTTATGCTTTGGTGTCTTATGCAAGGAATCATTGCCAAGGCCAATGTCAAGGAGCTTTTTGGCTATGTTTTCTTCTAGGAATTTCATTTACTTAGAAATTAATATTCTTCTTAATAACCAGGCCAAATGTCAATGTCGGTAGCAAATGGATCTTTATATCTCAATCTGAGAATAGTTCATGCTTCTCTGGGTCTCATAAGGTATAGGCAGGACTCGCCTTTCAAAATCCAGGACAAGAAAGTCTGCTGATGGACTGGACCCCTTTGCAACATATTTTAGAGAGTAACTAAATATAGAACATCTCACAGTATGTATTACCCTTTTTTTATGCTTTTGCAACATATTGAATCCATACTAAGGTATTCTTCAAGGCCATATAACATAATTTATAAAACCCATATGCAGTATCATTCTTTATAACTTACCTATACTTTGGCTTACATAAAAAAGTCACAGTAACTTATCAAAATGACATAACATTTGCAATAACTAATCAATAATATTTGCTCCCAAAGAACACAAATATTTCCATATAAAGGAAACCATTTAATTGCCCTGATCTCATTTTTAAAAAATTTTTACAGATATTTTCTAAACTGAGCCGATTTTTTATACCTAACAAAATAATCATAAAAGAAGCAATTTTGTCTTTGAGGACTCTTGGCAACAATTTCTTTCTTTTGAAATAGTGTCACGCATCAATTCTAGCCATAACATTTGGTAAAAGTTATCATTCTCAGCTAATAAATTCAGATGACGAAATAAACATAGAAGCTCAATGTTCTTATTCAGGAAAGACATCTTTCCACACAAATGACAGGTACCTGTATGGCCAATTGCATTAGTCTTACACAATATCACATAATGTTCTTGGGCCATAATGTGGACAATTTTTGATACGAGATTTAGACGCAAGCCTAAGATGATAAATAACAAGTTGCTCCTTTTGCAATGATAGTACTCAATGTTCATTTGATAGAGTCGTTTTTGATAACATAGTCTCACTCCCACCAGCCATCTTACTAGTGTTTATACAGACTGTCTCGCATATGTTGCCTTCCAAGGACCATTCCTGTACCCGAGAAAACACAGGTTCACTAATGACAGAAACAGTGCATTCCAATGAACTAGCATATCTGGGTCTTACTTTATGGACATGTAACCATCCTCTACTTTTTCACACCATCTAGGTGTCCTCCAACTGAAGGAAGATACGATTGAAAATTTGCTGGCCGCGGCCTGTCTCCTGCAGCTGACTCAAGTCATTGACGTCTGCTCCAACTTCCTCATAAAGCAGCTCCATCCTTCGAACTGCTTAGGGATCCGATCATTCGGAGATGCCCAGGGATGCGCGGAGCTCCTGAGTGTGGCACACAAGTACACAATGGTAAAAGCAACTGATTCACATTAATTTGCAGTAATAGTACATTAACCCAATATCTAAGTTACTGATTGGTTCTACTTATATGTGTGTATATATGTTTCTGTATGTGTGTATAAATCTACATGTGTATGTCTGTGTACAAAACTTTTCCAAGTAAATATTATAGCGTTGTGATAAAATTTGAAAGAAATATAAACTAACAAATTATGGGGTTTCTGGATCATACTGTAGTTCTGTTTTTTAAAATTTTTAGAATGTCAGTTAACAAACGACATGCACATAATAGACATTGGATTAAAACATTTGGATGAACTGCACTCAAGCAACTTTCTCATTTTTGAAACTAAAGAGTTATTTTATTTCTTTAAACCTTTTATCTATTTATTTTTAGAGAGAGGGGAGATTAAGGGGAGAGAGAGGGAGAGAAGCATAAATACGTGGTTGCCTCTTGCACGCCCCCTACTGTTCCTGCTAGCAACCCAGGAACGTGCCCTGGCTGGGAATCGAACTGGCGACCCTTTGGTTCACAGGCCGGCACTCAACCCACTGAGCCACACCAGCCAGAGCTCATATGTGTGTTTTCAAAGTTGCATGGAATAGAACTGTTTAGTCAGACAAGTAACAGTGACGTGAATCATAGATCATCTGTAGTGAGGCAAGAAAAAGTAGACAAGGGATATTAAAACATACCCTTATCATTAATGCTAATAAATCCCAGATGCAAAGAATAAAATCCACTTTTGAACCCCTAAAGCAGTGAACAGCACAAGAGATGGATCTTTCTGTGAAACCCAATCAAAAGGTAAATATTTCAAGCTAAGAAAATTGCTGCAGTTATTTAAGATTCAATAGTAAAATGCAAGCTTAAAAGTGAGCAGCAGAGAAAAACGTACTTCAAAATAACAAAATTAACATGCCAATTTTAGGTTTGAGATGGACATAAATAAAGATTATTTTTCTAGAGTTTTATACACACCTTAAAATTTCCAAGGTTTCAATATTTGAATTCTGTCAAAATTTATTGTAAAAGTTCTTCCCTGTTCTTTCCATCCTTGGTCAATGTTGAAAATTTGACGTTTCAAACATATTCCTGAAACAATGCCATTATGTGGAGAATCATATTCTAATGGATTGGAATTTTAACGTATGCCATTTAGTTCTGCTATTGATATTACTATACCCTAAGCAAAAGGCCATGGAATCTATAATAGCAGCAGTTGTATAGTTTAAACATTAATTCTACCATGAAAGCTTCCTGTTAAATTACTCAAATTCTTGAACTAAGGATTAACAGTTTCCTCTCTGGTATCTCGCTTTTGCAGACAAAACACATGCTGATAAACAGCTTGAATTTTTTGTGCGTGTTGTTGCTCAAGATCAACTTCTCTTCCTTTTCCTATTATGTGACTGAGTTTTAAAGCAGGATGTGCATCCCTCTTCTTTAGTTATTTTAGTATCTGTTATATATGCAGTAAAACAGGTCAAGTTCTTGCTATAATGATGCTTTTATAATACTGCATTGATAGTATCAAATGCAAGTCATTTAGCGATTTCATTACAGTTGTTTGAATCATAGACTCCATAAAACAGACTACTCTCCCTAATGTGTCTGGGCCTCACCCAAAAATACCATCACACACACGTCCACAGAAATGTTTGGCCAAAAGTCGAGACAGTTCCTAACTCAGTCAAGCTGATACATAATATTAACCACCATAATCATAAAAGCAGTAGTCTGCATTGATAAAAAATTCAGCAACTGTGGTACCTTTACTTGATAAGTTTTACGACAATGTAAGTGTAGATTTAAAGAAAGCATACCAAACAAAAGGTACAAAAAAATTCTCTTGAGTGGGTGCATGAAAAAAAGTGTTTACCTTGAAATTAGGAGCAAAATATTGTGAAGTAAAACAATCTAAAATTAACCTTAAAGCTTAAACAAATATTTTCTCTGTAGTACTGGATATTGCAATGCTTTATTTTAGATCATTTTAATTACTACATTTCTTATTTACACTAATTTACTAATTTTCAATAGTCTCATCAAGCAGCCTATAAGAATGTCTATCAAAAATCCTAATTGCTGGCTATATTTAAATATGACCATCGAATAAGCCACTTTAATCATTTCTTCACTTTCTCAAATGCATACTGCAATGTGATTGGCTGTATAGGACCCACATGAGCCACTGAATAGGTTTCCACATGGACTGATTCCTGGGAAGAAGTCAAAATATCAAATTAAGAGTGTGGAAGAAGTTAATCCCAACCCTCATGGTATAACTTCGAGGGGGCCCAAGACTTTATCTTACTGCAGTCTCACGGTAAAGCTGCCATGGAAGAGGAGTTGCTTCCCATGGATGAAAACGAAAGGGGTTTCTGGATATGGAATCTCCTCTTGATAAAGATGCCATTTTCTTATTTGAAGATTAACCTAATTTTAACCATTTCACCTTTAGCAGTCTCCAGCAGTCAGCAGCCAGCAACATCGAGGCAAAACCCTCCACTAGCAAACATACCGTATTTTGCTGTGTATAACGCGCACATTTTTTTTGGCCCAAATTTTTCAGGCAAAAATAAGGATGCTCGCCCTGGCTGGTGTAGCTCAGTGGATAGAGCGCGGGCTGGGAACCAAAGTGTCCCAGGTTCGATTCCCAGCCAGGGTGCATTCCTGGGTTGCAGGCCATAACCCCCAGCAACTGCACATTGATGTTTCTCTCTCTCTCTCCCTCCCTCCCTCTCTCTCTCTCTCTTTCTCTCTCTCTCTCTCTCCCTCCCTTCCCTCTCTAAAAAATAAATAAATAAAATATTTTAAAAAAATAAGGATGCTCATTATACGCGGGTGACTTCGTTGACACACTTACATGGTTAAGAAGTTTCTAAAGCAACCAGGTTTCAGTAGATGCCGTTGCTTTTCTAGGAACACTTCATCGAGGTGATCAAGAACCAAGAATTCCTCCTGCTTCCAGCTACTGAAATCTCCAAACTTCTGTGCAGCGACGATATTAACGTGCCTGATGAAGAAACCATTTTCCACGCCCTGATGCAGTGGGTAGGGCACGACGTCCAGGCTAGGCAGCAGGACCTCGCCATGCTGCTGTCCTACATCAGGCTGCCTTTGCTTCCTCCACAGGTATGGGAACCCCCCCCCGCCCCCCGGTGACGTGATTATCATTCAGACGGCCACTACACAGTAATCCATTCCTGAGCTTTTTCTCCTTTTCTTTTATCCAGAGGATTTCTGGTCACTGCGGTGTACAGGATTTGTTTTGCAGAAGAATATATGCAGCCTTCAATTAGCAATCTTCATGATGGGGAGAGAGGAAACATGAAAAAAACTACAGATAACCCCCAAGGGCAGCGTACTCATGAGTTTCGGTTTCCTCTCACCAAACATCCCATGTAACAAGCAAGAAAAACGAGTAGGCTCACTTTGTCTTTCCCCGCACCCCCTTTGTAGGCCAGGCAATAATAATCAGTAAAAGAGAAGGCTCTAGAAGGGAGTTAGGTTCTGGATAATAGCTACTCACCTGGGTAATTTAGCTCTTGTGATGGAAAGAATACTCTAGTAGTTTCAGATGCACTAAAGCAGGGGTATCCAACCTTTTGGCGTCTCTGGGCCACACTTGAAGAAGAAGAGCTATCTCGGGCCACCCATTAAATACATTGGACACATAATCACAGAAACATCTCATCATGTTTTAAGTACATTTACAGTTTTGTGTTGGGCCGCATTCACAGCCATCCTGGGCCACATGCGGCCCACGGGCCACAGTCGGACACCCCTGCTGGCTAAGCACCATTCCAATGGCATCCCCATCATGGATGCTGAAGGATGATAGTAAAAATGATTCTAAAAACAAACACCCTTAGATGAGATGCAGGATTGAGCCAACTCACTGAATGTTAGTATGTGAAACTTAGGCTAGACTGCAGTCTCTCCAGCAGGGGTGTCCAACCCAAGGGCAAGACAACAGTAACATCAAGAGGAGAAACATTCAAGTCTATATGGCATTTCAGAGCCAAGCTTCAAAAACTCTGGCAATTATGTGTTTGTGTGAATGCATGTTACTTGTGAGACGGTCTATTTGATTGATCAGATTCTCTAAGCCTGGGAACTTGTGAGAAACTCAGTCTGTCTCTGTGACAGAGCAAGCAAGGCAATTTCTGGGGGTGACACCAAGGAACCTCTGTTGCAGAAAGTTCTCCAGATGATATTAAGACATGCAAAAAATTTAAGATGCACTGTTACAAAAGATTAGGGACCTTTAACTTCTCGATGCCCGAGGTCTAATACGGCATTCTTTCAGAAAAATGAATTCACTGGAATGACGGGAAAGATCCAGCCGAAACACACAACCCGGGGTGCCTTGGCCTCCCACCCCTGAGTGGTGGTGGTGATGCCATACAGATACAAACTTCCAAAACCAATTTCAAGTGACCTTCCATAAATATTCTAGAAATTAAATATATATTTTTAAATGGTCAGAACTCTGTGAAGAATCTTTTTTGGGGGAAAGAAGCGCAACAACTACCTAACCCAATATTCAAACCAATTTTCAGAAGCGTATGCATGAAGGAAATGGCTGGGGTCTCACCAGGCAACTCAAAACAGTGATCCCTTGGAGGTGGCAGGTGGAGCGAGAACGGAGCTGGGGCGAACCCACACAGAGCAGGAAACCCCAGTGAAATTTCAGGGGCCGAGACAAGCGCCTCCATTCCAACCAGTTGCTGGCTCTTTCTCCCTATGACACCGGGGACCCAACACTCAAAGAAATTAATCTAAAAGACCTTTGACAAAGTTCCGAAACAAACCCTTAACTTGTCAATTCATCTCAAGAAAAAGACTTTAACTTAGTTCTTTTCCCATTCAATGGTGTCTTATTGACTGCCGGCAAGTGATGGTTAGAAAGGATCCCTAGTCTGTTTGTGCTGATATATTGGCATTACTAACACAAGCACTTTACTGATGTGCACAGATACATGCAAAGAGGAAAAAAAAAAAGACCTACCCTCTGAATACTTCCCAGAAATGATTTGATGATAAAGATGCAGCCTATTATGGGTGATATTTTTTATTTTAACTGGCATGTTGGTCCCATCTCCCCTAAATCCACCAAAAACAAGACTGCTTCTCTAACTACACGCCATAAGTGAACAAAAAATGTTACCAATAAGTTACAACATTAGATAACAACATTTCTACATTTGAATTTGCATGAATTTTCTCCAAAGTTATATAAGCGCAAATACACTCTTTCTAATGGTGAGCTCTTTGCGTCATACACCATGTATCGTTACTTTTCAGTTACTGGCAGATCTTGAAAATAGCTCCATGTTTACCGGTGATCTTGAATGTCAGAAACTCCTGATAGAAGCTATGAAGTATCACCTCTTACCCGAGAGAAGACCCATGATGCAAAGCCCTCGGACGAAGCCCAGGAAATCAACTGTGGGAGCACTGTACGCTGTGGGAGGCATGGATTCTACGAAAGGTAATACAATACCGGCACCTAACTCATTGCTGTCACCTTCCTGTTAGATCCTCAAACACCCGTTAAAAAGAACCTTGAATTATTGGTAACAATATCAGAAATTCAAACCTGGAATAAGTAGGGGTTTTACATAAGAATTTTTTTTAAAGATTTTACTTATTTATTTATTTATTAGAGAGGGAAGGGAGGGAGATAGAGAGAGAGAGAAACATCAATGTGCGGTTGCTGGGGGTGATGGCCTGCAACCCAGGCATGTGCCCTGGCTGGGAATCGAACCTGGGACACTTTGGTTCCCAGCCCGTGCTCAATCCACTGAGCTACGCCTGCCAGGGCTAGCTCCACCTTTTTTACACTATTTTCTCAGTCTACAGTCCCATGCTGCCAAAACAGTGAGGCAAGGAGTTTGCAATCAAGAGTTGACCATGAAGGAAATAAAACCAGTCCACTTAAAATTTGCCAAATTACACAAATAAATGTCATTTGACACAGTAGAAAATGATGCAAGAGTCAAAGTTTTATGTTACGAAAACAGATTTTTTTTTTTAGTATACACAACTGGAAATTGGAAAACTATGTAAGATATGTGGCAATAATCATAAAACTATAAAACATGAGTGTATAAATGCAGTTATTTCCAAAGTACTAGAGTATCTTCACAGAACTAATGTTCTTCAGAAAATAGCAAATATAGTGAGGTCCTATAATTACTTTCGAGTCTGGAAACTTGATATGTTATTGCATTTGGTTGAACAGAATGAATAATAACACCCATTTACTATGCATCTTGCTTCATATTTACATTAGAAAAGGACTAAATACAATATGCAAGCATAGTTTTCCTTAGTTTCTGATTTTTTTAAAAGCGTAACCTGCAACGTAAGACATGGAAATTTTTCCCTTTATCTGTTTGGTTTTTATGTTTTTTTGTTTTTGTTACTTTTACAGGTTGCTGTTTAAGTTAACATTGCATAGGTGAATGTGTTACAAAAATGGTGATAAATCAGACAGAAAAAGACAAATATTACATAGTTTCACTTCTATGTGGACTGTAAACATAAAAACCAAACAAATGATCAAACAAAACAAAGCAAAAAAGTGCTCATTAAAACAGAGACTAGCCCTGGCTGGCGTAGCTCAGTGGATTGAGCGTGGGCTGCAAACCAAAGTGTCCCAGGTTCGATTCCCAGTCAGGGTACATGCCCGGGTTGCAGGCCATAACCCCCAGCAACCGCACATGGATGTTTCTCTCCCTCTCTCTTTCTCCCTCCCTTCCCTCTCTAAAAATAAATATATAAAATCTTTAAAAAAAAGAATATGTATTATTTATGAGAATGAAAAATATAATTCAAAGGTACCATCTCCTTCATTTGTTAATCAGTGTTCCTTTTCTACTCAATTACTGGAATACCAAGTTTACTGCTATAGTATATTGTCACTGTTATCGTAGTAAATTGTCACTACTTCACAATACATTGTCACTTGTCGGCAATGCATTTTACTAGTCGTTCACAATAGCTGCTGCTATTTTCTTTAGGAAAAGTCGATTTTGCAGAGCAGGGAAGTTTCTATCTAAAAACTAAGATGGAAAAGGAAAAATCATTATTTACATGGGTAGAGTACCTAAGACAGCGTGTGACAGGTGTAGATAATTTCATCCCAATTTTACAAAGTCAGCCATAAGAATTAAAAAAAGTTTTCAGTTTTGTTCTTCTAATGGGAGATTTGTGGAGAAAATATAACCCAGTGGTTATAGTGAAAACATAGTTATAACCTCTGAAGCATAGTTACTGGCCAGCTATAATTGCATGATATGGGGTCATATTAAGTCAAAATATAAACAGGGTGTATGCTCTATCTATGGTTTCTTCTGAGAGGTTTTCTGTGTATTTTGCATTAGTGGAAACAGGATTTCTTTTCTCGAATTCTAAATATTTTATGATGAATGATGCACTTTGTGTATTTCTGTCTCAAGAGTTTTATTTTTTTCAATAAAAACTTATGAATATACAGGTACTGATTCACTCTTTGTCTTTAATCCCTGCATCTTTTTTTTAAGATTTTATTTATTTATTTTTTTAGAGAGGGAAGGGAGGGAGAGAGAGGGGTGGGGGAGACAGAGAGAGAGAGGTCAATGTGCGGTTGCTGGGGGTCATGGCCTGCAACCCAGGCATGTGCCCTGGCTGGGAATCGAACCTGCGACACTTTGGTTCGCAGCCCACACTCAATCCACTGAGCTACGCCAGCCAGGGCTGCGAGCATCATTTCTAATCCTCACAATCAAGTTATAAGGTACTTTTTATCACTCCAATTTTGCAGATGAGGAAACTAAGGTTCTTTAGGGTTAGACAGCCTACTCAAGGACAAATATATAGAAATACTTGGAATGGAATTCCTACTCACACCTATGTCCCTTTCTGCTCTATTTCCACTATTTTAGAAGAAGGAGGAATGACAGCAACAAAACTGTCCCCTCTCTTTGCAGGCGGTCAGAGTCTATTGAAAAATCAGGGTCATTTACAAAAAAAAGAAATAAAGAAAAGGAAAAAAACCTAAGTAAAGCAAAAACATTAAGGGGATAACATTTAACCTATATGAATCAGTATTAGACATTAAAAGTGTACCAGTTCACATTACTTCACAAAACTTCACATTATGATTGCATAATATAATTTATATTATATGCCTTTTCTTACAGTGTCCTGTTTCACTTGTCTTTGTGTAAAGATACTTTCTGAACTTTCACCTTGTATATTTAGGAAATACAACGCTTCCTCAGTCTTTAATTTCCTCTCTGACTCACACAGTTGACTTAGAATTACTTGTTAAAAATAGATATCACACAAGTGGCTTCAGTTAACTGTGACTTCTACCACAAATATTAAAATAATCATCAGAAACTTGTGTGAGTACAGAGTAAAAATTTCAAAATTGTCAAACAGTAAACTTTGAGCTGTGGTACATAGAAAGTATTCAGTAACATTTTGTGTATTAAAAACAATGACTTCCAAGAGATAATATTAAAGTCTACTACAGTCCTTTTCAAATTATTTTAAAAATAGATGGAGGAAATCACTAAATCAGATATATTTACAACTACAGGAACTGTCCTGGTCCCTAGCAATACTATAAATTTTGGTTGGTTTTGTTCCTCCTTGAATGAGTCATAAAGGAGGGTTGACTAGGAGCTTAGAAATGCATTGAGAAAAAACATTTGTAATGTTTTATGGCAGAACCAGAATTTCCACAGAAAACATTATAAAATGGGTATTTAGGAGAAAGATCAGTTTTAAAAAATTTAGTGTTCCATTAAGCTGCCATACTAAGCGAGCTACCGAATTTACATTTTGATTACTTGAAGCAATAGTGGAGGCGAGTGAGTGGGCTGAAGGAATCTTCCGAGTTCAAAACTCAGAATTACCAGTCACATATGCTCACAGATACAAATAAGGTATATTGGGGTAAATAGATCTGCTGTACGTAATCTAATGCCAAGAAAAAAATTATCCTGGCACGAAGCAGACTTCTATAACTTTTCAGTTTAAATCTTCTATATACAATGCGCAGACTGATTACTTCACTATTAATATCCTGTCTATAATCTTTTAAAAAAATTTATTTATTTTATTTTATGTATTTTATTTTTTATTTTTTAAAATTTTATTGTGTCTATAATCTTAATAATTAGTGCAGCCTAGCCTTCATTTTCTCATTTCAAGTGGGTCTTTGGCAAATTCCACTGATGAAAAGTTTGAAATAAAAGCTAAAATAGGAAGGAGAGGATATGAAGACAGGTTTAGGAAGATCGGAATGAGAACATGAAAAGATAGGAAAACATTCAGAGAAAATCGGTCGACAGAGAGAACGAAGCTGTGAGTTTGAGTTGTTCTCCTGTTAACAGTATAATCCAGTAATATTTCGTGTGAAAAAGATACTGTGCTAGATGGTGTTTTTGGACTTCTCAGCAGTCTGCATAGTCAACAGAGCAATTGCTGACCTGTACGTCAGCCAAATACATGTTATCAATAGAAGATGCAAGGATTAGCCCTGGCTGGCGTAGCTCAGTGGATTGAGCACGGGCTGCGAACCAAAGCATCATAGGTTCGATTCCCAGTCAGGGCACATTCCTGGGTTGCAGGCCACAGCCCGCAGCAACCACACATTGATGTTTCTCTCTCTCTCTCTTTCTCCCCCCCTTCCCTCTCTAAAAATAAATACATAAAATCTTTTTTAAAATTAAAAAAAAAATGATGCCCCTGGCTGGTGTAGCTCAGTGGATTGAGCTCGGGCTGCAAACCAAAGTGTCGCAGGTTCGATTCCCAGTCAGGGTACATGCCTGGGTTGCAGGCCATAACCCCCAGCAACCGCACATTGACCTCTCTCTCTCTGTCTCCCCCTCTCTCTCTCTCCCTCCCTTCCCTCTCTAAAAAAAATAAATAAATAAAATCTTAAAAAAAAAAGATGCAGGGATTAAAGACAAAGAGTGAATCAGTACCTGTATATTCATAAGTTTTCATTGAAAAAAATAAACCTCTTGAGACAGAAATACACAAAGTGCATCATTCATCGTAAAATAGTTAGAATTAGAGAAAAGAAAGAAATCCTGTTTCCATTAATGCAAAATACACAGAAAACCTCTCAGAAGAAACCATAGATAGAGCATACACCCTGTTTATATTTTGACTTTATATGACCCCATATCATGCAATTATAGCTGGCCAGTAACTACACTTCAGAGGTTAACTATGTTTTCACTATAACCAATGGGTTATATTTTCTCCACAAATCTCCCATTAGAAGAACAAAACTGAAAAGTGTTTTTTTTTTAATTCTTATGGCTGACTTTGTAAAATTGGGATGAAATTATCTACACCTGTTACACGCTGTCTTAGGTACTCTACCCATGTAAATAATGATTTTTCCTTTTCCATCTTAGTTTTTAGATAGAAACTTCCCTGCTCTGCAGAATCAACTTTTCCTAAAGAAAATAGCAGCAGCTATTGTGAATGACTAGTAAAATGCATTGCCGACAAAAGTGACAATGTATTGTGAAGTAGTGACAATTTACTACGATAACAGTGACAATATACTATAGCAGTAAACTTGGTATTCCAGTAATTGAGTAGAAAAGGAACATTCATTAACAAATGAAGGAGATGGTACCTTTGAATTATATTTTTCATTCTCATAAATAATACATATTCTTTTTTAAAAAGATTTTATATATTTATTTTTAGAGAGGGAAGGGAGGAAGATAGAGAGAGAGAGAGAAACATCCATGTGTGGTTGCTGGGGGTTATGGCCTGCAACCCGGGCATGTACCCTGGCTGGGAATCGAACCTGGGACACTTTGGTTCGCAGCCTGCGCTCAATCCACTGAGCTACACCAGCCAGGGCTACATATTCTTAATTATAATCCTTTGTGTTGCCATCGTGAAATATTGTGAATGAACAACAAAGGCCCATTTGAAAGCAACTTTCCTTCCTCTTTCTTCAGTCATTTCTATTTTAAGTCAACACGGAGCTACACATACACAAAACGGAATAAAATGAAAAGGCATAAATTAATATATTGAATAGCCATAGGTAATGAGAATCATAATGGATGGGTAGACAGTCAGTAATAGCTTCTAAGGTAATTTTCTTTTGTCAAATAGGATGTTTGACACCTGTATTAGTACTTCTGGTAGCCAAAGAAGCCTTAGCCCTGGCTGGCGTAGCTCAGTGGATTGAGCGAGGGCTGGGAACCAAAGTGTCCCAGGTTCGATTCCCAGCCAGGGTACATGCCTGGGTTGCAGGCCGTGACCCCCAGCAACCACACACTGATGTTTGTTTCTCTCTCTCTCTCTCTCTCCCCCCCTCCCTTCCCTCCCTAAAAATAAATAAATAAAAAATCTTAAAAAAAAAGAAGCCATTATGAATGTATAACCCATACATATTAAATAAACTATTTCTTTCTGAGTCTTCCATTTGGATCTGGGATTGGTAAAATATCACCCTCCCATTGCCTGCCAGGTTGGAGAATCACCTGGACCACTTTCATTTTTATCGCAATAACAGATTCCATGCTAAAGTATAGGTATGCAAATAGGATGTAAATGATGCCAATTAATCCTATACGATTGGTTTTTACCATTGTTCAATATTCCTCTCACAGGTACCACTACGATCGAAAAATACGACCTCAGGACCAATAGCTGGCTACATATCGGCACCATGAGCAGCCGCAGGCTTCAGTTTGGAGTCGCAGTCATCGATAATAAGCTCTATGTCGTGGGAGGCAGAGATGGCTTAAAAACGCTGAATACTGTGGAATGTTTTAATCCCGTTGGGAAAATCTGGACTGTGATGCCTCCCATGTCCACCCATAGGCACGGCTTGGGTAAGAGCTGGCTGTTCATAGGGCAGGGTGTCAAACCCATTTTCACCGGGGGTCACAACAGCCTCGAGGTTACTTTTGAAGGACTGTGTCAATGTAACTGTTCCTTAACTAGGGGCAAGAACCTCCATGCTGCCACTGGGTAGAAACAAGGTGCCGGATAAAACAAGGTGGAGGGCCAGACTCGGCCTGCAGGCATTGTGTTTGCCACCTGTGTTATATGGTATCTGAGGAATACATAGTTATTAGAGCTATGGAAAAAATAAATTCAGCCCTGGCTGGTGTGGCTCAGTGGGCTGAGCACCGGCCTGCAAACCATTTGATTCCCAGTGAGGGCACAGGCCTGGGTTGCAGGCCAGGTCCCCAGAAGGGGGCGTGCGAGAAGCAACCACACGTTGATGTTTCCTGCTTTCTCCCTCCCTTCCCCTCTGTCTAAAAATAAATAAATGAAGCCTTAAAAAGCACACAAAGATTACCAAACAAAGTAATTCAGCTGCACATCTTGGGGATGCGGCAAATCCCTTCGTGGAAATGTCTAAGCACATGGTAAAAGCCTTTCAAACTGTTTTCTGTTTTCAGCTGGCATGCTTGCTAATCCTACCCTCCTTCCACTGGTATTTCAAGGGGCCCCACTTTACAAAGGATAAAGTGCAGAAGGATTACGTTCTTGAGGAACAAAAACTGTAATAAAGACATCTTCCGAACTGTATTATATAAATCTGTATTTCTGCAAAAAATTTTATGACTCGGTTCAAAGGCAGGGATATTTAGAAAAACCCTTTTGGTTGAGCACAGCTCTGAGTTACATGCAAAGTGGGGGTTCCAAAGAACTTTAAGAAAGATGGGGTACGGACTTCTGGAACAGTGGGTAAATTTGATTCTCCTCATTATCTCTCAGGTTACTTCTGTGTTGTTCATGCTATTCTCCATGCATTTTCAATATCGCAGTTTGTTTAAAACAGAATCATTTCCCTATTTCGAGAATTAAGGGTTACGCTGCTAAAAGTAGCATATCTAGGCCTGGTATCATTTGTCTCAAATTATCTGATAAATGATCTATGTCAAGTGGTAAACGGCAGACTATATGAACTATATCTTCAGCTCCCTTGTGTCAGTAATTCCTAGACACAGATTAGAAAGTTATCTCTCTGAGAAATCAGAGCAAGTTTTCAATCTATTGATGTTACTAAGGAGGTTGGATAGGGGATGAGGATATCCCTGAGGCTCGCTGAGATGCGGAAGAAGGTGGAGGAAAAATTACGTTTATTCCTAGAGCACACGACAAACAGAAAGGAGAAATATTTATAGTCTCTAATAGAACAAACGTCTAATTACTCAAAAACCCTGTGTATTTAGTTATCTCTCAAAAACCTTTTTTATCATTGTAATAAAAAGCAGAGATTAGAAAGACCTACCACAATTAGCCTACTAACGTTTATCTAAAAGCCCGCGTCATACATAGCTCATCTTCCTGACGTTCAAAAAATGCCATTGAAATTACGCCAGAAAAACATCAGCTTCCCTTTTTCTGTCACATCCCCTGAAATGCTGTGTTCAACTACGTCCTTTGACTTCAATGTTACAAAAATGATACCCTCCTATAATAATGGTAACTATGCCTGAAAATTTCCTAAGGATAAAAGACCGTATTTAGCTTCCTATCAAGATCAGTAAATTATCCATGAGTACACAAAATCATTTAATAAAGAAAAAAAAAAACCAGCCCTGGCTGGTGTGGCTCAATGGATTGAGTGCTGGCCTGAGAACCACAGGGTCGCCAGTTCGATTCCCAGCCAGGGCACATGCCTGGGTTATATGGGTAAGGTCCTCAGTAGGGGGCACACAAGAGGCAACCAAACATTGATGTTTTTTCCCCTGTCTTGCTCCCTCCCCTCCCTTGTCTAAAAATGAATAAATAAAATCTTTTTGTTTCTTAAAGAGAATTTTTTTAAAGATTTTATTTCTTTTTAGAGAGGGAAGGGAGGGAGGGAGAGGGGGGAGAGAGAGAGAGAGAGAGAGAGAGAGAGAGAGAGAGAGAGAGAGAGAGAGAGAGAGAGAGAGACATCAATGTGCGGTTGCTGGGGGTTATGGCCTGCAACCCAGGCATGTGCCCTGACTGGGAATTGAACCTGGGACACTTTGGTTCCCTGCCCGCGCTCAATCCACTGAGCTATGCCAGCCAGGGCTTAATAAAATCTTTTTTAAAAAACAAATCTTAAACACTTAGTTGCTCGCATAATGAAAGAATAGCCATTATATGTGTCATACCTAGGTGCACCCTCATGCTGTTGTTTTTCACCCTTAGGTGTAGCCACACTGGAAGGACCAATGTACGCTGTTGGCGGTCATGACGGATGGAGCTACCTAAACACTGTAGAAAGATGGGACCCTGAAGGCCATCAGTGGAATTACGTGGCCAGTATGTCCACTCCTAGGAGTACAGTGGGTGTTGTTGCGTTAAACAACAAGTGAGTAAACCAACACATGCGTGGGCTTGGCTCCTAGCTCATGTGCTACAGCATTTTAGCGATGGGACCCAGCAATCAGTAAGCATTCCCAGTGACCACAGTATCGTAGGTATCCATAAGGCCTTTGTGGGAATCCTCCCTTTGTTATGATGGAGGATTTGCTATAATATCGTCTTGGCCAAAAAGTCTGTTACACTTTTTCCATACAATGGTGCTAGTAGTGCTTGCTCGTCCTTGACCTCACTTGAAACAATTGTGTTAGATTGTATTGTGACAGCTATCATATCAGCATGCATTTAAAAACTTACCAAATTGGAGCCCTAGCTGGCGTAGCTTAGTGGATTGAGTGCGGGCTGGGAACCAAAGTGTCCCAGGTTCGATTCCCAGCCAGGGTACATGCCTGGGTTGCAGGCCATAACCCCCAGCAACCGCACATTGATGTTTCTCTCTCTCTCTCTCTCTCTCAAAATAAATAAAATCTTTAAAAAAAAAACTTACCAAATTGGGGGATTTTTGTGCAGCCATTTTAATATTGAAGATGGAAGAAGATACGCAACGTTTTTGGCATATTATGCTTTACTATTTCAAGAAAGGGAGAAATGCAACTGAAACCCCAAAAAAGATTTGTGCAGTGTATGGAGAAGGTGTTGTGACTGATTGAAGAAATCAGAAGTGATTTGCCAAGTTTCATGGTACTATTGACATTTTGGCTAAATAATTCTCTTGCCGTGGGGCTGTCTTATGCTTTGTAAGATGTCCAGCAGCACCCCTGGCCTCTCCCCACTAAAAGCCAATAGCAGGAGATGGTTCACATACTCAAAATATCCAAATCAATCAAGTTACTGGTGAAAATGGAAAATGTGTCTTCCATGTTACGGAAAACAACATATAGATTTTTGGCCAACCCAATACTTGCCTAGAATGAATATTGAATTCAATATTCCATAGTCCCGTGCTATTCAAATGTAGTCCGCGACTAGGAGCGTCAGTATTACCTGAGATCCATATAGAAAAGCTGCACCCTAGACCTACTGAAGCGGAATGGGCATTTCAACGAGGGCTTTTCAAGGGAGCTGTGTGGCCATTAAATTTGAGAAGCACTTCTGGCTTCAAACCCCTCAAGAAGCTTCCATTTATTACTTACTTAACCTGTTCTTGACTTACCAAAATTTTGGCCTGTCTTTGTAATAGGCTAAGTTTTAGGTGGTTTTTGACCACATACTCTCTTGAGTATTCGAGTCTCCAACTCCATGATGACATCTAGTCCCATCATTCTGGATCTTCTCCTCTTCCCGATCACTTCCTTATAAGAGAAAGCTAAGATCTTAAAACCCAATGAAGTTAGAGGTTGTTAAGAACGTGACTTCTTAGCTCCGGCTGGCGTAGCTCAGTGGATTGAGTGCGGGCTGTGAACCAAAGCAATGCAGGTTCGATTCCCAGTTAGGGCACATGCCTGGATTGCAGGCCATGTGCCCCAGCAACTGCACATTGATGTGTCTCCTCTCTTTCTCCCTCCCTCCCTCCCCTCTCTAAAAATAAATAAATAAAATCTTTTTTTTAATTAAAAAAAAGAACTTCTTAATTATATGTGCTTTCTGGCACAAGAGACCTGTGGAGACAATGACCAGCATATAGGAAGGGCTTGAATGATAATAAATTCGGACATCAGGATGGGTCAGTGGCAGGAGACAGCCTTGTATATATATCAAGCCGATGCCTCTTCACATCAATAGGCTAAGTTCGATTTTAGCACCTTATGCAAGAAAAGTAGGGAATGTCTAGAGTTAGGAGGAGACCTAGACTTACAGTATCTTAGAGCTTAGAATAGTCTGAAATCTGTTTATCCCTGCCCTGCCCTGAAGATTATCAGGTGACTCCGTAACAATCTGCTACCTATTATCGCCATGAACAGAACAGGCCGAAATAATGCAACTTGATTATTGTCATTTTGTTTTGCTGATTTGCTGTTGTTCACACTGAATATGGATGGCGGTGGTAGACATATGGTTGAGTAAATGTTTATCCTCTTTACTGATGCAGAATTAAGTGCAAATTAGGTTAAAATATTGCTCATCAAGAGAATTGACATTTTTAGGTTTATGGGAGAAATGTCATAGCTAATATATATTTCTCAGGAAAAAATTGGTTTCTAGGTTCGATTCTGTTCCCTTGGTCATTTATCAAGTTAACATGTTCCTACGGACAAATGTATATTTTTACTAAATAAAAGAGCTCATAAAAACATCATTGATTCTAATGCTAGGCGATTGAACGGAGACACGTTGTAAGGTTGCTAGAGTTGGTCCTTGAAAACATCCTACCTTTTTTTTTTCTCATTTTCAGCTTTTAATGAGGTATAATTGACAAGTATTGCTGATGTTCTCAATGCCTCTTATCTGAACGTCATTTTCCATGGGACATCCCCATTTGCCCACCTCCACCCAGCCCCCACCCCCCTCCCCTCTGGCCGTTCCCACTCTGCACTGTGTCCATGTGTGTGCTCCCTGGCTGATCCCTTCCCCTCCTTTCATCCGGTCCCCGCTCTGTCCCACCCACGCCTCCGACAGCTATCAATCTGTTCCATGTGCCCACAGCTCTGTTTCTATTTTGCTTGCACTTTATTTGGTTCATTTGATACTAAATATAAATGAAATCATATGGTATTCGTCTTTCTCTGGCTTGCTTATTTTACATAGCATAATAGTCTCCAGGTACATCCATGCAGTCACGAAAGGTAAGATTTCCTTCTTTTTATGGTTGAGGACCATCCCATTGTGTGAATGTACAACAGCTTTTTGACCCACTCATCTACTGATGGGCACTTGAGCTGTTTCCAGATCTTGGCTATTGTAAATAACACTGCAGTGAACACAGTGGTGCGTATATTGTTTGGAATCGGGGTTTCAGGACTCTTAGGGTATATTTCCAGAAGTGGGATCACTGAGTCAAAAGGTAGTAAGTTCTATTTTTAGTTTTCTGAGGTATCTCCACACTGGTTTCCATAGTGGCTGCCCCAGTCTGCATTCCCACCAAGAGTGCACTAGGGTTCCCTTTTCTCTACAACCTCGCCAGCACTTGTTGTTGATGTGTTAACGATGGCCATTCTGATAGGTGTGAAGCGATATCTCATTATGGTTTTCATTTGCATCTCTCTGATTAGTGACGTTGCACATCTTTTCATCGGACTATTGGCCATCGATATATCCTCTTTGGAAAAGTGTCTATTCACATGGTTCGCCCATTATTTAATTGGAGTTTGTCTTTCTTGTGTTGAGTTGTATAAGTTCTTTTTATATTTTGGACATTAAACCCTTATCCCGTGTATCATTGGCAAATATATTCTGCCCGTGATGTCTGAGATTTTAGTGCCTGTGTTTTCTTCTACGGTTTTTATAGTTTTGCAAAGACTTAAGTCTTTTATCCATTTTGAGTTTATTTTTGTGTGTCGCATATCAGTCTAGTATCACATTTTTGCATGTACCTGTCCAATTGTCCCCAAAGCATTTATTGAAGAGACTGTCTTTGCTCGATCATATGCTCTTGCTTCCTTTGTCAAATGCTAATTGACTATAAAGGGGAGGGTTTATTTCTGCGCCCCACCCTGTATAGTCAAGAACCTAAAATGCTTTGTACAAGGCTCTTTCACTTTCATTCTATGCATGAATTGGAAATTATGTGTGTGTGTGTGTGTCTTTTTTGTTCTAGGCTGTATGCTATTGGTGGACGCGACGGAAGTTCCTGTCTGAAATCAATGGAATACTTTGACCCACACACTAACAAGTGGAGTCTCTGTGCTCCAATGTCCAAAAGACGTGGAGGTGTGGGCGTTGCCACGTACAATGGATTCTTGTATGTCATCGGTGGTCATGATGCCCCCGCTTCTAACCACTGCTCCAGGCTTTCTGACTGCGTGGAACGGTAAAAAGATTTTGTTTTATTTATGTATTTATTTGGTTATTTATTTCAGAAATGAGAAATATGTTTAGATTGCCAGAAGTTGTTTTCCAAGTAAGTTTTAATCCTTTCAGAGAATCGATCCTTTGTAAAATTGCACATTTACCTTCAGTGTCAAAATATTCTGAAGAAATCCGCCTCCTTATGTGTTTCAGATCCGTCAAAAGAAACGTATGAGAAAGAATATGCTGATTTATTGTTTGATAGTCACCTTATGAAATAATAAGACAGCCCTGGCTAGTGTGGCGCAGTGGATTGAGCACCGGCTTGCAAACTGAGGGTTGCTGGTTCAATACCCGGTCAGGGCACGTGCCTGTGTTGCAGGCCAGGCCCCCAGTAGGGAGCACATGAGAGGCAACCACATGTCAATGTTTCTCTCCCTCTCTTTCTCCTTCCCTTCCTCTCTCTAAAAATAAATAAGTAAAATCTTAAAAAGACAAAGGGATATAAGAATAAAGAAGTTTTATGCCAAGCAGTATCTCTCAACCTATTCACCAGCTCAAATCAAAATAACTTGACTGTATGAAAATTCAAATCAATCATCAAAAGATAAAAACACCACCACATATTACAAAGAACTAATTTCCTAAGGGAGGTGTTAATAATGTTGTGAAAAATGAGTCCATTGCATTATTTAATTTCCCAAAGGTAATTTCTTTTAATGGGAACCATTCATGTAAATGAGTAAAGTATGCTAAGTTTGTTAAAAATGTGTCAGTCATATGACTTTGTAGTACTATCATTTCCCCTTCAAAATATATTCCCCTTCAAGATAGAAAATGTGCATGCAAACGTAATAGTCAAATAATATTATTGTAAGACCAAAAGACAAATGTACAGTCGGTATGGTTATTAGAATTCACAAGACAGAGATCAGCACATGATGGTGTCTTCCAAAGAAAGTCATGGAGTAAGTAGAATTTGTCGTTTGTAAACATATGAATAGATGGAGGGGACATCAGGTCTAGGGAAAAACACAACCCAAATCATTGGTTGTTGAAACATGTGTCTTTTCTTTTCCATATATTTGTAGATTCTAGTTTTCCTTCTGCTCTTGATTTATAGTTTAATTCCATTTTGAAAAGACATGGCATATTTTCAACCTTGTTAAATGTATTCAAGACTTGGTTTGAGGTTTCACATGTGGTCTATCCTTCATACAAATACAAAATTAATATGTCAAAGATTTTACATAAATCAGTAATTAATGAAGTAACCCATAAGATGTTAAAACCAGTTCAACCGAGTCTTAGAAGAAGCAACATGTAGACAATGAGGTAGACGGAAAAATTGTTAATGGTTGCAAAGGTAGTGAACATCCTATAGGGAATGTAATGTCATCTCTGAGGGTCATCATTGCTACATGGTAAAGATTAATTCTCTCTCTATAAAGCAAAATTCATTTGTATTGCCCTGGCTGGCGTAGCTCAGTGGATTGAGCGCGGGCTGGGAACCAAAGTGTCCCAGGTTCGATTCCCAGTCAGGGTACATGCCTGGGTTGCAGGCCATAACCCCCAGCAACCGCACATTGATGTTTCTCTCTCTCTCTCTCTCTCTCCCTGCTCCCTTCCCTCTCTAAAAATAAATAAATAAAAATCTTAAAAAAATTCATTTGTATTGTTATGCAGAAGAATCACAAGGAAACTCAGTTTTCTACAACTTAACTTCTATACCTGTAGAGACGTAAGATAGGCTTGTTGGTAGAAAGTCAATCAAAGGTGTACACTCTGTGGAATCATATTGTCCTGCCCAGTAGCTTAGGCGTCTCATCCAATTAAGATAATCATTCACCTGGCTGGCGTAGCTCAGTGGATTGAGCTCAGGCTGCGAACCAAAGTATCGCAGGTTCAATTCCCAGTCAGGGTACATGCCTGGGTTGCAGGCCACGGCCCCCAGCAACCGCACATTGATGTTTCTCTCTCTCTCTATCTCCCTCCCTTCCCTCTCTAAAAAATAAATAAATAAAATCTTTAAAAATAAAAAAGATAATCATTCAAACGAACTGTTTCTTAAACCATTACATAAACCTATCTTGGTTAGGTCAAGGATTACTATTTCTAAAATGTGGTTGAAAAAACTAAAGCAAAGAAGTCAAGCAAGTCATCCTTAATTTCTCTTAGTGGAGGAAGAAGTTTAAAACGCATCCTTTTACTTCAGGCTCCATTTCAGTTCCACTATATTATATATTGGCAAAAGATGTGTGTGTGTGTGTGTGTGTGTGTGTGTGTGTGTAAAATCTCCAAAGTAAGGAGAGGTAGACAAGCAAAGGAGAAACAAAAATAGAGAGACATGATGCTATTTTAATTTGAAAGTGACGCAGGGGTTAATTTTTCTTTAATAACTTCTCCTGTGTTTCTTTACAGATGGTAACCACATTATAAATTTTTTTCTGCAAAAGACTCAACATTCCCCTCTTTTTAATCAAGCAGTATTAAGATCAAATTAACATTAGTGGTGTTTTCGTATTAATTATCATGCCCAAGCATGACAGTCTTGGGTTTTGGTTGCAAATCTCTCAGGATATCTTTTTATGAGCTTTGGCTCACTGCTCAAATGTGTGTGTGCTCTTAGGCTGACTGTAGCCT
This sequence comes from Phyllostomus discolor, assembly GCF_004126475.2. Classification (NCBI taxonomy): domain Eukaryota; kingdom Metazoa; phylum Chordata; class Mammalia; order Chiroptera; family Phyllostomidae; genus Phyllostomus; species Phyllostomus discolor. The sequence continues at coordinate 104,779,519 of NC_050198.1, forward strand.
CAGAGTACAATGGTAATTATGTTGAAGGTTCAACTTAGCTAAGCATACAGCTATGGATTTTCTGGTTCCGGGGCTTATTAGAACATCAAAATTTAAGGCTCTATGCCATGTGACACTCAACAATATGCACTGGATATTGAGCTTATCTTAATTATTGATGGTCTCAGGCATTATTAAAAATATTCCTGGGTATGAAGCCAAGTTCAAATAGAAGCCAGGATCAGATGATTTAGAATATGATTAAAAAGGTTAAAAACATAAATAAGAGCCCTAGCTGGTGTGGCTCAGTGGATTAAGTGCTAGCCTGTGAACCAAAGGGTCGCTGGTTTGATTCCCAGTCAGGGCACATGCCTGGGATGCAGGCCAGGCCTCCAGTAGGGGGCGCATGAGAGGTAACCAAACATCAATGTTTCTCTCCCTCTCTTTCTCCCTTCCTTTCCCTCTCTCTAAAAATAAATAAATAAAATCTTTTAAAAAACATAAGGGAAGTAATAGAAATATAAGGAAATCAGTACAGGCTAATAAATTGATGTTTCTTTTGTGAAATAATTCTTTATCCTTGTATTTTAAAAATAGGTCCATATAAAATGAGAGTATTTCCATGTACAATTATATGACTTTCATTGTTCACATCATTAAATTTTAGTTATGTATTTTTTTAAATAGGCTTTAAATTGTAGGACAGAATTCCTGGAGAACATTTTAATTAATATGACTTACTGAATTATCTTTCCTTTTGCTTAGAGAAATGTTTGAGTATAAAGAGTTAACTCCAGATTGGAATGGAAAAAAATCCTAGGCTCCCATGAAGATAAATAGGAACTCTCATAGGAGAAAAATACAGACTATGGTCACTCTAACCACAAATAGTATTAACACCAGAATGCAACATTCTATAAAACTAAACAGCAATTATACTGAGATTTACTTACAATGTGAGCTCTCATATAAACACAGTCAAGCATCTGAATGTATAATGTTGATCTACAGAGAAAAAGAGAAAAATGTAAGCTCTCCCAACAGCATAATGAGAGAGGGAGCATTTTTTACATAATGTTAAGATGCTAATAAGTGAAATTTCCTCATAGGGAATCTGAGTACTGATCAAACTAATGCATGGTGTTTTTGCAAAAAAAAAAAAAAAAAAAAAAAAAAAGCATTTTTGCTATGCTTTGCGTGACCAGTGCTAGCTGAAGAGATTTCTGTCATGCACCTATCCTTTACATTTATTAGTCAGACTATACTTGTTATATATAAGGTATTTTAATCCAGCCCTGGCTGGCGTAGCTCAGTGGATTGAGCGCGGGCTGGGAACCAAAGTGTCTCAGGTTCGATTCCCAGCCAGGGTACATGCCTGGGTTGCAGTCCGTAACCCCCAGCAACCCCACATGGATGTTTCTCTCTCTCTCTCTCTGTCTATCTCCCTCCCTTCCCCTCTAAAAATAAACAAATAAAATCTTAAAAAAAAGCAATGCTTTAACATTAATATGGTGTAAAAAAAGGTATTTTAATCCTTTATATCAGATACGTATACACATTATAAAAACGTATTATTTTGCATTTTAACACTATTGGACTTCTCCTGTACATTGTATTCCTAATCCCCTAAGGTATGATCCCAAACGTGACTCGTGGTCAAGCGTGGCGCCTCTGAGTGTTCCGCGGGATGCTGTTGCCGTGTGCGCCCTGGGAGACAAACTGTTTGTGGTTGGAGGATATGACGGACATTCTTATTTGAATACCGTTGAGTCATACGATGCACAGAAAGATGAATGGAAACAGGTACTCTTGATAAAAGTATTCAACTCAGAACATTTCTGGTTTATCTAAAATGCATTTATCTAGGTTTGGAATGAATTCCATTCTCTTCCTCTTTAGGATCTAACCAGATTGTTTTCATGAAATGTGTAGTACACACTTTATCTATGCGATAGAATATCACTAGTTGATCTAATTGATCATTAGCAAGATCCATCGTTACGTATATGAACGGGGGCAGACCAATCCCTGACTTTGTGTTATCAGTTATGTCACAGAATAGTCAATCAGATTCAGAATAGTCAATAGTCATTCCCAAATGACTTGGGAACCAAAGAGCAATACCCATCCCCCAAATCTGCCCTTTCTTATCGGCAGGCACCCAAGGAGAGAAATCATTCTATCTTCTCCTCATAGACATTGCATGAACTTCCATAGTCGTAACTTTTTTAATCAGTCATTCCAGGAATTCAGTGCACGGTTAAGAGACTGGAACTGAATCCTCTCCAGAGTATTGGGCATGTAACAGAAGAAATGATAAGGACAGAATGAGATGGGGCACTGTGAAAGGGCTTTTTCAGGATGCCCAATGCAAAATAGAAGCTTTTGACGGGGTTTTCAATGGTAGCTGTAGACTGATTGCAAAATATCTACTGGTGTTTCTTTTCATTCAATTATGAGTTAATAAAGATGAAAATATGAGTAACTCTTCACCATTTCCATAAAGAGGCAAACGTTGTATTTCATAGCTAACTTCCCTTATACTGACTTCTTAATGTCCTGTATTCTACGTAGTGAGCTGGTTACTATTCTAAATAAATACACGTTCATGCAATTATAGCTGATAATGGGTTTCTATCTCTTGCTTCCTTCAACAACGTGATTCATTAGGACCCTTGGAATCATTCACATTCTGCCCTGTTGGTAATATCACTGCTTAGGACCAGCTAGAAATGGAAGAAAAGATTTTAGCAAACAAGGAGTGAGGTCAAATACAATAATCCAAATGACTGTTAAACTGGTACAGATTACTTTTCTGAAAATTGTAGACCAGGGCCTAAGTGTCTTAGATTCTATTTCTGGCTTTTCTCTGTTTCATTGTGTGATGTTGGAAAGGGTGAAAACGAACTAAAAAAGAATGGAATTATAAACACTATGTGCCAAATTATTTTCATTTATTATCCCTTCACCTTGAACTTCACTCGAACAAAACCTTGAAGGATAACTATTGTCAGCTGTAATTTTTCAAGTGAAAAGAAATCACAGGAGAGGTGAAAGTTAACTTAATATCACATCTTGTAAGGACTATGTTTTTTTCTACCACACTGGACTGTTATCTGGGTTATGTTTTCCCTTGTTTTTCTGCACAGCAAAGGTCACACCAGAGTAGCTGAAGGCTTGATCAACTCCAACATGCTACATTATGCCAATCACAGAATTCATTCAAACATCATTTCTTTTCTGCATTTGTTCTTTGTGTCAGGAAGTTCCTGTTAACATCGGAAGAGCTGGCGCTTGTGTCGTGGTGGTGAAGCTACCATAGAGCTATCTCATCGAAGGGAGGAGAACTGGATCACTTTCAGAAGTAGAGTAGGAAGAAGAGAAGAAGGAAAAAAAAAACATGTTATTTGCTTCAATTAGTAATCAAACGTGAAAATCCTTATGTCATTTTAATGTGTAGTTATGATTGCTCTCACTTGTGAAGGCAAAACAAACTTTAAACGTGAATTACATATAGGTGTTAAGCATCTGTGTCGTTCCAGCTGGTAGTATACATGGAAACCGACTTCTCGAAGTTTAGCCTCATTGCTTAAAAGTATTTAAAGGGAATTAACAGTGGCCAAGCTATGAAAGGTTATAAAAGCATATAACTTTTTAAGTCAAGAGTCTGAGAAACTAAAAATAGTTTCTCTTTTGAAAAAAAACAGGTACTCCATTATCTGGAACATAACTAAAATAAATGAGAACCTCTAAAGCTTAAACTATAAGGTCTGATTTTTGGTAAGACATCATTCCCTTATTCCAACAATATCCCAAATGGCTTAGTAATACCTCACATCTATTAATAGGAAACCTTCCACTATGTTGGTGAAGGGAAAAAAACTCATGCAAAACTCACTGGTATAATTCCGTATGATGATCACAGAATGTTAAAATGTTCACAGATTTGCTCTTTCACAGTTCCATCTTCCAAAGCACACAGGTAAATGTCCCTCAACATGTTGTCTTGTTAGATGTGTGGCAAGTCAAATGTGGCTGTACTTTCACCTGCACAATCTGTCCAATAATACAGTAACTATTTATCACATTGATACAAACTGTGACCTCGGCTGATAGTGGCAGGGCCTCAGTTGTAAGAAAGTAATACTCTCTTCAAACAGTTCTGGGACTTCTGTCAACACCCACCATTAAGTGTAACGTTTTCAAAATCAGTTTTTAAAGTGCGGTAGAATTGACAACGTGTTCTACAGTATTAACACGTGGACACATCCAAACGTTTGCCATCCATGGTTATTTCTGTATTTACCTTTTATGTAACAACACATGCTTTTCTGGCAATGGTATAGCCATCTAGTAGAAAATGTTAAGGATGTGCACACTACAATAAACATTTTTTAATTAAAAAAATAACAAAAAAGGTTAGTTGGATAGTCCTTTACCTTTAAATTTTTATTTGCATTTATCCCATTATAAAACTATTGAAGATAAAATGTTGAAAAAAACTTCTTCATGAAAGTAACGTTTCAAATAAATATACAGTTTCAGAATTTCCGCTATATGTTCTTTTAAACAGGCTTTGTATGGTAGTTATGTGAGACCAACAAGAAAAATGCAGCAACATGCTTATAAAATGTACTCTTACATGCTAAGTTTTAAAAAAAAGAGCAACATACGTTGTACAAAAACATTTGTACTTTGACAGATTGAATTTCAATAAAATCTATTTCTTCTGGTTATAAAGTGTGTGGCTTTATATGGTGAAATGCAGCTTGAATTGATTGTTTTTTATATTGATTGTCCCCAATAGGTAAAATCCAGTATTTCACTTTTTGTTCGGTATTCACTAGCATCTTTCTCGAGCTCCACCACTCGGCTCCCCTCAGGCTCTATGATGATGAGTGGCCCCACAACACCAGCATCTACTTGAGGAACTTCTAAGGGACAACCGTACCACACAGCAGTCGCAGGAGACTCCAGGGGACTAAACTAGCTTCCTCCTCCTACCTGCCTATGCCATCCATCAGCTCAACTGCGATGTGTTCGCTGTCCCTCTTTCCTAGAGAGGTGGCGCTGAAATCAGATCTCCCCCTAGACGGGCTGGGACGCAAACTCTACAGATTGTAGATTTTTTCCCTTTTCTTAAGGTCTGTAACCAGACGCTTACCCCAAGATCTTGGTCCAGGAAGAGACAAAAAGGCCATAAAACCTGTTTCCTCAGCGGTCATCATCCTGTCATCTTTCCCACGTGACAGTCATGGGAAATGGCAGGACAGGTCTTCCAGTTGCTCTTCCTCTTTGTATTGGACTTCCTTTGCAGCACAGTCTCTGTTGCTGGAGATGCAAAGCGACAGCCTAAACAGTGTCACCGGTATCTCTTTCCTAGTCTGTACATGAGATTCTGTGAACTGTCGGTTTACCGACCTGCCTCTCTGTACGTCAAAGGAAACGTCCAAAAAATGTGTATGGCTTTTTTCCCCCACTCTCTTGACAATACTTGTTTTCTAAGATTATTGCCTGCTGCATGCACACTAGGGAAAAATCCTCTTCTCCATGCTAACAGTTTAAAACTGACATCTTTTGTTCATGCCTCTGTTACAATCCTAAGCTTTCCCTTCCTTACACGTGCACAGAGAGAAGGCAGGCATAAACAATGGCAGAAATCGGCACATCTAGCAAAATGTGGGAACTCTTCATACCTGAGTATATGTTAGAAAATAACAGTCCATTAATATTCTTCAAAACCAGTATCCCTATATCATGAACATTGATCAAGAATTTATTGTGTCTTAGTCCCTAGTGACATTCATAAATCAAAGCTAAATTTACGAAATGTCTCCGAAATACAGGTCTATGTAATTTATGTTCCAAGTAACAGAATCATGATCTGACGGAGTCTCTTCTACAACGTCCAACTGCATTTGCTAAATCCACATTTTATCTGAGGTCATAGAAACCCTCATACAAATAGCCCAGTTGCATGTGCTAAATTCAGCATCTATCTGAGTGGTTAAATACTCTTATGTGGATCACAACTAATCAGAACTTAATACAACTGGGTCACATAGAGGTTCTGGCCACCATGGAACAACCAGTTTTATTTTTAAAATACGCCTGAAAAGATGGTGATAGACATTATTAAACTTATTATAGTGACCACATGGTAAGAGAATATAAATGTTTATGTTGTACATCTGAAACTAATATAGAAACCAATATAATGTCATATGCCGGCTATACTTTAATAAAAAATAAATGTATTATGCATGCTGTAATTTTGAAGAAGCCAAGATTAGAATATTACAATTAAAGCCCTGCAAAAAAATGTTACATATCTCCAGGATCAGAAATTTGATATGTTGGTCCAGGGGGATTTATTGGGAAAGATCTTCAGGCATCCTACTAAGAGATACTATTCCATTAATTTTTTTTATTATTATAAGTCCGTGGTATGATTATTCTTTGTGACTTCAGCTAGTGCCAAAATTCCTGGTAAAGAGGAAGTCAGGCATAGGCCAGCTTAATTTCACTACATAATGTAAAAGAAAAATCATATGACATGGATGCTATAAGGTACCGTGACAAGGACACATGCTTTCCACTACAGCACATTTTCTTCCAAGAACATACATCTTGGAAGAGTGTCATGTTTCATATTGGTCTAAAAACGGGACAAATTCATATTCCTGAAGAAGATGGCAACTTTCAAATGAGCTATTAGACGAAGTGCTTGTTTTACTATGTTGCCATATCTAAGGTAGACTTGAAGGTTTACTACCTGAGACCTCCTGAGACAGTGTTGTGATTAAAAACAGTGATACCCTGGCTGGTGTAGCTCAGTGGATTGAGCGCGGGCTGCGAACCAAAGCGTCGCAGGTTCTATTCCCAGTCAGGGCACATGCCTGGGTTGCAGGCCATGGCCCCCAGCAAGAGCACATTGATGTTTCTCTCCCTCTCTCTCTTTCTCCCTCCCTTCCTTCTCTAAAAATAAATAAATAAAATCTTTAAAAAATAAATAAAAACAGTGATACCTCATTTGAGGCTTTCTACAGATAGCCTCTGTCTTCCGGTACCATGCTATGTGATTTCCAGGGCTTTATTTCCATATCTGGTAAGTCTGTGTTTTTGCACTCTTTATTGTTTGGGACAACCCTGACTGTCCCTACGTTGCACAAAGTACCCCATGCCATGCCATGGTCTGCCCACGTTGACTGTCCCTGGTTTGCGTCCTCAGTGTGAGGCACTGTAGCTTTCCAGGCAGTACCAACTGCCTTGTGAGTGAAACAATATTACTCATCATGCCAACGGCACAAACACTGGGCCCAGATTAGCTCTGGAAGGAGAATCCCCAGCTACGGAGAAGGTGTCTGACCCAACAATGTCCAGCCTGTCCCACACTTGCCATGTTCGCATTTCTCTTGTCACTCTTTTACTTAACTGACTATTCTCACCGTCACTATGCTGGCCTGCAAAGATGAGATTTAGTTCCACTTAAATATTTTTTTAAGCACTGCCTGTATATCATTCACAGAACCAACTACCCCGAGCTGGAATATACCAAACACTGTGGAAGAGACACAGTATATTCGATCACAGACATAACCACAAGTCTGCAACCAAAATGCCTGACAAAGTCTTAAGTTTCTGGTCCTGACATAGTAAGCTTATTGCCCAGGCTCTGTACACCTTGTCCCACACTACGAATGCCATGAGAGATATTTATACTGAAGCCCGAGCTACCAAATTTATCCAGTAAAGATACAGGATGACCAGCTACACTTGCACTGCAGATAAACAACAGATGAGCTTTTGGTGCAAGGATGATCCGTACAGTAAGTACTAAGGGCATAATCACACTGAAAATATTTTCATTGCTTATCTGAACTTCAAGTCTAATTGGGTCTCCTATATTTTTTGGCAACTCTGATTCTATCTATCTATCTGCCATCCATCCAGCCATCCCTAGGGGACACTCTCATATTTCCTGAATACCTAACACTAGGAGAAAGTGCAAAAATGAAAGCTCATATTAGGAGATAGTCCAGCAAGCCACACAGCTGCCTCACTTGAGGAAATTTCTCTCCTCAGGTCTGTTGTACCAAGAAGCGAAGACCTAGACACAAGGCCAGCTGATGAGCCACCTCCCACATTGCAGGAGAGGAGGAACAGAACGGGATTAAAATCACAATGAATTTTCTAGGTTCGGCAGCTGGGGGCAAGGGGGAGAAGACAGGACAACCACATTGGCCGAACGACACCAGGATCCATAAATCTTTGAAACCCGCATAGGTGGCCTTCTGTGCTTTCTGGACTAGAAGAATTACCGACTTGTTAACAAGTATTTCTCTTTTTGGAAGACACACAGAAAGTGTAAATGAAGATACACTAGATGGTTCCCTGGCTACGTGTTTATTGAGACATTTAAAAATTTTCAAGTTTTGAAAAATTTCCATTCTTCTACTGTTGTCATTTCTGGGTCAGATGAGTTGCTGCCGTGTGAGTCTCATTAAATTTTATTGGTCATTATCCTCAGTGATGGATGAAACATAACATTTCATGTTACACAGTTGTATAGTAATAGGGGTCAAAAAGGACTCTTGGGACAAGAAGCTAGTTTTCTTAACTGGGGGATTTTGAGAGATGCTACAGGGATGAAAGAAAGCAGTTTTTAAAGCAAAAACACTGAAAGTGAAGGGACCAAAAACAAACTGGTAGCTCCAAAAGTCACAGCGTAGTACGAAAAGCACGGGGCAGCCTTGGCTGGTGTGGCTCAGTGGACTGAGCGCCATCTTGTTGAACCAAAGGGTCGCCGGTTCAATTCCCAGTGAGGGCACATGCCAGGGTTGCAGGCCAGGTCCCCAGTAAGGGGCGGGTGAGAAGCAACCACACATGGATGTTTCTATCCCCTCTCTCTAAAAATAAAAATCTTAAAATAAAAAGAAAAGCACAGGGAATATGGTCAATAATAGTGGGATAACTCTATGGTGCCAGGTAGGTGCTGGAAATACCACAGAGAACACTGTGTAAAGTCTAGTCACTAAGCCATACACCCAATACCAATACGTAATAAAAAGTAATAATTAATTTAAAGGAGAAAACACTAATTTACCATATAATTAGGAGATAGGACTTGAAATATCTGGCTTAAGAGACTAGTTAGTCCAGAGAGTTGAAATGTTTACTATACGGCCTTCATAGAAAAAGTTTACTAAGCCCTGGCTGGCGTAGCTCAGTGGATTGAGCACGGGCTGGGAACCAAAGTGTCGCAGGTTCGATTCCCAGCCAGGGTACATGCCTGGGTTGCAGGCCAGAACCCCTAGCAACCGCACATTGATGTCTCTCTCTCTCTCTCTCTCTCTCTCTCTCTCTCTCTCTCTCTCTCTCTCTCTCCCTCCCTCCCTTCCCTCTCTAAAAATAAATAAATAAAATCTTAAATATATATATATATTAAAAAAAAAGTTTACTGATATCCGGGCTGTGTCTTTGTTACTTTTTTTTCCAATTACATTGATGTTCAGTATAATTTTGTATTTGTTTCAGATGTACAGCATAGCGATCCGACAATCACGCAGTTTACAAAGTGGTCCTCCCAATAGCGCCTTCCCACTGGACACCATATGGACTACGACTGAGCCATAAACAGGGATGAAATCTAATCATTTGCAACAGCATGGATGGACCTAGAGGGTACTATGCTGAGTGAAACAAGTCAGACGTAGAAATACAAATACTGTATGGTTTCTGTTACATGTAGAATCTAAAGAACAATATATATGGCAAAAAACATTACAGATTGGCAGTTACAAAATAGAGTATCTAAAGTACAGAATAATCCCTGGCTGGCGTAGCTCAGTGGATTGAGTGCGGGCTGGGAACCAAAGTGTCCCAGGTTCGATTCCCAGCCAGGGTACATTCCTGGGTTGCAGGCCAGAACCCCCAGCAGCCGCACATTGATGTTTCTCTCTTTCTCTCTCTCCTTCTCTTCCCTCCCTAAAAATAAATAAATAAAATCTTAAAAAAAAATTTAAAAAAAAATAAATAAAGTACAGAATAGGGAATATAGTCCATGATATTGTGTTAATTATGGCTATGTCTTAAAGAAGATTTTTTCTCGATTCCTCTATCCCTCCTCTCACACATGATAGGATGATCCAAGATGAATCCATTCTTACAGGTTTCCTCTACTATAAAAAACACCATTTCTGGGTTTCCGGTTCTGCATGTTTGGAAACATGCTTGAAGTTCCCACCTCATCCTGAAAGCAAGTAAAAAGCTTAAGAGACTGAAAAATGAACTTTTAGGATCCATATGGTAGATAAGGACACAGGGAGAAGAGTTGCCACCAAGATTGGAGAGACACAGAGGTGACAAAGAGCCACAGCTTATCGGAGCAGAGAATATAAGACTGCTATGGTAAGGAAGGAGAAAAAAATGAATCATACAAAAGGCTCAATGAAAACCACAAAATATAGAAAAATAGTGAAGACAAAACTAGACACAAATAACAAGGGCAACAAATAAAAAATAGTAACAAATATGGTACATATTCATCCAATTATATCACTAATCCTTTTGAGTATTAATGGTCTGAATGCAGCCAATCAGAAGGCAGAGATGATCAGATTATCAGATTGGATCAGAAAGGAAAACTTAAGTATATGTTACCTTAAAAAACGTCAAATATAACCCTGGCTGGCGTAGCTCAGTGGATTGAGCGCGGGCTGGGAACCAAAGTGTCCCAGGTTCGATTCCCAGCCAGGGTACATGCCTGGGTTGCAGGCCATAACCCCCAGCAACCGCACATTGATGCTTCTCTCTCTCTCTCTCTCTCTCTCTCTCTCTCTCTCTCTCTCTCTCTCTCTCTCTCTCTCTCTCTCTCTCTCTCTCTCTCTCCTTTCCCTTCCTAAAAAAAAAAAAAGTCAAATATATGGCCACATAGAATAAAAGTAAGTGGATGGAGAGAAGTCGACCATGCTAAAAATAACCAAAGAAAAGCACAAATAGCTATACTAATTTCTCACAAAGCTTTTTTCAAAGCAAACAAATGTATCAGGGATAAACAAAGGCGTTACAGAATGATAAAAGGGTGAATTCTCCTAGACATAACATCTTTTAACCTGTATGTAGATACAGCGATGACTGTTTATGTACACTACCAAAGGCACAAGGCATGGAAGAAAAAAATCGATAAGCTGGACTTCACTAAAATTTAAATATTGAAAGTCAATATCAAGAGGAAGAGAAGACGAGTCAGGGACTGGGAGAAAATATTGAACGAGATACATGTGATAAAGAAGCGTTCTATACAATTTGCAAAGAACACTTCCAACTCAATGAGAAGAAAACAAACACCCCAACTTAAAAATGAGCCAAACACACCCTCCAAAAAGAAGATACATGCCAAACAAGCATAAGGAGAAATGCTACAGATCATATGTCATCTGTCAATTATATAAAGCAATCATGAGACGCCATTGTATACCTATGGGAATGGTCAGAATCTGAAATAGTGACAACACAAAATGATGGTAAGGATACGGAGCAATAGGTTGGGTTTTTGTTTTTTTTTTTTAAGATTTTACTTCTTCAGCTTTAGACAGAAGGGAAAGGAGAAAGGGAGGGAGAGAAAGACCAGTGTGTGGTTGCCTCTCTCACGCCACCTACTGGGGACACAGCCTACAACTCAGGCATGTGCCCTGACCTGGAATCGAACTGGCTAACCTATGGTTCCCAGGCTGACACCCAATCCACTGAGCCACACCAGCCAGGGCTGTGGGGTCTCTTTTAGAGAGACCCTAAGCACACTCAGGAAGGATCCACTCTTATGATCTCAGTGCCTCCCACAGGCCCCTCCTACCCCTTATACCACCACTTTGGACATTGGGATTTTCAACGTATGGATACTAGGGTGACAAACATTTAGATCTTAAAAGCAATCTTTACAGTTTTGTTTTATCTTCTCTAAGCTCCAGTTTCTTTATCTGTATTTATGACTTTCATAGTAGTATCCGCTTCAAAAGTGTCTTACATCTTTACTTCCACCATGTTGAAAAGAAAACTTAGCAGAACCACTACTAGTATTGCCCACACAACTTTGCTGCTACGACCTTCTCTCTCACCTTTCCTAACCAGCTTCTCCGCTCCAATGCATGGCAATTCTGAGACAGGAAGAAACGTAGATGGACACACACACGTGTACACACACGCAGAGCCTCACAATACCATAAGCTCCCACACTGGGAGCTGCAAAACAAATAGTTACAGTGGACCATTCTTCTAAGGAACTTCACGGTGCAGGTATATCTAGCCTTTGGTTCAGCCCAATAAACTCTCCAGATTTCCTCCTCCCACCCATACCACCAGGCTTAGATATTCCCCGCGTCGTTCCTGGTTGGGGACAGGTGCCAGGCTTCTGGCTCGTACCTTTCAACAGCAGTGACCTCTCCCCCTGCAGACAATCGTTGCAAAACGTCCTCTCTCACTGGGACTTAACAGGACGGCAGGGGAGCCTGAGGTCTCCCGGATTGTCACGTGCACATCACTACTTGTGCACTCAGTCCATCACTCAAGACATGACAGTACTGATCGGTGTGAGTTAAATCATGTGCCTTTTGCTTCTCCCAGGTATGAGCTTTGGTTCGGATTGATGTTTCTCAAAGAGGGTTCGAGGATCACAGGCATCGGAATGATTTGGGCTGTTTACTTAAAATGCACGTTCCCGGTTATACTGCGCTCCAGTTATACTGCGTCAAAATGTGCACGGAGAGTGATTCCGAAAGCTGTCTTTCAAACCAGGAATCCAGGTGAGGCTGATGCAGGCCAAAATTGAGCTGATCTCGTTTTTTGTTCCATCTTCTGTAATTTCAGAGTTTCTCACTAGATGGAGGTGTCTCTCCATTTTTCTCTACCTGTCGTCACCTTAACAGTCTCAGTATCCAAAGAAGTGGCAAGTTCTGTCGCTCCATACTCTTCTCACTGTTTGATAAATTTCCTTTTTCTCAGTCTCACACATGCTACTTTCTCAAGAGGCACTCGAGATGTATAAATAAAATGCAGATGTTGTCCAAAGTGAGGAGAACAGGTAGCTAGATCAGGAGTTGGCGAACATTTTCTACAAAGAGCTAGATGGCAAATATTTTAAGTTGAACAGGCCATACTTTCTCTGCAGCAACTGTGCAGGAAAGCAACCACAGACAATAGGTAAATGGAAGTGTGGCTTTGTCCCAATACGATTTTATTTGTGGACACTGACATTTCAGTTTCAACAGTTTTTTTTTAAGATTTTATTTATTCATTTTTAGAGAGGGAAGGGAGGGAGGGAGGGAGAGGGAGAGAGAGAGAGAGAGAGAGAGACATCAATGTGAGGGAAGGGAGGGCGGGAGGGAGAGGGGGAGAGAGAGAGAGAGAGAGAGAGAGAGAGAGAGAGAGAGAGAGAGAGAGAGAGAGAGAGAGACATCAATGTGCAGTTGCTGGGGGTTATGGCCTGCAACCCAGGAATATACCCTGGCTGGGAATAGAACCTGGGACACTTTGGTTCCCAGCCTGCGCTCAGTCCACTGAGCTACGCCAGCCAGGGCTAGTTTCAACAGTTTTTACATGTCACAAAATTATATTCTTCTTTTGATGGCCTTTCACGTCTTCAAATGTAAAAAAAAGACATTCGTAGCTCATGGGCCATGCAAAAAGAGAGTAAACTGTATTTGGGCTGCTGCCTGCCGCCTGTCAGCTGCCAGTCTCATATCTACACACTTGTTCAAGCCAAAGGCATAACAGTTAAGAGTTTGGGTTCTGGTAGCAAGCAGCCTGGGTGCAAACGATGGCTTAAAATTGTTTCATAACATTTCCAAGTGCTAATTTCTTTATATATGAAATAGGAATGATGATAGTGAAGGCCTCTGAAGATTATTTTGGAGATTGTAGAAAATGATTGGTGAAAAGAACAAAAAGAAAGCACTAACCCCAATCTTTTCCTGGGCTGGATATCCTCAGTGCCTGGGTTAGATGCCTGTCTTGTGAGTTGAAGTAGCTCTCCTTACTTTCTGTTGCTTAAATCCCCCATCGTAAATACAATAGCCAAGTGCTGGAGGCAACCTAAGTGCCCATCAGTCAATGAGTGGATCAAAAAACTATGGTACATTCACACAATGGAACACTATGCAGCAGAAAGAAAGAAGGAACTCCTACCCTTTGCGACAGCATGGATGGAGCTGGAGAGCATTATGCAAAGTGACATAAGCCAGGTGGTGAGGGACAAATACCGTGTGATCTCACCTTTAACTGGAACCTAATCAACAAAACACACAAGTAAGCAAAACAGAACCAGAGACATGGAAATAAAGAACAAACTGACAGTAACCAGAGGGGAGGGGGGAGGATAATGGGGGAAAGAAAGAGAGGGGGCAAGTCAAGGAACATGGATAAAGAACCCAGGGATAAGGACAACAGAACAGGGCAGAGGATTGCATGTGGCGGGGAGCGGGGGGCAGGCAGGGGAGAGTAATGGGGGGAAAAGGGGACAGCTGTAATTAAACAACAATTTTAAAAATGTAAAAAAATAAAGAAGAAGAAGAAAGCGGGCAGTAAGTGGTAACTATTGTAGGCTAAGCCCTTCCCCAGATATTTGCAAGACAAGATGTCATTCCAATCCCATTGCCCCCCTGGTACGCATGCGTGGTTATGCCTGTTTCAAGGCTAAGGAAGCTGAAGCTCTGAGAGGTAAATAAAGGCTTCACAGCAAGGTTACACAGTCAATGCCGGGACCTGGAGGTGGAGCCCAGCCCGGGTCTGTCTCACTCCAGTGCTCACGCTTTTGCCACTGTGCTGATCTCTTCCTTCAGTTCATCTGTGCAATGCTATGGGTAAAGGTTAGAACTCAAGTGTTGGGAATAAGGAAATTAAGAACTAAATTTCCTCTAATAGACAAGAACCACATTGTAGCTGAAAGGAAATGATAAGGGAGACACAGGGCAGTTAAGCAAACATCCCGTGTCTAGCAGACACTCTCCCCTGAGTAGGCTAGATAAGCAGTGCTTTGTAGTTTTTAATGAGAAAATAGAAAACTAGCTAGCTAGAGCCAGGAGATGACTAGGTGAATGAACAAACAGCCTGCCTTCCCGCCTTAGGCAAGAATGCTTGGTTTGAGATTCCCTCACGTGGTCTCTGTAAGCGAATTGCTAACTGCCACGTCTGCTTCTGTATAACGCTTGCTTGCCCGCCCCTATATAAGAACGTAGTTGTAAGCGCTCGGTGCATCTCTCGTTTGTAGCTCCTTGTGGGCACTGTGTCGCTGGACACTTTGAGAGTTCGCCCCTGCGCAGGTTAAACTTGGCCAATAAAGTAACATCTTTGAACCCCTGAAAGTCTCCGACATTGGTTCTCACATGTGCTGGATGCTACATAGCTACATCAAGCAGGTCCTTTGTTTCGCAGAGCTAAAATTTCTGTCTAAAGGAATTACTCATCAGAGGGGAAGGGTGGCGGAGGGGGATGGGACTGGATAAAAGAAGGTGAAGGGATTGGCCCAAGAGTATAGACGCAGCCCTGATTCTCATTCTCTGGAGAGGCGTGACACACAGATGCCACTTCAGACATATATGAAAATATCTAGCTATATCTTCATTTGCCTATGTCCCCAGGGTTTTTGCAACTCCTCTCTCTTGGAGGGAAAACTTAAATGACAGTAACAATCACAAAGCAAGCTTTCTCTGACTTTGCTTTTACACTTACAGCAGAATTTCTCAGCTGGGACCAATTTTGTCTACCCAGGGGCCTTTGGGTAATGTGTAGAGACATTTCTGTTTGTCGCAGCTGACAAAAACTAAAAGGTAGGAGGTAGAAATCAGGGATGCTGCTCAAGATCCTACAATTACACAGTATGGATCCCCACAACAAAGGGCTATGCATCCGAAAATGTCATAGTGCTAAAGTTTAAAAAAAAAATCTACCGTACAGGAATATAGTCTGTTTTAAAATCTTTTGCCTTGGCTGATGTGGCTCAGTGGACTGAGTGCCAGCCTGCAAACCAAAGGGTTGCCGGTTCGACTCCCAGTCAGGGCACATGCCTGGGTTGTGGGCCAGGTCCCCAGGTGGGGGCGCGCGAGAGGCAACCACACATGGATGTTTCTCTCCCTCTCTTCCTCTCTTCCCCTCTCTCTAAAAATTAAAAAACAAAACAAAACACCTTCAATTGTCTGGGGTCCCCAGGTGGAAGCAGAGAGGAGCAGTTTTCCACACTAACACGTCTGTAGCCCTCTGTTTCTCCATGCATCCACTTTGACTTCCTTGTTGCCGCTAATGCTCAAAGTAGCAGCTACACCATCCTTTTCCAAGGATTCTTCAACAGCGGTGCTGGTATTGGCCGAGGGTAGAGGTTCTGTTGCCAATGCCCATTGGTACCTGGTACAAGTACCAAAATGCCTAATATCTAGGGTCCTGGTAGCAGTGTTGAGGACGTCACCTCTCATTGCCAAAATTGCCGGAAACTGTGCTGCCAATTCTGGTGCCTTCTGGACTGCTGACATTTCTACTTTTCTCACTTTTAGCTGCACTCTCCTCCTGAGACTCAGGAAACAAGCTGAGTGACACACGTTGCCGTACAGTAGTACTCCGAGTCGCTCTTTGCTTTGAACTGGCCCATTTTCCTAGAACCAGGTTAAGTTGCTAGTATGCTCTGTTGTTAGAATGAAATCTTTCCCAGTAGCAGTTTAAATCTCTTTTTCTAATTCTCAATGGACACCTACCATTAACTCTCTAAACATTGCTAAGATGTACCCCGAATTCAGGGTAAGGTGCTTTTTGCTCGGATGAGGGCTCCCCATTGCACAGACACCTGATAACTTCACTCAACTCATATACACATATTTATGGAGCACAACTAACTCATTCCAAACGTACTGAAAGCTGGCATGGGCTAGGTAGTATTCTGAGAAATAAGGCAAAGTGAGTTCCTTTGCCCCCATGGAGCTACATGCTAGTTGGAAGAGAAATGTTTCAAAGGAAATAAACACATTTCAGAAGGCAATGATTACCCTGAAACACACACACACACACACACACACACACACACACACACACAAATAAAACTGTATAACGCGACTTGTAATAGAAAGAAGATTCTTAGGATTGCTGAGGAAGGCCTCTCTGAGGAGGGAATATTTAAGCTTACAGCTGAATGATGGGAAATATCTAAACGCAACAAATTTCAAGCAACAGAAATCAGTAGAAACCAGTCACGGAACATGGTAAGCAGGGGAGTGTGGTCCCAAATAAAATCAGAGTTTGACAGACTCCAGGTCATGCAGATCCAAGTAAACTCCAAGCACAGTGCAATGTACTAGGGTAGCTAGGGAAGCCAAATATATTATGGACCTCACAGCACAGTTAAAAAAAGATGCAATGAATCAACATTTAAGACAAATAAATGTCTAATAGCAAAGTACAGTAAGTACAATGAAGGAAATCACCTAGTGTTATGAGAGTACATAAGTGTGCAATCTGATTCAATGAAAGTGAAGGCTACGCTAAAAATGATGACGTCAGACCTCAAGATGAGTAGTTGATAAGCAAAGAACAGAGACTGGCATTGTGTAGCCAAAATAAGTTAACTTTTCCACTTCTACGAAGCAGTGAGGCAAAGTTCAGATGCCCTTTTAAAGGGCTAAAGTTCGTTTTCTCCTTTCACTTGGATATCCAAGTTAAGAAAGTTTAGATGAAGAAAAAATGAGTTTAAGAGTATGAGTACACTTTTGTTACTGATCAAATCAATAAGCTTCCAGGGTTCTAGTGGCGATGGATTTTTCTTTCTATGCAGCCGTTACAGCATGACTTGGAAGAGAAGGAGACACTTACTCAGACCAGGTAAAGTGGGACCAATGCAAGGTCAGAAGCAGATTGCCGCTGCAGCCTCCCGGGGAAGCTAGTGGGCATTTGTTGGTGGGCAAGCATTTTTGGAGACGTGCAGTGTCTTCAACTCTGGACAATGTTCTCAGTAGTCTGGCATCATGAAAATGTCTGCAAATCAGCCTGTTCTCCTAACTCGACTTTAAGAAAATGTTTTGCATGAAGCAAACAGAAAAGGAACAACAATGTTAAATGACGAATCTTCAAATATATAAAGCAAAAGATAATTTTATAACACATTTATGTGCATATAGATCAGCCAAATGGCAGCTGCAAGTGATAGAAAATTGAACGAGTGTCTTAAGTATTAATTTTCAATGTATCACATAAAAAGAAATCTAGAAATAGCTAACTCCTGAAGCGATCCAGGGGCCAGAGTGAATGACGTGGTTGTAATAATCTTTAAAATACTTCTTATTCTGAGCCCTGGCTGGCGTAGCTCAGTGGATTGAGCGCGGGCTAGGAACCAAAGTGTCCCAGGTTCGATTCCCAGCCAGGGTACATGCCTGGGTTGCAGGCCATGACCCCAGCAACCGCACATTGATGTTTCTCTCTCCCTCTCTCTCCCTCTCTCTCTCTCTCTCTCCCTCCCCTCTCTAAAAATAAATAAATAAAATCTTTAAAAATAATAATAAAATAAAATACTTCTTATTCTGAATTTGTTAACACTGTCCAATTTTGTGACATTTGTATTGATGTTTACAAATATGAAAATAAGACATCATTATCATCGCCACCAGCATACTGTGGTTGTTGATATTTGTTTCCAAAATGGGACAAGCACTAACCAGTAATCACACAAACCTCAGATCTTGAGAGAAATTTGGAAAAAGTTTGAAAAGACTAAATGGTATTTTCTCTAAAGTCAACCCAAGAAGTACTTCACAAACAGTCGGAGGCTGATTGCTCTCAGGTACAGTCGAAAGTCAAAGCAGATGAACACTTTGAAGCCATAAAGGCTGTTTTATGTTTTGGTAATGGCACTTGATTTTCAAAAGCTAACATAGTTGACACCGAAATTTTCTTTTTAAATTTGATATTCTAAAATGAATATAGACATTACCTACCAGTGGCATGAAGACAACCAAAACGGATTACCATAACCATACAGGCACTGGAACGCAGACAAACTCATTCCAGAGAACCCAGCTAGAATGAGAAATATATTGTGCACAGACCAAAGGGAGAAAAGTTCCGTGTTTTACAGCTTCAGCTCAGGAACAGTCACATTAAGACCGCAAATAGTTATTTGGTGACTAAAGGGTTTATTGTATCCCTTTCAGAAAATACGGTGGGACGGGAGTTAGGCTATTTTTATTTTTGTATTGCTTTTGTATTTGACATGATTTGTGAGACCCTAAAGAGGCTCCTAGAACTTGGAACCTTTCCAAGGGTGGAGATAGGAAGAGTGACAATAACTCACATTTTACCTAAAAAAAAAATATGCACGTACCACTAACTGAAGACAAGGGACTGTGGCAGGCTTTACAGCTGTCCACTGAAAAAGTGGTCCTTGTCTGGTTTAGTTTTTTCTCAGATGTTTCATTGTAACACAATGTTATTATTAATAGGTACATTACAATTAGCTTGGAGGTTGGGTTAGCCTTCATTTTGTACGTGCAGCTTCTGCCACTGTCTTGCTTAATAGTCAAACGTTATCGTTTGGGTAAATCCGAAAGGCCTTAACCAGGCATACCATTATTAACATCTCCTGTTTAAAATCAACACGAAGAATTCTCTGGCTGGCGTAGCTCAGTGGATGGAGCGCGGGCTGTGAAGCAAAGTGTCGCAGGTTCGATTCCCAGTCAGGGCACATGCCTTGGTTGCAGGCCATGACCCCCAGCAACCACACATGGATGTTTCTCTCTCTCTATCTCTATCTCCCTCCCTTCCCTCTCCAAAAATAAATAAATAAAATCTTTAAAAAAGTGCGTTTTTTAAAAATAAAATAAAATAAAATAATGATAAGAATAATAAGAAAATAAGAATTCATGAAGAATTCTTAGTGATAAAAGAATGTAAACTGAGACATAAGCAACTAGGCTACTACTTGTGTCCTTAACGGGTGCTCCTCAGGCCTGCCACATGCACAACAAAGCCACCAGGCTACCAGCTAGTTGGAAATGTAGAAAATCAAAGGTTCAATGGGAATGAAATATGTGCCAGCCCAGGCTGAACAGTTGAACCACAGATCCGTTTTCTCTGTTCTGTCACAGCCTAGCATTCTTCCTACAGCAGTTTTGCCATATGTCCTGTAACTATTTCTGAACTCTATTGTTGGACAGAACTCACGTTTGTAATAAGCACATTCGGGAGTCAATACACTTTAAAAAGTGTGTGTTTAATGAAAAATAAGGAATATAGCTTTGTTTCTCAAGAGCTTTATGACACACGGAACTTGTATAAAATGTGTTGTCCATTTAGATCAAATGGCTTACTCTAAATGAATTTCTCATATTTGGTTCCAGCCTTTCACATGCGTAAACAAAAAATGAAGTGACAAGTTCATGAGCTGGCCCCATTAACAGAAGAAAGTCACAGTTACTCGACAGCAAGTTTACATCAATGACATCAAATGCTTCAAATAGCAAATGTTATTTTTGCCATTTTGGGAAATTTTTTCACGCAATTGATAGAATCAGTATGAAGCTTTTAGAAGATTATTCTGCCAAACATGTGAAATTATTGGGGAAACAATTTTAAATTCAGTTTAAAAGTTTAATCGGGAGATAAAATTATTTTTATAATCATCATATGAATCCAAATATTACTGAAGCAAAGCTCTGTGGCCTGTAATTTCCTGCACCAAATTTTATACTCACATTAACTCTTACACACAGAAATTTCTTGTTTAAACGTCAAATATTTTAACAGAGCTGGAAACAACTTAGATCAAATCTCAGGTTAAAACTATGCACAGGTTGTCTGAGAGGCATTATGTCTTATATAGACAGGAAACATATTTCAGAAACCTCATGTCTCAATGATTGGTCTACGACTCGGAACGCAAGCATTAGGAAGACTGTTAAGGCTTGGACAGAGTGAACAGCATAGGTCTAGTATAAACAAAACTAGATATATCAGTACAATATACACCAAATATAATTCCACTTACTGCATTAGACACGATACTAGGAAAACTTTAAAATGATGAAAGCAGCACTGGCTGGGTAGCTCAGTTGGTTAGAGCATCGTCCCAATACGCCAATGCCACAGGTTCGATCCCTGATCAGGGCATCTGCAAGAATCAACCAATGAATGCATAAATAAGTGGAACAACAAATTGATGGTTCTCTGTTTCTCTCTCCCAAATCTATCAATAAAAAGAAAGAAAAAAAAACATGATGAAGGATATTACATTCCTTGCTTTTCATTTTGTTTATATCTCTTAGGAGAGCTCTTATGCGGACCTGTTTCATTTCCACGTTTCTTTCCTCCGTATTTGGCTAATCAGCTTCTAATGAAGACTATAGTTATTTCATACCTGTGGAAAACTTCATTTATCAACTGCTCTTTTTTTCCTACCAAATAAACACAGCACAACTCTTCACAAAATTTCAAATTTTAAGACTGCCTTAAAATATAATTTCCAAATAAAGTGTGTTATTTAACTGATTTCGTATGCAACTTTTCATTCATTATATATTATGCATGACATTTCTCCTCCAGTAGGATATATAATTTTTAATTACATTTATCAGGGTGCTAGTGGTTAATAAAATTATATATCATTCATTCATTTGTCAGTACCAAATACCCACTATTCACCAGGCATGGTGCCTATGAATCACTGAGATACAGTAGTAATGAAACAGGCATGTGCTGGAATGAGATGAACTGGATTTAAATTTTGCAACCACTAACTGTTGAAACGAATCGCATTCACTACAAAACTTTAACTCATGAGATTCCAGACACATAGAGAGCTCTCAAGAAATGTTAACTGCTATCATAATAGTAAATATTGCCATGACTATTATTGGATTTTTTTAGGTATGTATCTTCAAGTGTCTATGTATGTGTTAACAGCGCTAAAGATAAGTGGAGAATATAATAGTTATGAACCTTAGCACTAAGGAATGAGTGAGGAGAAAACTGTTTAATCAGGAAGTGGGTATTTTTTTACTGTTAGATTTTATTTTCATTGGAAAGGATTCTCAAGGGAGAGAGTAACAAAACTGAAAGTTGACTAAAGAAAAATAATTATAAAGATGCCTAAGAAAGCATTCTAAAAATACACTGGCCTTCCTTTTTATTGAGTTCAATTGTCGATGCCACTTTAAAAGCAAACTGTTCTACAGATAATAATATGGTTTGACAGTGGACCTGGGACTACACGTGAGACTATTGATGACCAAAGTGCTTCTGAGAGCAAACGAGGCTGCATTTGAGATGCAGATGCCAATTTAAATGATGGTCAAGGGAAATTAGAGGTGAGATAAAAAGAAATATAGAAGTAGAAATATTAAAACGTGTTAAACAAAGTAATGTGGAAGGGCTCGAAAGACCCCCAAAAGAAAGTAATCTGAGATTATTTGGATTATTTCAAAGAGGAGAAGTTCTAATGCTGAGACTGATTGTGGGGTTTTTTTTTCCGTTCTCCTTAGAATTTCTTACCTGTTTTTGCACATTTAATATCATTCCTTGTTCTCTCATATGAGGATCTTCATGTCCTTTATAACATAATTCTATAAATCCAACAAATGAAGGATAAACAATCGTAACACTATATAGCCAAAGTGTTAAGATTTCTATGAATGAGGTAAGTGCTGAACAGGTGGGCCTCGTTACAATGGACTAGCAAGGCTCAAGCACAGTTATTGTGTTTGATTTAACAAGGGAACTTACGATAAAGAAAGACATTTTTTTCCACGTGGAAAACTACTAGTCTGTCTGAATATTACACTGCATCAGTTCACAAAGGCCTTCTTATATCCAGAAGATGCTCAAAAATGTATCAACAGCCGGAGGTGTTCTTGAATGTGATTGAATAAAATAGGTTTTCCAAAGACTCTATGAAAGGGACATTCAAGGGGGGAAGTTTCCTTCTTCAAAAATGAATGGCTATAGTCACATGAACTTGTTTGTGACTTCAATGCAATTTCCCAAGAAGATTTTGTCTACTGTCGAATCCTATTCAGGGCTATTGCTAACTAGACTACTTTAAGGAAGGCACAGATGTTTCTACAGAGCGATATCATTTTACCCATGAAAGAGTCAAACCTCAAAATGTCAATGATGTTTTTCTTCTTCTAATATCATCATCCAATCTTTTCTTACAGATTGAGTGTTTTTATCAAGAGGAAAGGGGACAGTGAGTTAAATTGTATCTCTAAAGGATGCACCAATCCAAAAGTCCCAGTCAATTAGCCTTGGGTATAACCCAAGAGAAAGGAAAGCTTTCATAAGACGCTGGGTAATTTGCTCTAAGTTCCGGTGACATTCAAAGTGAGTTTAAACTTTCAATTTGCACTATTAAGGGATTTAAAATGTTCCAACTCCACTTCAAAAAGGACACTTTATACAGGAATTTTCTAATTCAGTTCAGTACTTCTCATGCACCTTACACTCCTCCTCAGTTCAACAGTCTATAGATCTATGATATTAATACTTTGAAATTTCCCCAAGATCACCAAGCTAGCAAGCGATGAGCTTCGGATGAAACACACATTATCTGAACCTAGTCCAATGCTTTTCCCACAGTCATGAAAAGAGTTTACAGAATAAGTGATATAGGAGTCAATTTAAGAAGGAAAGAGCCTATGGAGGCTAAACTGTGGTTTCAGTCACTGATAAAAATTTTATCTTTTTGTCTCTTAGGATTTGAACACATTGAAATGCATGTTTAAGGGTAGAAGTTGGTTTGTTTCTTTCTCAAATGCTAAGGTGACCCTAGCCAAACTAGAACATTTCCATGTCCCCAGGAAGCTTCCTCAGGACTGCTCCCAGCCCATCACAAAACCACAGGCAACCACTTTGTTTTTAAGAGCAAGGATGGGTTGTACTGATCCCAGCTTCACAACAGTGAAATTATACCATGTACACGCAATTTTTGTCTATGATTTCTTTCATTCAGCATAATGCTTTATACTCGTCCATGTTTTGATATCTATCCTTCTTATGTCACTCTTTTTTGAGGGGAAGTAATCCATTGTATGAAAATTGATGATCTGTTTATATATTGTTCTGAGTAAATAATCTAGGAGTAGAATAACAGGCCACAGAGTAGGCACACGCTTAAATTTAAACATAATTACTAAAACCTTTTTCAAAGTGACTAAAATTTTCCACACCTACCAGCAATACATTTATCATCACCTTCATAAATATTTGGCATTTGCTGACCCTCTAACTGTAGACATTTTGGTAGATATGACATCTCTCATATTGGTGTGAATTTGCATTTAGTTGCCTAATAATATTGTGCACATTTTCGTTTATTTGGCGACCATTTGATGTCTTATTTTTAGAACTTCTATTCACACTTGTAACCATCATTTTTGTTAGCATTGAGCTGCAAGGATTCCTTATGTGTAATAAATTCTTTGTCAGATATATGTACTGCAATATCTTTTCAGCCTGTGACTTGTCTATTCATTTTTTAAAACTTTTTTAAAATTGAGGTACAAGTGAAATATTATATAATATTACTTTTAGATGCACAACATGTTGGCATCTGTATACATTGCAAAGTGATCACCATGTAAGTTTAGTTAACATCCCCCACCTTACATAGTAACAAAAATGTTATATCTCTTTTGATGAGAAGTTTACATTCTCTCTTATCAACTTTCAAATATGCAATACAGTACTATTAACTATCATCACCATGATGTACATTACATACCCATGACATATCAATTTTCTAAAAGATTTTATTTATTTTTAGAGAGGCAGGAAGAAGGGAGAGAAACATCAATGTGTGGCTGCCTCTCGTGCAGCCCCCATTGGGCATATGCCCTGACTGGGGATCGAACCAGTGACCCTTTGGTTCACAGGCTGGCACTCAATCCACTGAGCCACACTAGCCAGGGCAAGATATTAATTTTTTTAACTGGAAGTTTGTATTTTTTTTTGATTCCCTTCCCTCTTTTTGCTTACCCTCAACTCAACACCTATGACAACCACCAATCTGTTCTCTGCATCTAAAAGCTTGGGTTATATGTTATTCGTTTGTTTGTTTAGTCTTTTAGTTTCTACATATAACTGAGATCATATGATATTCTTCTTTCTCTTTCTGACTAGTTTTACTATACATAATGCCCTCAAGATCCATCCATGTTGTTAACAAATGGCAACAAATTTTCTTCTCTATGGCCAAATAACATTCCTATATATACTCACGTACATACATCTTGTTTATCCATCCACCCACCAATAAACATTTAGGTTGTTTCCATATCTTGGGTATATAGATAATGCTGCAATGAACATGGAAATTCATATATCTTTTCAGTTAGTGTTTTCCTTTCTTTGGATAAATACCCAGAAGTGGCATTGCTAGATCACATGGTAGTTCTATTTCCAATTTTTTGAGGAATTCGCGCGCTATTTTCTTTGATGGCTGCATCAGTCCGCATTCCCACCAACTGTGCACAAGGGTTGTCTTTTCTCCACATCCTCACCAGCACGTGTTATTTCTCGTCTTGTTGGGGATGGCCATTCTGCCAGGGGTGTGGTGGTATTGCATTGTGGTTTCAACTTCCCTGATCATTAGCGATGATGTATTTTTTCCCATGTCCCTGTTGGTCATTTGGATATCTTTTCTGGGAAAATGTCTACTGACCTCCTCTACCCACTTTTAAATCACATTGTGTGTGTTTTTATGTTACTGAGTTTTATAATGTGAATGTAAGAAATGTCCAAACCTGAAAGGCTTTTCGAGTTTCTTTGAGCCAAACTGGTAGCAACTGCCGGGAAGTAAAACCTCAAAGGACTGAGAAAACGCTCTGAAAAATAGCAGTTGTGCACCTTATTTTACTTGTCACAATCAAAAGAGAAGACATAATGGGGTTACAGGCAATCCCTTGGTGATAGATTAGGGAGGCGGGAGGAAGCAAAAGAGGGATTAGTGGGCACAGGAGCGTTAAGGGGCAACAATTAACACAAAGACAATAACAATGAGGGGATTCATGGTCTCCCCCTGGTGCCATGCCTGTGCGTGGAGGGGCCAGGAAAAGGAAATTTGACATCCCAAAGGCATGTCATTGTAGATGTGAAAAGACAACAGACAGACTCAGCTAAGGTAAACATTGACCTTTGTTAGGGAAAAATACCAGCCTAGGACATGACTACCTGTCCCGACTTTCTTTCAATTAATACATTATCATTTCTGACCATACATTCTATGCAGCTACTTTAGGTCTCTGAGCTTGTAAGGTTGTGTATGTGGCCTCTTTTCATCCACAATAAGTTCTCTATATATTTTGGATATGAACCCCTTATCTAACATATAGTTTGCCAACCTGTTTTCTGGTTCTGTAGTTTGCCTTTCATTGCGTGGGAGTCCCATGGGATCAAACTGGATCTGTCAGGTGCCAGGGCTACACAAGGGCCTGGGGTGACAGGAGCCCATCAGTATAGCTCGATGCCCAGGACGCCACCTGGGACTTTGGGAGCTGTTTGGGACAATGGGGTCTGACAGCTGCTGGGACAGTCAAGGGCCTGGATTCACTAGGCCTATTCAAATCTTGAAAACATTATGTGAACTAAAATAAGCCAGGCACGAGAAGCCCAATGCGGTATGATTTCCTCTATATTAAATGTCCAGAATAGGAAAATCCATTTAGACAGAAAATAGATGTTTCCCCGAGTATGGGGAGAGGAGGGAATTGGGAGTGTATGCTCTCACATATGGGGTTTCTTGTAGAATTGATAAGGTGTTCTGGAATTAAATAGTGATGATGTTTTTACAATCTAGTGACTATACTAAATCTGCAAGAGTACAAAGTTTGTAATGGTGGATGCTTACCGTGTGAGTTATATCTCAATAATAATCATTTTCATAGAACATACCACCAGATTATCTTTAGCACCATACATAAGGATCCATAAAATATATACGTATAAAACTCTCCTTTTTTCAATCTATGGGGGTCCTAGGTCTCTACCGTGGAGTCTAACAAAGGCTGAGGTTTTACACAAACTAGACCACTTCTTGTGTGTGAGACTTTGGACAAGATATTTAACGCAATTAAGCTTCAGTTTAATGAACTGTAACAGCAGTTTCTGCAAACTAAGAGTATGTAACAATTACATGGAATAACACGTCGTGGGCACAGCGCAAACACTACACATACTGCGTGTTCAATAAATGTGAACTGCTATTGTAAGCCCATGTAATTCCATGCCCTTCTGGGTGAACTTTAAAGACTAGAAAGAGGGACTATATTGGACAGACCACACAACACAAATACAGTTCATCTATTTGATGGATCTATGCAGGCTGGTAGCTGCTGATATGAACGGCCGAGTCCGTAATTTAGGGCATTTTCCCAATTGTATTGGACAGCGTGACAATGATAAAGGGCCACCTGGCCACCAGCAACTTAACAAAGCACACTGACCACGCTGTGTGCTACTCCACTCAGTTAAAAAGACCCCCCTGGAGAACTCAGATTTGAGGTCTTCCTCATTTCTGTATTATTTAGGACAGCCTGATCCTGTGGTAACCAATAGACAACCATCTTAGCACAAGGGAAGCTTCACCCAGCATAGTTTTCTTTCACTAAGTCCTAGACAGCTGCCCTCCAGGTGGTAATTTAGGGAAAGGACAGAGAAGACCCGAGACTGAAAGACTAATGGGACATGCCTGGCTATGGTACAAACACATCCATGGAAGAAAGCTCAGCTCTACAGCCCCACCCGAATTCAGTGAAAGAAAGAAATACAGTCCAGCTGAATGCCCAAGAAGAGAGAACAAATTATCATGCACATCTAGGAGGCTGCTACAACTTCTAGAATTGAGAGGAAATGGGCCATGTCTCAGGAACAGGTGATTAATCCTGCTGTCCCTGTACCCATTACTGGCACATAGCTCCCACTCTACAGCAATTTATGAAACAAAAGAATGAATGAAAACAAATAAATGCAACAAATGAATGAATGAATGAATGAATAAGAACCTGAGAAACAGGCATTAAAGTCATGAAGGTTAAGTATGGGTTAACCTGAATTCAAATTCTAGTTCTGTCACTTACCATTTTTGTCAACTTGGCCAGTCACTGAATCTCATGAAGCCTCAGTTTCTGCGTCTTTAAAATATGGATACTGAAAATAACACCTACCTACCTTATAATATTCTTATTGTACTGGTTCAATGAGATTTCGCATGTAAAGCAAGGGGCGTTGCACAATGTGTAAGCCACAGTAAGTACTCAAACATAGTTATTTTTATCCACCACCACTGGATTTTCATGGGACTTGCCATGGGTAGGACCTATTCTTGGCTAAAAATGTAACACTCATGATGCCTTTTTATTGAAGCAATTGCAAATTCAACATACTTTACAAATAGCCTCATTCCTACTCTAAGACTCCATGCCACATATATTTTTCCTATTTGGCATTTATTGCAAGCTCCTTCATAGGAACTTTGAACTGCCTAGAACCAGACCACTTGGGGAATAAGCAAAGAAAATTCCACAATGGCATTAATAAGACTAAACACTCCTTATTATTCATGAAAACCCACCGTCTCATGTCCATGTTTTTCTTAATTAATATTGATTGAATGCAAGGTTATTCTTAATGAGAAAAGTATAAATAATGAATTTAAATGAATTTGTTAATTTCTCTTCCCTCTTGCTTATTATTTTCCAAACAATTAAAACACCAAGTGTGCATGTGGTTTGACCAAGGATATTTGACAGCACAAGGAATCATTACACAGTTTGTTGCTCAAAAAGCCTCAAAGGCTCTATAATCTTTGCAAATTGAACCAAGTGTATGGTTTCATTTCACTTTTACATCAAGTTCTGTATCCAAGTAGCAAAAAAGAGGAAATTTGAGAATTGGTTCTCTCCTGCGTGTTAGATATCATTTCCAGTCAATCTTCTGTGTATGCGTGTGTGCGTACAGCCTGTCGTTTCTAACAGCTCATCTTTCTGGAATGTTTAAAAACCTGTAAAAATTGTCCCACTCTTCATCTCTGAAAGTCCGTACGGTAGCGTCTGTGCTTCCCCTGACAACCTGTCACAAATTCAGTGTCTAGGGACACACGATATATTTCTTATAACCATTAGGATTGAGAAATGTCTTCAAAGATTGTGACCGCCTTAAAATGTTTCAGATCCCAAGGGCAGCACTGAAAACTGAACTCTCTAGTACACTGCCCCGCCCCCCGCCACCAAATACACAATTCCTCCATAGCACAGAAGCTCACATTTCCATGTAACCTCATGGGCGACTTATAAATGACTATGTGTTCGTGGCAGGGAGGTCACCGTCTAAACACGGATGCCAGAGAGGGTTACTTGAGTGCTGTCCCAATTGTTCTCCAAAGGTACAGTTAATAAACAGCAATACTCCAGTGCCTTAAACACTATCTCAGAAAAAAATTAAAATATCAGACTACAAGAACACTCATGTGCTTTTGACCTGGCAGTTCCACTGCTGGGATTATACCCAAAGAACCCTAAAACACCAGTTCAAAAGATCCTATGCACCCCAGTGTTCATGGCAGCATAACTCACAATAGCCAAGTGCTGGAAGCAACCTAAGAGCCCATCAGTCAATGAGTGCATCAAAAAACTGTGGTCCATTTACACAATTGAATACTACACAGCCAAAAGAAAAAAGAAACTCCTACCCTTTGAGTATGGATGGAACTGGAGAGCATTATGCTAAGTGAAATAAGCCAGGCAATGAAAAACAAATACCATATGATCTCACCTGTAAGTGGAACCTAATCAGCAAAACACACAAGCAAAATAGAACCAGAGACCTGGAGATAAAGAACAAACTGACAGTGACCAGAGGGGAGCGGGGAGGGGTATAATGGAAAATAGGGGAAGGGCCATCAAGGAACATGTATAAAGGACCCATGGACAAAGCCAAAGGGGGGTAGGATTGAAGGTGGGAGGCAGGGATGGGTGGGGCAGGGGGCTGCAGTAGGAGGAAAATGGAGACAACTGTAGTTGAACATCAATTAAAAAAAATAAAATAAAATAAATCAGACCCTGGCTGGCGTAGCTCAGTGGATTGAGCGCGGGCTGCGAACCAAAGCGTCACAGGTTCGATTCCCAGTCAGGGTACATGCCTGGGTTGCAGGCCATGACCCCCAGCAATCGCACATTGATGTTTCTCTCTCTCTCTCTTTCTCCCTCCCTTCCCGCTCTAAAAATAAATAAATAAAATCTTAAAATTTAAAAAAAATAAAATAAAAAATAAATAAATCGGTAAAAGATAAATTCTGAATTTCTACAATTTTTTATTTTTCCTTTGGTATTGAGGTGATACTGGTTGACAAAATTATACAGGTTTCAGCTGCATAATTCTACAGTCCATCCTCTGTACACTGTATGGTGTGTTCGCCGCCCCAAGTCAAGCCTCCCTCCATCACTGTTCATCCCACACTCACCCTTCTCCACCCCCCTCCACCCTCTCCCCCACCCCCCGCCATCACCTCAGTGCTATCCATGTCCATGAGTTTTTTCTCTTTATAAAGCAGATGAATTGCATGCCATCTATAACTCAGTTCACATCATAAAAGTCATATATGTTTAAATAGCAGTTTCCTTTGTTTTTTAAAGATTGTATTTTTATTTTTAGAGAGAAGGGGAGGGAGAGAGAAATTGAAGGAGAGAAACATCAGTGTGCGGTTGCCTCTTGCACATCCCCTTCTGGGGACCTGGCCCACAACCCAGGCATGTGCCCTGACTGGGAATCGAACTGGCGACCCTTTGGTTCGCAGCCTGCACTCAATCCACTGAGCCACACCAGCCAGACCTAAATAGCAATTTTAAATTTATAAAACGAATTTTGCATACAATTTAAAAGCATTATTTACAAACGCTATTTTATTTGATTTTTATAACCTTAAAATATCAAAGTAAAAATGAACGCTAGTATTTCCCTTGTAGTTAGGAAAACAGAAGCCCAAGAGATCAAAGGATTGTCTCCCATTGCAATGGCTTGTGTTGGTAGCTAAGCACAAAGACCAGGTCTCTGACATTTCATTCCACTTTGAAGTATCAGCTACGTTCTCACAAAAAAGAGGGAGAAACCAAAGTGTCCCAGGTTCAATTCCCAGCCAGGGTACATTCCTGGGTTGCAGGCCAGAACCCCCAGCAACCGCACATTGATGTTTCTCTCTCTCTCTCTCTCTCCCTCCCTTCCCTCTCTAAAAATAAATAAACAAAATCTTTAAAAAAAAAAAAAAGAGGGAGAAAAATGACCACGATTTGTCAGTATATATTTGTGCGTCTGAATCCTTGCTAATGAAGAAGGCGAGCTGGCTCACAGAAACTGATGAAATATTCCAAACTGTTAAACTCTTCTGACACTGTTTAACCCTCTATTTATACCACAACCTCATGGGGGTTATTTCACATCTGTCGTATTAAGGTCATGCACCAGCAGTCCTTCCAGATCTGCTAGGAAAACAGTGCTGTGGAAAAGCTCCAGGAAGTAGCCCTGGCTGGCGTAGCTCAGTGGATTGAGCGCGGGCTGGGAACCAAAGTGTCCCAGGTTCGATTCCCAGTCAGGGTACATGCCTGGGTTGCAGGCCAGAACCCCCAGCAACTGCACATTGATGTCTCTCTCTCTCTCCCCCTCCCTTCCCTCTCTAAAAATAAATAAATAAAATCTTTTTAAAAAAAAATAAATGACGATCCCTGCAATAATATGATGTTTTTTTTTAAAAAAGAAAAGCTCCAGGAAGTAAAGAGTAAAAACTAGCGTGATAGAAAAATAAAAACATCAACAGCACCAAAAAAATACTCATAAATTCTCCAAGTGACAGACTTGGTGACAGTTTTAGTTGAATCAAGTATTGCAATCAAAGATGATTGATGAAATACAATGTGATGTCTCTGGTGGAATGTCTCTAAAGGGACATAATAATCACAAAGAAAAGCAGTTCTCTGCGAAAACAAAAACAAAATCTTTTAACAGCCTTCATGCAGGATGTTTCTCATATGTTTTCCTCTGTATGAAAACTTCAACTGTGGAAATCCAGCCATGATGGAAGTCAGTCATCTTTGTACATATAACCAAGTGCTTTATTCTCATTGTTTTTAAACTTATATATCTTAATTGACTGTTGTTAAATAAATTGCACTCCTGCAAAGGCTAGGCAAATCAGTCAGTTCTTCTAAAACCTTGTGTCAGACATTTTCCCATTGTGTGCACATCTGAATATCCAGATATATATATATATATATATATATATATATATATTTCTATCAAAACAAAATTAAAATACCTATACAAAAATTGTGTGTATGACACTAGGATTTTTCATTCGCCAGGTATTAATTGTTCTTATATCAACAGATCACTTCCCACTCTATTTTTATTGTTTTCAGAGTTTATTTTTGACTTTAAATATTTTTATTTTCAATTACACTTAAAATATAATATTATATTAGTTTCAGGTGTACAACCCAGTGATTAGACAGTATATGAGGCTTGGACTGAAACTATCCAGCCCATGTAGCATGAAAAATAGAGATATTTATTGAAGAAAGTACAAGATACAAGAAACAGCCCGGACTGGTGTGGCTCAGTGGATTGAGTGCCGGCCTGTGAACCAAAGGGATGCTGATTCAATTCCCTGTCAGGACACATGACTGGGTTGAGGGCCAGGTCCCCGGTATGGGCATGTGAGAGGCGACCACACATTGATGTTTCTCTCTCTTTCTCTCCCCTTTCCCCTCTCTCTAAAAGTAAATAAATAAATTAAAAAAAATAGCAGAGTGGAAGGGAGATTTCTAATGTGAACCGAACCCCCTTTCAACCTTTTTAAAAAAGCTATCACATTCTAGCGAAACAGAAATATTCTTTTTGAAGAAAGCCTCTAACACTTCTCTTTTAACCAAAACTCTTTTGAAAGACTATATTTATGCAGATAGCACCAAAGAAGCCATAAACATCTCTCGTTATCTTCGTCACTAAAATGACACCTAAATCTTTATGCTTGATAAATGAAGCTGTTAGAGAATGCTAAGAAATGAGAAGACAACCTCTAGAAAGAAACTTGGAGTAGCATGACCATTCATGAACTTCCCTTAAACTCATTTAACAAATGTTCGCTTAACCACCGTTTTTGTCTATACCTAATGGCTCAAAGGCTTTGAAAAGTTTCTCAGGAGAGAAAGACAATACTAAAGCAAGTGGACAAAAGTGTGTGTAACTGTGTTTGTGTCCACATCCTCTCACAGTGTCTGTGTTAGACACAGTTGGCTCTGTACCCAAAAGACATTCAGATTGAGGTAAAACACTTGTCATGTGAATAAACAGAGGGCCAGGATTTTGAAGGGAAAGAAACCATTGATAATACAAGAAGACAAAGAGTCTATACTGGGTAGAGGCTAGAATAGGAAAGGTGTAGTGTGTTGCCATCAGACTGTCTCCACAAAACTTCTTAATAGTAAGAAGCATGATTTTCTCTCAGAATGCCCTGCTACTAGCGTAGGTTATTTACAGAATTTGTTCCCAGCAGTTGGTCCTATTACTCTGAATGTTAATGATGAAGTGATGCAAATAATGACTCATTTGAATCAAGAAAAATCTAACCAAAGACTTGACTACAGTCCATCCTTGAAGGAAATCCCCAAATCCAAAGAGCAATCACACTTGCTATCAGTTTCTTCACTGCCATGTACTCTTTCAATAATTTTCATCGAAGTATATTTAGCATGCAATATTAGAGTCGTCTCCGATGTACAACGTGTTGATTTGACATTTGTATGCATTGCAATGTGATGATTTAGAGAAAAAACTTCTCCTGCTTTGTGAAGCAAAATTAACCTGCAATAAGTTAGTCTAAAAAGCAGGGTTAAAAAGAGAAACTCAGTGGAGAAATTACAAACAAATTTATAGTGTGCTATTCCTTTCCCCCTCTCTCTATTTGACATTAGTCAACATAGTGATGGCAAGCTAACTTTACAAATTATTTCTAGTCTATCCCAGCAGTTGCTGCCTTCAAGAAACCATTACGTCAATGGTGCTCTTCCGGATGAGGTTTGTGTGCACACTCTTTTTAGAATACCAAAAAATACCAATTGTATATAGTTTTTTTTGTTTTTTTCTGCCTCATTTTGACTGACATTACAATATACTAGCTCAGAATCAGCATTAATAAGCTCAATGAAAACAGCAACGTAAACTAATATTAAATGTAGAAGAGCAAACATAATTTCACTATTTTATTCTAATTTCTCTGACAAGATTCTCACATATCACACTGTATAAAAAACCATGACTTCTTGGGATTATAAAATAGTCAGTAAAGTTTGACATTTTAAGTGGAAAGTTGTGATAAATACATATTATATTAACTTGTAACTTATTTATGATTTTTTTTGAGAAATTGCATCTCAAATAAACTCAATGTACTTTAACAGCTAATGCTGTGTTATTCATTCCAAATTCTCCCAAAGGAGTAGAATCGGTATATAACAATACTCATGTTCAGATAGCTAATTAAATCATGTTCGCATTGTTATTTAAATACCCTTTTGTCTTATAAAATACATGCACACAGAAACTGTTATTAACTGCCACATGGTATATAGTATAGAAAATGAAGAAATGATTGTTACGTGAATTCACTCGGGTTACATGCTTAAAAACACTCCTACATTAGATTATATAATAGAAAGTTAGAAGTTTTTTTATTAACTCTAGCAAGACTTAAAACCCAGGGTACTAGTTAAGAATTAAAATGAGCAATAACTTAAGTATATGAAAAATTTACAAT
The DNA here is from genome assembly GCF_004126475.2 of Phyllostomus discolor. NCBI lineage: Eukaryota > Metazoa > Chordata > Mammalia > Chiroptera > Phyllostomidae > Phyllostomus > Phyllostomus discolor. The sequence goes on from NC_050198.1 coordinate 104,814,317, forward strand.
GATACCATAATACACACACAAAAAAAAACATTTCAATTACTTCATAAAGTAATCCAATCCCTAGCTAATACCCACATAGCATAGCTATTTAAACATGTTTTCAAGATATTATTTTTTTGTTCGGTGACATTTCCCTATGGGTGGCTCAAGTATGAGTTGACTGAAATAACTAAATTCCATTTTTCGCTAAAAAGAAATAACTTAGCTTATAACTAATCTGTTATCATTTCACTTTTCCCAGAAAAAGATGAAATAAAACAAAAATGTGTATTTGGGTCTTTTTAAAAAATGATTTTATTAATTTATTTTTAGAGAGGGGGGAAGGGAGGGAGAAAGAGAGGGAGAGAAACATCAATGTGTGGTTGCCTCTCTTGCGCCCCCTACTGGGGACCTGAGCCACAACCCAGGCGTGTGCCCTGACTGGGAATCGAACCAATGACCCTTTGGTTCACAAGCCTGCATTCAATCCACTGAGCCACACCATCCAGGGCTTGTATTTGGCTCTCGATGAGAAATCAAAATGCTAAGAAATCATATGATTCACCCCATAGTAGTGCCACAGTCCAACCAGGCCCACCAGAAAACATTCATAGGTTTGCCATCTGACAGCGCGCCCTCACACACATGCCTGCCATATCCTAAACGGATATGATGAATGAAGCTTCCTCATTTCCTCTAGCCCTCCCAGATGACAGGCAATATTTTCCACTCTATCTTCAACATTAACTTGCTTCAGAAGTAACCTAGAAATAGATGAAGAACACACATCTGGTCTTATTTTCCACATCAGTCAATTAACTGCATTAATCCCCAAAGACCTCTGGGGCAGAAAGACTTGTTCGGTTTGTTTTGGAGTCTGTTTTACCGCTCATTAAAGAGGACATTAAAATTTAGTATTCTCATTACCAATTATAATTGGATTTATTCAAATTAAATTCTATAGAATGTAACGCTAATGGCCCCCTTGTGTCTTTGAAATTCTTCTATTCAGGATTATACTGCCACAAGAGTGGCATGTCCTAGTACTAGACAGAAACAGAATAGTGCTAGGGTAGGCACAGACTGACGCTATAAATGGATGTGAGTAGACAATTCTCAAACTTCATTTACTCACTTGATGAGCAGTACCGTACTTCCAGGTTGACGGAGGGATCTTGTAGCTGTCCATCCCCCTCTGCTGGTGAGCTGATCATGTGCTACGAGGCGGCTCCTTCTAAGTCTCTGGAACACTCCTAAGGACAGAGCTGGAATGAAGCGACATCCTTTCCAGACCTATTTTTGATAGCATGGCAATGCTTTGATGTGCATGAAACAAATAATTGGAATTAGGGTAATAGAGCATACAAAGATGTAGGACAGCAGAATAATCACTTGGAATCCAAGTAATTACAATATTCAATCACTGAGATCCTTTTCTGTCTTGCTCCGTGTTCAGAAGAATGTGGGGATTTTTTTTAGAAGAAGAAAGAAAATAAACATCTTGCATTAGGGTTCCTAAATAATAGGCATACAAAACAGCCATAGCAGGCAAGAAATATAATGGTTTGGGACGACAAGTTTGGCAGGAGAGAGTCCAACAAAGGTGAGTAATCCGTAGCAGGAAGACAATAATCCAAGGATGGATTTATCATAAGGGCTGGGAAAAGTTCACTTTAATTTTATCGACACCAAGAGAAGTCAGATATTGTTTGGCTTTATATATTTATGGAATTGATTTATTTTCTTGCTGTAGCTCAGTAGTCATTGAGATTTGAAGAACTGACGTTTGACGTTTAGTCTGTGGGGGCATTCTCAAAGGTTTCCAAAAGCACCTGTACCATAGGCCAGAACTAGTCATCTGTCAATGTAGAAATTGTCACGTGCAAGTACTTGAATGAAGTTTATCTTGAAAGAGAACATTAGTCTGGCACTTAGTATACCGTCTGGTGAAGTATACATTAAGATGTGTGGAACTATTAATATGTTTGATTCTGATCTGATTGCCACCTATTTCAAAATTCCCTACAATTTAAAACGTCTCCTGTGTACTGCTGTTGATCCAAGGCTGTACTGAAATAAAATGAAAGGAAAATATTTCTAAAAGCTTTGCCTTGCGGTGGCTCCCAGTTCTGCGTTAAATGAGAACCTTCAGCAGATATGGAGAAAAACCTTATTTCCGTGGGTAAAAATAGAACCCATCCATTGTTTTACGAACTTATAGTTCTTCCAAATATTTTATAGTTACGGACTTTAAAAATCCATTTCAATTCTCAGTTTGATGAGGCAAATCTGGCAGGTTTATGTTCACTTCCATTCCCTGCGGGCCACCATTCCTTAGGCTAGAGAAGCCCAGTGGAGCAGAGAAGGTCTATAAATGTAGATAGGTCAGAATTAAACCTCAGCGTGTTCAACACCTCCAAATTTTTAAAACCCATTAAAAACTGGAGATAACAGTTCTAAAGAAAACAGAAAAGCTAGATTTTTTATATCTTGTGATTCCTGGGACTACTTAAAAAAAACATAAATAAAAATGTAATGACTGCAGATGCCCCAGATTTATATGCCATTTTTAATCTTGTAGATCTGGGCAAGAAAATCATGGATGGATTTTCCAGGGGGCCCATTTGAAGGCACAAGTGGGGACTGAAGTCCACTCAGACCACTCGGCAAGAGGTAATTGCAAAGGGGACACCAGCTATTTCCAACCCATGGAAATGCACCTCCTGGGCTAGAAGCTGTCTTGCATTTGGGAAACTTATAAAGATGGGCATGAATTTCAGAAGATTTCTTTAGGAACTTCTATGGGTTAAGAGTGATCTAATATCAACTTTTGTAGGAATATCATATTGGATGTTGGGAATAAGGAAATTCAGAACTAAATTTCCTCTAATAGACAAGAACCACATTGTAGCTAAAAGGAAATGATAAGGGAGACACAGGGCAGGTAAGCAAACATCCCGTGTCTAGCAGACGCTCTCCCCTGGGTAGGCTAGATAAGCAGTGCTTTGTAGTTGTTAATGAGAAAATAGGAACCTAGCTAGCTAGAGCCAGGAGATGAGTAGGTGAATGAACAAACAGCCTGCCTTCCCGCCTGGTACAAGAACGCTTGGTTTGAAATTCCCCTGCTCGGTCTCTGTAAGCGAATGGCTAACTGCCACGTCTGCTTCTGTATAACGCCTGCTTGCCCGCCCCTATATAAGAACGTAGTTGTAAGCGCTCGGCGTGGCTCTCGTTTGCAGCTCCTCGTGGGCACTGTGTCGCTGGACACTTTGAGAGTTCGCCCCTGCGCAGGTTAAACTTGGCCAATAAAGTAACATCTTTGAACCCCTGAAAGTCTCCGATATTGGTTCTCGCGTGTGCTGGATGCTACATTGGATAAGGAAACCAATAATACCGAATGGGAAAGGATAGTTTCTTCGATAAATGGTGCTAGGAAAACTGGATATTCACATGAAAAAGAATGAAACTGCAGCATCATCTTAGACCATTCACCAATTACTTCTAAATGGGTCAAGGACTTCATAGGACCAGAAACACCTAGAAGAAAACATAGAGGGGAAGCTCACTGACACTGGCCTTGGTGATGACATTTTGGGTGTGATATTAAAAGTACAAGTGATAGAAGCACAAATAAACAAGCAGGGCTGCCTCATAAAAGCTTCTTCAGAGCAAATAAATAAATAACCAAACAGACAGACAAACAACAAAACAAAAAGGCAACTTACAGAACAGGAAAAAATATTTCCAGACTGTCCGTCTGATAAGGGGTTAATATCAAAAACATATAAGGAATTCATAAAACGTAATAGCAAGAAGTAGTGAAAATCAGATTAAAAATGGGAAAGGGACCTAGGTAGACATTTTTCCAAAAAAGGGAATACAAATGGCCAACAGGTACATAAAAGGATGCTCGATGTCACTAATTATCAGGGAATTAATTGCACATCAAAACCACAATGAGACACTACTTTACACCCATTAGAATGCTTAATATCAAGAAGACAAGAGATACATGTTATCGAGGTTGTGAAAAAAGGCAACTCTCCTGAGTTGCTGATGTGCTACGTAGTGGTACAGCCACTATAAAACTAAAAAAAATAGCCACTATAAAGTTTCCTGAAAATGAAAAATGGAACTACCTATGATCCAGCAATCCCGCTAATGGATATATATGTGAAGCAAATAAAATCACTATCTCAAAGCAATATCTTCACCCTCATGTTTATTGCAGCATTTTTCACAATAGCTGAGGCATGAAAAGCAACCTAAGCGTCCAGCAACAGATGATGGATAAATAAAATGTGGTATATAGGTATATCCAATGAAATATTATTCAGTCATAGGAAAGAAAGAAATCTGGGAGGAGAGAAATTTTGTCATTTGTGATGACATGGGTGGATCTTGAGGGCATTATGCTAAGTGAAATAAGCCAGATACAGACAGGCAAATACTGTGTGATCTCGCTTACATGTGGAGTTGAAAAGGGACTGGAGAGTCGAGTCAATGAGGGGATACAGCTCAAAGGGTATAACTTCCAGATAGAACACAAATCAGTTCTGGAGATTCAAGGTATAGCATGTTGACTATAGATAACAATACTGTATTATATCCTTGAAAGTTGCTTTAGAGACTAAATCTTAAATGATCTCACCACAAGAAAATGACGTGAGGTCACTCATGTATGAATTAATCTTGCTGTGGCAAACATTTCAATGCAACGTATACGTGTATCAAGTCATCTCTTTGTATACCTGAAACCTACACTATGTTATGTGTCCTTTATATCTCATTAATGCTGGAACATTAACAAAGTAGATGACCACCCTGCAGCGGCTCCAGATTGCAAGCATAACCAAGGCAGATTTGGAGAGTGCAGGAAGACCCTGGGTTACCTAGGCAGCTATTCATGCTCATTTATGAAGTTCGCTTACTTGTGAGTTTTGCACGGGTTGTGTATCTACATGGCGAGATTTCACTCCAACTGCAAAAAGCAACATCATAACAGAGAGAGAAGAATGTGCTTCAAGCTAAGGGCTCCAGGGAGAGCTAACACTGGTGGGTACCGAGTACTGAGGTTCTTCTATGTGCTCTGGGACTCATCTTTCTATTCTGGAACCCTCTTCTTATAGTCTCAGTGGGAGAAACTTTCAGTTCAACTGGCGCAATACACAGAGGTAACTTAATTAGAACTGGGATGTAGTGGGTTAACCGGATAAACAAGTGGCCTCCATGTTTCATGGCGTCTAAGAAGCGATTGACTTTAAGGTGCACCATGATTTTAGGTACTTCTGATAAAGAAGTACTGCCAAATAAACTACAACCACAGTGCTTTATAGTGTACAATTGTAATTTTATACTTATTGAAAGAGCTCTTTAAGGTTTATGCACACACTTACGCATGCATCAAAATGAAAATACAAGCAAAAAATGTTTAAAAAACTGTAATTCAATATTTCTTGAAAAACAAGATAGAAGGACATTTCATATAATTAATTCCTTATACTCAGCATTAATATCATGGTGTGCATTTAGTTCAACCCAACATCATGAAGTAAATTAATTTATCAAAAAGATAATAGAGCCCTGGCTGGCGTAGCTCAGTGGATTGAGCGCGGGCTGGGAACCAAAGTGTCCCAGGTTCGATTCCCAGCCAGGGCACATTCCTGGGTTGCAGGCCAGAACCCCCAGCAACCGCACATGGATGTTTCTCCCTCCCTCCCTCTCTCTCTCTCTCTCCCTCTCTCTCTCTCTCTCTCTCTCCCTCCCTCCCTTCCCTCTCTAAAAATAAATAAATAAAATATTTTTTAAAATTATTTTTAAAAAAGATAATAGAAACCGCACATTTTACAGTGTAAATGGGTACTTCTTTTCTGGAAGGTAATTTAGTAAAATATCAAGAGCCTTTACAAAGTGTTTGCCCAGCAATCTCCTTCTAAGAATCCATTTCTAAGTAAAGAATCAGATGTATACAAATAACTATGTTCACTGCAATGGTATTTTTAATAACATAAAAATGAAACAATTTAAATAGGTGACTGGTAAAACAAAATGGAATGCATTCATACAACAGAATAGTATTCAACAATACAAATGAAAACATTAAGACTGTGACATGGAAAATGTTTACCATCAAGACTTGGAACTAGATACACAGTATGATCTCAACTTTGTAAATATTTGGGCACCAAAGGAAACATGAAAAATATTAACAATGGTTATCCTTCTTTGCAAAATGATGGCAGGTGATAACTCTTCTTTTAACCTTTTGCTATGAAACAAATATATCTTACTTTTCTAATAAGAAATCAAACTTTTAGAAAATTGTTAAAAGCGATGGTAATAGTAGACTGATTTAAAATACGGGAAAGTGAAAAAAAATAGGATGGATAAAGCAAAAATAAGTGAGCGTGTCCGTGGCTTCAAGATTAGGGTGAGTGAAAAGGAGAAAGGGGAGGCCCCCATAAAGTGAAATTAAATGGACTGAAACAGACTAACTTTGAGTGATAAATTATGAGTAAAGTAGCATCTCATTTCATGCATGCCAAATTTTACTCTCTTTAGAGTGAGTGCTGGTAAGGATTCAATTTTCCAATTACTGTCCCGGCATTTTTTATATCAGCTATCAAATTCCCTTTCATAACTGTATTCAATTTTGTTCCTCCATTGAACTATAAAAGTGCCTTCTTCAACAAACATATCATCCTGGAGTCTGCAATTTTGGACCCTTACATTTGAAATTGTAGATACTCTTAATCAGGTTTCCTCATAAAGATTTTTATAAAGAAAATATTTCTCCTCTTATACTTCTAGTTGGATTAAATAGATTTTGGCTAATTGACACCCTGAAGATTACGCCTCTCACTGAAGCTAGAAAATGTGCATAAATTCATCAAACATTAGGATTCAGTCCCAAACTCATAAGCCTATGGCGTTGACACTCAATAACCTATGGATAAACAATGACATAGCAGATGGACTAAAATGTCAGAGTATCATTTTAAAGTTAAAGAGAATGTGTTAATGCATTGTGATAAAAAAAAGTCACTGTTTTTCTCTTGTAAAGATTAAACAACTCCTCTTTCTTCCTCTGATACTTTAATTAGATGTAATAACTAGGGATAATAAGAAATTCAGCATCATAGTAATTTCTTCTAACAGGTGTGAAGATAGATTTATGAAAAAGAAATGAATGACAGCTATGTAAAGCTCTGAAATATTCAGATATGAACTTGCAGTTATTTTGGAAAAAATAATTCAATAAATATTTGCAATTAATCTAACTTCATATATTTTTGGAGAAAAAATGTCAAAATTCAGAGCAAACCTATCCTCTCAATTCAGTGTACTTTTGAGAATAAATGTTTTATGTGCACCTATTTTTCAAAGACTATGTCATTTTAGAGAAATTTATTTATTATATATAATTACTGTGATAAAGACTGTCTCATAGACTTCAAGAACATTGTTAGAGCTGAGAAAAAAAATTTCACTCTCTCTCTCTCTCTCTCTCTCTCTCTCTCTCTCTCTATATATATATATATATAACTTTGACCAAGGTACAGAAACATTACATGCCCATATCTCTTAAAATTGAAATATATAAAAATTGATTTAAAATAGAGAAAATGATAATCAAGTAATACGGCTATCAGGCTAAGGGTATGAAGTTATTGACCTTGTAAAAGAATAGAATGATCGTGGTTCAAATTGAATTTTTCAAAGGTGACATTTCTTCAAGTTTATTTTAACCTAAAATCACTATCTGGTTTTCCATTTTTTTACGTTACACTTTTACAGAGGATCTAATATTTCCAATGACTCTTCATTTCACTTTTCTAACCGACTTTAGAAATTGATACCCATTCCCGTTTTCATTGGAAATAAGATAATTCCTCACCTTTGTTGGAACGGTATTAACGACCGTCGCAAGAAAACAAGCAGGACCACACAGTTCTCACCAAGCCAGTGTAGCAGGTAATAACTGAACATCGTGGCTGCAAACACGATTTCGTCTGCTTAGCATAACAAGCATCAGTTTGTCCTTATTTTCATTTATCAATTCCTACCTCATTAAAAGTTTCCATTTGTTCCCTTAAAGGTAAAAAAAAGGTTCATTTTCATTTGAAATCAGTGGGACAAGTAAAATTGTAACAAGCCTAATGATTTAAGGTCAAAATTAAATTTGTCTTCTTGGTATCCCATAATTGGAGATTTAATATGATTATAATTTTTTTCTAAACTCCATTAACATATCACTCTTGACTTTGTTTCTGCCTGGAAGACAGTAGGCATAGTACTTCAAAAATAATATATGATTATATTAGTGTCAAGGCAATTAATTTTGGGGACTCAAGTCAAAATCTGATTGGATTTATGCTCAGGTATAATTCTAGCTCCTTATGCCATCTACTGATAGAATTAGAAAATATGGCATTATGGTAATTTAAATAGTCTTTCCATTAGACACCTATTTCCCATCCTATTATCAATTACATTCAGTACAGAGAAATGTTAATTTTATAATTCATGCAGCATTCTCCACCTGATCAATAAAACAGTGAGGTAAACAAAGGAATGAATAAGAAAAGAAACAATCAATAGCCCATGCATTGCATTAGATATTTCAAATGCTATCTTGTGGTTGTCCTGGCCTGTTTCAGGAAAGGGTAACTACAGGCCTGAACATGATTGATAGAATATCTAAATGGCTTGGGTCAATCAAGGATGATTTAGACTCTAAATAACCCAGACTTTGAAGGTCTACTTTGATAGGTACATAAATCCCCAAATCCTTTCAGAATGTCACAATTGGAAATGATCCCAGGTGCAAAACTCCTCAGGTAGGCCAGGGTGATACACTAATGATCATCAAGTAACAAAGGGAGTTCATCGAGCAAGTTAGTAAAGCTACTCTTTATTACTTTTGGATGGACTTCGTCAAAATGGTAACTCAGAATAACATGTAAAAACACTAGTGACAGTTCTTAATGAACATTTAATTTTTTAGATCAAATACTTTCTGAAAAACAGAACTCAGAATTGAAACGCAAAAGGTGAGTCAAAAATATTCAAACAGCCCTGGTTGGTGTGGCTCACTGGATGGCACATGCCTGGGTACTGGGTCAGGTCCCTGGTTTGGGGCACACGAGAGGCAACTGTGTGTCTTCCACATTTAAGTTTCTATCCCTCTTTTTCTCCCTCCTCTCCCCTTTCTCTATAAATAAGCAAATTCTGAAAATGTGTATTTAAATATTACATATCTAGGTGACTTGTTTCCTGACAATTGTACAGGCAGGAAGGTTTATGGTGAAGATATTTTTCCAACATTGTGAAATGAATGTAATGTTAAATAGAATAAAAACTCATTTTCACTGACTCAATATATGGTATTTGAAAATATCAAATGCTGCCCTGACTGGTGTGGCTCAGTAATTGAGTGCTGACCTGCGAACCAAGGGGTCGCTGGTTCGATTCCCAGTCAGGGCACATGCCTGGGTTGCGGGCCAGGTCAGTTAGGGATGTGTGAGACAAAACTACATTCATGTTTCTCTCCCTTCCTCTCTTTCTGCTCTCTAAAAAGAAAATCTTTAAAAAGAGAAAATATAAATGCCAAAGTCCTTCAAATTTCCTCTTGTATTCCTTGATAAAGATGTTGGACTTACATTTTAAAAGGAATTGCCTTGGTAGGCACAGATGCTCATTTTAGCATGTTTTAACATCAGCTAACCTCACCTTTTAGAAGTGAGATGTCACTTGTAAAATATACTGTACCAGAAGTATTTTGCTGAAGCTGGCAATTACACAGATGATCCATAACCAAGACCCTATAGCAATTTAGGAAAAAATAAAGCAGCAAAGTAGAGGATCATCTGACTTATACACTGGGTGCTACTCTCGTATTTGCTTAGAATTACATTCCCAATCTACTATGAAAAGTTTCTCTTTAAAAGAAATCACAAAGAAACAATTAGCATTCTATCCTTATCAAAGAAATCATCTGCAGTTATTTATACTTGCTCTTGAGAAGCTTCCCAAGACAATATTTGAGTTTAACTCTTTGAGGAGGGAGAAAAATACTTCATTCCATACAGCAGGTATACTTTAATACGGACAGCAAATTTACACTGAAATTAGATACTGTCCATCCAATGTCATTCCACTGGGAATGTCACTGATGGCATTTAGCTAGGAAAGACAGCAGAGAGAACTAGACATGAATTTTAATAAACTGGGAAGCATAAACCAGTTTGCGAGCTGAGAAGCTGCAGCTTCACACTCCAGAGGATTACATTTCTCTGCCAAGAAGATTAACCCCTCCCCCGGCACCACTGGGGATGGGGGAGGGAGGCTCATGCACCCTAGAAGTCAGAATGGTGCCGGGGGAGGTGCTGGACCACACAAGCCTGTCAGTCTACCCAGGGAAAGAAGGGATTGGCTGGGAGGTGGCTTCTGTGAAGTTTGGGAAGTTGGCTGGTCACTTTGAGAGACCACTTGTTCTGTCCCGCAGTCAAGCTCAAGTGACCCCAGGGGACGATTTCTCTCTCGCCTTGGTGGCCCGCACTCACTCCATCATTCACAGTAGCACGCGACCGAGCACGTGTGGTCTACCGCTTACCGAGCCCACAACCGATGTCCAAAAGAACTAAGAGGCTCTCTCTTGTTTGCAACGTGCACTGGCATGCTGCACTCACCTGACCACGTGGCTCTAGCGGCCGCATGGTCCACGGCCGTGTGGGCTCCACACACAGGCTCCAGGATAAAGCCTCATGGAACAATAGCAGGAACAAGCTCAGCTACAAGGATGGGGAAGGAGACCGCTGAGCAGCCACCTGCGACCTCCAAAGGGCTGAACTGTAACATGAAGCAAAAGCTCTGGACACTGGCTTTTGTCTTGGTCTTGCTCAAGACACCGTAGGACTCTTTCCATGGTGTGATGGGGCATTGGAAACCCAAGAACAGCTTCAATCTCTATAAGAATAAACCACAACCCACCACAATCTCCGGAGCTTCAGTCCTTGAAACGCTTTCCTCGTGATGCCATGGAAGGGCCAATTCCCACCTATGACAGCTCTAGTTTCTTCCCAGCCACGGTGAATACTTTTTCCACAAAGGAATATTTTCACCCAATAATGTTGTCAAGGAAAACATCTGCCGAGTAATCATAATAATTCCGTTCGTCTAGTGCTTACTCTATGCCAAGCACTGTACTAGGTATTTTGCAAGCATTATCTCAATTATCCTCTCAAAAGTTAAGAAGGTTTTGTATATTCTTATGTTTTCTCAATAAAATATGATACGATATCTTCTTACATTTAAAAATGAATGAGAAGTCTGCGATTTAAAATACTGTTCAATTTATGGCCTGTTACATTGACAAATGTTTTTATTGTTACTGTAAATATTGGTAAGTATTAAGTGGATTTTATCTGTAATAAAAATTATTAGCTGCTTGGGCCTAGTTAAGGACCGTCTTATGTGCAAATATCCATGGTGCTTACTATAGTGTTGATCAACTCACGGTAGTTGCTACGTGTGATACAGCAGAACAAAACGTTGCATTTTGGAAGCAGGCATTTTGTGTCTAATCATGGCTGTCGCTTATTAGTTATGTGTGATATTGGATAAGTTACTTAATATCTCTCAGCTTTAGTTTGCACATTTGTAAAATGGAAAGAATATTCTCTTCACAGAGTTGTTGTGAAGACGAAATCACACGATGAATTTGAGTACATTCTCCAGCACAGTGCCTAATACATAGCAGGGCTCAATGCCGTGCTTGGAAATGCTTCAGTGTTCCCACCAAGGCCAATTGCAAGTTGTCAAGATCGTGTCTCTAAATATAGACTTGGGAAGACATGCGCACTATCAGCTCTCAGAAGCGGGTGCCAGCTCGCTCCTGCACAGCACTAGATGGGCACCACAGGTAGCACGTGACATCACTGCTGTTCCAGATGTCCAGTCACTGCTGCAAATGGGATTGAGAGCGGAACATTGCCATTTGTCTGCATTTGGCCCTGTGTGTGCATTTTATCGGAAGCTTGAGGACCGTGGTGGCCATGGTGTGATTTGGAATTTGAAGAGGGGTATGCATGCGTAACTCCAGCTCCTTGTGCTGTCATAAGAAACAGTTGACTAATAATCTAGCAAGACTTTGGTGTAGCAACAAAGTAGAACTCATTATAACAGTCTTTGTGGTAGAGAATTTGAAAAAACACAGGGTGTGGATTTGAGGTCTTGATCTGCAACGGAGCAAAAATTCCTGAAAAGAGAACCACTTTTGCTATGACTTGTAAAGAATGTGATAAATAGTAGCCTGGCCAGAAACCCAATTCAGATACCGTATGTAAATTATATAAAAATGCAAATAGAAACTACCAGGTTAGCCCTGGCTGGCGTAGCTCAGTGGATTGAGCGCGGGCTGGGAACCAAAGTGTCCCAGGTTCGATTCCCAGCCAGGGCACATGCCTGGGTTGCGGGCCATAACCCTCAGCAACCACACACTGATGTTTCTCTCTCTCTCTCTCTCTCTCTCTCTCTCCCTCCCTTCCCTCTCTAAAAAATACATAAATAAAATATTTAAAAAAAAGAAACTACCAGGTTGACAAATACCTTCAGATACATGTTAGTTTTTGGTTATTTATCCAATTTGCTAATTCAATATAAATTTATACATGTGTAGGAATATTTTGGAACTCTTCCTGAAAATGTAAACAGTTAATGTCTGATTGTGTATATTTCATGTCATTTACTGAAATTTAACATCTTCCTATTTTTCTCATGCAGCCTTTGGATGTGCGGAGTTACCTTTATTTGATACAGCAACAATATCAAACCACGGCCTCAGCTATCAGTTGCTTTTTATGACAGACCTCACTGTTCGCTATCAGAATATTTCTCTTGCTGTCCCTCGCCATTTCAAATAAAATCTTTTCAGAAATAGCAGCATGATCTTTTCTTCATCCCAACCCTTTCATCGTTGGATTTCAAATGTTTCAAGTGTTTTGCTCATGCTTCGAGATGAGTTTCTGACTGCGAAAGTATTCTCTCAACTCAAAACCTTGATAGACTTTTATAATGCCAAGTCTACAGAAAAAAAGGGATGTTGCCTTTATTGCTAGAAGTGCTCTTACTTGTTTTTCAGAGTGTGTCATCTTATATAGAGGATTTTTCAGTCATATCCTAGAGCGGGAATCATTGTTTCAATATGTGCATGACACCCCCCGCCCCACCACCACCAACCACGCTTCCTCACCCTGCAGGGACACAGAGGCGGTAAGGGAACAGACCCTGCATATACACGGAGTTTGGTTATTGTGCTAAGATTATTTCATTCCGATTATTGCCATTTTTGAGTAATATATGTTGAGCCATGTTGCATAAAATTATGTATGTAAATTATTAATATGCATTTCTAATGCAAATGTGTATAATATGAAACCTTTAGCCTAGAAACCACGAAATAACTTGACTGGGGAGCTTTTTTACAATAGAGATGTGCAGACACTGCCCGTGGAAATTCGGATGCAGGAGGCCCGAACTGGAGCCTAAGTGGGTCACTGTAAGAGCAAAACACTCAATGGAAAGAACATAAGCTCCCCCATGTTCAGGGTGGCAGTGCTACATTGCCAAGAGCTGCAAGCAACCCAAGTGCCCATCAGTAGAGGTGAGTGGAGGAAAAGGTCATACATTTACTTGGCTGTAAAAAGCAAAGAACTCTTACCCTTTGTGACAGTGTGGATGGACCTGGAGAACATGAAGCTCAGAGACATACGCCCTTCAGAGAAAGACGAGTACCCTGTGATCTCACTCATGTAGAATCGAATGAACCAACTGAACTAACAAGCACAACAGAGATAAGACTCATAGATGGAGAGCAGGATGACATCTGTCGGGGTTGGGAGGTGCTGGGCAGGATGTGGAGAATGAACAAAATCGAAAAGAAAAAAAAACCTTTGGGAGGTGGAGGAGGGTAAAGAGGGGATAGAGGGTGACTTGACTTGGGGTGCTGAGCACACAGTACAGTGTACAGAGGGTATGTTCTGGAATTGTGCACCTGAAACCTGTATAATTTTGCTCACCAGGGTCACCCCAATAAGGTCAATAAAAAGAAAAAAAGAATTGAAAGATGATTACAAACCACTAAAATAAGAGTTGTTACAAATAGACCAAAAGAATCAATTTTAAATAAGAAAATTTAACATTGTAGAAGCGCTGTGTAAAAATAGATTTAGTTATTAAAAAAAAATACGAGACCCCAGGTGTTTCATAAGCACTTTAAATGTTGGAAAACACTGAAAAAGGGAGAAGATTTTGCTGTTTACAACTAAGAAAGAAATGTGAATCTTTGTTTCCCAGGAAATGATAATAGACCTACTGCCTCACTGTACAAGCAAAACTTATCCTTTCTGAATGCAAGCTCTAGATCTCTAAGCCGTTGCTGCCTACCTTCTTTATTTATCTCCTGCATGCATTTAAATGGCTTTCTGGTTTTCAGCCAAAAGCTTCCTCTATGTACCTTTGAAAGGAGACTCTCAGAGCTCTTCAAACTGCATTAGGGTATTCCGTGACCACAGCAGCTTTGGATTCGCAGCTGAACCACTTTGGATTCCATGTAGGTAGAAGTGCATTCGTGTGCAATCCTACTGAAGTGAGTAGGGCCAGAATCAGGCGATTTTGCCTTTCTCAGGTGACATGCTGTGACGATGTCGCTCTGCACTCTTTGCTACCATTGCACGTTTGCAAAGCAGATACAAGTAATTCCACCCTGCGATTCATATATTTTGAAAGTGAAATAATTGGTCTCATATTTCAAAAGTTTATAAATCATTTATTTACAAAGGAGATTTGTTGGCAAGATCAAATAACATATTTTCTTTTTTAAAAATATTTTATTTATTTACCTTTAGACAAAGGGGAAGGGAGAGAGAAAGAGAGGGAGAGAAACATCAATGTGTGGTTGCCTGGGGACCTGGCCCACAACCCTGGCCCTGACTGGGAATCCAACTCTGACCCTTTGGTTGGAAATAGCATTATTTATTATATATGTATCTTGGGACCTTATTTCATTGCATCTGTTTCAAAAATTGGCCCTTGGTGTGCTTTCCTTCCCTTTATTGTAGAGTCCTATATAGAAATGCATGATTACATGTAAGCAAAACAAGGGAACAAATTCAAGAAAGAAGCTATTGTTACAAATCGTAATATGTTTGGGCATCACACAAATATAATTGCAAGCTAAAGGAATTTTTTAATAGGTGCAGATGCAGTTTTTAAAGTTGGATTGACATCACTCAAAAAGAGTAAATTAAGCATTTAAGTTTTAAGAGTGTAAGCAAATAAAAATGTAATTCAAATCCAAAAGAGTTATGCTACTCAAAGGAAACTGAAGAGCACTCATTTGCATTTTAGTAATCAGTAATAGGGGTTACGAGGTGTCGATTATCTTCTATGTACGACCTTTTTAAGTTTCTAGGCAATGTACCTCAATTAATTGTCTGTGGCATCATGAAGAAACCTTTCCACTACAGCACGACTATGAAAAGCCATAAAATTCTTTCACTGCAGCTGAAGTGTGAAAACTGACCTTAGAACTTAGCAGTAGCTCACTGTGTTAATGCAAATTTTCGCTTGGCATAAATTACAATGCAGTCAAAAAAAAAAAAAATCTGACTAGCTCAACTAATGCTTTCCTGTAAGACATGCTGAGTTTTGTGAAGTCACAGAAATAACCACACTTTTAAATTTATATTTCATTACCAGCTGTCTCAATACACACTGAAACGAAGAAACTAATTAGGATTTTAGTACTGTCATAATGAGCCAAGTTAGAAGGTGCTCGTGATAAAACAACCTGAACTCTTCTTTTTTAAAATATTTTATTTGTTTGTTTTTAGACAGAGGAAAGGGAGTGAGAAAGATGGAGAGAAACATCAATATGTGATTGTCTCTCATGTGGCTAGGCATGTGCCCTGACTGGGGATCAAACCCGTGACCCTTTGGTTTGCAGGCCGGCACTCAATCCACTGAGCCACACCGGCCAGGGCTCAACTTCAATTCTCATCGAAGGCTCTTCTTTTTGTATCTAGGCCTGCCACAAGCCAGGAAGAAAACCTAGGAATCACTCATTTGCTGTTCACTTATTGACTGTCTGCTATGTGTAAATCAATGTGCATGTATGTTTGTAGATAAAAAGTTAATAACAAGAGATAGATAAGATGTAGCTCTTTTCCTCAAGGAGTTGACAGAAGAAAAGGCAAAATTTGCAATTACCACAGAAATCTAACCATCTTTCCTCCATAAATAAGTAATAATTCTGAAAACAGACATATTTTGAGTGGATCACAGGCTTATCTGTATTTTGGTGCTGCGGATGGGAAGGAGTGGTGGGGAAGTAAAATTGTCTTAAGTTTTACTTCTTGAGAGAGAAAGGGAGATCGATAATACAGAACTCAAAGAAAAACACTGGCAACACGGCAGGCGCCTGGACTGTTAACTCTTGCTTCAGGATCTCTGCTGAACCATTTCTGCCACAGCAATTTCCAAAACCTATTCCTCCATCTGTCATTCACTTTCATTAGAATTAAACAAGAATTCATCATGTAGCAACAGACAGAACACTATTTCCATTCCTTCAGACTGTGCTTATATTTCATGTAATACAATTGGACAAAAAGATTATGCTTGACTCGGCCTTTTCACTGTAGGGAAATTAAGTTACCACCTATTAAAACTCTGAAATAAATGCTCTTCCCATTACGATAGCCCTGAGCCCTAGGACGGTTCTTTATAGCTCGTTCATAAGTCAGTATTCTCGTTTGATATTGCTGTGAGTGTGTGTGTGGGAGCGTGGGAAAAAACCTTGTTCTGAGTTCTTACACATTTATATTTAAGATTATTTTCATTTGAGCCCTGGCTGGCGTAGCTCAGTGGATTGAGCGCAGGCTGGGAACCAAAGTGTCGCAGGTTCGATTCCCAGTCAGGGTACATTCCTGGGTTGCAGGCCATGGCCCCCAGCAACCGCACATTGATGTTTCTCTCTCTCTCTCTTTCTCTCTCTCTCTCTCTCTCTCTCTATCTCCCTCCCTTCCCTCTCTAAAAATAAATAAATAAAATCTTTTAAAAAAAAAGATTATTTTCATTTGTTTTATTGACATAAAAGATTACTTTAAAAAATTTCTCCAGTTTCTTTAGTTAAGAGAAACACGATGAATTATGTCTAATAACATCTTATTAGAGAATGCAAAAAGGTATACTGTATGTAAGAAAATAAAACCACCTGACTATACCAAGTTGACTATTATTATTTTATTTACTTATGGGATTTTTACATATATATATTAAGGTTACACTGCTTATATGGCTTTATATTCTATTTTTCATGTCTCGCCTTATATTCTCAAACTCATTTCAAAATAAATTTACTCAAATTTGTGGGCTTCACATCTTAAACTTATATGTCATTATCTAAACTTGGATTTTGAGACCTAAAAATATGCCATTAAAATACAATCCCAGATAAGTGGTTATTTTTTAAAAGATTTTATTTATTTATTTTTAGAGAGGGAAGGGAGGGAGAGAGAGAGAGAAACATCAGTGTGCGGTTGCTCAGGGTCATGGCCTGCAACCCAGGCATGTGCCCTGACTGGGAATCGAACCTGCGACACTTTGGTTCACAGCCCGCGCTCAATCCATTGAGCTACGCCAGCCAGGAATAAGTGGTTATTTTGAAATTATAGCATTACTAAATATAGTATGTGTGCAAACATTTCATTCTTTCATTCTTACTAAACTATGGGCAGAAAACAAAAGTATTTGAGATACTCTACATAAACTTTGAAAATATGGAAAAGGAATATAATTTTGGAATTGCACATTCCCTCAAGATTCACTATTCATGAATTTTTTTCTATTCAAGGGATTTGCCAAATCCACAACAGAAATTCTAGTTGTTCATTTCACCTAAGAAAAGTCATTGTCTTTTTAAAAAGATTTTATTTATTTATTTTTAGAGATACGGGAAGGGAGGGAGAAAGAGAGGGAGAGAAATATCAGTGTGTGGTTGCCTCCCACGCCCCCTATTGGGAACCTGGCCCACATCCCAGGCATGTGCCTTGACTGGGAATCAAACTGGTGACCCTTTGTTTCGCAGTCCATGCTCAATCCACTGAGCCACACCACCCAGGGCTGAAAAGTCATTGTTTATATCATGCTAAATGGTACAAGAAAAGTTCATCTCTAGGAATTTAAAATAAAACTATATTTATGAAAATCAAGTTTAAGTCATCGCATATTTGGAGATTAAGAAAAACATCACTCAAAAACAGAGGGTGACTTTTGCAAAGATCTCTGCTGTGAGGGGTCAGAGCATTGTAAAGGGTACTATAAATTTCAGTCGTGGCACACTGAGAGATAGTGGGAAAATGGGAATGGAGTTAAGTTCTAATGTTGAAGCACGTATCGTTCCCAAAGTCCTTTGCAACTGGAGATAGACAGCAGGGAAAACAAGGAAGTGGGTGAACCAGGCAGGAGAACTAACTTGGAAGAACAGATGAGTTTGCGACAAAAGGTAGGCAGAAGTAGGGGCTGATTGGATCAGTGCCTGTGTAAGAGGGTGCAGCCAGGGGGGCTCCCAAAAGAAGGATTTGTAATGGGGTCCAGAACTCAGGGTGTCCAGGAAATATTAAAAATATGGGATGTCCTCACCCCCACAAGTCTGAGCTGGGGGATGTGGCACATGGAGCAGGGCCATGGAGAGTTGTTTTGAGTAGCAATAATTTTGCAGATGACCTCCAGAACGGTCATTTACACATATAACCTTTAACTGGTTTCATAGATATGTTAAATAGCTGTGGCCATGCTTTGAGCCGGGGAGAAGGAGTGACTTCCACCCAGGATGTAACTGGGGGGCGACTCCCCGTGGTTACAGCGCCTGCAGAAGAGCTTGGAGATGATTGGCTCCACACCACAGGGCCACGCCTGCCCGGACTTACTATGGCAGCCCAGAAAAGCTGGAAAAATTACAGGAGTGCTGGCAGGTGTGACTGGTTGTGGGAGGAGTCGGAAATGGGCTGCAGAGGAAGACTGGTGCGGGGATTTAAACCCCGGCATAGGAGCCATGACAAGAATCACCAGAAAGCAAGAGGTAGCATCCATGCAGAGCTCTCTCTCTCTCTGTCTCTCTCTCTCTCTCTGTCTCTCTGTGTGTCTCTCTCTCTGTCTCTCTGTGTCTCTCTCTCAGCAGTTTGGAAGAATGCAGGAGAGACGCTGCAGGAAGAAAAGGGGTGACAAGACCCTTGCTGGTGGGCCACGAGGAGGTGCCACGTGGTTTTGGAATAAGAACTGAAGATCTCGATGACACAGCTGATGGTGCTGGGAACTGAGGGAGGCCTACCAGCTGAGCACGGATTACTGGGAAGAACTGGGGGCTGCCTGAGCCACCGACTTCTTTTTCCTGAGGTACGGTACCCCGGACCGGGCAAAAGGGGGAAGGAAGGGCTGTGTGTGTTTGTGGGTGTTTTAAGGGACCTTGGGATTTTGATGAAGACGTTGAGTCAGTACTCTTAAGTCTGTATAACTTGAATAAATAATTCCTTTCCTTTTCACCAATCTGGAACATAGAGAGCTATAATTCTCTGGTGATGGGCAAGGCGAACCTAGTATAGGGGGACCCCACGAGAAGGGGGGGTCCATTTGGTAACATTCTGGGCCCCCCTTCGCTGGTGGCCAATCGGGGAAAATCATGGGAGACCACATGTGCAGTAAAAGCCCACCAAAACTAGCCAGGAAGGATCCGCCCTAGAAGAATAGAGTCCCTCCAGCCCATGAGGTCAGTCTCTGCTTGGAGCTGGCCTGCTCCCACGGTCTCTGCTATAAACTGTGGGTGTTTGGTTCAATTCTTTATCCCGATCACCAAGAACCTGGTTACCTGTGACTCCTGGACTGGCTGAATGTTGGCTTAAGGAGTGGATGCAGCTGAGGTGGGCCTGAGCTTTAGCATTTCTAACATGTTCTCATTTGCTGCCGCTGCTAACTCTATTTTAAGTAACACTATCTACCAGGTTGGCAAACTGGCCTCGACCCAAATCCTAACCTTAGCTTTTTCTTTTTGTTTTACTTGCTTAAGACTATTTATTTTTAGAAGTACTTTAATAATATATAATTCACATACCATGCAATTCACGCATTTAAAGTGCACAATTCAATGGGTTTTGTTAGATTCACAGATTTGGGCAAACATCACACGTTTAGAACATTTTCATCATCCAAACTGAAACGCTTACCCATAAGCCATCCTTCTCCATTTCCCCCTTCCTCCCAGCCCTCCCTAGCCTGCTTTTTGTAGGCATGAAAACTACATGCTTTTTGTATTTTTAAAATATTATAAATGGAAAGCAAAGTTGAATATGTGAGAGACACTTCACGTGGCTCACAAAGCCCAATGTATTTACCATCTGACACTTTATAAACCAAGCCTCCTGACCCTTTTAGATACACACCATACTGCTATTGAAACCGGGTGCAAAGCCAGGGCACCCCAAAATACAGCATATTCCCCACAGCCCTTGGGGAGTGGTTAAAGGGAGAGTGGGTGATACAGCTTAAGAAATTTGGCATACTCTTTCCTGAAGGGCAGTGGGCCCCCACGCGGGGAAAAGATCTACGTGACTTTCATAGGTATAGTGCCGAGTATGAGGTCACGTAGCTCCAGGTCAGGATTTAAAATAAGGGCAGGCAGCCTCGAAGAGAGTGGTCATGACAGCAGCAGCCATGCCGTTTGGGTTTGAAAGGATGTACAAGGGCCCCCCACCACCGCCCACCATGAGGTCTGCTGCGTAAGGGGGTGCCACATGGTTTCGGATTAAGAGCTGGAGTAAGAAAGAGGGGACCTGGTGGGAAGCCCTCCCGGAGAACACAGCAGCATCGCTGGTAGGATTGCAAGGACCTGCCTAACCAAGCACGGATTAACGGGAGATGCCTGGAAAGCTGAATGAACTGTGACAGGGGGAGCTGCATTTCTGAAAGACGATACCTCTGACTAGTGGATTCTGAGACTGGCCTGGTTCGGCAATGCCGAGCTGGACGATGTGTTTTTGAGTGTTTTAAAAGGCAGTGGGATTTAACAGCAGAAATCTGCCATCATTCTGAATCTGTATAACCTTTAAATAGACAGCCTCTTTCCTTTTTCACTGAACTCTTGCACTGGGGGTCGTGCTTCTTGGCGGCAGGAAATCCAGTCCCACAGCTGTTCCAGAACTATAATATGCTATCATATATAAAAATCCAACACCTCAGAGTCAGGCACTAATAAGGAGGCAAAAGCTAATTCTTTTTCACACTATCCTAAAAATTGCCTCCTGCCGCAGATCCATGGTTGGTCTATCAGAGGCCATAATAAATAAATTAAGAAAAAACCTGATTAGCTACTCAAATGACAGTAATACCAATTCAATGGCCATAGGGTTGAGGAAGCTTGAAGAGACAATGTGATGAGCATTGGACTCCAGATCTCATTGCTCAGCTCCTAATCTCTCCGAGTCTCAATTCTTGCATTTTTTTTTCCCAGAGGGACAGCGGTGGGTATTAAAGAGACCAAAATGCCGCCACCCTAAAACTGCTTTGTGGGGACAGTGACTTTAAGCTGTCTATGAAGAACCTAAAGAATCAGAACCTTGGACCTTTCCCTTGTTTCTGCCCAAGAAGTTCACACAGAGAAACCTGTTTCAGGAAGGAGAATTTAGGATGTCCCCCTTAGCCTCAATTTTTTTTTAAAGATTTTATTTATTTATTTTTAGGGAGGGAAGGGGGGGAGAGAGAGAGAGAGAGAGAGAGAGAGAGAGAGAGAGAGAGAGGGAGGGAGAGAGAGAGAGAGAGAAACATCCATGTGTGGTTGCTGGGGGTTATGGCCTGCAACCCAGGTATGTGGCCCGACTGGGAATCGAACCTGGGACACTTTGGTTCCCAGCCCGCGCTCAATCCACTGAGCTATGCCAGCCAGGGCCAGCCTCAGTTTTTTTAAAGATTTTATTTATGTATTTGTAGAGAGAAGGGAAGGGAGAAAAACACGAATGTGTGTTTGCCTCTCACACATAAGCCCTACTAGGGACCTGGTGGGCAACCCAGGCATGTGCCCTGACTGGGAATTAAACCAGTGACCCCTTGGTTTGGAGGCCAGCATTCAGTCCACTGAGCTCCAGCAGCCAGGGCAAGCTAATTTGAATTAACTATGGTAAACAGCTGGGCTTCTGGCAGGAGCCTGTTAGCTGGATACCCCGCTGTGTCCCATTGTTCCTGAGTCAAGCAGCTAGTAGTTGCCTGCGGTGCTTGCTCCCGTCTTCCTCAACTACCTGTAAATCGCCCAGTCTCACTTGAAATCTAAAACCCTCCTCGCGCCCCACCCCATACTTTTCTACTTGGTTCAAAATGTCATATAACCAATATTGCCTCATGTCTTTGGAATTTTCATGGATCTATCATGTCTGTGTGAATTCCTTCGTGCAAATGTATATTAAACTTGGATTTTTTTTTCTTTGTAATTCTGTCTCTGTTATTTTGGCTATTGGCTCAGCCAGGTTTCAGATACACGGTCCCACAACACGTCATCTGCACATTGGGTTGTGTGTTCACATCCCCAAGTCTCCTTCCATCACCATTTTCCCTGCACCGTCCTCCACTGCCCCCTACCCCCAAATCATTACACTTTTTTCCCTGCCCATGAATTCTTGCTTTTCTTTTTTACTCAATCCCTCCACCTGGCCCAAGCAGCTGCCCTACCCGACCTATGGTTGGTAATTAATATTTCAAAATTGTATCATATTTGGAAATGGTCTAATCATTCAATGAATATCTATGACTTAATTTAGGCCACAAAACTTTGAAGTTCCAAGTGAATGAAACAGATTGATTAAGCCATTTTAATAGGGGACTTAAGAGTTGGAAATTTTTAGCTTAAGGTAAAAAGTTATAAGCCTAACAAGTAATGTATATGTTAAAACTTTTGTTTCAGAAACTACAGATAAGGCCTATCCTGGCTCCTGGGAAAACAGCCGACCTCCCGGGGCACTGCTAGAGATGACTGCCTGGGGACAAGTGGAGGCATCCGGGCCTTTGTGTTCCAGGGGAGACAGACACCACCCACCTCTGGGAACAGCTAACTGCCCGGGACAGGAATCAATGCACTCTTTTTAATCTAATCTCCTCTGAATTTCAAAACCCCCACCTCACCGTGTTTATTCCCCAGTATAAAAACGTTGGCCTGGAAAAAAAGGACAAGATGGTCCTTTTAGGGTGCAAACTAGCTGGCTGGCTAAATAAAGCCCCCATAAAGATTTGATCACTGTCATTGCTTATTGGGTTTGGTAGTGACAGGCAGCCCAAATACCGGTGTCTTTTCCAGTTTCATATTTAAGTAAATATAGTTATTGCTAATAAGTTAACCTTACGGAAGCTTTGTATCTCATTTTACTGATTTAATTTATTTGTTCCTAACAATTAAGTTTAGATTACTTCTAAACATTTTTCTTGCTGACAAATTTTGCAAGAGATAACATGAATTCAAAACATCTGATTCTAACACTTGATACATACCTACTATTTTCATGAAGTCTATGAAGTCCTCATACAATACTACTCACCTCTAATTCTTGTTGTATTAAAATGTTGTATATTACACATTTAAAGAAGGTTTAATACCTATCCTTCTGAAAGTCTTCCAAAAAATGGAAGAAGACACAATAGATCTTAACACATTTTATGAGGCAAATGTAACCCTGACACCAAAACCTGGCAAGGATAAAACACACACACACACACACACACACAAAACTACAGACCAATATCTCTGATGAATACAAATACCAAAAAAAACAAAACCCTAAAGATACTTGCAAATCAAATGCAACAATACATTAAAAAAATAATATATCAAAAAATGAAAAAATAAAAATAATAATACATCACAATCAAGTGAGGTTCAAACCAATAACTGACTGCCCATAATTTGCTCACAATTATGCCATTTATAAAAATGCTATATTTTACCTATAAATACATTACACAAAAGTACTAAATATAAGATGATATTAGTTAAAACTATCATATTTGGTTGCATGCTACAATAAATTTCAGTTGCTGTTGATCCAATGTGTTATAAATGTAATTAACTAAAGCAAATACAGGTAATTCGTTTGCTCATATAAAATTAAGGGCAACAATAATAAAAACAGCAGTTAACTACAAATATTAGCAAGTGCAGTATGCTTTTTGTAGCCTTAGAATCAGCTATGACTTTAACAAAGTCAAACATATGCTCCAAAAAGCATGCTTACAGTACTTACATTTTACATATGGCGCGCATATCAAGTCTTGATGAGTCAATTACTGTTTAGAGAAATATAGAAAAGTAATTTCATATTTAGTACAGCACCAAATCAACCCCCCTTTCTAAAGTAGAAGCTGTAGCTGTATTTTTAAAAAGGTGTTGACTAAAATTGAATTCAATTATAATAAACAGCTAGAGTAAAAAATAATGTTACCTGTCATAAAAGTTATTTTCCTCAAAATAAATCCAGTTATGTTGTTTATATTTTGGACTCATAATTCTTTCTTTACCTTTAATCTTCAAGATAAGTATATACAATAGTCTTTTTAAGACATATTTTGAGTGTAAAACCTTTAATAAACACTGTAATGCCTAAAAAAACTATATTCTCAAGCTTTGCATGCTCACTAGATGGCAGCATTAGATAAAAGATAATCATAAACCTTCCAATCACATTTTGTAAAGTGAGATTACAATATTAATTCACATCCCTTCCAGGCACAACTCAAAATTATTTTCTGTAACACAGACATTCGATTGTTTGACTGTTTTTGTTATTTCATGCAATTGCTCTCATTTCTTTTGCCAATATAATAGTGTGTTAATTTTAAAACTTTTTCTTCAGAAGGGAGGAGTGTTTCAACATTCTGTTTAGGAATTCTACTTGAAACTTATTTAGCATAAATTAACTTTGGCTTCTGCTGATGGTTTAATTAAGCGTAAATTGAAATACTTCATTCGAGTGTCATATTATAAATTCTTGATTAGGAGGGCATATGGGACTGGGCTCAGTATATACTGAATATAGTTTCACTAATGATTATGGTCTCTGTCCATGCATGAAAAATGTATCCTACAACCTGGCTGGTGTGTCTCAGTGGTTTGAGTGCCGGCCTGTGAACCGGAAGGTTGCAGGTTTGATTCCCAGTCAGGGCACATGCCTGGGTGACGGTCCAGGTCCTAGAGCTGGGGGTGTATGACAGGCAAACGATGTTTCTCTCACATATGTTTCTCTCCTTCTCTTTCTCCCTCCCTTCCCCTCTCTCTAGAAATAAATAAATAAAATATTTTTTTAAATGCATACTCAAGTTAATCACTGTGCATCTCTGACTTGACTCACACTCCTATGACTCACACATGTACATGAGCTGGGGATTATGGGAGGTGGCATGTTAGTGAATACAGATAGTTCAAAATCAAGTTGCTAATAATCTGATAAAAAAGAAACAGATACTATAAATATGTAGATGTCCCTGAGTCACAAAGGATTGAGTTCAAAGTATCCAATTAAGTTAATATGCAAATAATGTTCAATGTTTTTTCATAATATGGATATGAATGTGATACTCTAAAATAGTTTGTTATGCGTGTGGGAGCTATCCCATGCAACAATGCTGTTAATAACCAATGTGTCAACTGAAATAATCAATGAAGGCTCCTTCCACCATACTTAGGAGATGAATGGATACTGTTATACATTGATTCGTGTGCCCCCATAAAAACTCATATGTTGCGGTCCTAATCCCCAATAATTCAGAATGTTATCTTATGTGAAAATAAAGTAAGTGGCTGGCCAGGAGGCTCGGCTGCTTGGAGTATCATCCAGTATATCAAAATGTTCCAGGTTCGATTCCCTGGTGAGGCGCCTAGAGGAGGCAACTGATTGATATTGTCCCTTCACATCAAAGTTTCTCTCTCCCTCCCTCCCCATCCCTTCCTTCTCCCGCTTACTCTCTCTCTCTGTAAAAAAAAATGAAAAAAGGTCTTTGACTGAGGATTTAAGAAAAATTATCATTTGCAAATGTCTTTCCCCATTTGGTTGGTTGCACTTCCATTTTCTTGTGCTGAAGCCTTTTAGCTGGATGTGGTCCTGTTTATTTTTGTTTCCCTTGACATTGTGGTCAAATACACAAAAACGGCATTCAGAATGATGTCCCAGAGCTTATTGCCTATGTTTTCGTCAATGGATATTATGGCTTCATTTGCACCATGTGATGATACATCATCTCAGACAAGGTCATTTTTTGTGTGTACGATTCCACCTATCACAGTGATGGAACTAGGAAAAATTCACATTGTTACTCTAGAACTACTGTTTTTACACTCTGTGCAGACACTAATGTCCTTTTTTTTATTGAAACATAATTGAAAACATAAAGCATTCTTCAGCAGCCAATTTACATATAACAGCTAATGAAAATACCAGCAATAATAATGGGACATAAGCTGAAGGCAATGCAGGCAAATGTAATGTCAGCTCAGCATGGGGCTAATTACTCAATTTTTAAACTAATTTTAAGGGTATTTTAGTAAATGGTTGTTTTAATAGGTCTAATGTGCTTCATTTTAATTTATTGTTCCGATGTAAAAAGACTGATTATTTGTAACAAAAAAGCTATTGTTGAGAAATATACTTGATGCTTTTGAAACAATCTATCGATGAGCGCATAGTTTCTTGTATAAATGATTTCATTTTTTGTTACAAAACAAGAATAACCACGTTTGTGCAATCAGGAAACTTTCTTCCATATTTTGTTAAATTTCTTTACCACAGAATGATTTCAACTAATTCCAAAGTTACAACTTCTGACAACTTCTCCCAAAAATATTGTATTGGCATAACTCACAATAAACTCTCTAATAAGTCAGTACGTTGTTCAAACAAACCAAATATTTTGCTATCACTTTTTTTTCTAAGGCTATATGCCAAAACTTACTAGTCAACTACTGTATATGAAAATACTGCTCTATATGTGAGGGCATAAAACACAGGGCAGAAGAAGAAAACATTCATTATCCAAAATTTCAAATTTTTTGGTTTAATTATTCAATGAAATTTACAGGTTCTTTTCCTCTATCTTTAATGTAAACTACTGAAGATGACATATTTACAGAGATTCTGTCACAAGCTAATACTTTTGTTACTTTCTTGCATTTAAAAAAATATTTTATTTATTTTTAAGTCCTGGCTGGCGTAGCTCAGTGGATTGAGCGCGGGCTGGGAACCAAAGTGTCCCAGGTTCGATTCCCAGCCAGGGTACATGCCTGGGTTGCAGGCCATGACCCCGAGCAACCGCACATTGATGTTTCTCTCTCTCTCTCTCTCTCTCTCTCCCCCCCTCCCTTTCCTCTCTAAAAAAAAATAAATAAATAAAATCTTTAAAAATATATATTTTATTTATTTTTAGAGAGAGGGGAAAGGAGGGAGAGAAACATTTATTTGTTGCCTCTCGTGCGCCCCCTACTGAGGACCTGGCCCACAACCTAGGCATGTGCCCTGACTGGGAATTCAACGGGCAACTCTTTGGTTCGCAGGCTGGCGGCTCAGTCCACTGAGCCACACCAGCCAGGGCTACATGTATTTTGACAGTAGATACCACTGAATCAAACTTAAGATGTGACATAAATGAGTAAGAATATAGGAAACCAAATAAAGTGTTACAAAAATGTTAGAACTAATAAACAATTTCAGTAAACCTAGAGGACAAAAACAACACACAAAAATCAGCTGCACTTTTATACAATAACAACAAACTATCAGAGAGAGAAATTAAGACAATACTCTCATTCAAAATCCCATAACAATACCTAGGAATAAATTTAACCAAGGAGGTGAAAGACATATACAACAAAAAAATATAAGATACTGAGGAAAAAAATAGAAAAAGAAACAGACATTTCATGCTCATTCAATTACAGAGTAAGTATTGTTAAAATGTTTGTGTTACCCAATGCAATCCATAGATTCAATGCAAATCCTATCAAAATTGCAATGGCATTTTTCACAGAAATAGAACAAAAAATCCTACAATTTGTACAGAACCTCAAAAGATCCCAAATAACCACAGCAATGTTGAGAAAGAAGAACGAAACCAAGGCATCATGCTCACTGATTTCAAACTATATTACAAATGTATAGCAATCAAAATAATATGGTATTGGCATAAAAACAGAAACATAGATCAATGAAATAGAATAGAAAACCCTGAAATAAACTCACATATATATGTTCAATTAATTTATTAAAGAGGATTTATTAGCAATAAAAGCAGTTGAGAAAACTGGACAGTCACCATTTTACACAAAACACAAAAATTAACTCAAAATGAATGAAAGAGTTCAATGTAAGAATCGAGACTATACAACTCCTAAAAGAAAACATGTGCAGGAAACTCCTGGACATTGATCTTGGTGATGTTTTTGTGGATCTAAATCCAAAGGCAAAGGCAACAAAAACAAAAATAAACAAATGGGACTACATCAAACTAAAAAGCTTCTGCACAGCAAAGAAAACCATGAACAAAACAAAAATGCAACCTCCTGACTGGGAAAAAATATTCACAAATCATATATCTGATAAGGAGTTTATATCCAAAATTATCAAGAACTCCTATGACAGCCCTGGCTGGCGTAGCTCAGTGGATTGAATGCGCGGGCTGGGAACCAAAGTGTCCCAGGTTCGATTCCCAGCCAGGGTACATGCCTGGGTTGCAGGCCATAACCCCCAGCAACTGCACATTGATGTCTCTCTCTCTCTCTCTCTCTCTCTCTCTCCCCCCCTCTCTTCCCTCTCTAAAAATAAACAAATAAAATCTTAAAAAAAAACAAAAAACAACTCTCTATTAAAAAAAAAAAAGAAAGAAAGAATGCTGGGAATGACCCTTGGCTGAAAGCCTGCAAACCGTAGCTGTGCAAATGCAAGGAAGCAAATTTATCCACAACCTGACTGAGCAAGGGCACGGATTCTCCGCTAGAACCTCCAGAAAAGAAGAGAAAAGGAAGAGAGGAAAAAGAAAAGAAAAGTCCCGCCAATATCTGGATTTCAGCCTGGTAGATGTATGTCAGACTGCTGAGTTACACAACTGTGGTAATGTGTTTTGACAATACTAGAAAACCGAGACAGTCACCATTGCTCGAATGGGTGGACATCACTTCAAAACTCTAGGGCCCAGGGACGGTCCTTATGTGACAGTGTTCAAGAGAATTTTCTCAGGTTCCCTCAGCTTTCTTCAGTAGCTTTAAAAAGTCCTCACTCTGCCAAATTAGCTAAGGCTGTTCTATTTTTCTCAAACATGATCAAAGACTCCAGGTTCAAATTCTATCATATGAAATTCCTCTAGGAAAACAAAATAGTTTCAAGTCAAAATAATAAAGAAAAAGGAGCATTTCAACACTAAAATAGAGCTCAGGTTGACTGTGTAATAGTCATGTCATTACCACTTCAATAGGCAAAGTTTTTGTTCAAACCATGAAAATACCTCCAAATATTTATCACACAATATTGAAGTTTACAACTAACTTGGCTTCCCATTGCAGTCTATTTGAGATCAGTGAAAAACTTTTTGAAGAGTTCGGTTAAAATCATGAATGTACATGGAGTTGACATCTGTCGGAAAAGGTAAGTGCATCTTTATTAGGGAAATGACATTCAGTCATAGGAAATCGCAACTGTCAAGCAAGCAAATGTACAAAATTGGCTAAGACAGAAATATAGATATTGTTTAGTAGTGTGCCAACACTTTTCATCTTCCCAACTCACAGGGAAAGAGATTTAAGTCAATGACAAGGCTTGTGAAAACCATCTCAGGTGGGAAGAAACACATTTTCATAGCCATTGCAAAATTAAAGTTTCCAGGCAAGATTTTCTTTCCAGCTTCAACCTGTCACTTACATGGTAGATAAATATTTTCATGAAAATAGGAAGTGATAAAATCTTTCACTGACAATATTTCCATCCATTCTTTATTGGACAGGGACTATTTTAATAAAACCCAGGCCAAAGCAGACCACGGGGGACAAAATAACAGAATTTGTGCAACACGTAAATGATAACATTCACCAAGAAAATGAATATTTCTCTGGATCTCCGTCTTGAACTATCTTTCCCCTCCCTCCAAGGCCACTGTAGCCCACTAACCAAATAAAGCTGGGGTACCATAGAGCATGTCTCACATGTGAGGTGTCTTCTTGCTTTGCTTGTGGCCATTGCCAAATTTCTTCTTTCCTGCTCAGGCTCCCTCTCAGAATAACTTTGGTCATTGATGAAAGAAGTAAGGGGGCTGCCCTGGCTGATGTGGCTCAGTGGATTGAGCACTGGTTTGCAAACCAAAGGGTCACCGGTTTGATTCCCAGTCAGGGCACACACCTGGGTTGTGGGCCAGGTCCCCAGTAGGGGGCGCATGAGAGGCAACCACACATGGATGTTTCTCTCCCTCTCTCCCTTCCTTTCTCTCTCTAAAAATAAATAATATCTTTAAAAAAAAAGAAATTAGGGAGCTGTTCTGCCCCTGATGCCCAGTGAAGGCATGTTTGCTGCTGCTCTATACCAGGAGCAGC
This sequence comes from Phyllostomus discolor, assembly GCF_004126475.2. Taxonomy (NCBI): domain Eukaryota; kingdom Metazoa; phylum Chordata; class Mammalia; order Chiroptera; family Phyllostomidae; genus Phyllostomus; species Phyllostomus discolor. The sequence goes on from NC_050198.1 coordinate 104,844,948, forward strand.
GTGGGGCCATAGGCTAACCCATGACCTCAGAGGCTATTAAAGATCTAGCTCTATTGTACGGCTTGCTCCAATGCTTTTGTAACTGTTCCACCAAAATATCCTTAAAAACAGAAAAAAGAAAAAAAATACACTCTGAAGTAGTCTACCGCAGTACGTGTTCTTTGAAATCTTAGGATTGTAACAATGTATACAAATGTTAAAAAATTTATTCCATTATGGATCTTTGCTTCTTTTCACATAAATTAATGAATTCAAGGACTCACAGTCAAGTAATGATGACCTAGGAAAATAAGGGAAATATGAGACTCTAAAGGAATAAAGTTATTTTTCTTTTTAGGTTTCTCAATTGACCAAATAGTTTCCAAGTCTGAGGGACGACCAGACGTGGTTAACCAGAACATTTCCCTTTGTCACATTTTTATTCTTTTAGGCACCATAATGATACTGGGATAATGAAATAGAATCCAGACCCCGGTTACAATATGCAACGCGTGCAGCCTAGTACACACTTAAAAGGGGCAGAGCCATCCACAAGGCCACCCTCGCTTCTGCAAGCTCAGGGAGCTCCCAGAACCACCCTGACATCTGAGCGTTCGCTGGCAAGAGGACTAGCGGTCAACGGAAATCATTATGCTCCTGAGTTATTACAGGAAAAGGGTCCAGGTTAAATGGCCCAAGTGAAGGGATACACAGGGCAGATTCCGGGAAAAGTTCAGGTGACTGGCTTCCAGGTGTCACCTCCTTTCCGTCAGTGATGTGAGACAGAATCAAGGAAGTGCACACAAGTTTTTAATGTTCACTTTTTTGTTATTTTGAAAGACTTTATTTATTTATTTTTAGACAGAGGGGAAGGGAGGGAGAAAGAGAGGGAGAGAAACATCATTGTGTGGTTACCTCTCACATGCCTCCTCCTGGGGACCTGGCCCACAACCCAGGCGTGTGCCCTTATTACAGAACAGACTGGGGGGCGGTGCAATTATTGGCCCACCCAGAGATGCCAAAAACTGTTACAGAGCACACACACACACAAGGCCAAGGGGGGCATGATATACAATTACTGAAAGGAGCCCCCCAGGTTCGTTATGTCTGCTGCCTTATAGGAAAGACGTCTCTCAATGCCAGAGATTTGTGAAAAGGAAAGGAAATGTTCATTTAATGCTATACAGACTTAAAGTACTGACCTAACGTCTTCATTAAAATATCAAAGTTCCACAGCCACGCACAGTCCTTCCTTCTCCCCCTGCCCTAATTCAGGGTACCCTAACTCAAGAAAAGAAGCAAACGTCCCACCTTCTCATGGCCTACTGGCAAGTGTTCTTTCACCCTTCTTCCAAGCAAAGACTCTCCTGCTTTCCAGGCCACGTGGCCAAAGGAGTACCCCAAAGCTTTGGGGGTCTGCACTCTGGCAAAGCGTGTGGATCTCCCTCCTACATGGCCACAGGGGTCCCCACTCTGCCAGAAGCATGTGACTCTCTCTTCTATTGTCACAACCACATAGGTCCCTGCACTGCCACAGCCACGTGGTTCTCTCCTCAATGGCTGCTGCGTCTGGGTTTAAATCCCCGCGCCAGTCCTCCTCTGCAGCCCCATTTCCGACTCCTCCCACAATCGGCTACACCTGCCAGCACTCCCGTATCCTTCCAGCTTTTCTGGGCTGCCATAGTGAGTCTGGGCAGGTGTGGCCCCATGGCATGGAGCCAATCATCTGCAAGCTCTCACACAGGCACTGTAACTCGGGGGACCTGCCCCCTAGTTACGTCTTGGGTAGAAGTCACTCCCTTCTCCCTAACTCAAAACATGGCCACAGCTATTTAACATATCTAAGCAACCAGTTAAAGGTTATAGATATGTTAAATGACCATGCCAGAGGGTAGCTGCAAGGCTGTGGCTGTAGAAAATAGCCCTGCATGTTCCTGCTCCCTGTGTCCCTTCCCCCAGCTCACACCTGTGGGGGAAGGGGTGAGGACATCCTAATATTTCCTGGACACCTTGAGTTCTGTATCCCATTCCAAATCCCTTTTTGGGGCCCCCCTCTTGGCTGCACACTGTTTCACCCCGACTGGGAATGGAACCAGCAACCCTTTGGTTCGCAGGCCGGCGCTCATTCCGCTGGGCCACACCAGCCAGGGCTGATGTTCGGTTTTTACTGTGGCTCCATTACAGACTGCTCGGGTAGCTGATTGGCATTCTCCAGCCCCTCTGGAGGTCGGGCAAATATCTTTAGTCCACAGCTCTGAAGTTTCCAAACTAAGGCTGTGTGGCCCAAATCTTCTTTCGTAAGATACACTGAAACAGGCTGTGGTGAGGTTCCCTCTTCACACATCTTAACAGATTATTTTTGCCATTTAGAGAAAACTAAGACTAAAATTCACATTTCTCAAATAGAACCATACAAGTCTTGTAAATCATAGAGGCTCAGTCCTTCAATATCGATAATGAAAAGGACTTCAATTTCATTTTTATAGAAGAATCTCTAAAGAGTACATATAGAAAACCCTAGAGCCCAAAAGAGTACATAAAATACGACCTTCCATGGGAGAATTCTCACACACTATTCAGGACAAGCCATAAAATCAGTTTTTCCTTATTTACTGCAAATCCCAATATGTACGGTGGTATTTCAATTTTGATTAGTTCCTCAGGTAGTATCCTCATCTTGTTCTTATCCAGTACTTGAAAAATGTAAATTATTCATGAGATGACAGACCCAGAGCAAATGAGAGAAGAAACAGAGAAACCGTCATAATAGGCCACCTTGTTTACAAAAGCTTCAGACAACAGGGTAGCAGAAGGACAGGTTAGCTTTGGGCATCGTCCTTGGATTCTGGCTGCATCGCTGTTTTGTGAAAGTCTCAGTAAGAACAAAGCTGAGATAATGCCCCTGTGATTTAGGTGTTTTCTTCCTTAGCAGTCTTTTCTTTCTCTATGAATCCAGTTTGGATTATACAGGGTGTGGCACACATAACGCCCCTCTTTTATCACAAAGTCATAAGCACGTAATTCTGTAACATATCAATGTCATACTCAGGCACACTACCTGACATTTTAGGTGAAATGTTCAAATTAAAACTGTAAATTAGTACACCCATGTTATTATCCTACCAACCACACTCAACCAGGCCTTACTTCTGCCAGACCCTGTATGCAAAAATGCGAGGATTTATACTGATATTCTAGTTTTCTTCTTCTCTGCTCAGTAGTCCTCTAACATTACTTACATACTGTGAAACATGAGAAAACAAAATCTAAGTGATCTGTTCCATAGATAACCGCTGGGCTGTCTTTATTTCTCATGCTGATTAGTAGTCTTCCTTGGAAGAGACTGGTGGCAGGTACTCAGGCAGGGAGCCCCTATCAAACTAGGCCTAAAGGAAACAGTTCCCAGAATCCAAATAGCCATGTGGATAGGTCATCCCGACAGGAGCGATGACCTTTCATCTGGAGGGAGCCACAGCCAACCCCCAAGAACCTGCCAGAAGCAGTCAGAGCCATAAATATTGTTCCCACCTTCTCAACAGCTTCCTGAGCCTCCCGCTGACTGCACCCACTAGAAACAAGACTGCGAAGAAGCTGGTCGATAGGATCCAAACAGATGAGGCTGATGGGCCACAGAGCAGGTAGAGAAAAGTAGAGAGAGGAACCAGAAGGGCAAATGCGTAAGTTTGAAAACTAAGCCTGGGGATAGTCTGAAACTTAGAAGTCAAGGAAACTAGGTCAGACATGCAAACGAGACTGAGAAAGGTTAACTAACAGGTAGCAAAAAAAAAAAAAATGAACAAAAACCACAAGAGAGGGTGACATCCTACAATAGAACCGGATAGACAGTTGGGCAGTCGAATGTTCAACTGTGTCACACGTTGATGGGTCAAACATAGGATGACTGAAAAACGACGGCTGAATTTGACGATGTGGATGACACCGGCCACTTTGAAAAGAGTAAGTAAATGAATAAACAAGGACCACCCGAATGAGAACAGGCTATCAAGAACAAGCAGGTCAGCCACCACCTCTGCATTTGGAGACATTGAAAGGTTGCAGAAGAGTTGGAAAGGTTTGTATTGAAAAGAACAGGAGAGGCTATGGTACCACTTTAATTGCAGATCTTGTACATGCAGAAGATGAGGGTGGGCCAGCTAGAAGGGGCATCACGTGAGATTGCTCTGAGGGTCATGTTTGGCTTTTCCTGGCTGGTCTGAGTTAGAATGGGGGACAGAAATCTGGCAAGATGGCCGTCCTTCAACAAGTGCTGATTTTTGGGAGCCAACGGATTCTAAGTTTGTGGTTTGGCTTTTGGGATTGTTTGCCACAGAGGGTGTGGGTCAGAGAGCTACTGTCGTATATAATCTGGCCAGTGTCCATTGGTGACATTTGTTTCCAGGGAGTTTCAGTGGAGTAGCAGAGGGCAAAAGAGTGACTTGAGTGATATCTCAGTGCAGGTATAGTTAGGAAACAGAAATTATTCTGAGTATTTCAAACAAAGACAATTTAGTTTGGGGGACTGGTGAGAGATGAGCTGAGGAAACTAGTGGCGGACTTTAAGGCGACCCAGAGATAACAGCCAGAAGTAGCTATTTCCACCTGTGGAAGGAAAGGACTAATAGAAGGCAGCAGTGTTGTTACAGGGTGCAGCCAAGAGGGGGGACCCCAAATGGGCATTTGAAATGGGGTCCAGAACTTAAGGTGTCCAGGAGATTTTGGGATGTGTCCATCCCCCTGCCACCCAGGGTGTGGGTTGGGGGAAGGGACAAATGGAGCAGGGCCATTGAGAGCTGTTTAGCATAGCAACAGCCTTGCAGCTAAGCTCTGGTGTGGTCGGTCGTTTGGCATATCTATAACCTTTGACTGGTTGCATAGATATGTTAAGTAGCTGTGATCAGCTCTAAGCCAGGGGAATGGAAGTAACTTCCCCACCCAGATGTAACTGGGGGGGAGGAAGGTTCCCTGAGTTACAGCGCCTGCGTGGGAGCTTAGAGATGATTGGCTCCAGGACATGGGGCCACGCCTGCCCAGACTCCTGATGGCAGCCCAGTAAAGCTGGAAGGATATGAGAGTGATGGCAAGTGTGGTCAATTATGGGAAGAGTTGGAAATGGGGCTGCAGAGGAAGATTGGCCGCGGGGATTTAAAACCCAGACATGGCAGCCCTGAGAGGAGAGAAGCATGTGGCTGTGGAGGTGCAGAGAAGATCACGGCCATTGGAGAGAGAGCCACACCGCTTTAGCAGAGTGAAGACTCCCGCAGCCTTGAGAGAGGGAGAACCACGCGGCCTTGACAGAGTGGGGACCCCCGCAGCTTTAGAAGAGGGAACCACCACCTGGTTTTAGCAGAGATCTCGGCGACTCAGCTGAGGGTGCCGGGAATCCAGGGAGGTCTCCCACTCGAGATGGAGGACTAACTGGGAAGATCCAGAGGACTGCCTGAGCCATGGACTTCTATTTCCTTCCCTGAGATACGGTACTCTGGACGGGGCAAAGGGGGAGGAAGGAAGGACTGTGTCTGACTGTGGGTGTTTTTAGGGACTTTAGGATTTTTGGTAAAGACATTAGGTCCCTACTTTAAGTCTGTATAGCATTAAATAAACATTTCCTTTCCTTTTCACGAATCTCTGGCATTGAGAGACATCTTTCCTCTGGAGGTGGACATAACGGACCCGGGGCCTTCTTTCAATACTAGTATATCGTCCCAGGGCCCCCCCTTGTGTGTTCTGTAACAGTGTCACCAGGGCTCAGAAGCCAGTCTGGTCCAGCAGGGGGGAAACCACACTAGGACCCTCCCGGGAGGCTAAAGGCGGGACCATGGTGTGGGGGGACCTGGAGCCATGGTGGAGACACAGCTGACATTGAAGAGGCTGCCCCAGAGAGAGAAGAGTGCAGGGGACATATCTCCTGTCTTCTCATTCTCCGCTCTACCTGCAGTGTCTGTCATTGCCCACCCCGGGTGTCAGCCCCCTTGCAGCTTACATCAGAGTGAGGAGAGGGTGAAAAGGAACCGTGCAAACAGGTGTAAGACTGAACTAAGTGGCTACAAGAGAGAAAGGGGCACTTCTGTAAACAAAGTCTTGCTTTTCTACAACTGATCCTCACACCATAAGCAATTGAAACTGCTAGGTGGAAATTTTTTTCAAAAAAATATTGAAATAATTACAGTGCTATCAACAGAGGAAAAAATCGGCCAGATTTGAAGGAAATCTGGAATTTAGAGATAAAAGCAGAGCACAGGCAAAATGAAGGTGCTTTTGCTCTGAGGGAATCTGTCTAAACAGGAAATTATAGAGGACCTTGGGGGCAAGGAGGCAAGAGTCAAGGCTCAAGGCCACGCAGAGCCTGTGGAAAGCCATGTGAGCTCTTCCCACATTTTTTATTACAATCAAGTGGCTGACAACTCTAGAAACACTAAAATCCATTGACTTGCATGCTTTAAATGGGTGAACTTCATGGTAGATAAATTATATCTCATATAAAGTTGTTAGAACATAATGAGAGTGAGTAGAAGACATCCTCTAATAAACAACTGAGAACTTTTGCCACTAGCTGTAAATCCACAGGAAAGGATATTGTAGCAGGGGTGTGCAACCTTTTGGGGTCTCTGGGCCACACTGGAAGAAGAGTTGTCTTGGGCCATCCATTAACAAACAAACACTAACAAAAACTGATGAGCTGTTCTTAAAAAAGGTTGTAAGTGCTAACTGACAGTGACCAGAGGGGAGGGGGATAACAGGCGAAAGAAGGGGAAGGAACATGTATAAAGGACCCATGGACAAAGCCAAGTGGTGGGGCGGGTAGGACACGGGAGAGTAATGGGGAAAAATGGGGACAAGTGTTATTGAACAACAATACAAAAATTTGAAAAAAGGTTTTAAGTAAATGTATGATTGTGTGGTGGACCACAATCATAGCCATCCTGTGATGCATGCAACCCGCAGGCTGCCGATTGGACACCACTGTGACAGCGAGCATTCCAAAGCAGGAGAGTGACCCTGGATGGAAAGTATATAATGGTAAGTAAGTGACATGGTAAGTATATGGGCAAACCTTAACTGACTGGCTCTATAAATAGTGGCATCAATAATAACGATGCCTTTGGAAGAAAAAAAAAAAAAAACAAGATAGAACTAAAGTGCATGACCCCAAACAGGATGGAACCAAGGATGGTGAGAAATCCACACATCAGCAACAGTGGGCATTTGTTACCATCAGTAGCACTACAAGAGCAAGAGAAGGAAATAGTGTTGCCCGAGCCCAAGAGCTAAACAACTTGGGGAAAGCTTCCCAGGGAGAATTGCGGTCACTGGGAGACATGAACGCTCCCCAAAACTAAGCACGAAGGCAGGGACGGTGCAGGATAAAAAGAACAACAAATCTTCTTCCATCTGTATTCCAATCGCTTGCTTATGCATCCCACTGGACAAACTCAAAGAAATCGAAACATCCAAAAACAAACAAACAAACAAACAAACAAAGAAAACAGTAAAGAGAATGAAAAGGTAGGTCGCAGTAGAAAAAGGAATTTCCAACAAGCTCAACTTGTGAAGAATTAATATTCTCAATATGTAATGAACCCTGAAAAGCAGTAGGAAAAAGGCAGATAATGCTACAGGCAAAAATGGGCAAGCTACTTGATTAAGCACCTCACAGAAGGGAAAATGGGGGAAGGACAGTCTTTTCAATAAATGGTTTGGGGAAAACTGGGTAGATACATGCAAAAAATGAAACTCCTTCACTTTCTTACATCATATCCCAGAATAAACTCAAAATGGATGAAAGACAAATATAAGACCCGGACCATAAATCTCCAGGAAGAACACATAAGCAATAGGTTCTTTACTTTGGTCTTAGTAATATTTTTTGGATATGTCTCTCTTCTAAGGCAAACACAACTAAAAGAAAAAGTACACAGTGGAACTACATCAAAGTAAAAAGCTTTCGCGCCACCAAAGAAAAATCAACAAATCAAATACATCCTACAGAATGAGAGACAATATTAGCCAGCGCTACATCTGGTAAGGGGTTAATATGCAATATATATGACTATGCCACATAACTTTACACTAAAAGATCCAACAGTCCAATTAAAAAATTGGCAGAGGGCCTGAATACACATTTCTCCAAAGAGGACATACAGATGGCCAATGGATGTATGAAAAAAAAAAAAAAAGGTACAATGTCACTAATCATCAGAGAAATACAAATTAAAACTGCAACGAGACATCAACTCATTTGTATCAGAATGTCTACCATCAATAAATCAACAAACAAGTATTGGCAAGGATGTGGAAACAAGGGACCTTGTTTGTATACACTATTGGTAGAAATGCAAATTGGTGCAAGCACTGTGGAAAACAGAATGGAAGTCCTTTAAAAAATTAAAAATAGAACTACCATAGGACCCAGCAATCCCACTTTTGGGTATTTACCAAAAGCAATCTAAAACACTAACTTAAAAAAAGGAAAAATGAGGTCTGTCCAGAAGGTATCCAGCCATGTACTATGAAAAATAGAGGCGTTTACTGAAGAAGTTACAAGATACAAGAAACACTGTACACAGGACAATGACACCTTAGTCCCCTTCAAAGTAGCTGCCCTGAGACTTCACACAGGTCTCCCAATCACTATCAGCTGCCCTGTCGTATTTTCCTGAATCTCATCACCAGTCTGAAATCTGTTCCCTTTCAAAGGTGATTTTCCTTTTGGGAAAAGCAGAAGTCACAGGGCGCCAAATCTGTGCTGTAGGGGGGCTGAGTCACCTGAGTGATCTGATGTTTCACCAAAAAACTCTGCATGAAATATGATGCATGAGCGGGCACGTTGTCATGAGGATGCTGCCCATCACCAGGTGCCCATGGTCGTGGCCTCTGAATCCTCTGAATAGTTTCTGTGGAGAAATGGTTAAGCCTCACGCAAAATTGGATGGGGATGTGTTGCTCTATCAGTCATTTTGAATGTGACGGCCACACAGTGCACATGCTCACTCAATGGCATCTACTGCCCCCACGGATTGGTATTAGTCATGCGTGTGCATTTCAGTCCACTCTCCTTGGCTGCCAGGTTACATTGATGTTGCACAGAGTGTTCTCATTATGTTAACTATGGCTGGACTTTGTCCAGACAGACCTCGTATACACATCCCTATGCTCATTGTAGCATTCTTTACAATAGCCAATATATGCAAATGACCTACGTGCGCATCAGTAGACAAATGGATAAAGAAGAAATGGTATATCTGTAAAATGGAGTATCACTCAGCCATAAAAAATGGCTGTTACATTTACCATTTGTAACAACATGGATAGACCTAGAAGGTATTATAACAAGTACATTATGTGAGACAGAGTAAGACAAATACCATATGAATTCACTTATGTTGGGACTCTAAAATACAAAATAAATGAACAAACAAAACAGAAAGAAATTCATGCATACAGAGAACAAACTGATGGTTGCCAGAATGGAGAGGTTTGAGGGGATTGGGTGAAAAAATGAAGGGATTAAGGAGTACAAATTGGCAGTTACAAAATCATCACAGTGATGTGAAGTATGGCACAGGTAACATAGTCAATAATAGTGTAATAACTGTGAATGGTGTCAGGTGGGGACTGGAATTACTAGGGGCATCGCTTTCTAAGTTATACAAATGTCTACCACAATGCTAAACATACGAAACTAATATAATATTAAATGTCAACTGTGATTGAAAAAATGTTTTAAAAATTCAAAAAGAAATGTCACACAGAGAAATGTCAATATTGTACAATTGTACTTATATGAGGAATCAAAAACAAAGCAAATGAACAAAGAAAATAAAACAGAAAGAAGCTCATAGATACCGAGCGCAAACAGATGTTTGCCAGAGGGGACAGTGGGTAGAAAAAGAGGAAGGGGATTAAGAAGTACAAACATTCAGTTATAAATTAAGTCACAAGGATGTAATACATAGCATGAGAGATATAGTCTTTAATATTGCAGTAACTATGTCCAGTGACAAATGGTGACTCGACTTATGGGGTTGATTGCTTTGCAAAATATATAAACGTTCAAGCACTACGATGTATATGTAAAACTAATATAATATTCGATGTCATCTATAATTAAAAATAAATAAATAAAAGAAAATATGTCAACTTGATAAAGGAAATCTACAAAATAAACTAAACTAATTGAATAGTTAATGGTGAATGTTTATGGTAAGGCATCTATCTGCTCCTGCCACTTCTGTTCAGCATTTTGCTGGACGTCCTAGCCAGGGCAAGAAGGTGAGAAAATAAAATAAAAGGCATACAGACTGGACAGGAAGATGTAAATTATTCATGTTTGCAAATGATATAATTTTATACCTAAGAAATCATAAAAAATATACTAAATGACTATTTGAATTAATAAGCATTCAAATATATAAAATTAACTATTTCTCTACAGTAAGCCAAGTAATACAGTAATACAGTAATCTCTATAGTAAACCAAGATTAGGACCAATAACATGATAAAAAAATGATGAAAACACAACTTTTCATTCTTATTTCCTAGGCAAGGGCAAGACATAAGAGACAGGTTGTCAGCTAAGGCAGATGCATAAGGACACACTCCAAAATATGCCTTTTAGCATAAGGATTACCTTAAGCTGTTTTTTTTTAAACAGAGCAGACCCCTGAGAAACTCTGAAAACCAGTCAAAATTACCCTTTTGTAAGAGACATTTACATTTACAAGAGACACCTCCACTCGTAAATATGTCTCTCTCTGGGTACCAGGAAGAGAAAGATGATTACATCTCTATAAACTCATTAATACTATTTAAACCAAATGCAGGTTTGACTGCCTGCCAGAACAAAAGCTAGAGTCAGGTGCTACTGCAAGGAAAAATGGTTTATTCAAGGGCCAGCAGCCCGAGGGGATGGAGGACTCTGATCCCAAAGCCCATCTCCATGTCTTAGCACAGGCAAAGGTTTTTATCCAGAGGGAGAGGGAAAGCAGAACAAAGAGATCAAGCGGAGGGGGTTGAAAAATTCTCTACCATGCTATTAGCAGTCTATTCTGATAAGAACCTTGTAATGGATCAAGCAATGGTCCCACGTGCATCATCCTAATTTAATCATCCTGGATTCACATCGTCCTGGCTCCATGGCTGAAGGTCAGCAAATCTCCTGGAGCTGGGATGCCCGGGGGTCGAGGTCTGTGTCTTTTGAAGTTGGTTCCTAGGATTCTCATACAAACATGCTGTTCATCTACAAAGCTCCATATTAGTCTGGGTCCGAGCTTACAGCAATGGTCACTAGAGTGGTGGGTGGGTTACACTATTTGCATAACAACCTTAACCTTGTTTACTGTGCTTTTCCCAGAAACGTCCAATAATCACCCCCCAGCCCACCAACATCTTTCTTTTGTCTTTAGCTGGGGATGGTATTTAAGGTCAAGGCTTGGGCCACGTCAGGGAGCTACTGGGTTTTTTTTTATATCTTCTATGCATATTTCCACTTGTTTTTCTCCTATTAAACTATTATTACCGAAGGCTGTCAGCAAAGAACCTAGAAGGATAGTGAGGAAGTACCTGCCACACATTGGCTAGTAACTGGCATTTACACACACACACACGTTTTCTGGCTAACCTCTGCTGGGCTTGTTCTCCCGATTTTATACAAACCTCAATTAACGGCATTTTGCATACCTAGGGAAAATATTGTACACTCCCTAACTATAGGTAAGTAACATGAATGTACACTATTCTGTTTTTCAAATGATTATATTCCCTAGGTGAACTCGTTTTATTTCTTGTGTTCTGCCCTTGAATTGTATATGTAGCCAAAGTGTTTTACACATTTTTCACTAGATCAATCCCTCAGAAAAGATACATTTTGGTGTGGTGGATTTAAGTGAAAATAAAAATGAATGATAAATGACCTGAATTTGGACTTCAATACACTGTTAAGATTCAGAATAGATAGATCATATGTATGAGTATATATATTATAACACTTCTGAATGAAGAACGCGAGGGAAGAGATACCACACTACAGACAAATCGTTAACTCTGCATTAATCCTCATATTAGCTGAAAAAAAAATGCGTGCAGTGAAGGAGTTTAGAACAGTCCTCTTTGGCATGAGAATTATTTTGAGCCAAAGGCAATCGAAACCCTGCAGGCTCAACAGAAACTTTAACCTCTTCCTTAAAGCATTTAAACTGGAGGCCTTGCCCATGATAGGAGTAATTATCAGAAATAAAATTTTATGGCCTATGTGTAGGGCAGGGCAAGCATCTAATTACTGAACATCTGCTCATCTTATCCTTTCGTGAATTACTCTTCTGAGGCCCCCATCCCTTCCTTGGCTAAACAGGGCATATATATACCTCATTCTCCTTTTCTGTCTCCCAACCTCCCATGTATGTGGCTTTCCCAGACACACACATTAAATGTGTTTTTCTCCTTCTACTATGTTGCACGTCAATTTAATTGTTAGGCTACTCGAAAGAACCTTTGTAGGGCAGAGAACATATTTATATATTAGGGTAGAAAAGAGTAGGGAGTATGTAAAATACATTTTGTGAAAAGAAAACTCTGATTTGGTAGCCTTCCTAAGTTTTAATTCTTTGTATATTTTTCTGGGTACAAAACATTCTATTTCAGGGAAACGTGTAGGGGTTAGAGATTTAAAATGGTTCTAAAGTTAGTACATAGCAGAACTAATCGCAAGTTAGTAGAGTCATCTGACTAACTTCTCTATGTTAAATCCACCTGAGCTGATTGTTTTGCTTTGTTTTCAGTTTAAGTCAAATAACAATCCAAGTCTGTTTTCCTTACTAATGAAACTCCCTTATAATTCACCATTTGAACACGGAAATAATCTATTTCAGTGTCTACTGGCTAAAAAATTGGGAATTGTAACAAGTATCAACGTAATATTAAGGAAATCTTTGTGACTTTTAAATAATATTTTGAATGTTTAAATATGTACATTTGTCTTGCATAGCCTGCTGTGAGAACTTCTGTAACTCCACAAACAATGAGTCACCTAGCTTCATTTTCTTTTGAGGCATAGTGATTTTAATCACTTATATGCCCCCACAGTGACAATGCTTATCATTTACTTTTAATAATCTGATACCAATTCACATAATTGTATTATACAAAAGCATCTTCAAATGAACTTATTTGTAATCTAGTAGATAAGAATTGAAATACAAAGCATTGGTTTATGTGTATATTTGTATATCTTTATAAATATAAATATACATATTGTAAAACTAAATTTCAAACATCCAAACTATTACATTTTCTCATTATGACATTCTCTAAATGTCACACCATCTATAAAAAAGTGGGCATTTTACATATAGATATTAATATCTATATAGAAAAATATAGATTTTATACCATCTCTAAAAAAGTGAGCACTTGATAATAGATAATAAAATGTATTTTGAAAAATCGTGTAAAGCCTTCAATTACATAATGAGACTTTTACAGATATGTCTGGATAATATTCCACAGTTCTGAAAAATGACTCCTTAATTTAGAGATGGTTGTGAGTAAACATTTAATTATCTTAATTAAGATATGTGTGATTATAATAAAAATTAGCGCCTTCAAAACATGTTAAAACACAGAATTTCTCAAAGTATCTATTAACATTGCCATGTGAAGTTAATGATCTACCATGAAGCATGGGGAGTTTATATATAATCAGACATCAATTAAGTTTAAGAAATGATGTGTTAAACAAAGTTAAATAGATTATTTTATTGCATGACTTCTCAAAGTTTTAATATGCTAATATCCGCTGCTAATTTCTGAAAAGAAATATATATGCTATATATGCTTTTTTATTTACCTAAAAATATAATTGTGCATGCAGCAACCCCTCTTATCTTGCAACGTCTTAAGGGAATGAAGGTTTTATGTAGGATTCTTTGAGACATGCTGCTATAATATATAAAAGCCGGTACGGTAACATATATGACCAATATCAGTAGTCTTAGGCCAGAGCTGTAAATTAGTTTAGTAGAGATTATCATATACTGACAGGTACACAAAAAGGCAAAACGATAAAATATCTGACTTGCTCAACCAGGATTCCTCTGAATCAAGAACACAGAAAATAATTCAAGTGACTACTCCATCAATTCTTTCAAGAATAGTCTGCAACCACCCTGGCTGGTATGGCCCAGTTGGTTGGAGTGTCATGCCACAACCAAAGGGTTACGGGTTCGATCCCTGGTCGGGGTGCATTCAGGAGGCAATAAATCAATGTTTCTCTCTCATATTGATGTTTCTCTCCCTTCCTCTCTCTCTAAAAGCAATGGAAAAATGTTGCTGGGTGAGGATAAAGAAATGAAAAACGTAAAAAGAAAAATGAAAAATAAGAATAGTGTGTAACTAGTACTATCCTAGATAACATAGTAAATCTGTTACAGCCTGTAGTGTAGAATCCCGCTGGAAAAGAAAAATGTATTCATGGCACTTTATACCCCTCTTAAAGTAGTGGCAACTTGTATTGCTCCTGATTATTGCTTCATATTTAATGTCCCCAAGTAGTCTACGGGTTCCTTTAGGTCAGAAACTGTCCTATGCATCTCTGTATGTCCAGTATGAAACAACGTGCCCAGCACATAGTAGGTACTCAATAAATGCTTATGATTTAAATGGACTCTTCTGACTTAACCATAAAGTAGATAGAGAACAGCAGATAGAGAACAAACAGTTGTTCCCTTCCTGCGGAGCTTGGGGAGAAAGCACACACACATACAATTTGAAGCATGAGAGAGAATTCTGAGTATATCCACAGTTGTTTAGCAAAGCCACTGAAATCAGGGCGGATTTGGTAAGACTATAATTCTACTGGTAGAAACCATCTGTAGACACGTAGATAAAAAAAGCTGCGGTATAGTTACACAGTGGAATACTATATGGACATATAAAAGAAAAAAATGTTGCCCTTTATGACGGCATGGATGGACCTGGAGAACATTATGCTAAGTGAATTAAGCCAGTCAGAGAAAGACAAATACGATATGATTTCACCCATGTGGAATGTAATGAACAAAATAAACTGATGAACAAAATAAAACCAGAGGCATCAATACCTGGGACAGACCGACAGCTGTCAGAGCAGAGGGAAAGTAGGGATGGAAGAGATTAGCCCAAGATACGCATGGCCCATGGATACAGACAACAAGTGGTGGGTGGAGGCGGGGGGTAGGGGTAAGAGTGGGGGACAGGGTGTGGAGGCAAGGGCTGGTTGGAACAAGACAAAAGGGAGAAAAACTGGGAACGTTTGTAATAGTGTCAACAATAAAAATAAATGAATAAATGAACCAACAACAAAAACATTAAACAGCTCTTTCACTAGAATGCACTCGGTAACCCCCAAACTTCAAGTTTAAAGTCTATTTCTGCCTCTCCCGTCCTAACTGTAAAGTGGTCAGTTTGGGAGTAAAGAAGGAACAAGAATGAATTCAATTGTTTTCACTGAGCTGTGTGCCAGAAGGCAATGTTTTTGAGCTATTTAGCCGTGCTCTTTCTTATCTAAGTTATTTCTTATCTAAATCATCAGTTTTCAAGACAGGTATTTTCATGCCATAGGACAGTAGAAACAGTGAATTATATAGTTCTTAACTATAAGTCACTTTTATAACAGTTATACTTTATAACTGTAACAAGTCACTTTTGGAGAAACTTAACTAACATTATGCACATAACAAAACAACTGTTTCTGACAGGATTTTCAAAACTATTCAACAAATTACTTTGGCATAGAGCAAACAAAATTCACATGAACAGTTACTGATACCAAATGGCAATGGGGCGGGGCCGCATGGGAGGATGTTTCTAACGACCAACTGAACTTACAGTGGAAATGGCCCTGAAATATCAGTATTAATAAGTTTTATTATTTCTCAAAAAGGTTTTAAAGCCATGGTTTTCACCTGGTTTGCCTCCAGGACTTTTAAAACTGCTGCCAGGGGCACTGACCTCTTTTCCATTAGACTGTCAAATAAAAACTGACCGTCAACACAGCAATAGACATCCAGTGTGAATGAATCAAAACTGTATCTATTTTTTGTCAGATTGGCAAAATATATATCTTTCTGGTGTGCCGGAGAATGTTAATAATTAGTTTGTATGTGCCATGAGATGAAACATGTTGAAAATCGCTGCTTTAGAAAACTGTCTCCAATAAAACTCTTCTGAATTGGTGTTCTCTTACCACGCGGCCGTGTATCTGCCATTTAAGACACTAGGGGCCAGACCTGAGAAGGAATCCTGGAAATTTAAGATTTACAGAGTCCTTAATATCCAGCCTCAGCAGCATTACCCAGAGGATTCTAAAATGGCAATGACGCAGCTGCCCGCAGTGGGCTAGATTTCATTAGTTAGGAGAAGAAAACATCTCTTTTATTCTTTCTTCTTGCACTCCCTCAATTTGTCTGCCTAGGGAATCCCCATCATTCAAGGTCCAAATGAAGTGGTTCATTTTCTGGGACGTTGCTTTGGCTAGGCTTAATGGATCACTGTCGTTTGCGCCACCATTATTCCGTGCACTTACCTCTTTCTTTTTTTTTTTTTAAGTTAGGTATTATTTCATCATTGTAACTTTTTTTTTAAAGATTTTATTTATTTTTATTTTTAGAGAGGGAAGGGAGGGAGGGAGGGAGAGAGAGAGAGAGAAACATCAATGTGCGGTTGCTGGGGGTTATAGCCTGCAACCCAGGCATATACCCTGGCTGGGAATCGAACCTGGGACACTTTGGTTCCCAGCCCCGCACGCTCAATCCACTGAGCTACGCCAGCCAGGGCTGCACTTACCTCTTTCATAAAAGCAATCACACTAAACGACATTTTTAAAAATTTCCTTGTCAGTTTTTTTCCTATTAGAGTGTAAGCTGTGTGGCCTTAACTTTGTGAGGACAGAGGCCAAGTTTATTGCATCATTGCTCCGTGAATCGGCCCCAATGAAATAATACAGGGTCAGAGGGAGCGGGCCAGCCTTGTTTACTTTGAACATCACTGTATTTCATCCAACAGGCTTTCTTCTATGCCAGGCTAACTCAGTGAATCTCTACCACTTAGCATAATTACTGCCTCCTGGTAGGTGATCAATAAATATTTGCTAAAATAATAAGTGAAAGGAAAAGACGTGAACTGACTGCGTTAGTAAGAGATGTTGCCAATTTGTTGTTATTTGTCTCTCATTTCAATTCAACTCAAGAAACCTTTCTTCGGGGTTTCCGACAGTGAACTAGGCTTTTAAAGGCTTCAAAAGGCTCGCGCAGAGGTATGCTACTGATTGAACTGCACACACGAAGCTGATGCCACAAACAGATATTTTGCTCTTATTCTATGCTAGTCATTCTGGAAGCCACTAGGTGAGCAAACAAGCACAAAATCGGCATGTCACTTTTCTAACACTTCTGATGCAAAAAGGGAGAACCGGCAGGAAGCCAAAATTTGCCAACAAAACCTCACAACTCGGAGCAGTGCTATTATGAAGAGACACAGAAGGGGTGGGCAGTGGGGCGGGGACTTACTGAATCACGTAGGTCGGGGATGCCTGAGGGCTGAGATGAACTAAACAAAGACTAAAGGGAAGAGAATTGTGCTTTTTATCTGTTCTGTTTGGAGGTAGGTGGAAGGCTCAGATCCCAGGAAGCTGAATTCAGCGTAAAGTAGAAGGCACACTCTCAAGCAGGAACATTGCAAAAGATATTTATACGCCTACTTGGAAATCACACAGCATGCTAGGAACATGTAAACCTACTTAAAACATCATCAAACATGTGCTTCTTGAAATTGAAAATATTTACGTTTAACAGTAAGAATGATTCCATATCTTGAAATTTAGCTAAGATTTGGATCAATAAAAATAATACGATTAAGCACTAATTGTAGGTAAGCAGAGGAAATGTTGACTGGCTTTTCATGTTCTTACTGACCCAAAACTTTCCTGAGAGATAAAAAAATAATATGATCCAAAATCAGAACCTTAGGATTTTTATACGCCTTTGTACATACTTAGCTCTTTGCATACTAGTAACTTCCTTGTGAGTACAAAACAAATCTTATAAACTTTGTTTACAAGAAAAGATGATTATAAAAAATTTTTCTCCCTGGCTGGCGCAGCTCACTGGATTGAGCGCGGGCTGCGAACCAAAGTGTCGCAGGTTCGATTCCGAGCCAGGGTACATGCCTGGGTTGCAAGCCATAACCCCCAGCAACCGCATATTGATGTCTCTCTCTCTCTCTCTCTCTATCTCCCTCCCTTCCCTCTCTAAAAATAAATAAATATAATCTTTAAAAATTTTTTTTCTCTGATAAGCAGAAAAACATCTTATAGGCAGGTACCAGATGAAATATTAGAGAGGAACACAGTCAAGACCCACATATGTGTGTTTTTATGTATTTATTTTTAGACAGAGGGGAAGGAAGGGAGAAAGAGAGGGAGAGAAATATCAGTGTGTGGTTGCCTCTTGCACACCCCCTTAGTGGATTGGGTGCTGACTTGCAAACCAAAGGGTTGCCGGTTCAATTCCCAGTCAGGGCACATGCCTGGGTTGCAGGCCAGGTCTCCAGTAGGGGGCGTGTGAGAGGCAACCACACAGTGATGTTTCTCTCCCTCTCTTTCTCCCTTCCTTCCCATCTGTCTGAAATAAATACGTAAAATCTTAAAAAATATACTTTTAAAAAGGTTTAAAAAGAATGTGTATTGTCCTTTTCCCAATACCTTAAACTGAAAGGGGTAATTCCAAACACACGAAAATTTCTTTCAGAGAAGTGTAGTGTCTTAAGACTAGTCATTAAGGCTTTTCCTTTTCTTACTTTACTCTCAGGGATATGTACATTCAATAAAGTTCAGTATTTGGAAGATTACTGCCCTTGGGAGTTACTAGTCTTGTAATTCATGACTAGTAACAATGTTTAAAATCGAAATGCATTTTATGTGCTGTCAGAAAGAATAAGCCTAATATGTTAAAAACCTACTAGTAAAAATAATTTTTAACATCACTTCATAATGTTAGATGTTAATGACTCTGGAAGTTGTCTTGTTACTGGACAGCAAGTAGGTCCTGCTGTCCAAGGCCACCCTCTAGTCACAATTCCAGAGGCAAAGGTTAGGCGATAAGGAAAAGGAGTCGTTACTCAAAAGCTACACAACTTTGCAATAACAGCTTTCCACAAGCATTCATCACTTAGGCTTATTAATTAAGGCTAGCGTCTTTCACTCTCCAGTTCCAACTTTAATCACTTAAGCCTATCAATGAAGGCTAACCTCTTTAACTCCTGAGTCCCCCATCCTTCCCCCTGTTAGTTTGTAATTATCTAATTTCCATAGGGTTAGTGTACAAACTACAACAACGTGGGATACAAAGGCTACACAATGTGGGAAGAAGGGCAGACCTCAGAGCCCGTCCCCTCCAGAACACCCAAAGGAGAACAGCCCTGCCACCCTCCCCCAGGCCGGCCCGACCCTAGGCCGCACCCGGAGTGTCGTCTCCCATCCAAGATACCGTGCTTTGGGGACCGCAGGGGGCTGCAGCAGGACCATCCTCAGGCATCCTCCAGGAAGAGAGTCTGAGAGCCAATCTCCGCCCTCTTTTATTATAAATCTTCTGGCCCACAATTCCACGTGCCCTGGAGACGTCCTGCTTCTCGCTAATCCCATCCCAGGCTGTTTACCCTCGTCTGGGGCAGCCCCCTCCTATGGCCCCTCCTACTCCTGCCCACTGAGCTGATGAGCTCTCTCAGCAGCAAGATTATTGGCGTTAAAGCACGCCAAGCGATAGATTGGCGCTTCCCCTCGAAGGATCAAAACAAAACAAACAGCCCTGGCTGGCGTAGCTCTGTGAATTGAGCACGGGCTGGGAACCAAAGTGTCCCAGGTTCGATTCCCAGCCAGGGTACATGCCTGGGTTGCAGGCCATAACCCCCAGCAACCGCACATTGATGTTTCTCTCTCTCTCTCTCTCTCTCTCTCTCTCTCTCTCTCTCTCCCTCTCTTCCCTCTCTAAAAATAAATAAATAAAATTTAAACAAACAAACAAACAAAAAACTCCTGGCAGATACTGTCTACCAAATGATACACCCAACACATTTAGTATTTGCTAGAAATGATAAAGGAAAATAATGACATCTGGTCTTATGTCCTGAGAAATTTTGATGTGATACATCATTGACTGCTACCTGTCAATGATGGCAGAGTCTGTCCTCATTGGCAGCTAGTCTTAATGTCTCAATTATTGATCCAGGAATGTATTTCAACCAGAGACATGGCTTGCTGGCAGACAAGCTGTTTACATGACACCAGCTCTTTGGAAGCTAAGAATTCCATTCAGCAGATCCTTTAAAGCACCTACCGTAGACACTGTAATAATCAGATTACACGAGAATGGGCAAAAATGGCAAAGAAATTGAATTGTTCCCATCTCACTTCTTATAGTATGATGCTGTATCGAAGGAGAAGCATTTAAAATCTATCTCCTAATAGGGTACCATTTAAGTAAAACCATGTTAACACTGAGATAAATGTTTAGAAATTTATAGATATTGGGTGTTTACCTTCATAAATTTGAAATGCTTAATTAATTGCTGTACTTTGCTACACATGAGTACTATGTTCATGAGGATTTTGTTCTTATTAACCGTTACAATTTCACAAACAGCTATTTGCATGTTAAACAGATTATTATACCCCTTTGTAAATTTGAGTATTATTGTATTGTTTCTGTGGATGTAAGTAGTACTTTTTCAATCCCAACACTACAGATATAGCAAATAAACCCAGTTGCGTGATTTTAAATGCCATCAATAAAAAACATATAAGATTATGTTTTATTTTTCTTAGCTCCTGAATGCTATCAGTCCCAATTCTTTGAACTCTCCTCTCATGTAGCTGATTCTTGATCATTCCAAGAAAATGGCAGGTCAAATTTTGAGTGTAATACAAAAGAAATCACTTCCCTAGACCTGTAGGCTCATGGACTGGCCTTAGCCTTGGCCTTGACACCGATCAATTAAATATAATGATGCAAAATCGAACAGAGCAGTTAGAATAGCCTGCTCAGCCACTAGAGCCATCAAAGCTCAACAACGATCTCTATATCCTCTGTGTCCAATAGTCCTCAAACGATAGAGTTGCTTTCGATTATTCGCTTGCTGTCCAAGGAGGAGTTGGTGCTGTAATACCTTTTCCTATCCCTGCTTAAATATCTCTTTTGGGTGTAATTAGAAACAACCACACTTTTTGAACTCACGAAATCTCTTAAGGCCCATTCCCCTTTTGCCACGAGTACCGTTAGCTGGTTAGGCTTTGAAATTTTCTGCTCTTTTCAGCTGGCTTTCAACATGGCTCAGGGCTATTCAAATGCTGGATTACAAATGGTTTTCCTCACTGAGACAGGCTGCTAAGCCAGGACAAGTGGAATAGGGAAAGTGAGACAGATAAATGGCCAAGCGGTTTACAGTCACACAGTAAATCAAAAACGTCTAGGTTCTCTAAGCACGGACGCTTAAGAGTAAATGGTTTACACTTCTCCCCAAGCACAGGGTAAATAGCTTAAATCATCCCACTCAGGAAGATGGATAACAAAATTACAATTAGTGTGTGTCGTTTGCCCCAGCCACACCCAAGGACAGAGGAAACCCGGGAAGGAAATCTCACTGGGGTGCATCTGCGTAAAGCTGGTAACTTTTCTTTTGAGACCCTCCCCCACACTCCCCTCCTTTCAAATCGTTAAGTGAAAGGACCCAGCGTCTGCTCTTCCTCTTGGGAATACGCTTGTTCCCTTCCCCCTCTTCTTTTCCCCACGCTTGTTACCTTTGCCTTTCTCTCTCCTAAACTCCAAGGGCCCTTCTGTAAGTTGTTTCCTGAGCCTCCACAGCCTCGCACGCCCACTTCTACTACCTCTGTAACCTTACGAAAAAAGCTTTCTCTTCTAATTTTAGTTCTTGGCTTTGAATTCTTTGCCAGATTCAAGAATTGAGGTCCAGCCCTGGCTGGTGTGCCTCAGTGGGTTGGGCGTTATCCTGCAAAACGAAAGGTACCCGGGGTGCAGGCTAGGTCCCCAGCTGGGGGTGTACAAGAGGCAACCAATCGATGCTTGTCTCTCACATCAATGTCATTCTCCCTCTCTTTTGCCCTCCCTACCTCCCTCTCTAAAAATAAATAAATAACATCTTAAAACAAAAGAAACAAGGTCCGATTTTGCTGTCAACACCGCTGGTAACATCACAATTGTTCTGATTTGTTCAAAGTAACCCATTCCCAAATTGTCGGTGTTCTGTACGAAGGTACTTAAAGCCCCCTATAGAGACAAGAGTGATGGGTGTGTGGAGAATACAAATGAGCCCTGGCTGGTGTAGCTGAGTGGATTGAGCGCGGGCTGGGAACCAAAGTGTCCCAGGTTCGATTCCCAGCCAGGGTACATTCCTGGGTTGCAGGCCAGAACCCCCAGCAACCGCACATTGATGTCTGTCTCTCTCTCTCTCCCTCTCTCTCTCGAAAGAAAGAAAGAAAGAAAGAAAGAAAGAAAGAATACAAATGAGACACCAAGTCAGTACCTCTTTTACTACAAAACGAGTCGAATGATTTTCCTGCTCTACGTGAATTGTTTGAACATACATGCAGATAGATATACAGTAACTAGGCCTGCGATAGGCCGTTAGACAGACATGTCCAGAGCAAGGACGGTGGGCCAGGTACAGAAGGTCCTCAGGGTGGAATGCCCCGGGTGCCTAGCAACAGGCAAAGCAGGGAAAACAAGGTCATTGTCCCCGGGGTACCGTTCCTCCCCTAGCATATTGCTGGTCACACGGTTTGGAGCCCCCGACTTTTTCATATGGCTGGTCACGCAGCGCGGACTCCCCCAACCCTTCCTCCCTGGCATGTCGCTGGTTGTGCAGGTTATACCCCTTAGAGGGGGAACAAACAAGGGGCCAGAGAAGAACCCTTAAGCATGAAGCCCCCAGGACAATGAGGTTCTGACCCACATCCAATGCATCTAGACCTCCCTTGCGTTTCAGCTCCAGGCCCAGGAAAGCAGCAAAACCAGACACGTGACTCCACGGCTGACCTCGGGACCAGCTGCATGACTCATGACCCCTTGACCTGGGGCCCACCCATCAGTAGAGACCGGGACCCTGGAAGCCAACCTGGAAGGCTGATGAATATTCTATTGGGATGCTCCCCTGAGACCTCCAGGTAAACAAACACCTTTGAGGCAGAGGACCCGGGGCAGCTCCCCTCCTCAGCAGCACACCCCACCTTTCCCATTCCCCTGTGCCCCCCAAGAGAATAAGAACCCTTACTCTCCTCTCTGCGAACCCTTCTTTTTGGCAGACCTAGGTAGGCCTAGGAGGAATGGAAAGCCACCAGGCGGGAAAACTGTACCGTGGGAAGCTGTAGCCTGGGAAAATGCCTGCCTGGGAAACGGCCTGCCGACCCTACCCAGGACAGACAGATACCCGGCTAAGACTCGGGTCTGGGGTCGGCCTGTCCGGCATCACAGGATGCAGCTTTAACCTCAGCCTGACAAGATGTATCAAGAACAGTGGTCAGTGGAAATGGCACCCCGCAACCAGCTCTAGCCAATCAGACTCTGGCACCCCAACCAGTTACCCTTTGTGGGGTTTTGTGCTTAAAAATCCTGCCCTGAGAACAACAGAGCGAGTCCTAACCTCCCTTGGTTGGCTCCCCAACCTCCTTAGGTTGGCCCCACTTTCCCCCACGAGTCTTAACCTCCCTTGGTTGGCTGCACTGTCTCCACTTCCCTCCACCCTCCACGCGAGTCCCAACCTTCCTAGGTTAGCTCCACTTTGCCTCTTACTCCCCACCAATAAACCCTGCTCCTTAGCTTGCTGCATCCGTCTGGTTCCTTGAGCGACTCTGACCTAACAGTTTTCCCTCTGCAACTTCTTCTTTCCTGAGCCCATTTCTTCGCACTCTGTGGGTTTCTAAACAAACTTTCTCTTATAGTTTGAATTGTGGCTCTGAATTCTTGCCCAGCCAGAACTCAAGTGCTGAGGTTGCCAAACCTAGGTCCAGTCTCATCCCAGGGGCCACCTCACACCTGGTGCCATTGTCGCCTTGTCTTATGTTTGCAGACATAACGCTTCTACCTACTTTTCTACTCTTTCGTATTGCTTATACCAGCCATTTACTGGACAGTGTTGAGAGGCTTTGCCGAAGCCTTGCTAACTCAACTCCTCATGTCAAAATCTATCTCAAAAACCTTCCAGGTTTAACAGGTCCCTGAGAAGCCCCTCAAAGGTTTATGGCCCTAAGTTGCTCAATTGGCTACAGCCTAACCGGGAGAGTCACACCAAGGATCTAGATGATTCCACAGCAGGTAGCCAAACCACTCTGGCAATGAAATGAGATGGAACTCACCTAAGACAAACAATTCTAATAGTTGTCAAGCTGGTTTGCTAACAGGTTTCAATCAAAAGGGAAAAAATTATCTCCAAGAAGATACATTTGATGTAGGAATTTAGCTGCTGAGATGGACTTCCAAGGGCCCAGATATTATAAATAATAAGAGTATTATTATTCAGTAACATAGTCTAAAGTTTTTTTTACAAATAGTCTTTATATTCCTAAAAAAGTATATTGTTTTATACGTTTAACTATAAAAAGTATAAATGTATTTCAGCAATTAGGATTTTTTCTGTTTAAAACTATCAACTGCTCTGTCTCAGTATAAACATTTGAGACTTGGTTATTCAATTATTTTCTTCACTTTGGGACTGTAAGGGTGGGCATTTTTTTTTTTTATTCTTCAAGATTCTTCTGAACGGTCTAATAATCAAAGTTACATAAGACAGATTCATAGGAGAAAATCAAAGTAAAGCTTAATAACAGGTCTATCTCCTGTATATATTAGGACAAAGCCAGCAAAACGGAGTAACTCACCTTAAATGGCTGAAGACGACAGACGATATTGGCAGTGGGGAGGCAGCTATGAGGCTTACTAGGAAAAGTGCAAAGAACAGGGATAAGATTGTTATGCAGATTTAAGTCCCAACTTTCTTTTCTGGTCTGGAATATAGGCCTGGGAGTGAGCGAAATACCTTTACAAATGGAGATTTCCCTTCCAAATGCAAATGCCCTTTAAAAGGGGCAAATTCTACAAGGCTTTCAGACCTCTCTCGTCTGCTGAGTCTTAAAATGAACCAGCCTGTATTAATCCATATCCCCCAAAAAGCAGACTTTGGTGTGGCCAACTTTGCTCCCCTCAGAACTTATGGATCAAGTGTGGAATGTCTTTAAGTTCAATGCTTCATAGATATTTGTTTGCCATATGTAAACATCGATGGCTAGAGTACAGAGCAGTTCAGGAGAGAATTATAAAAAACTAAACAAAAACCCAAACAAGATTTCTCGTTACATCATGATATAAAAATGCATAGGTAAGGTACTTGATATTAAAAATATATATACTTTCACCTTGGCTGGTGTGGCCCAGTGAATTGAGTGCCAGCCTGCGTATTTCAAACCCAAGGATTGCTGATTCGATTTCCGGTCAGGACCCATGCCTGGGTTGTAAGCCAGGTCCCCAGTAGGGGGCGCACAAGAGGCAACCACACATGGATGTTTCCGTCCCTGTCTTCCTCCCTTCCCCTCTCTAAAAATATAAACAAACAAACAAACAAACAAATAATCTACAACAACTGAATAAATAAAAAGATACTTTTTCCAAATTTGTATGTAAGAAACAGAAGATAGGAGGATGAGGAACCCAAGCATATATAAATCTCTCCTATTTTGAAAACAATTTTACTAACGTGAAACTATTGTACTTTTGGCTTTAAAGGTTAACTGCCGTTTTCCAATAAGAATGGCCTGAAAACATTCAGTCTTCCTAAGCCATGATGAATGAGCTTTGATTACAAGTGGCTAAAAGAAGAAAAGCCACTAATGTTTTTTATACAGTCACTGATCAGTTACTGACATGCCAATATTTCATTTTCTTTTGGATATTAAGAGACATTGTTTACCTAAACATAACAGCTTGTGTGACATCTATTATTACATGCATCATAAAAGCAAAAAGGACATAAATTTGTTTCTGCCCATTAAAGTCTAATTATTTGTAAAATCATTACTTGGTACTTTAAAAAATTGACATAATAAAGTTAATGTCCCTCGACACATTAAATTTGGCAATGCATTTTTGCTTTCCGCGCTCTGAAACATTGGCCAATGTGTAGTGGTATGTATGACATCATATGGTGGAGGACACTAACTTAAATTCCCATGCTACGTGACAGTAGTGCTACTACTATTATTCACACTTGTGTTTATGTTGTTGTTGGAAGTTGGGTTCTTGTGGTATCATGTTGGGAACCACCCTGCCTGGTTTCAGAAGTTGTAAACCCCGCCCAGGCTAAGGCTGAGGGAGTGACCTTGGACCATAAGCCACCAAGGAGACAAAAGCTTATCTCCCTGGCAGGAGCACTGCTTCTGCTCCTTTTACTTCACCCTGCCTGGTCCCCAATGCTTGGTCAGTTAGCCAATGATGGGTAAGATTCCCCAAGGGGGGAATGATCTAAGACAGGCACGATCACATGGGAAGCCTCCAAGGAAGGACTTTGGGGGCTACAGCAAAAGGGGGTGATGGACCCTCGCCCCTCAGCTTTGACAAAGCCTGAGTCCTCATTGTCTGCGAGAAAATCTCCTTATCTCTTGGCTGCCTTGCTTCCCTTGCTCCACCTAAGCCTGAAACAATGACAGAGGGTGGTGCAGCCACCCTGTGCTGGAAAGGGCGGGTTGCCGGGTGATCAGGCCTAAGCAAGAATATGTAAAATCCTGTGAAACCTGCTTTGTTTAGAATGCTCTCCACTAAATGATAAGGGTCCAAACAAGAAGTAAGTTTGTTCCTCAAAGTTTTACAGCTCTTTAGCTATCTGACCCTGATTCAAAATCGGCCCTCAGAGTTCTTTGTTATCTACTGTTTGATCCTTACTTCCTGGCAATGAGAAATGAGCTTTACCTGAGTTTTTGTGTAAGTGAACCTAATAAAAGCCCATTGAGGAACAGTCTCCTGTCCCTTCTCCTTTGAGAGATTGGCCACCTTTCCTCCCCAAGCAGATCATGTCTTGGTAGACTTATTCTCATCCGTGGGGGGCCCCCCTACAGTGTCACAAGGAAAGCATTGCAGGAGACCCACAAGGGAGGATGAGGTGTGGTAATAAGATTTATATGTGGTGCCAGATGCAAAATCAAAGGAGTTCCGCTCCTGGGTTCCCAATATTTCATCTCCATCACTCTTACCATGAAAAAAAATGCAATCTGGCCTTGTCTGGTGTGGCTCAGTGGATTGAGCATCGGCTTGCGAACCAAAAGGTCACTGGTTCAAGTCCCAGTCAGGGCACATACCTGGGTTGTGGGCCAGGTCCCCAGTAGTGGGGGGGAGCCTGTGAGAGTCAACCATTTGATGTTTCTCTCCCTCTCTTTCTCCTTCCCTTCCCCCTCTCTAAAAATAAAATAAATAAAATCTTAAACACGAAAAGTCCAATCTTGCTTTCTTCAGGCTCAGAAATAGGGCCAGCGTTCAGACATTTTGCACTCCTGTCTACACCTTCTCACCATGGGCTAGCTTGGCGTGCACGTTGGCTGGGGCTAATGTTCAAAGTCTGTGTGGCCTCTGGGGCCACAGGTGGCTACAAGTCCCATATGGCTAGTAGAGACAGAACACATCAACACACAGGACAAATGAATGCTACCTGGTGAGAGAAGGAGAGAAAGCTCTTTGTGAGCTGGCATTATATTGTCTTGGATTTGGGACACACCAAGTGCCTTTTCAAAATAACCAATCACTCCCTGGCTGGTGTGGCTTAGTGGACTTGTTACAGAACACACAAGGGGGGCCTGGGACGATATACTATTACTGAAAGAAGCCCCCAGGTTCGTTATGTCCACCACCAGAGGAAAGATGTCTCTCAATGCCAGAGATTCGTGAAAAGGAAAGGAAACGTTTATTTAATGCTATACAAACTTAAAGTAGTGACCTAATGTCTTTATCAAAAAATCCTAAAGTCCCTTTAAAACCCCCACAAACAGACACAGTCTTTCCTTCCTCCTTTGCCCAGTCCAGAGTACCGAGAGTCTCCTAAAGCTGTGGGGGTCCCTACTCTGGCAAAGGCACATGGTCCTCTCTCCCCGGGCCACGGGAGTCCCCACTCTGCCAGAGCCGCGTGGTTCTCCCTCTCAGGGCTGTGGGAGTCTCCACTCTGTCAAGGCCGCGTGGTTCTCTCTCTGCTCAATGGCTGTGACCCTCTCTGCACTTCCACAGCTGCATGGTTCTCCCCCTGCACAATGGCTGCATCTCGGTTTAAATCCCCGCGTCAATCTTCCTCTGCAGCCCCATTTCCGACTCCTCCCACACTCGGCTTCACATGCCAGAACTCATACCCTTCCAGCTTTACTGGGCTGCCATCATGAGTCTGGGCAGGTGTGGCCCCATGTCCTGGAGCCAATCTTCTCCAAGCTCCCACGCAGGCGCTGTAGCTGGGGTGGGGGGGACCTGCCCCCAGCCACATCTTGGTGGGGAAGTTACTTCCATTCCCCTGGCTCAGAGCCTGGCCACAGCTATTTAACATATCTAAGCGACCAGCCAAAGGCTATAGATATGTTAAGTGACCACACCAGAGATTAGCTGCAAGGCTGTTGCTATGAGAAACAGCCTTCAAAGGCCCTGCTCCACGTGTCCCTTCCCCCAACCCACACCTGGGGAGTGGGAGTGAGGACATCCAAAAATCCCCTGGACACCTTGAGTTCTGGACCCCATTTTAAATGCCCATTTGGGGTCCCCCCTCTTGGATGCACTCTGTAACAGACTGAGTGTCAACCTGCAAACCGAAAGGTCACTAGTTCGATTCCCAGTCAGGGCACTTGCCTGGTTTGAGGGCCAGGTCCCCAGTTAAGGTTGTGCAAGAGGCAACCACAAGTTGATGTTTCTCTCCCTCTCTTCCTCCCCGCCTTGCCGTCTCTCTAAAAATAAATAAAATCTTTTTAAAAATCTTGCCGAATCTATGGATAATAAATCCCTTTATGATACATTTTCTGTGTTTGGAAAAATTCTTTCTTGTAAAGTAGGAATTGATGAAAGTGGAGCAAGGGGTTTCGGATTTCTGCATTTTGAGAAATCAGGAGCCATTGCTAAGATGATGGTACTTTGCTGAAAGGTAGCCGAGTGTTTAATGGGCAGTTTAAACCTCGAAATGAAAGGAAAGCAGAACACTCGGAGCTTAAGCAAACAGGTGTGCTGATCATCACATCAAAAATTTGGGTGATGAGGTAGATGATGAATGTTTTAAAGACGTTTTTGGTAAGTTTGGCACTGTATTAAAT
The DNA here is from genome assembly GCF_004126475.2 of Phyllostomus discolor. Classification (NCBI taxonomy): domain Eukaryota; kingdom Metazoa; phylum Chordata; class Mammalia; order Chiroptera; family Phyllostomidae; genus Phyllostomus; species Phyllostomus discolor. The sequence continues at coordinate 104,874,281 of NC_050198.1, forward strand.
GTGACAGTTATGACCGATGGGAGTGGCACCTTCAGAGGCTTTGGATTTGGGAGTTTTGAGAATTTTGAAAATGCTCAGAGAACCATCCAAGAAATGGACAGGGAATTCCTTAATGGAAATCAACTCTGTGTTGGTATAGCACAGAACAAAGTAGACAGACAATCGGAATTCAAACACCAATTTGAGCAAATAAAACAGGGAGAACTCACTCGGTTCTTTATGTGAAAAATCTTGAAGTTGGTTTTGATGAAAAATGACTGAGAGGAGAATTCTCTCGCCTTGGGACAATCACTAGTGCCAGGGTCGTGATGGAGGCAGGCCCCAGCAAAGGCCTTGACTTTGTTCGCTATATATCTCTTGAAGAGGCTAATAAAGCCATCAAGGACGTGAACAGCAAGATTATAGTCACGAAACCACTGTATGTGACTTGCAAAAAGCAAGGAGGAGTGCCAGGCTCTCCTCACCAAGAACTCTGTGGACAGAATGGCTTGAGAAACAGAGGTGGTAACAGACTCAACACCCACAAGGTAGCAACAACATCAAGTAACTCCATGCTGATACTTCCTGAGCCTCGGAGTGCAGGTGCACATCTTTGCAAGCCTGCAGCCTGGGCCAAGCCTCACGCATCTCAGAATATACATTACGCTAACCACTGAGCAGCAACAGATCCTGACCCATCATCCAGCACCAACAAAGGTTCCAAAAGTCAAGTCCGCCTATCACGTCAACGATACATCAACTAAGACCAAGCCTCTTCACCTCAAACTTCTGCTGCGGGACTACACGCAAATCAAAGATTCAAAAATGTTGCAGGTGTTACCTACGTTGGAAGCCCTCTCCAATTTCCAGCAGGAAAGCCCAAATCCATCCCCAAGCCTGCCCCTGTTTATACGCAAGGTCATTTGTCAAATATATGTGTGTTGGCATCAGCTATTACTCAGAAGAAGCTCTTGGGTGAAAAGCTATTTCCTCTGGTCCAGTGCATTCGCCCAGCTCTAACGGGAGAAATCTCTGGCATACCGTTAGAGATGGATGATGCTGAAATTCTTCATATGCTCAAATACCCCGAGTCTCTCCGTGCCAAGGCTGATGAAACCATTCTTAATCTGCAATCCCACCAAGCTTAAGATACTGCCCCGAAAGGAACTAATAGCACTCACAGTGTGTCAAATAAAGTGCCCGCTTGTGGAAATGAATGTTCCAAACAATGAAAAGCATAAACAATGGAGAAAATGATGATAATACAAATGACAACGAAATAAATATATTTAAACCTCAACAAGCAAATGTCAAGTATCATCATTTGTACTTAATTATGTAATGTTTTAAAATAAGTGCAGAATATAAGAGCAGGAAAATAAAAAGGGGGAAATAATTAAACAGTAATATTTTCAACAATGTAGTAGGAGTAAGGCAAAATTACACACAAAATAGAACAATAATGTAAATATTCTTACCTTTCATGTTTTCTATGCTGTAAACAGTGTAAAATGATACTAGTATTTTGCATTCCAGAACTGTGGTGTTTAGATTCTGCTTGGCGATTACTCGGCAATTCCAGAAGGAAATGTAAATTGGATTTTAAAATTCTTATGTAGTAAAAAATGAATAAAGGTACAACTATGAAAGGTCCCAATAGCTACAAATACCAGATTATTTCATGAATAGCTTCACGAAACAGTACAGTATAAAATGGAAAATGCCACCAGGAAACAACAGGAAATATAAAGATAAATTTATAAATATATAAATTAGGCAGATTTTTCAGGAAATGGGTTGGAGAAAGAGTAAGGGAATAAGAACAGAGACTAGAATATGTAAGTGTTTTTTTAAAGAGCAATTTTTTCCTTTTTTATAGTTACTATCTTATAATTAATCCAAAATAGTAACCAAAGACAAGAAAAGATCAGAAAAAATAATAACGCCATTTATAAAATTTTATTTTTAAGTGTTAAATACATCATTTTTGCTAACAGAACAGTTTCAGATTTCATACTGGTAATTTGCAGTAAAAATTACTGCTCTCTATAAAAGATTAAATTTTAGCATTTTTATAAGGACATTCTTTAAACAAATTTAAAAAAGTGAAATATTTGATAACTTAGATTTATAATCTAATGAAAAAACACAAGCCTAATGAATGGCCTTCAGCAAATGCTACTCGTAACAAATGGGATGAACAGAAAAGGAACTGAAAAAGTTGTGTTTTGAACTGTATTTCCTTGGTGGATTAGGCTGCATTAAAAATGTGTTGCTAGGATTTAGCTCTGGCTGGTGTAGCTCAGTGGATTGAGCGCAGACTGGGAACCAAGGTGTCCCAGGTTCGATCCCCAGTCAGGGTACATTCCTGGGTTGCAGGCCATAACCCCCAGCAACCGCACATTGATGTCTCTCTCTCTCTCTCTCTCTCTCTCTCTCTCTCTCTCCCCCTCCCTCCCTCCCTTCCCTCTCTAAAAATAAATAAATAAAAAAAATGTGTTGCTAGGATTTCATTCATGGTAACTTACACAGTACAGCTTAGACCAAAGGAACTGATAGGTCAACTCTTGTTTAAATGAGAAGGAGAAAATTTTTCCCTCTCACGTGACAGGAAAAAGTAGTAAATTCAATTCAACAATGATATAGTTTCCATGGGCACGGACAATAGGGTGGGGACTGATTGTCGGGGGAGGGGCAGGGGAGAGCAACAGGGAAAAAAGTGGGACAACTGGCATTGAACAGCATTAAAAAATAATAACATGTAATAAAAAATACTTAACAATACATAAAAATATATAGTTTCATAGTTTAAGCTCGTGTTATTCCCGTGTTTCAACCATTCTCTGGGAATAAATAAATAATTCACATTTCTTAACTGCACATTATGCCAAACTTCTTCAGTAGGCCATAAGAGCTGCTCTTTCAGGAATAACTCCAACATAAATCCCATCCCAAGCAGTGGCAAATCTACCGGGATTGATTTCAAATGTTTTAGGTTCTTTGTGCAGGGCTTTCTACCACCTGATAAAACAGGAGATTTTACAGAGTAGCGTGTTCACCCCCAAACACAGATCACCCCTTGTGGTTGAGAAGGATTTGATGATATCAACTCCTTTTTGCTGGGCCAATAACCTGGCAGATTTCATTGTATTAGTGTAGGCCCATGAGCTGATTAAAAATGAATGTTTTCTTTCTGAAAAACAAAACAAAACATGCTTTCTCTCTTCGGGAGTATTCCTCAAACAACAGCTTTTTATATACATTGATTACTGAGCTTATTAGCTATGACCAAAACTAAAATTTTCCAACATTTGAGCCCCCTATTAGTTTGTTATAAAGCAATAGAAATCTAATACAACTTCCATTTGGATAACAACAACACCTCAAGCTTCACATATATAAAGCTCTTTGTATAGACGAAATAGTCAAAAAGTATTCATTCCCTTCCCACTTTCTTATTTGAAAGTGTAGAAAAGATGGGACAATATCATGAAACTCAAGACCCCCTCCAAAATATTCTGTCCCTGTACCTTCTTCACAGGTCACTTCAGAATAGATGTACTAAAAACCTCAGATGACAAAATTTTTTTTTCCTAATATGAAAAGGGCAAATCATCACAGGTGCCTTTCAGTGTCTAAGTATTTTTCAGAATGTCTTTGGTGCTAACGGCAAATAACGAGCCGGGTCAATAACCTCGTCACTGAAGATGAATTTGAAGAAGAAATTTATGAAGCTAAGAAAAAATGGACAGGCGCTGCAAAGAATACTCAGAGATGCTGTCACTGAAAATGGTAAATGAAAAAGACCCAGAATGCTGGAATTGGAAAAGATCATAAACACTATGTGGCAATTCAAACATTTTCTCTTTTTTTATTCTTTTTTTAAGTATTTTTTTTGAATGTGGAACTTTTTAAAATATTTTATTTATTTATATTTTAGAGAGGGAAGGGAGGGAGATAGAGAGAGAGAGAGAGAGAAACATCAATGTGCGGTTGCTGGGGGTTATGGCCTGCAACCCGGGAATGTACCCTGGCTGGGAATCGAACCTGGGACACTTTGGTTCCCAGCCTGCGCTCAATCCACTGAGCTACGCCAGCCAGGGCTTCTTTTTTTAAGTATTTTTATTGATTATGCTATTACATTTTTCCCCCTTTCTCCCCCCTCTGCCCTACCCCCACAACCCTCCTGCACCCCTCCCCCCCTTAGAGAAATGGACGTCCCATGGAGGGATTTCAGTGGAGAGGGGGAAGGGAGGGATGCGGGTAGAGTACAGGGAAGAAGAAGTATAATTAGTGGGCATAAAATAGACAGGGAGAGATAAAAAATGGTATAGGAAACAGAGGACTCAAAGAACTTACATGTACAACCAATTGAGACATTTTCATTCCACATAAGGAAACAAGGGAAAAGGAGCCAACATCGTTTGACTTCCTAGGGCTCGTTTTACTATTCCATAAAGCTCTTTTCAACCATTGCGTAGAACAGTTTTTAGACATATCATTTACCATAACCTGAGTCTCACCACTCTTATGTTTGGGAAGTTGCGACAAGTAAGGCACAGCTCAAAGGACATTGCCTCTTCCTGGCAGGGGAGCTCAGTTGACTGGAGAGTCATCCAGTGCACCACGGTTGCCGGTTCCATCCCCGGTCAGGGCACATGCAAGAAGCAACCAATGAATGTATCAGTAAGTGGAACAGCAAATAAGTCTCTCTCTCTCTCTCTCTCTCTCTCTCTCCCTCTCCTCCTTCCTCTCTCCCTCTCCCTCTCTCACTCTCTCCTCCCTCTCTCTCTCTCTCTCTCCCCCTCTCTCTCTCTCTCCTCTCTCTCTCTCACTCTCTCTCACTCTCTCCTCTCTCTCCCTCTCTCTCTATCTCTCTCTCTCTCTCACTCTCTCTCTCTCTCCCTCTCCTCCTCCTTCCTTTCTCTCTCTAAAGGCAAAATTAAAAAAAAAAATCACTGCCTCGTGATCCAGGCAGATCTGGGTTATATTCTTGCTCAGGCATTTATTAGCTGTGTGTACTTGGGAAACTTGCAGGAACTTTAAGAATACTACTGTTCTCATTTCTAACCTGGAAAAATAGTCATTTTTCATGTTAGAGTTCTTTTTCAGATTTTTTAGATAAGGAGGTTCACTTTGCACTTATCAGACCTTTGTTTAGTGAGAGCTAGCATTTCAAAGTTTCCCCTCCAACTGGCCCGTTCATAATTGCTTTGATCCACTGCTACACAGAAGAAGTCGAAGAAATCTGGTCTCGAGATTCATAGCTTAGGTCTTTGGTTAGGCTAACATTAACCTCAGAATACTAACAGTGCCCTAAGGATGTCTCTTTCATGAGGAGGATCCTTTTTTGGTTGAAGTTGGGCCTGAAATTCCTAGCAGGTGTTCCTTGGGTCACCGTCATTGACCGCAGTAGTTTATCAGACACAGCTGATGTGCAGGTCTTCTCTATAAAAAAGATGCTCATCCACATTCAAGTTACATCCTTTTTATACATTTTTAAAATACTTTATTTATTTATTTATTTTGAGAGAGAGGGGAAGGGGAGGAGAAAGAGAGGGAGAAAAACTTGGATGTGAGAGAGGACATCCTTTGTTTGGGCATCCAACACCCAGGCATGTGCCCTAACTGGGCATCAGAATGGTCACCAGCAACCTTTCGTCTATGCGGGACAATGCCCAACCAACCGAATCATAGCAGGTCAGGGCTCAAGTTACATCCTTAAAGTCTACAAGTAGGTAGACAATATAAGGCCATCTGTAAACCTCTTCAAGCAACTGGCTTGTATTTTACAGATTGAAAGTTTTAGCATCAAATTTAAATGCAGACTGAAAAATCAAGTTACAGTGCGTATGTTATACTACAACAGTTCAACCACTATTTTGAATGAATTTCTACGTTTTGTAAAGTGACGCCTTTTTCTCTCACTGGATATATGGCTACAATATTAAAAAGTTGCACCCCAGCTAGTGTGGCTCAGTGGGTTGGGCGCAGGCCTGCAAACCAAAGGGTCACTGGTTTAATCCCCAGTCAGGGCACAAGCCTGGGTTGCAGGCCAGGTCTCCAGGTGGGGGTGAGGGAGAGGCAACCACACATTGATGTTTCTCCCCCTCTCTTTCTCCCTCCATTCCCCTCTGTCTAAAAATAAATAAATAAATAAATAAATAAATAAAATCTGTTTTAGAAAAAGAATTGCTATGGCTGTGATCAGGTTTGAGAAGAAGGGAGGTAATAAAGACTGGCAAATGTAGGGGTTTGGTCAAGAGCTGGGTGAAGGTACGCCAGGGACAATAAACTGGGTAAACTGGGGAAAATGGGAGATAATGAGTCAAAATAAAAGTGCAAATATTTTTACACGTTTCTTTGTTACAACTTCCAACATCATCAAAATGGTACCTACCTTTAAAGAACTTTATTTTTACTGGGTCATTACAAAGACCGTAAAATAAAAAAGCTATAAAGAGCTAGAATATATGCTTTCTATAATTCCTGTTCTACGTTCTATGGCTCTAATGGGGTTTCTGTTTCCTGCCCCCGACTTCATCTGTCCTTGGGTGTGGCTGGCACAGGCGGCACTCATTGGGTCTCTGTTCTCTATTTTCCCGACCAGGGTGATTGACGTAAGCTATTCGTTCTCTGGTCCTGGGGGAGAGGTGTACAGCATTGGCTCTCCAGTGCCCTGGTTTCGGGGAGCTAAGGTCTTGCACTGCACCCGCTGGCTGGGAGTTGCTCAGCCCGATTGGCCTGGTTGGATTTTCTTATCTCTGTTTCCCCATGCCACTTGCCCTGGATTTTCCTGGCTTCTTCCTCTCCTGCCTCATGACCAGCGATAGTTTAGGTGGCTCGGTTATGTTGAACAAGCAATTCTTCAAACATTGTTTATTTTTTTAATTGTTAATTTTTTTATGGATTTAATGAACAAGATGGTCAAGAAAATTGCACATTTGCGGGATAAGCCCATTTGTGATCACATGACCCAGCGAGACCAGAGGTGGTGGTGCCCATAGGCACAGGAGGTGATTAGGAATCTTTTCTCCATGCTCATTTGAAAGTAGTTTCAAAACCCATTTTTAAAATGCCATCTAGCAGATGCAAATGATAAACTGACATTGAATTCTAAGCATTTAGCATTGACATACAACAAAAATTATCTAAGGTATTCAGGGACAAGAAACCGGCGTGTGTTTTGTGTAAGAGAATCCCGACTTTATCAACACGTTAAAGATGACAGCACCCAGACACACTATGTAACAGTGTGGGTAGGCGTGCATTTTTATGCCTTCTGTTTGGAGCAATGTATTCTCTCTACTTCTAGCAACAAACTGCATGAAAATGACAAAGATCTCTTAAGGATGAGGTGCAATGTTTGGTAATTAAAACTTTGTACAGCTTATTATTTAGATAATAAACACACACAACAATGAAGTTCCGTTGCAGCAAAAATCGGCCCTTTCAGAATTTGAGAATATTTAAGTATTTTTTGTTTTAACCATGACCATGTAATATGTGTTTATATTTGTTGTAAAATATAGAGCATGAAAACGAACAAAGATCACTCACAACTTTATAATCCCACTAGGATGGCACAACCACCGACAAGATTACGTATATACGACAAGATCGTACAAACACACACTTGCACAGCCATAATTAAGTGTATACACGTTTGAACGGCTCTTGATACGCATTGGTCACATGTTCTCAAAAACAGCCGTGTTTATTTGGAAACCCACCAGCAATATATGTGTGGCTTCCTTCACACCTTCCCCAAACGTCAGGAATTCTTCTCACTGAAAATTTGATAGCAAGAAAAATTACATTTTACTGGTGGCTTCTTCCATCAGCAGTACTTGAACCCACAATGGAATATCGTAGAGACTTTGTCTTAGTGTTCTATCTGTAAAGAAAAATGTGGAAGGTATGAGGGATGGAGACCCAGTTCATGTACTCTTTCCATCATGAATGGCCACTCAGCTGCCTTTCCCTTGAGTTTTCCCAACAGCGACTAGGACTCACAACCCCTGTTCTGCCTGTATATGGAGTCGGCATGAGAACCAAATGAGTACAAAGCCATCAGGGTGCAGCGCGTCAGCTCCCCGCCACACAGATGTTGCCATAACGTCTATTCTCATCCATTCTCAATTTCCTCTTGGCCTGGGCAGAGACTAAGCCGTACTTCAGGTGGAGGGAAAAAAAAAAAAAAAACATGCTGTGTCCAAGACCCTGAAAGACGGTAAGGCTACTTAACTTTTGCAAAGCCACCAAGCACGTCACAGACAAACCTGAAATTGGCCTTTAATGTTTTTAACTCCATTTCTGCTCCTCAGCTTAGCAGACCATGTTCCACACTCACCTCTACTCTCAAAACAAGCAATAAAAACACGGTGAGAAGCAGACTCTAAAACACAAAACCAGTTCCATAACAACTTACGTCCATTGTATTCGTTGAGCAGCCATTAAAGGGATGGGCAAGGGCCAGGGAAAGGTCACACGTGTGTGCACACACGTGAGCAAGCACTTGTCCCGACAGCGAGTGCTGTGGCCAGAGAAAGGACATCGTTTCCAGAAAGCTCATAATCTCCATGGACAACCGTTTAAATGTAAAAGACAACAGCCAGAAGCAGAAGTGAAACGTCATTTTGCTTTAGAAAGTAAAACTGCAGCTGCAGACGAATTACAGTAAAGGGGAGTGAGATCCGGAACGTGCGAGCATCCCCACCCACGTGCACCTCACCGCGTTGGTGTGAATCCCTAACGTGGACATTAGAGTGTCTGACGTATACATTTATCAGGGAAGAGCTTTTGGTAGGACGCCCATATTCATTAGCACCTCATTAGCTCCCAATAATGATATTAATTAGGAAATGACAGCTAAATCAGCTTTGTGCTTTGCTAGATATTCTCCTAGCAGCCTCCTCAGTAGGCTTTTGTGAATGAAGGAAGCACTAATTAAAAACATACCCCAAAACAACATTAGTTGGTGTAGAATGTTTTCCACCTCATACCGGAGAATCGGCTCTCTTAGAAGTGCCTTTATTGCACGCTTAATATGCACTAGAAGGATGTTGACATGTAAAATGTCCACATGTTACATGATCATTTTTTGGGCTTGTAATGTTCAAAAAAGTTAACAAAGCAACAATAAAAAAGCACCACTGCCAGTTATATCGCTCAGAGAAGCATGACTCTTTCACAGACTGGAACTCGAGGCAGGAGACAATGTAGGTAGTTCCAGAGCCATAGGGACATGTACCTTCCATCAGGCGGTGTCGTGTATTAAGGATGGAGCCAGGATGGATGGGTTTGAACCTGATGCTGTGCCTATGAGATGTGCCTCAAAATGATGCTGTGAGAATTCAATAAATGTATCCATGCACTGCGCTTGAAATAATGCCCGAAGGTCTGAATAAATGTTTAATATTTATTAGTACATGACATGGACAAAAATATGTGCACTAATAAGGGATAGGAAAAGCATGTTCTTTTTCTTAGATGTCTACAATGCTTCTATGGCAGGTACTATATACCTGGTGGGTGCAATCCCACTTGTATTGCCCCCAAATAATTTATCTTCTCCTTATAAAATATTTCTTCATTGTAGGCATTTTTGTGTGTTAGAAAATGCATGAATTCTGGAATCAGAATACTATTCTCACCCTTTACTTACTATTGTGTGATCTTAAGCAATGATACTTACCTGACAGGTTTATTTGAATTTCAAGTGAGCTAATGTATGCAAAAGACTAGTTTCTCTAGCAAAATCAATCCTTTTCCTCCTCTGATAAGAGTGATTCTCAGCTCTGGCTGGCGTAGCTCAGTGGATTGAGTGCGGGCTGTGAACCAAAGTGTCACAGGTTCGATTCCCAGTAGGGCACATGCCAGGGTTGCAGGTCATGGCCCCCAGCAACCGCACATTGATGTTTCTCTCTCTTTCTCCCTCCCTTCCCTCTCTAAAATAAATAAATAAATAAAATCCTAAAAAAAAAAAAAAGAGTGATTCTTAGCAATCCAAAATAATGTTAGAATTCTTCATGGCAGCTAAGGCTAACCTTTCCTTCTTCTCAAGTATGTTTTATTAATTATGCTATCACAGTTGTCCCACTTTTCCCCCTTCACCCCCCTCTGCCCAGTACCCCCATTCCCTCCAGTAATCCCTTCCCACCTTAGTTCCTGTCCGTGGGTAATGCATATAAGTTCTTTGGCTTCTCCATTTCCTATACTATTCTTAACCTCCCCCTGTCTATTTTGTTCCCACGAATTATGCTTCTGAATTCCCTGTACCTTTCCCCCAATTCTCCCTCCTCCCCCTCACTGCTGATAACTCTCCACGTGATCTCCACTTTTGTGATTCTGTTCCTGTTCTAATTGTTTGCTTAGTTGGTTTTTATTTTTATTATTTTTAGGTTCAGTTGTTGATAGTTGTGAATTTGTTGTCATTTTACTGTTCATAGTCTTGATCTTTATTTTCTTAGATAAGACCCTTTAACATTTCATATAATAAGGGCTCGGTGATGATGAACTCCTTTAACTTGACCTTATCTGGGAGGTACTTTATCTGTCCTTCCATTCTAAATGATAGCTTTGCTGGTTAGACTATCTTGCATGTAGGTCCTTGCTTTTAATCACTTTGAATAGTTCTTGCCTCAAAGATTTCTTTTAAGAAATCAGCTGACAGTCTTAAGGGAACTCCTTTATAGGTAACTCTCTTCTTTTTTCTTGCTGTTTTTAAGATTCACTCTTTACCTTTAACCTTTGGCATTTTAACTATGATGTGTCTTGATGTGGTTCTCTTTGGGTCCAACTTGTCTGGGATTGTCTGAGCTTCCTAGACTTGTATGTCTATTTCCTTTGCCAAATTGGGGAAGTTTTCTTTCATTATTTTTTCAAATAAATTTTTGTTTCTTGCGCTTCCTCTTCTCCTTCTGGCACCCCTATGATTTGGATTTTGGACCATTTAAAATTGTCCCAGAGGTTCCTAAGCCTCCCCTCATTTTTTTTTTTTGAATTCTTGTTTCTTCTTTCTATTCCAGTTGAAAGTTTATTTTTTTTTCTTTTGTTCCAAAATGTTGACTTGAGCCCTGGCTTCCTTCTGTTCACAGTTGGTTCCCTGTATACTTTTCTTTATTTCTCTTTGTATAGCCTTCACTTCTTCCTTTATTTTGCCGGTACTCAATCATTTTTCTGAGCATCCTGATGACCAGTATTTTGAGCTCTGCACCTGATAAGCTTGCTATCTCCTTGTCGCTTAGTTCTTTTTCTGGAGTTTTGATCTGTTCTTTCATTTGGGCCATATTTCCTCATCTCCTCAATTTGTCAGCTCACCTGTTATGTTTTAAGGGCGGAGCTTTAAGTGTTCAACAGTTTGGTGCAAACTGCATAGCCACTTGTGGCACTGTATGTGAGGGGGGGTGTCAGAAAGGGGCCAATGCTGCTTGCTCAGCTCTTGCCCCACTTTCAGTCACTTGCCCCTCTTCCCACAAGTGAATGGAGCCCTCCCATGTGCTGCCCTGGTGCTGATCCTTTGGTGGGTGAGCTTATGTACATTCTAGAACTCCGTGGGCCCCTCCAACAGACACACCTTACAGAACAGTAGTTTCCTCCGCTGCCGCATCTCCCATAGATTTTTGCAGCCAGAGGTTCTGAGACTTTATTTTCCTGGTACTGGAACCCCGGGTTGAGCTTCTGTCCTGGGCTGGGATTGGTCACTGCCCAGTTGTTCTTTTTGGTTTTTATCTGCATGCGAATATGGGGCTGTTCGGTCCACCAGCTGTCACATTGCCACATGTGTTCCCTGCTTCCCACATCTGTTCCTCCTGTCAGTCTGGATGAATTTTCTTCTTTAACTCATTGGTTGTCCAACTTCCATACAGTTTGATTTTCTGGCAGTTCTGTTTTTTGTTTGTTTGTTTGTTTGTTTGTTTTTAGATTGGTTGTTATCCTTCTTTTGGTTGTGCAAGGAGGTGAAGCATATCTACTTAAGCTTCCATCTTGGCTGGAAGTCCAGTCAAGGATGTCTGTTTGTTGTTTTTTTTCTTGTACACATGATATGGTTTCATTGTCATTGCATTACAACATAAATAATTAGTAGTATGTTCATATCACATCATTTCATGCAAGTCATAGGACACACTGAATCGTATTTTGCCTTTTTCCTGTTTTACTGAGGACAATGAACTCTCTGGTAGATTTATTGAAATATTGGTTCCAGTTGTCCTGTGCGCTGTATCCATGTCCCTTGCCAAATAACACTGTAGTATCCTTTCACTCGGACTCTGGGCATTACCACATGACATGCCAATAGGATGCTGGCTTATAGGACGTAACCCCAGATGGAAAAAAAACACTTGCAAAATTTATCTTGCTCACTTCTCCTCTTGCACGATTGCCATGAAAACTTGCCTGGTGTAAACTGATGGAGGATCAGAGCCAAATGGCGCAACTGCTGGCCCTCACAGTCAGTTTATCCAAGGCCACACTTAGTTGCCCGACATCCAGCTGATGCCCAGACACGTGAGCAGGCTCGGCCCAAATCAGCACAGTTGCGGACACTACAGGCCTGCCGCAGGCCTGTAAGGGAGCACTGCCAACAAATGCCACGCTCAGCCTAATTCAGCCAAGCTCCGCACATTCCTAGGGTGCATACATGTTCATTGTCTCAGGCAACTGAGGCCGTGTAGACATTTATTATGCACTAACTGTGTACATGAGGCTTCACAAACATTTAGTGCTTTTATGTAAGGGTCCAAACAAAGCAGGGATTTCCACACTAGAGTAAGAATGTTTTCCCTTCGCTATACTGAAAAAGATTTAGAGCTAGGCAGACTTCGGGAGCCGAGGGCAAAGGTTCATGTAATATACTATTTATACGTGTTTTCTTGATGCAGTGTTTTTTCATCTGAAAGCTTTCCTTCAGTTTTAAAATAGTTTACATGTTATTTGTTTTTTAATTTTAAGAGTTTATTTGAGCAAAACTGGATTTGAGTCAGGCAGCACCAGATTGGAAGGCGTTAGGGATACTGCACTGATAAGAGCTTGAAAGTTTCGGGGTGACACCGGTTAATACGTGTATACAGGCGTCGAGTGTGCAGTTCTATAAGACATCATTTGCATATTGCGTGTTTACTACCCCAAGTCAGGTCTCCTTCCATCACCATGTGTCCCCCCTTTACTGTCTTCTACCTCCCAAACCTCCTCCCCTCTGACAGCTGCCAGTCTTGTTACCTTGAGCCTGTTTCTAATTTGTTAGTTCAGTTTGTTCATTACGTTCCAAATAGGAGCGAAAGCACATGGTATTTGTCTTTCCCTGCCTGGCTTATGTCACTTGGCATCATGCTCTCCAGGTCCGTCCACGCTGTCCCAAAGGGTAAGATTTCCTGCCTTTTTTATAGGCACGTACTATTCCAGTGTGGACACGTGCTACAGTTGTTTTACCCACTCATCTACTGATGGGCACCTGGGGGGCTTGTACACACTGGCTATTGTAAATAGGCCTGTCCTGAGAAGTGGGGTGCAACCCAGGCTGTGGAGGGAGGTAGACTGGTCAAAAAGGTGGGTATTGAAAGGTGGAGGGTAGAGAATTCTGGGAACAAAACACATCATTTTATTTTGTCACAACTCCTCATCCACTTAATGTCTGTCCAGTTCAATGTAGGCCTCAAAGTAGACAATATAGGTTACTATTCACCTTGGAAAAAGCGACACACCTGAAGACACAGGTTCTTCAGAATAAAATAGATGCCTAATGAAGTTTCTGATCTTCATCCAGTTTTTCCTCCCCATTGTCAGTTGTAAAGGACTCATCCTAAGCCCACCACCCCCTTGTGCTTGCCTTCCCATCCTGAAGCAGGAAAGACGGCTTTCAGTAAAATGCTCATGAAAACTGGCCTCTCCCACGCAGCCATCCCCCGACCTGGCCCCACCCCCGTGCCTCCCTCTGCCCCCTCCACACACCCTGATGTCACAGGTGTGCAACCCCCATCCCTCCCCATCCCCCAACCTGGCCCTACCCCCTGCCTCCCCAGCCCTCCACACACCCAGATGTGGCAGGTATCCAACCCCCGAGCCTCCCTCACCCCCTCCACACACCCTGATGTGGCAGGTGTGCAACCCCCATCCCTCCCCATCCCCCAACCTGGCCCCACCCCCTGCCTCCCTACCCCCTCCACACACCCTGATGTGGCAGGTGCTCCCCGTGTGCCCAGAAAGATGGGGAAGCCACGCCTCCCAGAAAGCAGTCAAAGGACAGCCCATTCAACAGCCAGGTGTTTTATCAAAGTGGTAGTTTATTGTTTGCTTCTCACTCACATGGCATATTTTCTGGTCCAAGCCTGTGCCATAGTATTATATTTGTCCCTGTTCTTTAAATACATTCTGGCAATGGATGGAATTAAGGCATTATCAAGGTTAGGGTGGCAGAGCATGGAGCTGATGGACAACAAGACTTTGGACGTAGTCAGTGTGGGAGACCACTGGGACTTGAGAATATCTAAATGGATGTTTCCCCTTCTGTCGATATTGGGGTGGTATACGCGGGTGGTGAAGTAAACCCACGGAGGGTGAAAGGGGTACTCGCATGGAAAGTGTATGTTAAGTGAAAAGACCCCTCCCTCGTACGGGCTGTTGGGGGGACCCATGATGATCCCCCTCCATGTGAATATGTCATTTCCCACCGGCCCCGCAGAGCATGTGAGAGGGGGGTCCTTAGTGATGTCCATCAGTTCCTTCTTTAGGCGCTTCACAGCTGTAGACGCGTCCACGGGAGCGGGCCGTGTCCGGGCATCCTGATAGAGACAAGGGGGAAACCATGGGTGGGGGGGTGGACCATGGGTTAGGGTGGGCGTGGCTTACGGGGGCCAGGTTTAGAGGGGCAGCCGCCCCCCAGGTCGGTGGGTGGGTAAGAAGGCTGGAGCCGGGCTGTGGGGTGTGAGGGGCTGTCAGGGGATGGGGCCGGTGGGGAGGAGGGGGGAGGAAGGTAGAGTTGGGGGCTCGGCTGGACCTGAGGGGCTGCTGCTTACCTGTGTCCCGCTGGTCCCTGGCTCCTCCATGTCTGCCTCCTCCATCCTTGCCTCCTGCATCCCTGGCTCCTGCATCCCTGCCTCCTGCATCCCTGGCTCCTCCATCCTTGCCTCCTCCATCTGTGGCACCTCCATCCTTGCCTCCTCCATCTGTGGCACCTCCATCTCTTCCTCCTCCATCGCTGGGGCTGCGGCTCAGAGCCTCAGCCCTGGGGCTGCGCTGCCGGCACACACCGCCACCTCGCCAACAGGACCAACCGCTCCTGCCGGCCCGCCTGCCTCTGCCGTTGGCCCTGCCGCGCGCACTGGGTGCCTGGAGACAGGAGGGGATATGCTCTGTGACGTCACCAGCGGGCCCTCGTGACGCCAGCAAGTCAGTGGTGGGCGGGGCCAGGGGAGAGAAGAGGACTAAATGAAAGGGGGTGGAGGGAGGGAGAGACCATGGAGGGGAGTGGGGGGAGGAGAATAGAAGGATGGGAGGCAGGAGGGGCCATGGGAGGGAATGCAAGGGGGTGTGGAGGATGGTAGAGACCATGGAGGGGAATGGGGGTGGAAGGCAGGAGGGTGGGAGAGTCCATGCGGGGGGGTGGGGGAAGGGTGGGAAAGACCATGGAGGGGAATGGGGAGAGACGAATGGGAGGGCGGAAACGGGAGGGTCCATGGAGGTTAGTGGGAAGGGGTGGAAGGCGGTAAAGACCATCGAGGGAATAGGGGGTGCATTGCGGGAGGGTCCATGGAGGGGAATGGGGGGTGGAGCGTGGGAGGGCCCGGGGAATGCAGGGAAATGGAGAGGGTGGAGAGTGGGTGGGACCACTAAGGGGAATGGGGGGGTGGGACCAAGGAGGGGAATGATGGGGAGGTAGGCCGAGAGGCCTGGGGAAGGCGAAGGGGACGGGGGTGGAAGGAGCCCAGGCTCCCTGGCTGGCCCACCACGGGCGCCCTGCCCTGGTTAGTTGGGTCTCAGGCACCCCCCCACTGAGAGTCACCCCAATGTAGAGGAGCCATTGATTCCATGAATTCCTGCACCCCTCACCCCTGTGAACGTTTTCCCCTCTGGCTTTGTGCTGATCCCTCTCCTGCCATTCTTGCTCCTGAGCTGGCCCTCCTTCTCTTTCCACGGACACAGATGCCCTGGAGAGTGAGCCTCCCACGTCCGCACGCTCTAGGCCCTGCTGCGGCCTGTGTGCCTCCCGGGACAGACAGTCTCCTGCACGTTCAACCTCAGTCCAGGTGACAGCCGTACCGTCCTTCCCCACCTTCTAACGGGACGTTTCATACCATGTTGGGAAGTTTACTTTCTATGAAGCATGGAAGCCTTCCAAGAGCCGGTCTGCGGCTAGAGCCCATTTCAGTTTTCAGTGACGGACAGGAAAAGCAGGAGGCAGGGGGGAAGAACACCAGTCACCCCCGAGGACATCTGGGCACGGGGGTGTGCTTCTTCACAATGACAGTGATTTGGGCGGGAAGGGGTCTCCATGACACGCGCCGCTGCAGAACCACGTCTGCCACTCACGAGGGCGCCCCATAAAGGTGCTCGTTCCCACGCGGCCCTCCGCGCTGGCTTGCACGCGTGCCAATGCAAAGCCAAACAAGCACCATCGGCATAGCTTGGGCTGTACCCCCGTACCAGTTCTTTTCAGGAAGTCAGCAATAACTTAATAAGACCCTCTGAAATTCTGGCAGGAAATCCCATTAGAGCAAGCAGGCCACAGTTTCGCTTACAATCTACCGGGCATCCTTCCAGGATGGACATTCCCTGCTGTCAAGCTAGTTAGCTAACACCCCTCGCCAGCCCATTTGGGGAGGCAGGTCAGGGTCTGCCAGGACTTGAAAGGGGGGCTACATAGGTGGCGGAATGGGTCCTGCAGTAGCGCATCCTAAAATGCTCATTCGTGGAAAGAAACGTGTCCCAGTCTCTCGTGTTATACAGCAGCAAGCAAGGACTGATGCGCATGCTTGTGAACAGTGAAACCACCCTTGTTACGGAGGTGAGTGTCCAATTTTAAAATCCTCGTCTAGAATAACAGAACGTTTGTAAGAAAATCAGGAAGGAAAACCGGGGCCTGTTCTTTCCATAGGAAGCATAGACAACATTGCACAATGTTGAGGTAAGCTTCTGAAATTCTCTTTTTTGCACAGGGATGAGACCCGAAACTTATTTTGTGAGACCAAATGCCACGAACACCGACCTTTTCGATTGGGTTGGGTGTCAGGACATGTCATCCTGTGTCCATTCTCTTTGGGAGAAAAGGGTGACCGTGACCCCCGACCCTTTCCATGACCGGAGCCTGTGGAAAATCCTTCCCACATCTGCTCTGTGTCCCCGGTTCGGAGGTTCGAATCCAGGGTAGGATCGTTTGTCACAAAACTACAGTAATAGATTTGAATGAGTGCATGCGCTGCTCCCGTTACCCCCTCACATCCCCCCTCAGCACTGCCATGTAGGGACACATCGGTTCCTATCATAGGCTTCACGACGTCACCACCTGCAGAGTGAATCCCAGAGTTCAGGGCTGTCTGATTTAGCAGTGCGCAGGGAAAGCTCAGCTTAACTCTCTTTGGGTTCACACGATCATCCGTGCACCTATGGTATAGCATGTGTTACACTCTGTTGGCTTTTCCTGTACACGTGTTCATTGGCATAACCAGTCTGACAGCTCTGTGACGAGAGGGTTGGCCTGTCTGCTCCGTGCGAGGGTGTCAGCATGCCCCGGATGAGCGCAGGCATTCCTGAAAGCACGAGTGGCATAACGCACACGCTACGATGCATTCAAAGAGGTGATCATTCTCATTCATTCTCGTTTGCTCACCTAACTGAAAATTTGGGTTAGAAACGTTATGTGATACAAGGTATCACACACAATAAAAAGAAGGAGCTATATAGTAGGAAAGTGTTGTGTTAACGCCCCTTTGACAAATCCTCAATGACAGGTCAAAGTTCTGTAACTGTGATTTGACATAACATGTTGCTTATCGTAACTTTTCTGAACATTTTGATAAATTTATTTTTATGAAGAATGAAAGCCTTCAAAGATTCAATCTGGAGCTAAATTTAATTTTTTTTATTTATTAAATTGAGAGAGAGAGAGAGAGAGAGAGAGATTGATTTATCCCACTTACTTATGCATTCATTCATTTCATTCATTGGTTGATTCCGGTATGCGCCTTGACCGGGGATGGAACCCGCAAACCTTGGTGTATCACAACACTCCAACCAACTGAGGTCCCTGGCCGGGCCTGAGGCTGTACTTCTTGAGAAAGAGAGAGAGTGGAATTTAGTGGGGAAAAAATGGTGCATTTGGCAACCTGTAAGGAATACATAGAAGCAGAAATTGTTTCTTATCATTTTAAAATTGTCCAAGAGCACAATTCTTTCTAGCAAATTAAGGAGCTAGTGTATGTTTAAATCATCTTGCTACCTGATCGTCTTTGAAAGATATTCTTTGTCCCATTCTTCAGTTATATGGAAATGATAATTTTTTTAAAAGATTTTATTTATTTATTTTTAGAGAGGGAAGGGAGGGGGAGGGAGAGAGAGAGGGAGAGAGAGAGAGAGAGAGACATCAATGTGTGGTTGCTGGGGGTTCTGGCCTAGCAACCCAGGAATGTACCCTGGCTGGGAATCGAACCTGGGACACTTTGGTTCCCAGCCCGCGCTCAATCCACTGAGCTACGCCAGCCAGGGCGAGAAATGATAATTCTTTAATAATGGCTGTTGCAGAAAACTGATTTTCATTTTTGCTCCTTCTTGTTGGGGGAATTCTTAGTAAATTCATGTATTGCTGTGATGTGGGTCTCATGAAGAACTAGCAATCTGAAATAGATTGGATGAGTATATGTTAGGCCAACAGTCACAGCCAAGGTGTGGGCTTTAATCAAGGTACAATTTACCTTGTGCCAACCATCTTTCCCCTAGAGCACACTTTTGGGTTATTGGAACCAGATGAAAAAAAGATTTTTTTTCCTATTTTCTGTAGTATCAAATTACTATCCCCGTTATTAGAGAATGATTAGCAGTTTACTTCGGTTTCTCCATTGAGTTAAATGAGAAACAGCGGGCGTACTGTGACCCACACAGTATTACAGAGAAACTAAACAGCTGCCACTCTTTTGTATCCTCAAATGGAACTTCCCTACCCCCTCCCCAAACATTTCCGGAAAAAAAAAAAGGAACACTCTTAAATGACCAGATAATGGCAGACCTCATGTAATAAAGGCGTGACGGATCCAATGAGCCAGATGAAGAAAAAAAAATACCTTTGAAAATTTCCATTGATCGTGTGCTTTACATCCCTTTAAAACACTACACATTGCTCAGATTTTATTCTGGGAATTTATAATCTTGCAATTTGACACTGACATTGTTAACACGTTTCTTGGCATTGAGAGGAGCAAGCATCCCGGTTTCCTCCTGCTCTTTGAATAATTGCTGGCCTGAACGCAGCGGGGTCAGTCGGCCTCCAATGAGGCAATTATGACGCGTGGCTTATCTCAAAGTACTTATTTTCCCTGAAATGTCAAAATATCTCGAGAGCATGCAAGTTTTCCAACTTTAAGACGAAACCTGCCTATCATCACAACTTTGCTTTTCCCTTAAGAAAAATGTATGTACAAATACTAATGATTTGTTTACTAGCTCGGAGCAGGGTGACACAGTGGGAAAGATGTCATCCTTTCCAAAGCTTGCTTTTAATTTTACAAGGTCACCTCCTGCTTAGCTCTGAATAATTATTAATGAATGTTGTTTTTTCAAAAGGAAGTATCAATTCCCAAATGCTTATTTAGATCAGAAAAGTATATAATTTGGAGTCATGGCTCTTGTTTCTTTCCCCAATTGTCCTTTTTGATATTTGTGATCACATTATTTCAAGGGCTGGTATAAAACTCTAAGGCCTTAGTGAAATTGCCTTATTGAGCTCCATACAACTATCATATATTTGCTAGAATGAATTTCTCAAACTGAAAGTTCCAAGAAGTCTTCTTTGCTTTTCACATTTAAACCTGTGACATTTAACACATTGGGATGGGGAAGGTCGGGCTTAACCTGACCTCCCCCATCTAGTAGAAAATGAGAATTCCATACTTAGAGTCTGACCACATCCCTGTGGTGTTGAGTTTCTCAAGTGGCTGGAGGACTGGTTATAATGGTTTTACCTACCAGGCATTATGGAGATGCATACTTGGGGTAAAGTACCAGTGTTATGAATAATATTCTGTTTAGAATCTAAATTGGTATTACTGATCCTGTTATTTGAAGGTATACATATATACATGAATCATATATATATATTTCTATATCTATCTATAGATCGATCTATAGATATAGATAGATATATGTTTTTTACTATAGAAAAGCTTCTTAGTAGTCACGCTGGAGTTTGTTTGTTTTTTAGATTTTATTTATTTATTTTTAGAGAGGGAAGGGAGGGAGATAGAGAGAGAGAGAGAGAGAGAGAGAGAAACATCCATGTGCGGTTGCTGGGGTCATGGCCTGCAACCCAGGCATGTGCCCTGACTGGGAATCGAACCTGCGACACTTTGGTTCGCAGTCCGCGCTCAATCCACTGAGCTAACTTTGGTTCCCAGCCCGCGCTCAATCCACTGAGCTACGCCAGCCAGGGCAGTCATGCTGGAGTTTTTAACACATGCAACCAATTAGATTAAAAAATTATTTGATGCTATAGATTTCCTGTTTATATTTTAACATTTGAGATATAATTCACTTAACACTAAATTCACCATTTAAAAGTGTAGAAGTCAGTGGTTTTTGGTATATTCACAAATTTGCATAACCATTTCTATTACCTAATTCCAAATCAATGTCTTTACGTCAAAGAGGATCTTTCTACCCATTAGCAGTCATTCACCACAACCCTCTCCCCCAAATTGTGGTCCCTACTCATCTACTTTCTGTCTCTAAAATGTATCTCTTCTGGACATTTCATATAAATAGAATGAGACATGTAATCTTTTGTATTTGACTACTTTTACTTAGCATAACATTTTCAAGATACATGTTGTAGTACAACTCAATATTTCATTCCTGTTTATGGTCAAATATTATATAATTGTATGGATATATCACATTAGGTTTACCTAATGGGCAGTTGATAGAGCTTTGGGCTTTCTGTGCATTATGGGTATTATAAGTAATGCTGCTGTAAACACTGGAGTATTTGTTTTTATACAAACATATGTGTTCAGTAATCTTGGATATATACCTACGAATGGCATTTCTGGGTCAAATGCAGACTCTACATCTAACTATTGTTTTTTTTCCTTTTTATTGACCTTATTGACGTGACCTTGGTGAACAAAATTATACAGGTTTTAGGTGCGCGATTTCACAACGTATCCTCTGCACACTGTATTGTGTGTTCACCGTCCCATCTCCGGTCCCCTTCCATCACCATCTGCATCCGCCCGTACCATTTTCCCATCGACTCATTCAACCACCTCCCGGCAATCACTGCACTGTTGTCTGTGTCCATGAGTTTTTTCTCTCGTTTCTGCTCAATCCCTCCACCCCCACCCATCAACCCCCACCTTCACAGCTGTCATCTTGCTTTCTATCTATGAGTCTGTCTCTATTTTGCTTGTTAGCTCAGTTTGTTCATTAGATTCCACATATGAGTAAGATCATACGGTACTTGTCTTTCTCCGACTGGCTTATTTCACTGAGCATAATGCTCTACAGGTCCATCCATACTGTCACAAAGGGTAAGATTTCCTTCTTCCCTACATCTGTGTAGTATTCCATCATGTAAATGTACCACAGCTTTATTATCCACTCATCCACTGACTTTGACTGCTTCTGTATCTTGGCTATTGTAAATAATGGTGCTACGAACATAGGGGTGCTTATGTTCTTTCAATTTAGTGTTTCTAGTTTCTTCAGAGAAATTTCCAAAAGTGGAATCACTACATCAAAGGATAATTCAATTTTTAATTTTTTGAGTAATCTCCAATTAACTTGCTACACTCAGTGTAGCTTCCCCCAACTCCCCTTCTGTGTTGGATTCTTTAAATGTTTCTCTCTTTATTAATAGTCTCCATTGATATATTGTTCTCCTACTTACTTTGATCTCTTCAGGCATGGTTTATTTTACTTTTTTGATCATCCTTAAAATGACTGATTCAAACCTTTGTTTAGAAAATCCCATGTTTGTGCATCCTCATGGACCATTTCTATTGCTTGCTTTTTTCTTCTATATGAATTATACTTTTTAATTTATTTACATGTCTAGCATTGTTTTTGTTAAAAACCAGGTGTTTTAAACGATAGAATACAGCAACTCTGAAAATTACATTTTCTCCTTACCCCATGTTTGGTTATTTTTGTTGATTTTCTTGCCATTTGTTAGTTTGGCCAATTTTTTGAACTAATTCTTTTTTTTTAATTTTTTAAAAATATTTTATTTATTTATTTTTTAGGGAGGGAAGGGAGGGAGGGAGAGAGAAAGAGAGAGAGAGAGAGAGAGAGAGAGAGAGAGAGAGAGAAACATCAATGTGCGGTTGCTGGAGGTTATGGCCTGCAACCCAGGAATGTACCCTGGCTGGGAATCGAACCTGGGACACTTTGGCTCCTAGCCCGCGCTCAATCCACTGAGCTATGCCAGCCAAGGCTGAACTAATTCTTTAAAGTGTATATTCTTTGTCACGTATGATCACTAAAGCCTCTCTTCAATTAGTTTAGTGGTCACCTAATGACTTGATAGACATTTTCTTAAGCATTTGTAACAAATATGTCTCCCTGTCTTTGCTATGAGACCTGTGTTTATGCTGGGCACACTTTCAACAATCAGCCAGGAATTTTATCACTCTGTGTTAGCCTTCATTTTTTGCTAGTTCAAAGCCTCAGGGTTAGCCACCAATGAGACTTAGTATCACCTCAGGTCTTTCCTAAACATTCTGCACAGCCCTAAGAAAGTACAAAAACATTTGGCTTTCTAGGAATATGTCTTAGCACTTTCAAACTCCCTATGTACCTCTCATTTATCAGCTTTCATTTTAAAGCGTTTGGGTAGCCATTGTTTGTCTCAACTTTTAACCATCATCTCAGTTAGTAGCAATGTTCAACAATTGTTTTTTCTGTTTTGACGTGGTCCCAGAGAAAATGCTATTCATACTGAGCAAGTTCTTAGTGGGTCAAATAAAGACAGCCCAGGCAATAAAGTCTTACAGGGTTATCCAGTAATTAACTTCAATGGCTGCCAAACTGCTGCAATTCACTATCAATATAAGTTGTTGGTGTTTAAGGGTTCTCTGTAGCTAGCAAGGAGTAATGGGGTTAGAGCAAGTTAACCTGCAACAAAACCCCTGTCTCACCAAGATCTAGTTTCTTTTCTTTAACATGTATTATTCAGATGGTTGTTAGCCTTTATATAATTACCAGAGTAGCAAACACATTTATCCCGCCAGTGTTCTCATTGTATTTATAAAGGAGTATATTTTCAGAGGTCTTTATTCTGCCTTTAAATTTTTTTAAAGATTTTATTTATTTATTTTCAGAGGGACAGGAAAGGAGGGAGAGAAACATTAGTGTGTGAGAGATACATCAGTTGGTTGCCTCTCGCGTGCCCCCTACTGGGGACCTGGCCCACAACACAAGCCTGTGCCCTGACTGGGAATTGAGCCAGCGATCTTTTGGTTTACAGGCTGGCACTCAATCCACCGAGCCACACCAGCCAGGCCATTCTGCTATTTCCACTGATGTTATTTTGTACCTGAAATTTGTTCTTTGTTGTTTAAAATTTTGAACAAAAACATTAAGGCTTCACAATTGCAATGCCAAAAAAAGATAATTCTTAAAAGTGCCTTTTACTAATAAAGTTACTAAAACTGAGTTATTTCTTAGAGAATGCTATGCTATTCTAGGAGTAACAAAGATACTGAATAGCAAAAATATTCCAGTCAAATGGAAAGGCTTGCATATTTTAATAGAAGTTCAGGGAGCTTCATTAATTTGATTGCTTTTGAGTTTATGTACTATCTGTATGTAAACTTAAACCCAACAAAATTAGATTTTTCATTAATAACAAACATTGTTTTTTTGTGACTTGGTTATTCCTTGCTTGTGTAACATTATATTACACAAAAGGTTCCTATTTATAAGATTTAATGATAAAGAAGAAACATGACATCTGAATACCATTTTAGCCCTGACTGATGTGGCTCAGTGGGTTGCGCATTGTCCTGTAAACTGAAATGCCTCTGGTTTGATTCCCAGTCAGGGCACATGCCTGGGTTGTGGTCCCCAGTGGGGCATTCATAAGAGTCAACCACACATTGCTGTCTCTCTCCCTCCCTTCCCCTCTCTCTAAAAATAAATAAATAAAATTGTAAAAAAATAAATAAATACAATTCCACATTATGTAATTTGTCATTTATTGTTTCATTAACATTGAAGTAACTACCATCACATACTACAGAAGAAGAAGACAGCTTGGATATGACAGGTGCAAAAGTAAAAGGAACCAAAATGCAATATACAATATTAAAAGTATAAATTAGGATAGCTTTTGGTTTTCTTAAGGCAATGCCTATAAAAACAGTGCTAGTTTTCTGGCACTAGTGACTTCCACAATTTCAAGTTCTCAAAACAATCATCGGAGCAATCAGTTACTATATGTCAATGGTACAGACTCTGTGTATGGATGACTCATCTCCTATTCTAATTGTTCCAGTTAATTTCCTACTTACCATCCTGTTTCTTGGCTGATTATTCCCTGCGTGACTTATTTTTTTTCTCATCATAAATGCCCTAGGCCCTAAGGACCAGTTAATATATCTTTTATTTTATTATTTTCTAAATATTTTATTTATTTCTTTTTAGAGAGAAAGGAAGGGAGGGAGGAAGAGAGGGAGAGAAACATCAGTGTGTGATTGCTTCTCGTGTGCCCCCTACTGGGGACCTGGCCTGCAACCCCAGCATATGCGCTGACTGGGAATCCAGCCAGTGACCTTTTGGTTCAAAAGCTGGTGCTCAATCCACTGAACTACGTCAGCCAGGGCTCAGTTAGAATACCTTAACTTTGAGCTTATCTCCATATAAGAGTTAATAAAATGATCTTGTTTGGTATTCAGAGCAGGGAAATTCAGGTATTTTTCCTTTGTCCTTATAGCACTGACCTTAGGAGTTTGTATGAAGCTTTCTTGCTTACCAGGGTTACTGTGTATGATAGGAATGTGGCAGGAGATATTACAAAGACAGAGGTAGGTGGGAAATATCTGATAATTGTTTCAATTTGAATATCTGATAATTGCTGGAAAAGCTGGCATTCATGCTGTCTGTCATGTACCAGACCCAATACGCAGAGACAAGGATTGAATCATTATAGGCGCTTTATTCAGATGGCCAGCGATCTGAGAAGACCGGAGGTTCATACCTTAACAGACTGTCTTACATTTCCTTTTAAGCCACCCTTTTTATAACAGTGCGGTAAGGGGTTTAGAATTCAAGCAAAATTAGATTAAAGAAACCGCAGGATTCTCGCCCTGAGCTGTTAGCAGTTGTCTCTCTCTGTGCCCCAGGTGGTGATCTTTAGCAGGGCCCCAGGAGGTCGGCTGTTTCTCCCGGGAGCCAGGGTGGGCTGCCTGCAGTTCCTGAAACAAAAGCTTTAATACATGCATGACCTACTAAGCTTATTAACTGTTCACCTTAAACTAAAGTTTTCCAACTCTTGAGTCCCCCATCAATAGGTCCCCAGCTCTCAATAAAGAAAAACTAAATAAATTAGCTTGTTTTCATTTCTTTTAAAGATTCTGCACTTCCTGCAATCTGTTGTCAGGTAGTATATGACTTAAAATATCCCACAAATTTTACCAAGAGATAAAAACTTACACTGTATTTTTAGCAATAAAGTCTCTATGGAGAATGTTTCTGTGCTTCTGATAGAAGTATTCCTTTGTTCATTTTTCACTGAGGAATAAATATTAAATATATTGTGAATGGCTGTGCAGCAAAATTTCTCTGATTTGGACCAGCATGAAAGTATAAGCTCGTTTCTAATGTAACGTAATGAATTCATTTTTAAATTAAATTCATTAAGTCAACATCGCTTAATGACATTATATATGTTTCAGGTTCACCATTCCATAACTGCTTTGTCTGTGCGTGGGTGATCAGCACCCAAAGCCTAGTCGTCTTCCATAACCATATAGTTGACCCCTTTGGCCCCCTTCATCCCCCTCCCCCAGCCCTCACTGACTTTCTTTCCCTGTAACCACCGTGCTGGTTTCTGTGTCTATGAGTATGCTTGTTGGTTATCTTAAGTTTTCTCTCCCACATACGAGTCAAATCATGTGGTTCTTGTCCTGTTTTCTTTTCTTCTGACTAATTTCAAATGGATATCACCCCTAGAACTGGGCTAACAGTGTTGCAGATTTTAGGGCCTCAAGTTGTTTGCTTTAATATTTATTATAGTTATATCAGATATCTGTGTGTACATTAGTGCTTCTACAATGCTGTATATTTAAAATAGTGTTGGTCTTAAATGTGTTTAGCATATTGCTTGTACATCTGACTCTTATTTATCATGTAGATTATGCCACTTACCATGTTAGTTACTGGAAATGGAATGAAATAAAAATGATCTTTACTCTTTGAGCACTGTACTGTGGGACAGTTAAACAACAGAAAGTAAGGAGTGCTACTGAAAGTCATAAAACAGACATCTAACCCAGGCACAGAGGACACCTAGCCCAGGGAAAGACTGGAATTGCCTTGTCTGGATGCTGAGTACAATTATTTTATTAACTCTTATGTAGAGATAAGCTCAAACTGAAGTTACATTTTACATAAAGGGAAAAATATGTGCCAAGTCCCAGAGGTCTAAGAAAACATTCAGGAAATGCCAGTGGTTCAGTGTGGGTGGAGCATGGAGGGATGTGGGATG
This sequence comes from Phyllostomus discolor, assembly GCF_004126475.2. NCBI lineage: Eukaryota > Metazoa > Chordata > Mammalia > Chiroptera > Phyllostomidae > Phyllostomus > Phyllostomus discolor. Next base: position 104,901,171 of record NC_050198.1, read on the forward strand.
GCCAAAAATGGACAAAGGATGCATGTGGGGCAGTGGTAGAGGATGAGACTGGCCAGGTAGATGTAGCATCCAGCACACGCAAGAACCAATATCGGAGACTTTCAGAGTATCAAAGATGTTACTTTATTGGCCAAGTTTCACCTGCGCAGGGGTGAACTCTCAAAGTGTCCAGTGACACAGTGCCCACAAGGAGCTGCAAACGAGAGATGCGCCAAGCGCTTACAACTACGTCCTTATATAGGGGTGGGCAAGCAAGCGTTATACAGAAGCAGACGTGGCAGTTAGCAATTCGCTTACAGAGACCGCGCGCGGGAATTTCAAACCAAGCATTCTTGCATAAGGCGGGAAGGCAGGCTGTTTGTTCATTAACCTAGTCATCTCCTGGCTCTAGCTAGCTAGTTTTCTATTTTCTCATTAACAACTACAAAGCACTGCTTATCTAGCCTACCCAGGGGAGAGCGTCTGCTAGACACGGGATATTTGCTTACCTGCCCTGTGTCTCCCTTATCATTTCCTTTTAGCTACAATGTGGTTCTTGTCTATTAGAGGAAATTTAGTTCTTAATTTCCTTATTCCCAACAGTAGATAAGACCTAGAAAGGAATGAGGGGCTTTGGCCTTGGTTGCTGTGGCTCAGTGGATTGAGTGCTGGCCTGTGAACTAAAGGGTCACCAGTTCGGTTCCCAGTCAGGGTACATGCTTGGGTTGTGGGCCGGGTCCCCAGTAGGGGGTGTGAAAGGCAACCACACATGGATGTTTCACTCCCTCTCTTTCTCCTTGTCTTCCCCTCTCTAAAAACAAATAAAGCATTTTTAGAAAATGAAAGGCTTTGTCTACCATATTTAGGAGTAATGATTTTATACTAAAAATGATGTAGAGGTATTAAAGAATCTTAGACAAGGGAGTATCCTGAGCAGCCGTGAGTTTCAGAACAAGCAAAATACTGTTTTTCCAAAGAAATTTTTTATAGCAGGCTGATTTCTGTTTTCTGACTAAGACAGAAATTGGCATCAAAACGTGGGATGCTGTGATAACAAATACTTCGAATTCAGAAGTAGCTTTGGAACTATCTGATGGAAAGAGGCTGGAAAATTTTTAAATGCATGCTGGAAAAAGCTGATATTGTCATGAGATGATGGCTAAAGGTGATCACTCTGAGCACTTAGAAGAGCTGGAAAGAAAGACTCTATTTCCTTGAAGAATGCATAAATCATCAGCAAAGAAATATTGGTTAAAAGGTGAATGGTAAAGGTCTCAGGCACAAATAAGGGATATTTTGGAAACATGAGGAAAGTTGGTCCTTTTTTTTAAGATTTTATTTATTTATTTTTAGAGCGGGAAGGGAGGGAGAGAGAGAGAGAAACATCAATGTGCGGTTGCTGGGGGCCGTGGCCTGCAAACCATGCATGTTCCCTGACTGGGAACCGAACCTGCGATGCTTTGGTTCGCAGCCCGCGCTCAGTCCACTGAGCTATGCCAGCCAGGGCTAAGTTGGTCCTTTTTAAAGTGGTAAAGAACTTGGTTGAATTGAATTTGTGCTCCAGGGTTTTGTGGAAAGTAGAATTTATGAGTGATACTACTGAATATTTAGCTTAAAAGATTTCTAAGCTAAGTGGTAAAAGAGTGGCTTGGTTCTTCCTGATTACTCTGGTAAAATGTGAAAAGAGAGAAATGTATTGAAGACAGAATCATTAACCAAAAGAGGGCAGAACTTAAAGATCTGGAAAGTTCTCAACCTGTGCATCCTACCACATGAGGAAGCATGTTAGAAAAAAAAAAAACATGAAAGGTGTGTGATCAATTGATGGAGATTTCAGTGTGATTGTGAACCACAGAGCTAATTAGACATCCCAGTGGGAACATTGTGAATTTGAACTAAAGGGGACAGAGAAAACAGGATAAGACAAAGAAGAAAGTCCATCAAATTTCCTGGATTTTATGGGATGACATCATAGGGTCATTTATCTGTTTAAGGGTGCTATTCTCTAAGACAAGGGAATAATGATCCTGAAGGCAAATCAAAGACCAGTAAAGCTTTCTTTTAATTAAAAAAATGAGGGGCGGGGCGTTACCTTGATTTCGACAGGTCAGATAGCCTCCGCTCAAAGCCTGGGGATCAGAGCTATCCAGAGCCCTGGGGTTGGTGCCACTCCAAGTGCTAAAGGCCCGGCTCTTCCTGGACCATCTGCAGGGGCGGGACCCCCACTCCGGTGGGTCCACAGGGTGAAATGTCCTCCCCAGCTGGTCTGGACCCTTAAGATCTCCTGAAGTTAACCTTGCTAGGTTTTGAACCCTCTTGGGCTCTTGTCACTCCTTTTGTTCTTTTCCAGTTATGGCATTTGGAATGAAAAATAACCTGCCTTATGTCCCACTATGTATTTTCAAAGAGAATAATGTGTTTGGTTCCACGCATTCACAGGTAGAAAGTCATTTGGCCTCCATATGAATTGTACCTTGACTATCACCTACGTGTGATTTAGATAATATTTAGATGGTGCTTGGAACTCCAGCCTTGAGTGGTATTGCTGCAATGGGTAGAAACTTTGGGGCTGGTTGGGATAAAGGGAATATATTTTGTATGTGAAGAAGACATAAATTTTTAGGGACTGAATGTTTCTGTCTGTCTCCCATTTATATGTTGCAGCCTTGATTCCCAGTGTGACTGTATTTGTTGGTGCAGCCTTGCGAGGTAGTAGGTCATGTGGGTGGAGCCCTCACAGTCGGATTAATGCCTTTCCTCTATCTCCACCAGGTGAGTGTAGAATTAGAAGTCAGCCGTTTGCAAACCAGGAATAGAGCCCTCACCAGTCACCAAACCTGCTGGGACCTTGATCCTGACCTTTCTAGACTCCAGAACTGTAAATTAAATATTTGTTAATGAGGCCATCACTCATTTTGCTTATCTTTCTAAAATTGTTTACCTCAGGTCCCTCATGGCTTCACCTTGTCTTCGGGAGAAAACTCAACTCCTAACGGGTATGGTGGGTGGTAGGGGAGTTAAGGAAGGCTTCTTAGAGGAGCTTGTGTCTGAGCCGAGTCATGTGGGAAACAGAGGAGTTATTTGTGCAAAGAAGGAAGATTTGACATAGGAGTAGCAACACGAGCAAAGACCCAGAAAGACGAGCAAGAAAGACACAATGAATGCGTGATGGAAGCATAGAATGATGAAGATGATGGCAAAAAAATGTACACGAAGTGCGTATAGGGCAACTGGGAGGTTAAAAAAGTGAGGCCATATTTTAGAGACTGTTTTTTTTTTTAGATTTTATTTGTTTATCTTTAGAGAGAGGGGAAGGGAGGGGGAAAGAGAGGGAGAGAAACTTCAATGTGTGGTTGCCTCTTGTGCGCCCCCTACTGGGGACCTGGCCTGCAACCCGGGCGTGTGCCCTGACTGGGAATTGAACTGGTGACCCTTTGGTTTACAGGCTAGCACTCAATCCACTGAGCCACACTGCCCAGGGCTATTATAGAGATTTGTAGAAGGTAACATGGAGAGGACTTTGTGTTTGAATTGATGAGGAAGACTTGCAGGAATGGAGAGGGACAGAATTGAGATGATTCATTTTAGGGAGAGCCGATGGATAGATGTTGGTGGCATTTGCAGGGACCCCAAGAGGGCAAATGAACAGATTTGAAGGGGAAGATACTGACTTCAGATTCAGGGTATTTTGAGTCCGTGGTGTTCACGTACAGATGCCCAGTGGGCCAAGACTTCAAGGAACTATGCCAGGGCAAAATTGTTTAGATTATTAAAATACTTCACAATGCATCTTGATACTACAAAAAGAAGTTTATAGAAAGTTTAGCCTAGTACTTACCTAATCTATGAAATGTTTTAGCGGTTGTGGGTATTTGGTAAATTTGTATTTTGTTCTATACGGAATAAATGAAATAAAAACTCTTATTTAAGTTGTGACTTCAGAGGCTCACATTTTATCAGCTTGTATTTGATATTCACAGTTATACTTAAGTTGTGCACGCACCATTATGATATAGAGCAGAAGAGAGTAATTTACCAAGAGGAAATAAAATATTTATTTTCATTAATTCAATTACTTGGAAAGGCATTTTAATAAGCACAATTGAGTCTGGAAGCTGAAATTTATTAGAATGATTTTCAGAATAGACGACAAGTTTGAAGATGCGTGTATTCTATTTTATTTGCATTTTATTTATCATTTCCTCTATGAGAAACAATCTAAAAATAAAAAGTTATAGAGCCATTATACTAATGAGATGCCACTATAATGATTGAGATCATATCAGCAATGATGTCTTATCTTTATTTTCTTCACATTCATATCTACTTCTCACCAAATAATTCTGTTAACATCGTACTGGCTACAAATAGTTCCTTCTAAAATTTTCTTTAGGTTGACAAATATATTGCTTTAGTTCATTTTCTATTGCAAAGAGTTTTGCAAAATATACAGATGGCTAAATATCAAGGTTGAAACAAGAACATCACAGTGACAAGTAAGCTTTAGAGCTTCTTGGAAACCAACTGATACCATGAAAACTTTCTCCCCAACTGTGTTTTCATTATAATATATGGACTAAGAAAAAATGCTACAATTGTGTGCTCCCATTCCCTCTAAATAATATCTTGCAATACATTTCAAAACATATATGTCTTTGATTGAATGGAAGACCGCTCTTCAAAATAAAATATGCCTTATAAAGGCACGCAAGATAAAGAAGCGTTTCTTAGAAATTTAGACTTATAAAAACATGGATTTTTAATAACTAGGTATTTTTTGTTCCTAAACAATAACTTCCACCCATTATTGTCAGTATCAAAAGCAATGCAGTAAAAAGTAATTTGAAAAAGAATATCTTGAGAAAAGCAAAAGAAAGGCGGCCAGTACTCATCTAACATATTTTTTTTGTGTGTGTCTGTGGCGAAGGGGAGCATAATGGGAGGCGCTTTCAAAAGAAAGAAATATCCTTCTTAACTTTGAATGTTCTCTGCTGGTTTCTTCTGTGTAGGAAATCAACTTTCCCACTGGTGTGGGACTTAATGAGTTTCTTAGTAGGCTCATAGCCCTTATTCATGCCTCCGTCTGCAGTTATTTTGAAATGCAAGTAGTGAGCTCAAAATGTCCATCAGACTTTCATTCCTTTTCCCTTTCACTTTCCAGTGTATTAATTTATTCATAAAGTTTCTTTTTCGTTGATGGCTTACTACTGGATTCTGTGCTAGGTCGAGGTACCCAACAGTTTTTGCCCTGGGAGAAGTTTGGCTGCTACTGGAGTAGCTCATTGACACAAACGCCAGCATCGTGAACCCTCCAACAGCTGCCTAACCAAAAATGCAGAAGACAGAGCATTCGCTTAATGGGTAAGTGGACGAAGAGTGGCACAGAAAAAAATAGATGATCTCTGGATCAATTTATAGTCATATATCACTTAATGACAGGAATATACATTGTTATATGATTTTGTTTTTGCGCGAACATCATAGAGTGGACTTGCACAAACGGAGATTTTATAGCCTATTACAAATCGAGGCTATATGGTATAGCCTGTTGCTACTAGGCTACAAACCTGTACAGCATGTTATTGTACTGAATTCTATAGGCAATTATAACACAATAGTGAGTATTTGTGTATCTAAATACATAAAGATGCAGTATAGCCCTGGCTGGTGTGGCTCAGTGGATTGAGTGCTGGCCTGTGAACCAAAGAATTGCCGGGTCGGTTCCCAGTCAGGGCACATGCCCGGGTTGGGGGCCAGCTCCCCAGTAGGGGGCTTGTGAGAGGCAACCACACATTGATGTTTCTCTCTTTCTCCCTCCCTTCCCCTCTCTAAAAATAAATACATGGAAAATTTAAAAAGATATGGTGTGATATGGTATAATTTAAAAAAAATATATACACCCATGTAGGGCACTTAACTGGAATGGAGTTTGCAGGACTGGAACTTGCTCTGGGTAGTGAGTGAGTGAGTGGTGAGTGGTGAGTGCATGTGGAACCCTAGGGCGTAACTGGACACTGTCGTACACTTTATAAACACTATACATTTAGGCTGCAATACATTTTTTTAAAGATTTTATTGATTTCTTTTTTAGAGAGAGAAGTGAGGAAGAGAGAGAGAGAGAGAGAGAAACATCAATGTGTGGTTGCTGGGGGCCGTGGCCTGCAACCCAGGCATGTGGCCTGACTGGGAATCGAACCTGCGATGCTTTGGTTCGCAGCCCGCGCTCAATCCACTGAGGTACTCCAGCCAGGGCTAGTTTATTAAAAAATCTTTAGCAGTAGCCCTGTCTGGGTTGCAGGCCATGGCCCCCAGCAACTGAACATTGACGCACATTGATGTTTCTCTCTCTCTCCCTCTCTCTCTCTCTCTCTGTTTCTCTCTCTCTCTCTTCCCCCCTTCCCTTCCCTCTTCCCTCTCTAAAAATAAATAAATAAAATCTTTAAAAAAAATCTTCAGCAGTAAACCCAACTTTACTTACTATAACATTTTAACTCTATAAACCTTCAGTCTCTTAACTTTTCAACTCTTAAAATAACTTAGCTTAATACACAAATACATTGTACAGCTGTACAAAATGATTTTCTTTAGTAATTTCGTAAGGTAGTTTTTAATTTTTATTTTTTGAATTTGTTTTAAAATAAAGCACTTTTTTGTTAAAAACTAAAACACAAACACACACTTTACCCTGGGCCGACACTGGGCAGGGGTCATCAATATCGCTGTCCTCCGTCTTTACACCCTGGCCCACAGGAAGGGCTCCTGGAGCAATAAAACATGGGGAGCTGTCGACTCTGACAATAACCAGTCCCCCACTGAAGTACTTGTCCGAGCATCTTCCTGAGCTGGTACCACTCAGTTTAGAAATACGACCATGCTGGTTTGCTTGGTCTCTGTTGGTTCCTTCTTTCCTCCCTCTCTCCCTTTGTTTCTCCCTATTTAAATAATTTTTATTATTATTATTATTTTTAAAGATTTTATTTATTTATTTTTAGAGAGGGAAGGGAGGGAGGGAGAGATAGAGAGAGAGAGAGAGAGAAACATCAATGTGCGGTTGCTGGGGGTTATGGCCTGCAACCCAGGCATGTACCCTGGCTGGGAATCGAACCTGGGACACTTTGGTTCCCAGCCCGCGCACAATCCACTGAGCTATGCCAGCCAGGGTCCCTATTTAAATAATTTTAAAAACATTTTATTATTTTGTTGAGTTTCTCTTAAAATAATTTTCATTCAGTTGTGAGTAACCAAGTGATGTTAGAACCATTTGGCTTTCTGCAAGTGATTGAATTCTTCTGAGTTTGTATTTGTGCCTTTGTAAAATGAAGACAATTACTGAACTTATGAAGACAATGAAAACGATGTAGGTAAAGTCTTTGGCATGGTGCCTGTCACATAACGAACATTCAGTAAGTTGTGTCTGTATATTGAAATTCCCCCAAATGATTTAACTCCATTTTTACTATTTTGATATTCTATAATTAGACCACACACAGCAAAGCCTTAAAAACACTTGAAAATATCCCATATTGAAGTGAATCCCATTGACATTGTAGAGCACTAGTATAGCACTACATAAGGCTGGCTATGGTGGCAAATAATACAAATAATAAACTGTTTTAAAACCCAGGAATTATTTATATATGACAAATATGCTATTTGAACTTGCTGGAACAACTCTGGCTTTAATGAGCTATTAGGCAGCTTGAAAAGTGACATATGTTTCACTATTACAAATGAAAATGATTTATTCATCTTTTAACTGAAAGTGAGGGCTGGAGCAGACATGGTACTAGTAAAAATGGTAATTAAATGGCAGCTACTTAAACATTCAATGCTGTGCAGCTTGGAAGGCGGGAGAAAGAAGGAACAAATTTCACTGAAAACACGCCAGCATCCAAGGCGAAGCTTGCCGTTTCGCTGACAATAGCTTGCCAAAAGCTCTTAGAGAAAGGAGAATGACTTGCAACATATTGGTAATGATCATCAGTTTTTCTCCCGGGGCCTGCAAGAGGTGATGATCACAAATGAAAATAAAATATGGAAGGATACATGAATATATACTTTCCACCATTAAAGCCCAGCATGGCCTCATTAGAAAAAAAAAATATATATATATATATATATAATTTTTGTGTAAGGATTAATTACAGCTGAATTTTTCAGCTTGGTTAAAGATGGAATTTTATATTTTGAAAATTCAATTAAGGAAGAGAAAAATGAAATCACACACGAAAAGAGACTGCTTCTACTTCGTAATCCTGAAATCTAGAGTTATGAACATTCGATTGCACATGCAGCTTATTCAATGACAATCTCATTATTGAATGATGTATTCACTTCAGGAAAATTTAAGACTCGATTTACTACTGTCTTTCCAAGAGGGTATTTCTGTGGAGAATACCCAAAATATGTTCATTTGGGCACTCCTGATTGATTTTGGGAAGTATTCCCTCCAGTTACCTTATCACCTCCGTCACACTGCGGCCTGTTCCCAGGCCAGTGCCTCTGCTTGGAACTTGTCACTATCACATGTGCTTGTCTTCATATTTCTTTTTCTTTTTCTTTTTTAAGATTTTATTTATTTATTTTTAGAGAGGGAAGGGGGAGAGAGAGAGAGAGAAACATCAATGTGCGGTTGCTGGGGGTTATGGCCTGCAACCCAGGCATGTACCCTGGCTGGGAATCGAACTTGGGACACTTTGGTTCCCAGCCCGCGCTCCATCCACTGAGCTATGCCAGCCAGGGCTTATATTTCTTTATCTTTCCTTCCTTTCTGGGACTCCAAGTTGTGTTCCACACAGCTTCTATCAAAGAGACACAGAATTTTTGAACTGAAGAGTTGTTAGAAGTTATTAGCTATCACCCCATCATTTCACAGATAAGAAAAAGAAAGAGGCAAAGATACCTACGTTTAGTTACAGTTGAGTTGAAGGCAGAATCAGGCTTTGAATCCATATCTTCCAACATCAGTGTTTTTTTTTTTTTACATTTATTTTTACGGAGAGGGGAAGAGAGGGAGGGAAAAAGGGACTGAAACACCCGGTGCTCCTGTACTGCCCTAACTGGCGACCGCTGGCTGCGACCTTAACCGGGAATTAAACCACAACCTTTAGCTTTGTGGGTTGATGCACAGCCTACTGAGCCATGCTGGTCAGAGCCAACCTCGGTGTTCTTCTCCCATACAGTGTTCAACTATGTATAGTTTGAACCTTCTAGTATTAATGGATAATATGCTAAAGGCTTCAAAGGCTGCTGTTAGTCTTTTGTTCATTATTTGGACACTCAACAAATATCCATTGAGTATGATGTATTAACGTGGGGGAGGGAGGGTACATAATGAACAGAAATAGATCTCAGACGTGGTTCTTTCCACAAGGAAATACACAATCTACCGAGGGAAGCAGACATGAAGCCAGCTGTACATGCACTCATATAAAATGAAGCCTGCGGGAGATGCTAACCTATGATGCATGTATATGGCGAGGTCGGGTTTGGGTTTCCTGAGGATGAGCTGAGATTTGACTGAGAACAAATACCTGTGGAGGGCTGAGCTAGGTGAAAAGGAGGCCGAAGAGGAAGAGAAGAGCATTCAAGGCAGCAAATAGCATGTTCCATGACTCTGTGACAGGAGAGGGCACAGGGAACTGAGAGATGTCCACTATGGTCATAAGAGAGACAGAGAGATAGAGAGAGAGACAGAGAGACAAGAGAGAGGAGGGCAAGGGTGTGGGGGGTACAGAAAGAAGAAGGAGGAGGAGAAGAGGAAGAGGAAGAATAAGGAGACAGAGGAAGGAAGGGAAGGGAAAAGAGAAGAGAGAGAAGAGAAAAGAAAAAACAAGAGAAAAGAAAATAGGAGAGAGGAGTATTGTACACTCCTAGCTGAAGAATTAAGACGTTAGAGCCAAACAGCTTTTTGAATCCACACAAAGAGTAGTCTTCTTTACTCATCTATGAATAGACGATGCTTCTAGAACAAGTACCACCCATTTAAATGCTGTGACAAAATGTGGGGAGGCAGGAAAAGAAGTATCAATAATGGAAAGAAGAATTCAAGAAACCCAAAATGAGTAACTGACCCATTGCAAACCACAATTAGTTTACAGTTGAACTAATTTGTTTTCTTATAGCCAGCCAACCACATCCACAGGCATATAAAAAAGGATTTTTGTGGAGGGGGAGGCTGTGACATGCTAGATTTTGTGCATCTGAAAGCTTACTTTATGGAATGGCAAAATGCCTGGACCATTAGCGTCAATTCTGAAATATTTGAGCACTTTAGTACCTGGAAATTGTTATCAAATTGCTGTAATAATATCCATACTCTGCATAGAGAGGAACGCATGGTGACTACCTAAGCATGTGTGTGTTGGATAGAATAGGGTAGGAAGCGGAGTATGCAATTTTAGGGAGGGAATATTATAAAAAAAAAAGAGTTATCCTCTGCTGACAAAATTAATGTAGGTCGTTCTTAATTTTTGTGGGGATAACTGTATCTTATCGCATGCTTCCTTAATCAAAGTCAATCATAGATTTGGACTAGCTGTATTGCAGACAACATTGCAGAGAACTTCAAAAGAGATTTAAGCAAGAGTAGGATTTCAATAAGGAAGAAATCTGTGTGTAGACAAAATCACTGACTGGAACTGCACCAAAATGTTTTATTACTTCCAAGTGGTGAAATTTTAGGGATGTTTTTCTTTTCTATGCTTATTTGTAATTCTAAATTTTAACATAAACTTTATTTTTTCCACAAGGCTGTTCATATTTAAAAAAATATATATAAAAGAGCTTAAAAGAAGAAAACAAAATAACCCAAAGAAAACTAATGTTAACATTTAATGTATTTTTGTGGTTACATTTGTTAATCGATTTATATGACTATATTTTAGCAAATGGGAAATTGGAATACTCATAGTATTTTGTAATTCCCCTTCGCTGAATATATTTTCAATAACTTTCTGTGACATTACTTTTCTGTTTATTCATCTTAGTGGTTATATATTATTAATTACATGAGCATGGCTTTTCCCAAACAAAATTTAAAAATTTGACTAAGTGCCCATCAGTAAATGAGTGGATCAAAAAACTGTGGTCCATGTACACAATGGAATTCTATGCAGCAGAAAGAAAGAAGGAGCTCCTACCTTTCACGACAGCATGGATGGAACTGGAAAGCATTACACTAAGTGAAATAAGCCAGGCAGTGAAAGACAAACACCATAGGATCTCACCTATCAGTGGGACCTAACCAACAAAACAAACCGGCAAGCAAAATAGAACCAGAGATTTGGAAATAAAGACAAACTGACCAGAGGGGAGGGGGAGGGAGATGAAGGGGGGAAGAATGGGGCGGAGCAGCAAAGGAACAGGAATAGAGGACTCACAGGCAGGGACAATGTGGGGATGGACTGTGGGGGTGGGGGAGAGGGGGTGGGGGAGAGCAAAGGGGAAAAGGTGGGACAACTGTAACTGAACACCAATAACAAAAAAGAGTTCAAACAGTATAGGCAAAGTACATACTAACGTTTGTACCAATCAAGGGTTTTTGGAAGGAATTTAGGATGAATATTATATATATTTTTCCATCATATATTTTTGTCTTGTTCTCATGCCTTTCTCTACACATATGCACAGTCACACAAAGACTTCTAACACTTTACCAAATAGTCTAATGGGCTGGTTGTGAAGTTCAGTTCCAGTGGTACAGATTTCCAGCCTGATTTCCCTATAGTAGTATTCAGGAGCTATTGTTGAGCGACGGGGCTGCTACGCAGTGTTTTTCTCAATAGGAAAACCATGGTTCACTTATTTAAACGTGTGATAATATTAAAAGAAGCAAGCATCCCTAAAATCACCTCTTTTAGGAATCTCATTTCGTTCTGAGGTAAAGTAAACCTGCCTAACATATGTTTGGGGGGCTTCAAATCCTCAAACAGAGATATTTTTTCCGATTCCTAAATTTTGCCAGGTTTAAACACTGCTAATGAGTGCTAATTAACCGGCACTGAAGTCTGTAGCGGAGGCTGGGTTCATGCCAGAGCTGAGTCACAGAGAAAGATACTGAAAGATGAGAGAGCCAGATACTTCTGTCATATAACAACAGACAAATAGCATGAGGAGTGTAAACAAAGGGGAAAAAAACAGTGGGTGGTTTTAGTTTTCTTACTGCTATTTGAGGTGGGTTGTACGAAAGGCCAAATGTGATCTTGATGCTCAAAGCTATTCCAGCTGACTTTATATATACACAAATAACCACGCACACCGGATTTCTTCATTTAAAAAACAGATCATGGAGGGAGGGGTGGGTGGGCTGGGATGGGAGTAATGGACAGAAAACTGTACTTGAACAATGATTAAAATAAAACTAGAAAAAAAATCATCTCAGAAACCAATGTCTCCCTGATGAATTTCAATTAAAAAAGTAAATGGAAAAAACACTACTGCAACATGCCTATTGAATTTGGGAAAGTTTTCATTTTCATTTGATAACAAGCTGAACAGTTTCCTGATACATAATCCAAAAGTATTTACCTAGACTACATGACTTAAAAACCTATTAAATATCAAGTGCTATATATATATATATATATATATATATATATCAGTTGATTCCTTTTCCATCGATTATCTGCTACTTTTACTTTTCTAAATTTCATGATTAAAATGAAATCCAGACCCAGCGCCAAAAAAACCAAGTTAGCCCTTTTATTTAAGCGCTTAGATGAGTCCATTTACAATGCATTTCCCTTTAACAACACAGTCGTTCTCCATTTAAAAAGGAAAGGCAATTTCTCTACTTGGAGAATTATGGTTTCTTTAATCTGTGGGAACATCGTGGGTGTTTCTTTGATTCTTTTGATTTTACTCTTTCCAAAAGCAGCTAAACAACATTGATCAGGGAAAAAGAGGCTTTTTGTTCTTCCACTATCCCATCCTAAGAGAACTAGTCGGAAATTAGACTTAATAGCTGGTCGTTGAGGCTAAAAATATAATTAACACGTATAGGAACGGCTGCTTTGAAAGCACTGGTCAGACTTTGTAGAGTGGCCAGATTTGCAGTGGGCATGTTGATTTGGTTTGCAAACACGAGCTAGACTATATATCAGCTCTCACAAGTTGATTTGTGTTAGAAGTCAATGAGGGAAAAGACCTTGCGGGGCTGGAGAGAATTAGTGTTTTTCAAAATGTGGTCTTTGGAGAGAAGTTGAATCAGGATGTGTGTGTGTGTGTGTGTGTGTGTGTGTGTGTGAGCAAAAGTAGGTTTAATGGTCTGAGTATGCGGAACAGAGTTTATCCTTGTATTTTTATTTATGAATTGTAGTAGTATTTTCCATACAAAAAATTGTAAACCTGCTTTTGCCACACCTTGTGCGTGTCTGTGTGTGTAATTTTTATTGCGATAAAACACTTAATAGTAGACTTAACTTCTTCACAAAATATTAAGTGCACATATAGGAGTAGTAATTATAGGCATGCTATTGTGCAGGACATGTGTAGAATGACTCATGTTCTGTAAGAGAAACTTCAAGCCTTTAGAACAAAAACACATATTTCCCATTCTGGTCCCTTAGCAACTACCCTTCTACTCTGGTTCCATGACTTTCATTACATCAGATATACATCAAAGCGAAATCACGTAATATCTGTCCTTCTGTGACTGGCTTATTTCACTTAGTGTAACATCCTCATGGTTTATCCATATTGTCCCATATGGTGAGACTTCCTTGTTTTTTAAGGTTTCCCATGGTACGTACACCAGTGTTGTCAGCACCCTGGGTGACGAGAGACAAAAACCATGGGACAGTGCACCGAAGAGATGGAGATGCACACACTTCACCCTGTGTCTTACCCAGCACTGCCCCCACCAGGAAGTGTTGGCTTGAACAACGCTCTTACCTGCTTCACATATTCTTGGTTATGTGTTTGTCTGCAATATTGCAACATCTTCACTCATGAAGGTATTTCGGTCTGTAAGTCATTGTTCAATCAGCGTGTCTGTGGGCGAACACAATTAGGGACGTGGCAACGTTTGTAAGATTCCACCCTCTCGCTGATGTCACTCTTGGGATGCTTTCTAAAATGCGAAACAACGGGCCCTTTCTCAGACCTAGAAAACCCACAAGGAATCCCTAGCAACTGGGCATGGATATGTACGTTTTATTTTATTTTCAAATATTTTATTTATTTATTTTTATTTTTATTTTATTTTTTTTAAATAGCTGGAGAGTTTTTTTAAAAGATTTTATTTATTTATTTTTAGGGGGGGAAGGCAGAGAGAGAGAGAGAGAGAGAGAGAGAGAGAGAGAGAGTGCGAGCGCGCAACATCAATGTGCGGTTGCTGGGGGTTATGGCCTGCAACCCAGGAATGTACCCTGGCTGGGAATCGAACCTGGGACACTTTGGTTCCCAGCCTGTGCTCAATCCACTGAGCTACGCCATCCAGGGCTTATTTATTTATTTTTAGACAGAGGAGAAAGGAGAGAGAAAGAGAGGGAGAGGAACATCAATGTGTGGTTGTCACTTGCAAGCCCACTACTAGAGGCCCAGCCTGCAACCCAGGCATGTGCCCTGACTGGGCATCAAACCGGTGACCCTTTGGCTCACAGACTGGCACTCAGCTCACTGAACCACACCAGCCAGGGCCCGCTCTGAGGTACAAAGTGCACGACAGTCTGAGGGTGGCTGTACAAGGCAAAGAGCACAGGTATAGCTATTAGAAAGACCTAGAAAAAGATCCCAGCTCTCTCAACTCCTAGCTGTACCCAGGTGCCCGTCCGTCCTGTGTATCGTGCTCGTCCTTGCTCTGATCTCTCCTCTCTGGCTTCTCTTAGGTATCAGCGCTCCCTACCTGCACAAGCTTGGCTAGATAGTTACCTGTTCTCTTCTTCTTAGCAGGGAAGGGCCCCTCAGGGGTAGACTTTGCCATCATATCCCTTTGTCTCTATGTCTTCTGCATGGGTGCAGGACATTTATCCAATTGGCACTACTCTTGTCACTTTTCCTACCCCATACCTCCCATCTGCAGCCTCCTAAAGCGACTTCAGGTGGACACTCACTGATCTGACCTATGAGAGGCATCCTGCTGGGTATTTTGTAAATTCCCCAGCTCCTCACCCTTTGACAACAAAGACGAATGCAAAACTTCAGTGTCAAACTCAGAACCCTCCCTGGGGTATCATACACAGCTGTCCAATTCTGTGTCCTTGACCATGGGCCTGGATCCACAGGACCCATACTTTCCTACCTCCTCCCGTATTTTAAGGCATCAGGAGAGACCCCATCTTTTAGGGGGTGAATGGTGTGGGTCAGGCATGTCTTCACTGGAGGCTGCTTTATGTGTAGCCTTAGCGGGGAGGCAGGATTTCTACACGCAGAACTAACCATGGTCAAAAGAGGCGACAGCAAGAAGAAAGCAAGAAGGTCTGCTAGAAGGTAAAGCTAGAAAAACTGTCAGCATTGTCTCACTGTTTCCCCAGCTGGGGCCTTCGCACCAGCAGCTTGGAACCTCTGGCTCTTCTTATTTAAAATGCTTCAAATCTAGTGGCTAAGAATCTTTAAGGGTGAATTCAGAGAACCCGTCTTTGCAAGCTGCCTAGATGATTCCGTGGAACTATGCATTTTGTGATCAAAGGATGTGAAGAAAACACCTGAACAAGGCAGGAGGAGTGTCTTTCTGTAGATGGACCTCAGAGACAATTTGAGTGAGCGTCTTCTCAGGAGGCAGAAAGCAAACCACTTTTTAAAATAGATTTATCAGTAGAAAACCTTTTTTTTAAGGTTTTATTTACTCATTTTTAGAGAGGGAAGGGAGGGAGAAAGAGAGAGAGAAACATCCATGTGCGGTTGCTGGGGGCCATGACCTGCAACCCAGGCATGTGCCCTGACTGGGAATCGAACCTGCGACACTTTGGTTCGCAGCCCGAGCTCAATCCACTGAGCTATGCCAGCCAGGGCAGAAAAACTTTTTAACTAGGTATAAAGTTGACTCAGTAACAAGAAGGATAAAGAGGAAACTCGAATGTAGCCACTGCAGAAAGCAATGACTACGTTTTAGACTGTGGAAACAAAGGAAAGATGTTAGAGTTCTGACAAATTAGAAACTTAGAGAAGGACCACCGTGGAGTCCTGAGCCTGGGGCTGGCATCTCTGAGCTCCAAGGACAGCCTTGGGACATTGGGACCCACACATCTGGGGAGAAGGTGCCTGGTGCTGATATCTCTGAGAGAGGACAAGGGTTTATTGGCAAAGGAAAATTGGGCTGGTTGAGTCTCAGTTCCAACAACACAAAATGGACAGGAGAGGGCTGTGGAGCTGAGAGACAATAGCTTAGAGAGAATAATTATCCATCTATATTTGGGCAAAAGTCATAAAGCATTTATCTCTCTCTTTCCTTCTTTCCTCCCTCCCACCTTCCATCCTACTTTCTCTTTCCTTCCCTTCTTCCCTTTCTTACTTGTTACCCCCTCCCCTCCGTCCCTTTGTCCCTTTTTCTGTTCTCTCCCTGTCAGACTCCCCCTTAGCCTCAGTCTTGGATTCACTTATTATTCTAATAGATTCATATTAAATTGGGCAAGCAAATTGGCTGGGTATTCTGTTGGAGCTGGGGAAATGCCATTGTGAAGCAGAAATCAAAAACCCAGGAAGAGGTGGCATCCAATCAAAGCAGCAACTAGTCAAAGGCTGGTACTTCCATTCAAAGGTAAAAAGAGAATCAAACAAACTCCACTGGTTTTTAAACAAATTATTATTGAAAGTGACAGGGAGAAAATACACTCAAACTTTGAGAAATATTCAGCAGTTTACCAATTCTTATTTAGCATGCAATATAAATTAGTATTTCCAGTGGGACCTAATTAACAAAACAAACAAGCAAGCAAAATAGAACCAGAGACACTGAAATTAAGAACAGACTGGGCCCTGGCTGGCATAGCTCAGTGGATTGAGCGCGGGCTGGGAACCAAAGTGTCCCAGGTTCGATTCCCAGCCAGGGTACATGGCTGGGTTGCAGGCCATAACCCCCAGCAACCGCACATTGATGTTTCTCTCTCTCTCTCTCTATCTCTATCTCCCTTCCTTCCCTCTCTAAAAATAAATAAATAAAATTAAAAAAAAAAAAGAACAGATTGACAGTGACCAGAGGGAAAGAGGGAAATAACATGAGACAGAAAGGAAAGGGCCATCAAGGAACATGTATAAAGGACCCATGGACAAAGCCAAAGGGGGTAGGATTGAGGGTGGGAGGTGGGGGTGAGCGGTGTAGGGGGAAAGTGGTGGTGGGAAAATGGAGACAACTGTATGTGAACATCAATAAAAAATTTAAAAAATAGAGGTCACATGGAGGGTTATCAGCAGGGAGGGGCATGGGGGAGAATTGAGGAAAACGTACAGAGAATAAGAAGCAAAATTGCTAGGAACAAAAAAGACGGGGGGAGGTCATGAATAGTGTAGGACATGGAGAAGCCAAAGAACTTATATGCACAACCCATGGACATGAACTAAGGGGGAGGAGGGAATGCTGGGAGGAATGGGATTACCAGGCAGAGGGGGAGAAAGGGGAGAAAAAAAATGGGAAAACTGTACCAGCATAATCCGTACAATACACTTAAAAACAGAAAAAAATATATAAATTAGTATTTCCAGAAACACCAAGCTCTGAATTAATATCCAACTGACTGTCCTACATAAGATATTTCAATATCTAGTCTTTCAATACCTTTGAGCTTGAATGAAAAGTATAAAAATCACTTCTGCGTTTGTTAAAATGAGCTATATCCTTGTCCTTGTTGCTATACAGGTGACCATATTGGATTTTCAGACAAGTTTAAAGCAGCATGTTGGCGTTGTATACTTTTGGGTGAGAATCTTTATTTTTACTAGCTTTGTAACACTGGATTAATGATAAAACTTTCCTGATTACTTGTTTTCTAATTTATAAAATATGATAATAATGCCTATGTCTTATGGTTCATAAAGTTTAAATGTGTTGTTGGTGCAAAGCAGAGCGTTGGACACTTAGCACTTGAATACTATCAATCCTTATTTATATTCATCCAGTTTTAGCCATTCTTGATCCTCATACAATTGTGACATTTAAGGCAAAACAAAATATTGGAATTCTAGGTTAAATAGATAAAAATATGTGGCTATTTGTGCTTCACAGCTGGATAAAAGCAAGAAATATAGTCAAATTCTGAGGTTTCCTCATGAATTGAGATATATATATATATTTAAAAATTCAGAGAATTGAAATAGAGTTTTTGCACTCACCAGGAAGACAGATGACACGTAAACCACAGACAAATGAGTTCATCTTGTGAAGTATGTATCTCAGCAAGACACTGGAAGAAACCCTGATTTGGGATAAAATAGAGTTTTTAAGGAAAGTGAAAAAAGTTAAGAACACATTATATGCATGGGTGACTTTTAAACAATGAAGACAACACAATGAAGGCTATAAATTTATCTTCAATTTTAGTTCAAACACAGTAAGTACTGTAAAAATATTCCCATACGGAATTAGAACTAGCACTATGTTAAGAGAAGTGTTTTTGACAAAAATATTGTATGGTTTATGGTATTACAATTGTCCCATTTTTTCTGCCTTTGCGCCTTTCCACCCAGCCCACCCCCTACTCCCATAGTCAACTCCCACACCGTTGTCCATGTCCAGGTGGCATGCATATATGTTGTTTGCTTAATCCCTTCACCTTCTTTCAACCACTCTCCCCCCTCCCCAGCCCCTCCCCTCTGACACCTGTCAGTCTGTTCCATGTGTCCATGCCTCTGTTTCTATTTTATTTGTAAGTTTGTTTTGTTCATTAGGTTCCTCTTATAGGTGAGATCATATGGTATTTGTCTCTCACCGCCTGGCTTGTTTCACTTAGCACAATGCTCTCCAGCTCCATCCATGTTGTCACAAAGGGTAGGAGCTCCTCCTTTCTTTCTGCTGCATAGAATTCCGTTGTGTAAATGGACCACAGCTTTTTGATCCACTCACCTACTGATGGGCATCTTGGTTGCTTCCAGCACTTGGCTATTGTGAATTGTGCTGCTACGAACATTGGGGTGCAAAGGTTCTTTTGGATTGGTGTTTCAGGGCTCTCAGGATATAATCCCAGCAGTGGAATTGCTGGGTCTAAAGGCAGATCCATTTTTAATTTCCTGAGGAAATTCCATAGAGTTTTTCACAGAGGCTGCACCAGTCTGCAGTCCCACCAACTGTGCACTAGGGATCCCTTTTCTTCACGACCTCTCCATCACTTGTTGTTTGTTGCTTTGTTTATGATGGCCATTCTGACCAGTGTGAAGTGGTATCTCATTGTGGTTTTAATTTGCATCTCTCTGGTGGCTAGTGATGCTGAGCATCCTTTCATGTGTCTCTGGGCCCTCTGTCTGTCCTCCTTGGAGAAGTGTCTGTTCAGGTCCTCTACCCATTCTTTAATTGGATCGTTTGCCTTCCTGGTGTAGAGATGAATGAGTTCTTTATATATTTTGGAGATTCAAGCCTTGTCTGATGTATCATGGGCAAATATGTGCTCCCATATAGTCAGTTTCCTTTTCATTTTGATAATGGTTTCTTTAGCTGTGCAGAAGCTTTTTAATTTAATGTAGTCTCATTTGTTTAGTGTGTCCTTTATTTCCCCATCCTAGGAAATATTCAATATATTGGGAAAAATATTGCTATGCAATATTGCCTCTGTTTTTCTCTAGGATTTTTATGGTATCACAACTTATATTTCTCTTTTATTCATTTTGAGTTTCTGCCGGTGTACAGCGTCAGATGGTGGTCTAATCTCATTTGTTTTTTGCATATACTGGTCCAGTTCTTCCAACACCATTTATTGAAAACTATCTTTACTCCATTGTACGTTTTTCAGTCCTTTGTCGAATATTAATTGACCTTAGAGACATGGGTTTATTCTGGGCTCTCTGTTCTGTTCCATTGATCTATTGTGAGTTCTTATGCCAGTACCAGACTGTTTTGATTCCAGTGGCCTTGTAGTATAGTTTGATATTGGGTAAGTGTTAATAACAAGCCTAACATACATCACCTGAAACAGCAAATGAAAGACTCACTCTACCACATGGAAAAACATAAGGGGGTGATTAACATAGACTGTATATGTGTGTTTGTGTGTGTGTGTGTATGTGTGTGTATATATACATATATATGTATTTTGATATACATATATCAAATTGAAAATCTGAGGGATTTTGGTAGCAAGACTTATTGCTTTACACACAAAGTGGCAAGTAAAAATGACCATTTCTGCATCATTAGCATCTGGAAAGACTGTTTGCAAACCTGCAGAAATATGCAGGTGGATTAACAACGGATTAATGGTAGGAGACCTGTCCAAGCCCCAGAGTGAGGGAGGGTCGCAGGAAATGCTGGAGGTAGCAGGGCAGTGGGGTGCAATAGCTCTGCCTACCCCCAGCTAAGGGGTAAAGAAACCAGTGCAGCAGCATTGCTTTTCCAAGCAACTGAGCTGGCACAGCACCCCGCCACAGAGTACACAGGATTGTCCTCTATCTTATAGCTATGGCTTTGGGACCTACAATGTTACTGGGGCAGTAGAAGAAAGAAATGGAGAAGTAAAATTGACTCAATGCAGATACGTAGCATACCACATCTGCTCACATTTTAATGGCTAAACCAAGGATATCGCTTCCATGTGACTGCAGAGGTGGCTGGGAAATGCAAAGGAAATGCACATATTAATTAACACTAACAGATTTACTGTAGATACAATATAAATATTTATTACACAAGGGGACGTGGGGTCTGTGAGGGTTGACAGCCATATATATAGTATATGTTGATATGAAATAGAGTAAAGTAATATGCCCTAGCATTTCCAAAGCCCTTCCAAAAGGCTGCATATTTTCCTTTCCTTCAACCATAGTTCCCCAGGTACATTTATTTTAATTTGAAAGTAAATAAAAAGAATCACACTGGGGGAAAAAATCACATAACTGTTCTGTTTGTCTGCCCAGCATGAATTGGAATGTTTGTGAGCCTACCACATTTCAACTCAATTAAACTATCATTATGAAAAAAAGGCAATCAGACTTTGCTTTGAAATGACAGTTTTCTTAAAGAAGTGATGCAAGATGTGGGGCACCTGTCCATTGAGGAAAACTGCCACACACCTGGTGGAAAATTGAGAATCCCTTGCATCTCACCCGAATGTCAGTCACGCCCCCATCATTCATTAAAGCAAAAACATCTTCAAGAATTTTCAAGATAACCACTGGCAATCGTATTCAGGAAAGTGCTCTCAAATTTCCCATGGACTCAAATTTTTAGTAAAATAAAATGTAAAGAAATAATAAAATGTAAAGGAAAATAGACTACATTTATTTTAGGCTTACCAGCTAAGTTTGTCCCAGGTCTTCTGCCACCAGATGGTTTCTCTCTGACATTTTATATTTCTCAGCAATCAGTGAGGTAGGCAGGCCTGGTGTTATGCTCTCTATTCTAACGAATCTAGCTTCAAATTTATAATAAGAGTCAGAATCAAAGTCATGGTTTGCTGAACAAGTGCTCACTTTATTATTGTTTTAAATTAGAAACTTATTCAATGCATAAAATAAGTTCATGCTGTAATACATTCTAAATAAATTCACTTTTTAAATGATTTACTCTTGGGGAAGTCTGCACAATTTGACTAACCTCGGTCATGGATCATTAAATTGTAACTGCACTTAAATAAGTAAATTATAAATCATTGAATTCTGGCAAGCAATATACCAAATAGATTCACAGAAAATTAGTTAGGACTTCTGGATCAACTTGAGTAATTTTGATTTATGAATGGTTCTTATTTACTTTTCTTTGTCCTACAGTAAAAATATAGTCAAATAATAATATCAATAACACTAAAATGGACAATTAAGAGATCTCTGGTAATCTTTGAATAGATAGAAGAAATATTTTAATTTTCTTCTTATGAACTCTATGAATACTTAAGTAATCATATTTATTAAATAACTTACGTTTTTATGGTAATTCATCAAATACATATAAAAATCTCACTTTTAACTTCGGATTATCATGGCATAATCATTCAACTAGAATAGATATAATTTGATATAAGTTAATAAAATATGAAATGATGGCAAATAAACAATATATTAGTTGAAAAATGCTATTTTGTCTTCAAACAGATGAGAACTTTTGTCAGACTTACAGTGGGTAATTATGATTGAAAAAGTTTAAATACTAGAGGGTGTAGTTTATTATGTAAAGTTTACTGCCTAAATTTAGTAAATTATAATTATTAAAGAGCCTTAAAATAGTACATATTTTCTCAAATACCTATGCATTTGGTTAGTTTTCAAGGTACACACACACACAGTCATCCACTTCCTCCTCACTTTACTGTTAGAATGAGAAAGGAGATCTTTAAAGGTTTTTGTGCTCACCGATCACATGTATCAGCACAGCAGCCAGTCTGGCAGCTATAGAAATACAATTATGCAAATTAGCTATGTGTTCCCTGAAGAGCCCTAATAGGATGATTGACCTATATACAGCTTAATTTGTTCTCATGCTTCTGTTTATTGTCTTCCAGCTGCACAAGAAATTAAAACTTGTTTAAATGCATTGCTCCCCAATTATATATCAAAGGTGCTTTGTCACTCCATGACAAAAGCAATCGATGGGGTTTCTCAAAATGCCATAGCTCTCTGATAATGTTTCCATGATGATGGAAGACAGCACAATTTCAAATAATGTATATGAAGCAACTTTTTAATCAACATATCACTTATGAAGTGATGACAGTGAGTTATAAATGTGTGTGGGAGACAGCAGGGCTAAGTAGAAAAACAGCTTACTCACTCATGTTCTTTTATGATCTGTGTATACTGCCTTCTATTTGGAAATATGTTTACTTCCAGATACACAAACCTGCGTGCAAATAGCCATACGGGTCTTGCACTAGTTTAGATTTTGGTATCCCTAAAAATCTTTATAACGATTAGGTTCGATGTCGTCAGGCTGATCACAACTTAGTGAAAACAGATAATATCTTTGCTGCTTCTCAGTCATAAAAACAGCTTTTTTAAAACGTGACTTCTCATACTAACTTTTTAAATTTTGCCACTTTGCTAAAATCACCATGTACATGGTATTTGTGTTGCCCATACAATTGTTTCAAGGAAGCATTTTGCTCTTTTTCGAGATAGAAAGAGAGAATGTGAGCACTCTTAAATGCTCCTTTTCCTCACTTCACTGCAATTTTAGAATCTTTAACATAGGTTGAGGGATGAGTCTCGTATTCTTGAACCAGAAAGCCATGTGATAGGATTTCTTACAAGGTCCCTCCCCCGTGCACACTAGTAAAAATAAATTAGGTTGCAAGTTGTCTTTGATTTACTGTTTGTTGACACATTTTTTCATGATGCATAATGAATATAACTAGAAAACAGGTAGGTTGTATTCATGATGGTGCATCAGAGCTCCTAATGGGAGTATCTTACTCAATACCATGGCAAATAGCTAATTTTGTGTGCCTGCAGGCAACTGGGCCAAGGTCCCATACTCTAACCAAACACCATAAGAGCCAAAGGAATTGATATCCCAGGACACCTGAAGTTTTTATGACCCACACTGAACAGAAAATGTTGTGCTAGATGTAAGGCAGGTCAAATCTCCCACCATCAGCTTCAAAGTTGGAACACTAATAGGTTTAATGAAGGAAACCTTTTTAAGAATAACAGTCATCTCTTACAATCACTCAATTTGTTTTGGCACTTGGGCGAGTAACCAGATTACTTTGGCACAAAAGGGCTCTTTCACTAAACAACCATGTCACCCTCCAAAAGACTCCACGATATCTCAGGTTTTTTCACACCGATTTTCAAACAAGCAAAATCTATAAATTACAACAAATAGTTTTATTTTGTTGATTTGGTTTACAAAACTACTATAATGGATGGTTGTGTTGGTTAGTTTCCATGCTTCATTCAAAAGACTGAAATATACCTCAACATAAAAAAGGCCATATATAATAAACACACAGCCAACATCATACTCAGTGGTGAAAAACTACATGTGTTGCTTTTAAGATAGGGAGCAAGACAGGGATATTCACTCTCAATACTCTTATTTATCCTCACTTGAGGACATTTTTTCATTGCTTTTAGAGAGAGAGAGAGAGGGAGACAGGAAAGGAAACACAGAAACATTGTAGTGAAAGAGAAACATCAGTTGGTTGCTTTCTGCATACATCTGCACAGAGGATCATACACACCAGGATGGGGATAGAACCTGCATCCTGGGTATGTGCCCTGACCAGGAATCAAACCCGCAACCTTTCGGTTATAAGATAATGCTCCAACCAACTGAGCCACACCACCCAGGGTAGCTTTCACCACTCTTATTGAACACAGTCTGAGAAATTCTAGCCACAGCAATCAGATAAGAAAAAATAAAATATATCAATATTAGGAAGAAGTAAAATCCATTATTTGCTCATGACATGACACTGTATATAAAGAACACCAAAAGATTCCACAAAAAAACCCTCCTAGAACTGATAAATTAATTCAAAAAGTAGCAGGATACAAAATAAATATTCATAAATCAGTGGCATTTCTATACATCAAAAATGAACTATCAGAAAGAGAAACTGAGAAAACAATCCCATTTACAATTGCTTAAAAGATAATAAAATACTTGGGGATAAATTTAACCAAGGAGATAAAAGACCTATACTTTGAAAACTGTAAGACACTGAAGAAAGAAATTGAGGAAGATACAAATAAGTGGAAGCACATAATGCATTCATGGATATGAACAAGTATAACATCATTAAAATGTCCGTTCTACCCAAAGCAATCTATAGATTCAATGCAATTTCTAAGATACCAATGGCATATTTCACAGAACAAATATTCCAAAAATGTGTATGAAACCACAAAAGACCCCAAATAGCCACAATAATTTTGAGAAGGAAGAACGAAGTTGGGAGATTCACACTACCTGATATCAAACTTTATTACAAAGCCATACTAATCAAAACAGCACAGTACTGGCGTAAAAAACAGATTTATAAGCCCTGGCTGGCGTAGCTCAGTGGATTGAGCGTGGGCTGGGAACCAAAGTGTCCCAGGTTCGATTCCCAGCCAGGGTACATTCCTGGGTTGCAGGCCATAACCCCCAGCAACCGCACATTGATGTCTCTCTCTCTCTCTCTCTCCCTCCCTTCCCTCTCTAAAAATAAATAAATAAAATATTTAAAAAAAACAGATTTATAGATCAATGGAACAGAACAGAGAGCCCCAAAATAAACCCAGGTCTCTAGGGTCAATAAATATTTGACAATAAGGAAAGAACAAACAATAGGGTAAAATAGTTTATTCAATAAATGCTGTTGAAAAAACTTGTACAGATACTCACAAAAAAATAAACTAGAGTATCTTCTTACACCATACAGAAGAATAAACTCAAAATTGATTAAAGACTTAAATGTTACACTCAAAACCATAAAACTCCTAGGAGAAAACATTGGTAATAAAATTTCAGAAATTTCTTGTAGCAATATTTTTTCTGATACATTACCATGGGTAAGGGAAAAAAGAGAAAAAATAAACAAATAGGAGTACATAAAACCAAAAGGTTTTTGCACAACAGAGGAAACTGTTCTCCAATGACACATCTGATAAGGGGTTAATATACAAAATTGGTAAAAACTTACGCAACTGAAAAGCAAAAAATAAACCACAGTCTAATTAAAAAATGAGCAAAGGACATACAGATGACCAACAGACACATGGAAAGATGCTCAACGTCAATAATCATCAGCGAGATGCAAATTAAAACCACAATGAGATACCATTTCACACCTGTCAGAGCGGCCACCATAAATGAATCAATAAACACCAGGTGCTGGTGAGGATGTGGAGCAAGGGAACCCTAGTGCACTGTGGGTGGGAATGCAGCCTGGTGCAGCCACTGTGGAAAGCAGCATGTAATTGCCTTAAAAAATTAAAAACAGAACTGCATTATGACCCAGAGATTCCACTTCTGGGAAGAAACCCAAAATACTAATTCAAAAGAATATATGCACCCCTATGTTCATTGCAGTGTATTTACAGTAGCCAAGATTTGGAAACAGCTCAAGTGTCAAACAGTAGATGAGCGGACAAACACTATGGCGCATTTACACAGTTGACTATTACTTGGACATAAAAAAGAAAGAAATCTTACCTTTTGTGACACCTTAGATGAACCTGGAGAACATTATGCTACGTGAAATAAGCCAGTCAGAGAAAAAGAAGTGCCATATGATCTCACTTACATGTGGAATCTAATGAACAAAGGTAAGTACCAAACAAAATAGAAACAAGCTCATGGATACAGAGAACAAACTGACAGCTGACAGAAGGGAGGGTCATTGAGGGGCTGGGTGGAAAAAGTGAAAGGATTAAGCAATAAAAAAGCTCATAGACAGCCCTGGCTGGCGTAGCTCAGTGGATTGAGCGCGGGCTGGGAACCAATGTGTCCCAGGTTCGATTCCCAGCCAGGGTACATTCCTGGGTTGCAGGCCATAACCCCCAGCAACCGCACATTGATGTATCTCTCTCTCTCTCTCTTTCTCTCTCTGCCTCCCTCCCTTCCCTCTCTAAAAATAAATAATAAAAAAATCTTTAAAAAAAAAAAGCTCATAGACACAGACAACAGTGTGGTGATTATTAGACGGAAAGGGGTGGGGAGGTAGAGGAGGGTAGAGGGGGGACACATGGTGATAGAAGGAGACGTGACTTGGGGTGGTGAACACACAACACAAGATACAGATGATGTGTTGTAAAATTGTGCACCTGAAACCTATATAATTTTATTAACTAATATCACTCTAATACATTCAATAAAAATAAAAATAAAAATAAAAATAAAAAGACTGAAATAGCCCTGGCTGATGTGGCTCAGTGGATTGAGCACTAGCCTGTGAACCATAGAGTCACTGGTTCCATCCCCTGTCTAGGGCACACACCTGGGTTGCAGGCCAGGTCCCCAGTAGGGGGCACACGAGAGGCAACCACACACTGATGTTTTTCTCCGTCTCTTTCTCCCTCCCTTCCCTCTCTCTAAAAATAAATAAATAAAATCTTTTTTAGAAGGACAAAAATAATCATCCTAATTAGATCATCATTAGGGAATCAGTCAATTGTTCAACATTTGACCACTTAGATGGCCTAAAACACTACAATGAAGATCAAATGACAAATTCACTGGAACCATAGTTTTATAGTCATCAAGCATTCTTTTAAAGTCACTTCTAGTGCCATCTGAAAGACCAATATTTAATTTTTCTTTAGCCATAATTTTAACAAACAAAAGAGTTTAGTAGTAAATATATTGTTTGGCTAAATGTATTATTTGGATACTAATTCCAGAGTAAGCCTCACATTTATCCCCCTTTAAATTATAGCTCTATTAGTTACTCCCCTTGCTAGTAAGTCATTGTTCCTGAAACTGATATCATTTATAGCATATATTATTTTGGGTCAATGGGTCACCATTGTACCCTTTCTGCCAAAAATACAATAGAAGATCAAAATTAAAAAAAAAAAAACTTCAGTGGGTCTTTCAGGAACCTATTGGCCAAGGCTTGTGTAGCTGACTATCCTTCATAAGTTCGATAACTCCAGTAAGAACCCCTGATTAAAAACAACAAAATATGTTGACCAGCTCGCTTGTGTTTAGAATTCTAGGTTTGGAGTCACTTCTTTGTTTCAGTGATGTTTACTTTTTAATTTTTTAAAAGATTTTATTTATTTATTTTTAGAGAGATGGGAAGGGAGAAAAACGGAGAGAAGCATTGATGTGTAAGAGAAACATCGATTGGTTGCATCTCACACACCCGCAACTGGCAACATGGCCCACAACCCAGGCATGTGCCCTGATTGGGAATTGAACCGGCAACCTTTTGGCTCACAGGCTGGCACTCAATCCACTGAGCCACACCAGCCAGGGCTGTTTCAGTGATGTTTAATTAGGTGTTCCCCATTTTATGCAAATGCATAGCTCATATGAATGCCAAATAATGTCTTATTTGGTTTATCACATCTACTTGAATTTGTTAGATATAGTACAGATAAGTATTTTTGTTAAAATGATTTATATGCAGTCTATTGGTTAAGGAGTTTGGAGTTAGGCCTAAGTCTGAAATGGCCTATTGTTATTTATGGGTTGTACAGTAGTCCCTCCTTCTTTGCAGAGGTTATGTGCATACATACGTAGGATAAAGTTTAACTATACATTGGGCACACTGAGAGATTAAAAGCAATAACTGATAATAAATAGAACAGTTGCAATGAGATACTGTAATACACATTATATGAATGTTGTTTCTCTCTCTCCCTTTCAAAATATTCCTATGATACTCTACTCACTCCTCGGGTGATGATATGAGTTCATAAAATGCTAACCCTACTCCTGAATCTGTAATCATCCTTTGCTTGCAGCAAATGGCTTGGTGTCACTCATTTCAGGAATCCTTTGCTGAAGTCTTTGTATAGACTTAATGCTTTGCAACTCATTTCTGTCAATCAGAACGTGTGTTCTGTCCACGTCTCCCACACACAAAGTTAATGTCTTTTCCACTTCTCCATCTTAACTAAGGGGTTATCATGCATTGTGGCAGTAACTTTTGCAGTTTGAGGTGCAACAGCAAAACTAGCACAAATTACTCTTGCTTCTTCACAATTTCATGGGTAGAAGATTAACGCCACAGATCTTACCATTCTTAGCCTATGGTTTTTTCTCTCCTTGTGAAGTCAAGAACTTTGGAAATTTCACTTAAATAAAACACTTTACAGCTTCTCTTTGGCACTTCTGAAGAGCCAGCATCACTACTCTTGTGCTTTGGGGTTGTTATGAAGTAATAAAATAATGGTTACTTGACCACAAGCACTGATACCACGACAGTAGGTCTAATAGTGCAAATGTGTACTCAAGTGATTAATGGGAAGGGCGCATATACAGTGTGGATACACTAGACAAAGGGATGATGCACATCCTAAGCACGGTGGAGTGAGACTGTGTGAGATTTCCTCACTCTGCTCAGAGTGGCACACAGTGTAAAACTGGGAATTGCTTATCACGGGAATTTTCCCATGATAAGCAGTATTTTGAGACTGTGGTTGACCATAGGTAACTGAAAGTACAGAAAACAAACTGCAGGTAAGGAGGGAGCACTGTATCTTCAGTCCCTAATTGTCTCTTCAAGTTGTATGAATTAAATGTGAGCCCACTCACGTTACCTCCAAAAGCAAGCATTCATTTTTGACTGTGGCCATTTTCTAGTAGATTCATTTTATGGTGAATTCAATCAGAGTTGCTTGTATGTGAACATTGGGGCAAATTTTATTGCTTAGTAGAAATAAACTAAATAAATGGTTTTACAGTTCTCTGCAGGGCTGAGAGTTTAATTGAAATAGTGCATCTTCTCTTTTTTTCTTGAAAAACATTGTGTGTATTTATGTGTGTGTACCTACTTATGCATAATGATCTAGGGCACGTTGAAAATAGTCAACACAAGAGAAACAAGTGTTAATGCTGGAAGGTAAGAACAGTATAAAAGAAGATCCCCACATAACAGGATCACACTGTATATTGAACATTTTATTTCTATTTCAGACAAAGATTGTACTGGAAAAAACTTTCTGTACTGGCTCTAATGGTAAAATAGGTTCTTAGCCTTTTGCAGAATGTTTAAAATATTTCAGTTATTTTTTAGCATAAAGTAAGAGGTAAACATTCTTATCTGTTAAGCACTTCTAATAAGAGATTGTCACTATGCTGTGCCATGCATCAGCCCTGTCATCAGCAGCAAAAGCATAGACTTCAAAAAAGCAGCACATAATAGGATCAAACCCTTTGTTACAGTTTTATGTAAGCCTGACAGTCATCACTACAGTAATATAGGAACGGGGTAAATGATTTTCATTGGAATTTTGTCATTAGGTAATGCAAAGAAAGTACAGCAGTAGTATGCCCATTATTACTGAGCAATGAACAGTATGCCTTCCACTAGATGCTGAAATGGAATAGTTAGATGTAATTCCAAGAATATTACCTTCAACTCAATGAAGATTAATGAGGCATCATTAGAAGGTAGAAGTTCTCAAGATTCATGAAATCCACTAGGCAGGCGCCTGTGATCACCGCCTCTATGTAAACACTGCCTTCTTTCCTTTAAATATTTTAATGACAGTTATTAAGGCTTCTCATTAATATTTTCATTAATATGTGATATGACAAGTTCCATAAAAAAATTAATATAGAGTCACTCTTTGAAACAATTTATAAAACATTTTAATTTCTTGACTGAGAAAAATAATGAGGCGATGCAGAGAAGAGAACACATTATAGACAAGTGACATAGATTATAAAAAAGAAATTGATCCGTTTAAATGAAACAGAGCAGAAAAACTCAGAAATGTTGAACATTATGCGAGGTTCCTTAGAATATGCGACTAATGAGGCCAAGGGTGCATGTTTTAATTCCTCTCCACGCATCATTGGTTGTAACTAGAACTAACTTGAGAAAAACTATGATCATGGTGAAAACCTTAATACAATAGCATTGTACACATCTGTTATTCCTTTAAAAGAAAAAAAAACCTCTAAGAGTTATCTGAAGTTTTATTTTATTTTATCTTTTAAAACGGGTCTTGTGTACAGGCAGCACAGTAGAGTATTCTTACCAAAAGAATGCCACGCCCCCTGAAACCACGCCAGCATCCCTGAAATCCCTGGGGTCAGAAAAGGATCCTGAAACACCAATTCAAAAGAACCTATGCACCCCAATGTTCATAGCATCGTTATTTACAATAGCCAAGAGCTGGAAGCAGCCTAGGTGCCCATCAGTCAATGAATGGATCAAGAATCTATGGACCATTTACACAGTGGAATACTATGTAGCAGAAAGGAAGAAGGAGCTCCTACCCTTCATAGCAGCATGGATGGAGCTGGAGAGCATTATGCTAAGTGAAATAAGCCAGATGGTGAAAGACAAATGCCATATGGTCTCACCTATAAGTAGAACCTAATCAACAAAACAAACAAGCGAGCAAAATAGAACCAGAGACATGGAAATAAAGAACAGAGACCAGAGGGGAGGGGGAAGGGGGATACTGGGGGAAAAGAGGGGAAGGTCCATGAAGGAGCATGTTTAAAGGACACATGGACAAAGCCAAAGGAGGTAGATTTGAGGGTGGGAGGCAGGGACGGGTGGTGTAGGGGGAGTGTTGGAGCAAAAATGGAGACAATTGTACTTGAACAACAAAAAGAAAAGAAAATGGAGCACCGACTTGCAGGTCAATTCTTCACTTAGAGAATAGTCCATGTGAAGAGATTTTCAAACTTCATTACTAAAGTCAGAGAAATAAAAATTAAAATACTAAAAAACAGAAGAAAAGGATACACAGCAAGAGCTCTGTCTAACAGGACCGCAATGGACATTGGCCTTCATTGCACGGTCAGCAGAACCTTCTTGGGCTAGCAGCGTGTACGTGATTGAAAGCCACTAGCTAGCGGAATTTTCTTCGGCTACAAAGAAAGTTTAAGATTGAACTGTCTGTAAATAAAATTTAAAATCCATAATTTAGCTTACACTGACCTGTCCCAAGCATTACTTTAATCTTTACTTAAGATATCCTGTAGTAAATTGTCTCCCACAGAGAGATGATTGATTTGGTCTCAGAACCTAAATGGTAAAATTAAATGTCTGTTTCTTTCCAGAAATTTGTGTGAACTGTACTTGAGATTGAAAGGAGAGTTAAAACATAATCATGGAGAGGGATTTTCTCAAACAATTCATATTTTGGTACGATATCTCCTAGTGGATAAGGACCGTATCTTATTTGTTTGCACCCTCGGCATCTAGCATTAGTATCTGAAGCTCATATTTAAATTAAGGTAAAATAAAACATCTTTGATATATAAGATGTAATTTATATCTAGTTTGTGCCATATAATATACAATATATACCTATATAACTATATATCATATAATGTTAATTTACATAGAATAGTAAAACATAAAAATGGACAAATATGAACCTTAGTACAAAAATATTTTAATTTTTTATAAAGTACTGTCATGAACATACATTAGTTTCTTTCAAACATCAATTGGAAAAGTTACAGACCAAAGTAGACGGATTTAAGAACATTATTTATCTTGTTTAGTAATGTGGTTTATCTAAGTGGCATTACTGTTACTCCATAATTTTTAGAAATAAAATGCTCCAAGAAAATTAACTTAGCTGTTTAAAATCATTATGTGCCACATTTAGTCTTGTACTTATCACATTCATATTTATTTAATCTTTAATAACATTCAAGTTAATGTACTTGTATTAAAGACAACATGTTCTTAATTATAATGAATATTTTAATCTCAGTAAATTCATTTGAATGAAGAAAGTGAACCTATCTAAAATAGTATTCTAATCATATAGATGCAAATATTTATTTGCATCTTTGATTAATTTGGGACAAGACAGATTATTTACCAGCAAAATTAAATTGTTAAAATCCAGAATAGATTGAAGAGAATTCCCAAAGTCAAAGTTTAAAGAAATATTGATTGCGAAATTAATTGTTTTCATTGACTTCCCATTGAAATTTGGCTAATAGGCTATTCTTTCCTTTCATCCTCATTTGGTGCTTGCTAATATTCTCTACCTGCATCAGACTTTCTATAGAGGGTTAGACCAATTATTTATAGCGCTACCGTTGCTAGTTATTTTATTTATCCTTCATCAATTCTAAGGAGAAAAGAAGGCAGGGGAGAAAATATGCATGAGTCAGTACAAATTTCTCCCCACTGTGATAGGAACTATTTAGCGACTCTGTTCTTTCTGATGGGACCTGGTAGAATAATTTTCACATATAATACACAACAATGTATCTCAAATTCTGACCACTTGCATCAGTTTTTTGTTTTGCTTTGCTTTTTAACTTTAGTGTATGTCAAATTCACATAAGAAGTTTGGTGAAAATATGCATTCCTGGGCACATTCAGCATTTACTCCTTTGTATTTCGTAGCTAGAAGACCGGTCACGTGCACCGAGTATGACGTAGTGGTTAAGGACCTTGCCTTGTTGCTTAGATGCTGTGTGATCATGTATGAGCGTGTAAATTTCCTAACTTTTCATTTCCTCATTAATATAATGAGGATTGTAACAGTATTCACTTCACAGAGATGACGAGTGTGTATAAAACACTCAATATTTAGCTTAACATATAGTAAATAGTAAGTGCTACGCATGACCAAGCACTAGATTATAAATTCCATGTTGGGAATAAGGAAATTAAGAACTAAATTTCCTCTAATAGACAAGAACCACATTGTAGCTAAAAGGGAATGATAAGGGAGACACAGGACAGTTAAGCAAACATCCCGTGTCTAGCAGACGCTCTCCCCTGAGTAGGCTAGATAAGCAGTGCTTTGTAGTTGTTAATGAGAAAATAGAAAACTAGCTAGCTAGAGCCAGGGGATGACTAGGTGAATGAACAAACAGCCTGCCTTCCCGCCTTAGGCAAGAATGCTTGGTTTGAAATTCCCACGTGCGGTCTTTGTAAGTGAATTGCTAACTGCCACGTCTGCTTCTGTATAACGCTTGCTTGCCCGCCCCTATATAAGGACATAGTTGTAAGCGCTCGGTGCGTCTCTCGTTTGCAGCTCCTCGTGGGCACTGTGTCGCTGGACACTTTGAGAGTTCGCACCTGCGCAGGTGAAACTTGGCCAATAAAGTAACATCTTTGATACCCTGAAAGTCTCCGATATTCATTCTCACGTGTGCTGGATGCTACATTCCACAAGCAAAATACTGTCACTATTTAATGAATCTACTCAGTGACTAGTAGTAGAGTGCGGCCATAGGGTATACATTTCATACTTGTTAAATGAATATACAAACAATGGAGTATTCTCTTATCTCTCTTGTATCACAGCCACATAAAACAACATTAAAACTTACTTTTGTCACATCTCTAAACATTGTGGTAAAAAAATGGGGGTAGCTATTTCTGTACTGTCATGACAATAGTGTAGTGTCCTAATAGGCCAGGTTTTGCACAGTAACGACCATCACAAAATCTCCGTGACTTGTCAACAAAGTGATAGCTCTCCCTTCTGCCACACATCCCATGGGGATCCTCTGCTTCGTCACCATTCATAAAATCAGAATGGCAGAAGCTTCACCATTTCATAAATGCATCATCACGAAATGCATGTGCCCCCTCCACCTGCAATTTCTCAGATGCTGTGATGGGGGAGAGAAAACTGGAGTTCTGCATGGGGAAATACATTCTTTGGTACATAATACACATCACTGTGATTACACGTGACTTCCCCTTGGAACCCACTGGCTCCAAGTGGACACCTGGTCTTGAATAGTTGCAGAGGAAAGTGAAATGCAGTCCTCTCGAGTGCCTGAAATGAAAGAAAAGTTCGTCATGCATAAGAATTTAGAAATGTCTACAACAGAGAACTGTTGTGTGCATTTTCACATTCACAAAAATACTTTGTCTTTTTGCATATAAAAGCACACTTTGTATTCAGTAGAGGCTACCATTTTATTTTATTTTTTCTGTGGCATGCATATTTGTTAGGTGGCATTCCACATTATAAAATATACTATCATCGACTCTACCAACACTTTGAGGATTCATTTTTTAGCATTTTAAAAATTGGAATAAATTACATATAATGTAGAAATTATCAGGTTAACCTTTTGTAAATACGGTTGAGTGGAAATAAGTCCAACCACAGGATCATGCAACCACCACTAACATGCGGTTCCAGAAGATTTTTGTATCTTCCCAAATTAAACCTCCATACCCATTAAACAATAGCCTCCCCCACCAACCCCTGGCAAACATGATTCTGCATTCAGTCTCTATGAGTTCATCTACTCCAGGTAACACATATAAGTGAAATCATCCAGTATTTAAATAAGCTGTGAACAGCTTATTTAACCCAGCGTAATGTATTTAAAGTTTATTTGTATGGCAGCATGTGTCAAAATTTTCCTTCTTTCTAAGGCTGAATAAAATTTCATTATAATACATACATGGCATTTTGATTATAGCCACTCATTTGTCAGTGAACACTTGGGTTGCTGCCCCCTTTTGGTTATTGCGATTAATGGTACGGTGAGCATAGATGTACAAATACCTGTCAAAGTTCCTTCTTTCAACTATATTGGTTCTATCCCCAGGAGTAGAATTGCTGAGTCATACAGTATTTCTATGTTTATTGAGGAACCACCATACCGTTTTCCAGAACAGTTGTACCATATTGCATTTCTGCCAGCAATGAGAAATGATTAATTTCCCCAACAGTGTTTTTTTTTTTCTTTTGGAACATATTTAAGATGGTGATTTTAAATCATTGTCTAGTAGATCAAATGCATCCTTCTTCAGGGACAGTTTCTGGAGATTTGTTTTGTTACTTTGTTTAAGCTATGCTTTCTTTAAAAAAAAAAGATTTTATTTGTTTTATTTTTATGTGCGCTCTCCCCAGCCCTCAAGGTGTCCTCTATACAGTGTTGCTTTCAATGCCTTTACTCTCCAAAGGCTCTATCTCCAGGTCTTCGAGGAGCCTCGGTGATCTACTTTATTTCTCTGCTTTCATATGTTGCCCCCAGACGGTAGTGGCCTGCAGGTCCCCTGCAGGTTTTACATTCTGCAGTGGCTGTCACTGTCTTCTGCAGGTGTTGTGAGCCTGAGCTCTAAACAAAGACACTGGTTCCCATGTAACCTCTCACTTAGTTCAGGCAGAAACACATCCTTCAGGCAGCTTGCAGGAAAGTTAGAATGTTGTAAATATATTCTACTTTGCTCCTTGTGGCCCAAGGGAGAAAATCAGGAACTGAGCTACTTGCTCCTGGCTGCAATTTGCCGTGGAAAATATTAGGCAAGGGCAGGTAAAAATGATACAAGCACTGTTTCGAATATGGCCTTTCCTTAATTCAGTGTTTACTTGGTGGCTGTAGATTTTTACATAATTTCTTACAAAGTTATTTTGGTCAGTTTATAGTTGTTTTTTTTAAGATTTTGTTTATTTATTTTTAGAGAGAGGGGAAGGGAGAGAGAAAGAGAGGGAGAGAAACATCAATGTGTGGCTGCCTCTTGTGCACCCCCTACTGGGGACCTGGCCCACAACCTGGGCATGTGTCCTGACTGGGAATTGAACCAGTGACCCTTTCATTCACAGGCTGGCATTTAGTCCACTGAGCCACACCAGCCAAGGTCCATAGCTGTTGTTTTTAATGCAAGTGAATGAGGCTCTAGGGCTTCCTAGTCTGCTATCTTGCTGACATCTGAATATCCACTTTCAGATTTCACACGCAAGTGATATAACAGCCACTGAGGCATCGCAATTGCAATCCAAAATTATTCTGCTAAAGTTGGTACAAAAGTATTGCTCTGAAAACTGTAGCATCCAGCAAACGCGAGGACAAATATCAGAGACTTTGAGGGCATCAAAGATGTTACTTTACTGGCCAAGTTTCACCTGCGCAGGGGCGAACTCTCAAAGTGTCCAGCGACACAGTGCCCACAAGGAGCTGCAAACGAGAGCCGCGCCGAGCGCTTACAACTACATTCTTATATAGGGGCGGGCAAGCAAGCATTATACAGAAGCAGACGTGGCACTTAGCCATTCGCTTACAAAGACCGCACGCGGGAGTTTCAAACCAAGCATTCTTGCCTAAGGCGGGAAGGCAGGCTGTTTGTTCATTCACCTAGTCATCTCCTGGCTCTAGCTAGCTAGTTTTCTATTTTCTCATTAAAAACTACAAAGCACTGCTTATCTAGCCTACCCAGGGGAGAACGTCTGCTAGACACAGCATGTTTGCTTAACTGCCCTGTGTCTCCTTTATCATTTCCTTTTAGCTACAATGTGGTTGTTGTCTATTAAGGTTAAATTTAGTTCTTAATTTCCTTGTTCCCAACAAAAACCATTATACAAAATATAAACTGATTAGAGGTCAATCTTTAACATGTTAGCAATTATTAAATTCTGAATACAGTCTGTGGTTTTCTGTGATTAGTAGTACAGGTCAAGAATTTTAGAACTTTTTAGTTGGAAAATACATACTTTTCTGTTTCTGGCAGGACATTAACACAGCTGAGGGACATGGTAGTTTTCTCTCAAGTCTTTTTCTATTTCATCATGGCTGCTTAACTTGGGGGTTCTTACTCTTTAACACGATCTCCTTACTAACCCATTGAAATGAGAACTTGCAGCCTGGCAAGATGCTCAACATCACTAATCACCAGGGAAAAACCAAATCAAAATCACAATATAGTACCTCACACCTGTCACAATGTTTATTACCAAAAAACCAGCAAAGAACCAGTGTGAACAAGGATGTGGAGAAAAGGGAACCTATTTGCATTGCTGGTGGGATGGAAATCGGTGAACCCACTGTGGAAAACAGTATGGAGTTTCCTCAAAAAACCAAAAATGGGATAAGGGTCTAATGTCCAAAATATATAAGGAACTCATACACCTCAATAGCAAAAAAACCCAAATAACTTGAATAAGAAATGGACAAAGGACCTGAATAGATGTTTTTGCAAAAAAAGGCATATAAATGGTTGATAGGTATATGAAAAAATGATCAACATTACTAATCATCATGGCAATAAAAAAACGACAACTAAAAATGGAAACACCATATATCCCAGCAATTCCACATCTGGGTATTTATCCAAAGAAATAAAAACAGTTATTCAAAATAATATATGAATCCATATGTTACAGGGTGCAGCCAAGAAGGGGGGCCCCAAATGGGCATTTGAAATGCGGTCCAGAACTTAAGGTGTCCAGGAGATTTTAAGATGTCTCCATCCCCCACCCCCAGGGTGTGGGTTGGGGGAAGGGACACAGGGAGCAGGGCCATTGAGAGCTGTTTTGCATAGCAACAGCCTTGCAGCTAAGCTCTGGTGTGGTCATTTAACATATCTATAGCCTTTGGCTGGTCGCTTAGATATGTTAAATAGCTGTGGCCATGCCCTGAGGAGAGAACCATGTGGCTGTGGAGGTGCAGAGAGGATCACAGCCATTGGAGAGAGAGCCACACCGCTTTAGCAGAGTGAAGACTCCCGCAGCCCTGAGAGAGGGAGAACCACGCAGCAGCCCTGGAAGAGAGAACCATGCAGTTTTGGCAGAGTGGGGACTCTCCCTTCCCGCAGCCCTGAGACAGGGGGAACCACGCGGCCTTGACAGAGTGGAGCCTCCCGCAGCCCTGAGAGGAAGAACCAGAGGACTGCCTGAGCCATGGACTCCTATTTCCTTTCCTGAGATATGGTACTCTGGACTGGGCAAAGGGGGAAGGAAGGAAGGACTGTGTGTTTGTGGGTGTTTTAAGGGACTTTAGGATTTTTGATAAAGACATCAGGTCACTACTTTAAGTCTGTATAGCATTAAATAAACATTTTCTTTCCTTTTCACAAATCTCTGGCATTGAGAGACGTCTTTCCTAGGGTGGCAGACATAATGGACCCGGGGTCTTCTTTCAATAATAGTATATCGTTCCAGGCCCCCCTTGTTGTGTTCTGTAACACATATGTCTCTTGCAGCATTGTTTTGAAATATTCAAGATGGCAGGAGGTTCTGGAAGACTGCCAGGAAAACAGAGTTGTGTGGCTACTGGGCAAGAGCTATTTTCCTTCCCACACCCACCTGGCATCCTCATTCTTATGCAGATTTTTCCCTTCACAGGGTACATCTTGGTTTCTTTGGGCCCACTGAGCTAACTCTTCTGGCTTCACCCAGAAGACTCCCTGAGGCCCTGCCCCACCACAAAGATCCACAGGTACCTGGCTAAGTGGCTTCAAACCCAGAACTGGCGTCTTAGTTTGAATCTGTATCAGACCGGTGAACGCCATTCCCCCCTCTCCCTAGTGATGCACTGAGAAGCTGCGTCATACACTCCTACACCACCATAAAGAATCTTAGTGACTGAGCCTCACAAGCAGGTAGCAGGAGGAAGCAGATGTTGTGCAGCTTTGGGCCTTCTGCTGATACAGCCCTGGGCCTGGTGCTGGGGGAAGCTGGGCTCGGTGCACATCTTGGCCCTTCACACACACCCAGGCCCAGAAGAGGCCATCACAGACTGTAGATCACTTTGTACCTGCCACTGACCCAGAAACAACACGTCTGGTGGCAGGATTGAGACCGAATGAGAGCACGACCCGATTAGTTGCACAACCTGCGCAGCCAAAGGGACATTCAGACAGGCACGGGGCCCTGAGGGTGTCAATGTAGCTGCGTAGGGTCAGCGCCCACACGGCAACGCACACATTGAATAAGCCATGGACACAGAAAACAGTGCCAGGGACGGCCTGATGGAGGACAGGGTCGGGGGCAAAGATAGGGGAAGTGGGGACGACTGTAATGGTGTCAGCAATAAATATAAAGTTAAGAAAGCTCTCCTCTCTTTATCCCCATGAGAACCTCAGGTTTGCGCAGGAGGGGAGGATGGTCTTTGAGACGGGAGTCCACCATTCTCCCAGGTCGTGTGGCACCTGAGTGAACCTCTTTCCTTTTGCTGCAGCACCCACCTCACGAGTTTGGGTTGTGTCCCATGAGGCAGCAGAACCTGCATTTCAGTTATAAAACCTGTATAATTCTTTTTTTAGAAATCTTTTTTTTTATATTTCATTTATTTATTTTTTAGAGACGGAAGGGAGAGAGGGAGGGAGAGAGAGAGAGAGAGAGAGATATCAATGTGCGGTTGCTGGGCTGCATGCCTGCAACCCAGGCATGTACCCTGACTGGGAATCGAACCTGCGACACTTTGGTTCACAGCCCGCGCTCAATCCACTGAAAACCTGTATAATTTTATTAACCAGTGCCACCCCAATAAATTCAACAAATTAAAAAAATATTTAAATTATGCCTTTCTAGCTTTATACACAAGTTATTCCTAACAGAGTCCACCATGTAATTTGTCGTAGTCTGACTTATTTAGTGACAATTTACTTTCCAAGAGTCAAACATGTTTTCTTTGGAAACATCACAATTCTAATACATTTCTAGTCTTACTGAGTATAGTAAAGTACTGTGCATATCCATAAGGTAAGTATCTCATTAAATCAAGATATAAATTCATAGCCCTGGCTGGCGTAGCTCAGTGGATTGAGCGCGGGCTGGGAACCAAAGTGTCCCAGGTTCGATTCCCAGCCAGGGTACATTCCTGGGTTGCAGGCCATAACCCCCAGCAACCGCACATTGATGTCTCTCTCTCCCTCTCTCTCTCTGTCTCCCTCCCTTCCCTCTCTAAAAATAAATAATAAAATCTTAAAAAAAAAAAGATATAAATTCATCAGAGGTAGAGGTTTTAAAATTTGTATTGTATTTTTTCCATCATCATGTAGTCCCCTAGCCCCCACATCCCTGCATTCACTGCTCTGTTGTCTGTGTCCATGAGTCATTTTTCCTTTTTGCTCAATCCCTCCGCTCCTTTTCCTCCTCCCAACTAGGTGTCATCTGCTCTGCATCTGTGAATCTGACTATATTTTGCAAACTAGTTCAGTTTGCAAACTAGTTCAGTTTGTTCATTAGGTTCCACCTATGAGTAAAACCATATGGTATTTGTCTCTCTCTGCCTGGCTTATGTCACTTTGCATAATGCTCTCCAGCTCCATCCATGCTGTCGCAAAGGGTAGGAGCTCCTTCTTTCTATTGTGTAGTATTCCATTGTGGAAATGGACCACAGTTGCTTTATCCACTTACCTACTGATGGACATTTAGGCTGTTTCCACATCCTGCTGATTGTAAATAATGCTTCAATGAATGTAGGCATGCTTGTCTTGTTTCTAATTAGTGTTTTGGGTTTCTTTGGATATGCTCCCAGTAGTAGAATTGCTAGGTCAAAATACAGATCCATTTTTTAATATTTTGAGGGCATTTCATACTGCTTTCCACAGTGGCTGCACCAGTCTGCATTCCCACCAACAGTGCACTAGGGATCCCTTTTCTCCACATCCTCTCCGGCACTTGTTGTTTGTTGATCTATTAATGGTGGCCATTCTGACAAGAGTGAAATGACATGTCATTGTGGTTTTAATTTGCATCTTTCTGATGATTAGTTATGTTGAGCATCTTTTCATATGTCGATGGGCTGTCTGTATGTCCCCTTTGAAGACGTGTCTATTCAGGTCTTTTGCCTATTTTTTAATTGAATTGTGTTTTTTTTAGTGTTGAGTTTTTAAAATTCTTGATACATATTGGATATTAACCTCTTATCAGATGTATTGGTGAATATGTTCTCCAATTCAGTGGGTTGTATTTTCATTTTGTTGATGGTCTCCTTTGCTACGCAAAAACTTTAGTTTTTGAAATATAGTTTAATCTATCTTGTTTAGCTATCTTAAGCCCTGTGATCAGAGACGAATCACTCGGGTTTCAATGACCTTAAAAAGCGTATATGTTGAAGACTTATTTTTATATTTATTACATCATATGTTTCACTTTTGATTTGTGCTATCTTTTTATTTTCAGTTATATTGCAATGGCCATGAGAATACTAATTTGAGCTCTCTTGAACTAAGTTAAGTGAGTCGCCATGTTCCCAATCACCAATTTAGAGTTGTAAAGGCAACACAAGACAGCGATATTAATTTACTTTTCACATTTCGTTGCCATGCCAAATTGAAACATAGATTTATGTAGCTATTCCTTGTGTAGATCAATCTTAGGTATAATTAATCGTAGAAGGCAGAGTTGCAAACAACTTAGTAGTACTGTTACCCAATTCAATGAAGCACTGGTTTATACTACTCGTTCCAGAAAAGTTGATGTCTTATCTAGATTAACTGTCCTTTCTCCATTTCTATTTTCCGAATTGCTCTGTGAAGCTTTCACATTCTAACATCTACCTCACTGATTCAAGAGGTTTTAAGTAATATTTTCTAGTGACTTTATTGTCATTTCTTTAGTGTTTCCGTTGCATCAAAGTTCTTATGGAAAGGCATATCATTATAACCAGCTATATTAATCTACTTATGATATATTCACAGCAAAACAGAAATATTAGGTCTTAAGAACTTTAAATACTCATTATAACTCTAATCTTACTAAAGATATACACGCTGTGCACCCAATCAAGATTTAATTATATATTTCGCCCTGGCTGGCGTAGCTCAGTGGATTGAGTGCGGGCTGGGAACCAAAGTGTCCCAGGTTCGATTCCCAGCCAGGGTACATGCCTGGGTTGCAGGCCATAACCCCCAGCAACTGCACATTGATGTTTCTCTCTCTCTCTCTCTCTCTCTATCTCCCTCCCTTCCCTTCTAAAAATAAATAAAACCTTTAAAAAAAAGATTTAATTATATATCTTCTTCAAATACTTGGGCTCGTCTAGTACATCACTGTCTGAAATGGTTGACCCTACTTCCATTTTGAGCAGAAAGCATTTCATAAAATACACGCTACATGCTTTATAAAAGAAGCATGCTCATATACTAGCGGTGTCACAAGCATTCACCAAGACATGACCTAAAAGGTGATTATTCGGTACCCAACTTTAAGGATATATTACTATATGTCTCTTCTTAAAGTTCTATAAATTATAAGAACTTACTTATACATGAAACTCGTGTCTTATTATGAAGGGATATATATGTAAGATATAAAAGAATTATCAGGTGTAAGATATAAAAGAATTATCAGGCTACAAGTAAGTTTTTACTTAAGAAAAAAAATTACAGCAAAACTGACCAGCTCTTTAACAATATACATTTTAATTTATAAGAATTGAAGCCTTAGAGCTTGATTTTTTGTATATATCATTGTATTATTAAAACTATATATCATTAAAAACTTTTTTTGTCTTATACCAACATAGACTGAAAAAGGGAAAGAATCCGTGAGTAACTCATAATTTAATTCCATCTAAAAAGTGTTGGTATTACTTTGAAGCAATATAAAAGTGAGACTTAGTCCAATTTTGTTCACAGAAATGTGTGGTACAAGTTATTTCATTCTTAAAGAGATGGACTTTAAGAGTATTATGAGTCTGTAGTTATGTTATTAACTGTGTTTACAAGAAAAACTGTCGATTTAGTAAAGTGGAAGTTGTCAAATGATGGATATTCAGATTGATATAAATTCATAAGAAGCAATATAAACACTAAGAAAATTATCCTAAATATCAAAGTTTTTAAAATCATATAGTCAAGAATTAATTGTAGGTATACTTTATTGAAGTGTGACTAATAGACAAACTTTCAAGTAATTTATAAATTTAAAAGTAAATATAGTATATTTACTTACTATGAAGTCTGCATAGTATATATGCTTTACTTTTTTCCCTACTATGGCAGTATATGATTTTTTCTCTATTTGACCTTCTAGGATATATGACTAAGCATATAGCTCTTTCAACTGAGAAACCATGGCAAAAGTGAGCTTGGTTTCCTTTAACAAACCACATGATACTACACTTAAAATATTTCCCTGGCTGGTGTAGCTCATTGGATTGAGCATGGGCTGCAAACCAAAGGGTCACCGGTTTGATTCCAGTCAGGAATTCAAAAGAATATACGCATCCCTGTGTTCAGTGAAGCTTAAGTAAAATATATGGTA
Source organism: Phyllostomus discolor (assembly GCF_004126475.2). Taxonomy (NCBI): domain Eukaryota; kingdom Metazoa; phylum Chordata; class Mammalia; order Chiroptera; family Phyllostomidae; genus Phyllostomus; species Phyllostomus discolor. The sequence continues at coordinate 104,944,773 of NC_050198.1, forward strand.
GCAACACAAATGCCCTTCAGTAGATGAGTGATCCACGAGATGTGGTATATATATACAATAGAATATTATCTGGTCATAAAAATGAATCCATAACATTTCAGACAGCATGGATGGACCTAGTGGGTATTATGCTAAATAAAATAAGAGAACGACAAATACAATATAATTTCACCTATATGCAGAGTCTAAAGATTTTAAAGATTTTATTTATTTATTTTTTAGAGAGGGAATGGAGGGAGAGAGAGAGAGAGAGAGAGAGAGAAACATCAATGTGCGGTTGCTGGGGGTTATGGCCTGCATCCCAGGCATGTACCCTGGCTGGGAATCGAACCTGGGACACTTTGGTTCCCAGCCTGCGCTCAATCCACTGAGCTACGCCAGCCAGGGCTTTAGAGTTACACTTTTAACACATAAGCATGTATAAAAGAATGAAAAACTTCATGTAGATAGAGAATTAGTACTACCCATGTATAATGCACATCCTTATTTTCCTCTTAAAAATTTGGGCAAAAAAGTGTACATTACACATGGCAAAATATGGTAGCTTGTTTTACCTACTACAGATAAATTGTTCAATACATTGTCATTCTTATTATTTTTTGATATTTCTGGACATGTCCACTTGCTTGTATTAATCAACATAATATTGTAGACATGCAAGGTTACCAAGTGTATTCAGACAGAAACAATGTCTCTTTCACTCAAGAGACCACATGGGCAAAAGTCTAGAGGGTTCTTCCTGAAAAAAACAAATAAATAAAACGTGACTAGGTATTGTTCAAAAGGAAACGATATGCTTTATAACCTGGTTTTTCTCCAGAAATATATACTAAATTCTTTAGTTTTACATCATATTGGTTTTCAGCCGCAGGTTTTATCAAGCCCAGTGTCATACAGAAAGTTGAGTTCTGTTTTCCTTTTAGTTTTTTCCATCTCTTCTGAAGTGTCCGTATTTTCATCGGGGTTCAGAAGAAACCTGCAATGGGATTCTAAAATGTTGAATGCCTGAGGTGAAACAGAATATAACAAACAAGGAAGGCTAAAAAATTCTGGGAAATCGCAGTTCTTAGTTTCTCAGTGTTTCCTGTGTTCTAGTTAAGAGTAAGTTACAAGTATTGATTTTTTTGAGGTGGTGTTTTTAGCTTCAGGGTGAACAGAAATTCAGGAAAATAAAAATGAACAAGAAGTGACTTACCATGAAAATGCGTCCATATTGCAAAGCAGAACTTGGAGGACTTGCGGATGCTAGGAACAATAATAAAATGTTCAAAAGTTTCACTTTTACATTCATTTGAGAATAATGAAGCTATTACAGGGCCATCATTGGCACCCACCCCAGCCCCAATAAAAACCACAGTACACACTTTTGCCATAATCTTTGGGAAGAGTCTATTTGTAGCAAAAGTAGGAAGAAGTGAAAGAGCATTTAGTTACAGCAGATGAGGATTGTGTACTGTGGCTAATAATGCAGAAAATTCAATTTGAGTTCATTCAACTTATTAGTGAATATATTCTTACATGGAAACAATGGAAACCTTTGAATCATCAGAAGCCTATAAAAGTAGAAATGGAAACCTTCCCCTAAAGAACGAAACGTGTTTCAGATTGGAATTTTATAATTGCTCTTAAATAAATATTATTTTGGTTTATTATTTCATGAGACTGTACTTCTATTTGATAACATTATGTGACTAGGAGAAAATAGTCAATTTTTCTCATTTGGCCTCTGAACTCTTTTTTAATCATTTTTACTGATTTATTGAAGAGAACATTTAAATTCTATTCTCCTAGCGAATTTCAATTATACAATAGATTATTATCGACTAGTCACTATGTTATACATTATATCCTCAGAATTTATTCATCTTTTTTTTTAAGATTTTATTTATTTATTTATTTTTAGAGAGGGAAGGGAGGGAGAAAGAGAGAGAGAGAGAAACATCAATGTGCAGTTGCTGGGGACCATGGCCTGCAACCCAGGTATATCCCCTGACTGGGAATCGAACCTGCGACACTTTGGTTCGCAGCCCGAGCTCAATCCACTGAGCTATTCCAGCCAGGGCAGAATTTATTCATCTTATAATTGAAAGTTTCTTCCATTTTACCAACATGTCCCTATTTCTCTCACCCCTCACTCTGCCAATCACCTCTTTTCTGTTTCTATGGGTTCAACTTTCATTCCTTCTGGGTTTTTCGGATTGCACACATAAATAATACCATGGATTATTTGTCTTTCTCAGTCTGGCTTACGTCACTTATCAAGGTGACCTCCAGGTTTATTTATGTTGTCTCAAAAAGCAGGAATTATTTTTAAGACTGAATAACGTTTTCTTATATATACTTATACACCACATTTTATTTCTTTATTCATTAGTTGATGATCAGCTAGGGTGTTTCTGCAATGGTGCAATTAGTGACAATGGACATGAGAGTGCAGCTGTTTCTTTGAGACAATCATTTTGTGTTCTTGGGATGTGTATATCCAGATATGGGATTGCTGGATCATACGATAGTTCTGTTTTTAATTTTTTGAGGAACCTCCATATTGTGCTCCATAGTACCTGTACCTGTTTACATTCCCAACAGTACACAAAGGGTGATTTTTATTCCACATCCTTAACAACATTTGGTATTTCTTACATGTTTGATAATAGCCATCCTAACAAGTATGAGGTGATGATACATCATTGTGGTTTTGATTTTCACTTCCCTAATGATTAGTGATGTTGAGCACCTTTTCATGTGCCTACCGGCCATTTGTATGTCTTCTTTAAAAAAATATCTATTCATCCTTTGTCCTTTTTTCAATTGGGTTATATTTTTTTCTTTTCAGTTGTAGGAGTTACTCATATATTTTGGATATTAACCCCTTAACAGATGTGATTTGAAAATATTTTTCCCATTTGTTAGGTTGCATTTTCATTTTGTTGATCATTTCTTTTGCTGTGCAGAAGCTTTTTAGTTCAATACACTCCTGTTTCTTTTTGCTATCATTGCTTTTTCTTTTGGTGTTGAATAAAAAATCAACCTTGCCAAGACCAATGTCAGAGACCTTACACCCTATGTTTTCTTCTAAAAGTTTCATGGTTTCAGGTCTTGTAAGATGGCCAAAAGACATGCAAAAATGCTCAATGTCACTAATCATCAGAGAGATGCAAATTAACACCACAAGGAGATGTCACCTCACACCTGTCAGAATGGCCACCATAAGCAAATCCACAAACAACAAGTGCTGGCAAGGCTGTGGAGAAAAAGAACCGTAATGCACTGTTGCTGGGAATGCAGCCTGGTGCAGCCACTGTGGAAAGAAAGCAGTGTGTTGCTACCTAAAACACTAAAAATGGAACTGCCTTGTGACACAGCAGTTCCACTTTTGGGACCTTATCTGAAGAAACCAGAAACACTAGTTTGAAAGAATCTATGCACCCCTTTGCTCATCGCAGAGTTATTTACAATCACCAAGATTTGGAAGCAGCCCAAGTGCCTGTCAGTAGCTGAGTGGATAAAACAGCCGTGGTACATGTACACAGTGGAATACTACTTGGTTGGTAAAAGGAGGGAAATCTTCCTGTTACCAGCAGCAGGATGGTCCTGAAAAACATTATGCTAAATGAAAGAAGACAGTCATGAGAAGACAAGTGAGCGAATAAGCAAAGAAGAGACAGAGTCACAGATAGGTTGGCAGCTGTCAGTGGGGAAGTTGGGTGAGAAAAGGGGAAGTATTCGAAAAATGGAAAAAAAAGAGAGAAAAACCTGATGGACACAAACAACTGTGTGGCGATTAACACCACAGCGAGAGAGTCCAGCGAGGATACACGATGATGGATGGAGACTTGAGTTGCGGTGGTGTTAACCAGTGTCGGCCTACTAAGTTTAATAAAACAGAATAAAGAATTAGAAACTGTATTCAGTATATGTAAATTTCACTCAATATAAACTATGCATCCATTTAAAATGCAACAGATATTATATTTAAAAAATATGAACTCTACAATGTGTAGGAATGGTTGAAATCCATATGCATTATTATATCTTATCTCTGTGTAAATTTTCCCATGTCTATTAGGAAATATCACCTATTTCCCACACCTTGTATTTAGTGGGTCAGAAGAAAATATATTCTAAGCCCTGGCTGGCGTAGCTCAGTGGATTGAGCACGGGCTGCGAATCAAAATGTCGCAGGTTCGATTCCCAGTCAGGGTACATGCCTGGGTTGCAGGCCACAACCCCCAGCAACCGTACCTTGATGTTTCTCTCTCTCTCTTTCTCCCCCTCTTCCCTCTCTAAAAATAAATAAATAAAATCTAAAAAAAAGAGAAAATATATTCTTACAACATTATATATTACTCCTGTTCCTAAGACTACTAAACTTCTTTCAGCTGAATGCCTTTCTCTCTGCTTCTGCCCTCAGATGTATGCATGGATTTCTATTCAAACAAATGCCTTCTGAACATGCCCCTGATTTGTATTCATTTGGTTTCCTTTAGTCATGGCAAATGTTTCCATTGCCCTATTCCAGTCATCCATCCTCCCAAGTGCCTTATCTCACCAAAGTAGTATGATAAAATGTTAGGCTGACCTGGCTAACAGTACATTATGATGTCGCTTCACTATCACTTTCAGTTTCTTGTTATCAACAGCCATTTTAAGAAACACTTGAGTTTTACATATAAAAGGTAACAATAGCCCTTAACATTTTAGATTTTTTACAATAGTATATGTGAGATACCATGCTTTTAAAAATTTGGTATAAAAACCATTTTGTAGCCCTGGCTGGCGTAGCTCAGTGGATTGAGTGCGGGCTGGGAACCAAAGTGTCCCAGGTTCGATTCCCAGTCAGGGTACATGCCTGGGTTGCAGGCCATAACCCCCAGCAACCTCACATTGACGTTTCTCTCTCTCTCTCTCTCTCCCTCCTCCCTTCCCTCTGTAAAAAAATAAATAAAATAAAATTAAAAAACATATTGTAAAATGTAATCAATCAACATTATTATTGTTTATTCCTTCCTTTTTCCACTTGAAAATATCTTGACAGAATAAGACTTTCAGTCAAGAGGGCAGCATAGGTAAAGACAGGGCTTATAGCCCCTCACAACCACGTCAGAATTACAACTAAACTACAGAACAACCATCATTCAGAACCACCTGAAAGCAAGCTGAATGGAGGTCCTCCAACTAGGGAAGGGAAGAAGAGGCCACATTGAAACTGAAAGGAGGGGTACAGACACAGAATGGGCTGGTTGCACACCCACGAATGGAGGATAAAAATTAGGAAAGATATCTCAGCTCCCCTGAGGAGTGATGGGTAACAGCTACACAAGAGGCCCTCCGGGCCAGGGTTCTATCTAGTGTTGGCAGGGAAGTCCCCATCACTCCTGGTTGTAAAAACCATTGGGGATTGAGTCTGAGGGAACAGAGTCTTCTGGGGTCCCAGGCAGTTCCTCATACAGGGTCCACACGTGGACTAATTCAGACTCACTCCCTCTGAGCTTTAGTGCTGGGGCAGCAGATTGAAAGGCAGCCGAGATATATGGGGAGGAAATGAATTATCCAGAATCAGGGCAAGCCTGAGGGGGCAGCTTTCTCCCAGACAGAAGTGTTCCTTTGCTGTGCCCTCCCCCACAAAGCCAGCAGGCGAGTGCCAGATCTGAGACACCACCAACCTGGCTCACACTGTTTGCACCAATCTAGTAATTCTGTGAGGCCCCACTGCACCAAACTTGCGGGCCAACACAAACTGTTTCCACTGGCTTTTCTGTACGAATGGCTTGTCTTGGCTCATGCTTCAGATTTTCCTACAGTCTCACATACAAACACCATTTTGCCTCATCATGCCCCATACGTCTTGCTAAGTGGCCTCAAGGCATGGTATTATCAGCAGCTGACCATGGTTCACAGCTTGGCCTTTGGGAACCTCCCAGCTGAGTACAAGGAGCAGCCACCTGCAGATTACTTTGTAGCTCATGCTGGGTGGCCCCAAACAAAACACAGGCAGTGGCTAACTTTTACTTGTACCTCCCAAGGGGACCCAGAGCCAGCACACCCAGTGGACAGCTTCAGACCACATTAAAGCACCACCCAGCCACCTCCACAAGCAACACACTCAAGGGACAGATTCAGGGGTACCAGAGTCTGCTGAAGTAAGTCCTGCTTTGTGGGGAGACCCCCGCACAGCTGATTCTCCACTGTCAGAGATTGGTATGCTTAGAGGTTCATTTTCAGAGGTCATAGCCAGTCCTTGCAGCTGATTGGTCTGGGTAAATCCTTCCCATTGAAGTTTCAACAGAAATCAAAGCTCAATTACAAGAGGAGGTTGTACACAGCCCTCATGGTGGGTGCACCTTGAACACCCAGCTTGGGTGATCAGGAAGGCCGTGTCACTGGACTCTACAGGACTCCTACTACCTTAGGCACCTCTACTGCTAAGCCTATGAGATGTACCAGCTCCACCTAATGCACAGAAACACAGGGAGGCTGCCAAAATGAGGAGGCAAAGAACATATCCTAAATGAAAGATCAGAACAAAACACCTGAACTAAATGGAAAGGAGGTGAACAATCTTTTAGCTGCAAAGTTCAAATACTGGTTATAAGGATGCTCAATGAACTCAGTGAGGACTTTAATAGAATAAAAAAGATCCAGTCAGAAACAAAGGATACAGTAACTGAAATGAAAGGTAATTTACAGGGAATCACAGTAGAGTGGATAAAGCAGAGGATCAAAACAGAGATTGGAAGATAAGGAAGCAAAAACCACCCAATCAGAACTGCAAAAACAAAAACCAATCCAAAAAAAGGAGGACAGTGTAAGGAGCCTCTGGGAAAACTTCAAGTGTACCAACATTCATGTAATGAGTGTGTCAGGAGAAGAGACAGAGAAAAACACTGGAAATCTATTTGAAAAAATAGGGACAGAATACTTCCTTAACTTGGTGGAGGATATAGGCATACAAGACCAGGGAGTGCAGAGAATTGCAAATAAGATGAACTCAAAGAGACCAACACCAAGACACATAATTTTTAAAACGTCAAAGGTTAAAAACAATGAGGGCATCTTAAAAGCAGCAAGAGGAAAGCAGTTAGTTACCTACAAAGGAGTGCCCATAAGACTGTCAGCTGTTTTTTCAACAGAAACTTTGCAGGTCAGCACAGAGTGCCAAAAGATATTGCAAGTGATGGAAAACAAGGACCTACAACCAACATTATTCTACCCAGCATACCTATGATGTAGAATCGAAGGACAGATGAAGAGCTTCCCAGAAAAGAAAAAGCTAAAGAAGTTCATCACCACCAAACCAGCATTATAGGAGATATTCAAAGGGTGTTCTTTAAGAAGAGGATTTCAAAATCAAAATGATAAACAATAAAATGGCAATAAATACATATCTATTAAGAATTAAATATAAAAAAACAAAATAAATGAACAAGCAGAACAGAAACAGACTCATAGATACAGAGAACATTTTGATGTTTGCCAGATGGGAGGGAGTTTGGGAGATGGGTGAAAAAGGTGAAGGGATTGAGAAGTACAAATTGGTTGTTACAGAATAGTCGTGGGGATGTAAACTACAGAATAAGAAATATAGTCAATAATTTTCTAATAACTATGCATGATGTCAGATGGGTGGAAGATTTATTAGGATGGTCATTTAATAAGTTATATAATGTCTACTCACTGGATGTACACTTGAAACCAATGTGATGTTGTATATCAAGCATAACAAAGTAAAAAATAGTAAGTAAATAAATATTGAAAAATAACTCAATGGAATATTGCAGTGGGGAAACACGAGTAGGAGTCATTTTTCTTAGGTAATTCTGTCATCATCATCACTCATTTGAGATATTCATTTGTCTAAAAGCAATTAATGCTTAATTGCTGCATACGTTGAGTAATTTAGAGATGCAAATTAGTACAGAAAGCAAACAAGTGTGTGTTCATTAATTTTTTGTTATCACCATCTGTTTAATTTAACAACTGAATTTTACTGAATGACAGCTTGCTAACAGTATAAATGATTTTCTTAGGAAAATGTTTACTACAATTGAGGTCATCATCATCTGATAAAATGTGCGTTTGTATACAAATATATTATCTAAAATCATTGTTGTATTTTCTAATTCAAAATAAAGTTTTTGCCAATGTATGCAGTCTTATTTAGTGGAAACCATAATTTTGCAAGTCCTTTTACATAAACTACTGCATATTCAACAAAATATGGCAATTGAAGCAAACTACTGCCATCTTAGTATGTTTCAGCTACTTTATTCTTACTTGGGGCTTTTTGTCTAATAATTTTTTGCTTTATAGATATTGAAATTATAACTGAAAAGTGAATATTGAATTTTTGCTGAAGATTGCATGGCTACTGAGCGGCAGTTTGGGGAGGAGCCCTGTGGTCTTCTGACTTCTGGCCTACTATGCTTTTGTTGCTTCTTTTCTGCATTTCAGAACACTACACATATTTATCCACATATACTGAGTAGAGACAGACACATTTTTGGAATTTTTTTGGGGGGGGGTGGTATTCTGTGTGTTTTTGATTTCATTACTAAATGTAAAAGTAGGTGTTCAGGGATCAAACACTCACAAATATATGTTTATTCTGCTTTTAATACAATTCAGGATGCAAAGTCATGTTAAAAAATTTACTCTCTATAAATAAAATAGTCTGAACTCCTGGTCTACCTTAAAATATGCTTTAAAATGCTTTAAACTATTATAATGTTCATGTGATTGTGCATTCAGAACTCCAAGATACCTGTTTACAAAACTATCAATCTTTTGCTGTAATACTTTATTTTAAAATATTTATGTTTTATACAAAGCAGAGCTACATTAAATTTTTTATTAGTTTTTCAGTTCTCATTCCAGCAAAATAATTTTTACTTAAATAGATAGGAGACTGAGGAATCGAGGCAGCAGATGTGAAGATGTTATAAAGAATGTTACACATATTCCATTGGAAAGACAAATTATAGTTTTTTCTTCTCTAGGGATCCTTTATGCAATCATAGTTGCTGGCTTTTCACTAGCTGGCAATATTGCATTGCATTTATATTAAAAATAATAATTTGTCCATGATCCAAATTCCCCCTATTTGTGAAAAGAATACTCACAGAAAATGTTAAATGAAATATGTTTCATATGTTTGTGTTGCTGAATTTTAAAAAAGTTCATCTTCATCTACTATTGAAAATGTCTGTATTGGGCTGCTCGAAGAGCCAATATACTTCCAAATTTTGTGTCTGTGTGTGTTTTATACCCAACGTTAATGTTCCTTGTACTATATCTTGTGTCCATTTTTAATATGAAAGCCAAATGCATACTTTATTAGTGGCATAACATTATTATGCTATTCAAGAAAAAAATCTTTTCTTTTATAAATCGATTTAAACTAACTTGTCTGAGTTTCTTACCAGTTTTCTCATCTTCTCTGACCCCCTCGATAGCATTTAAAGCAGATAAACCTTTCTTTAATAAGACTCTCTCTTCCTTTCACTTCCATGACAGCACAAGCTCTTAACTTTTTCTTTCCACTCCTATCCAATTACTTTGCTTGTTGTTTCTCTGTGTTATAGCTTTAATGTTATAAGCATTCCTCTGCTGATTATATCTATTTTCATGACATTAAATAGTACCTAGTTGTAATTCCCAAAATAGAATCTCTTTTTAAAGATTTTATTTATTTATTTTTAGAGAGGAGAAAGGAGGGAGAAACAGAGGGAAACATCAATGTGTGATTCCTCTCATGCGCCCCCTACTGGGGACCTGGCCCATAACTGAGGCACATGCCCTGACTGGGAATCGAACCAGCAATCCTTTGGTTTGCAAGGGGGCACTCAGTCTACTGAGCCACACCAGCCAGGGCCCAAAACAGAATCTTTAACTCACACGGTTTTTATGAATTTCAAACCTATTAGTGCCTAATTGTCATATTCAATATCTTACTGGAATTTCAGGCTCTATGCTCAAAACCGGAGTCTTGATTCCGACTCCCACCCCATCCTCCTCCCTCCCGGTTCTAGTAACAGACATTTCCATTCATCCATTTTCTCACATCCTTTTCACCTGGCTTTCCCTTACACACTTAAATACGATCTAGCATTAGGCAGTTTCTATTTTACTACAATAACATATCCTAAACATGTCCATTTCTTTCTGTCTCCACTACTAACACCCTGGTCCAAGCAGTCAACTTTCCCACCCCAAATTTTCCAATAGCCTCCTGGCATTTTTCTTTTCTCTCTGGTCCAACCTCACACCAACCTGTTTCCACAACCTGTTTCCATGAGTTGGAGTGATCTTTTAAGAAATAGAAATGTGACTAAGTCATTCCCTGCTTACACATTTTTAATGATTTTCCAATCCTCAATAAACCCCCCAAACTCCGGTATGATCTGGCCTTTCCAATATTATTTTCTGTTTTTGTTTTTTTTTTTTTTGACTCACTATGTTCCAGCAACACTGTTCTTACATTCCTTTACCTTGAAGACTTTGGAGCATGCTAAATCCTTTACCTCCAAAAGGTTTGAAATACCTCTGCCTTGCTCAATCATTATTCTTTAAGTTTCAGCATAAGCTTCACTTTCTTTTTTTTTTTAAGATTTTATTTATTTATTTTTAGGGAGGGAAGGGAGGGAGATAGAGAGAGAGAGAGAGAGAGAGAAACATCAATGTGCGGTTGCTGGGGGTTATGGCCTGCAACCCAGGCATGTACCCTGGCTGGGAATCGAACCTGGGATACTTTGGTTCCCAGTCCACGCTCAATCCACTGAGCTACGCCAGCCAGGAGCTTCACTTTCTTAAAGATGCTTCCCCTTATACTTCTGTCTAGATAAAGTCTACCTGCTGTTTACTTCAACAGAAACTTGTGCCTTAGTTTCATAGCAATTATTTCCACATTACTTACATATTTTAAGTGATTACTTATTTAATGTCTGTATATGCCACTGAATGACGTGTTCCAAGGAAACAGGCATTGTTTGCTTCATCGCTATTTATCACTTTCCGGTAATACCTAGCACCTACCGTAGTGCCTAACACTTGGAAAGAGTTCAAGAAATAGTATTTAAATGAAATAACACTTGACATTGTACTTTTTCTAATCTTTTCATATGTCATGGAATTTTTTGAAGGTTGAGTAATATGGCATACAAAAGGCTTAGTAAAGCATACAATAAATATCATCCATTATCATTGTGTCTAAATCAAAGCTAATATAATTGTATATGCATATCATAACTCGGCCTAATATTTTGCTTTTATTTTTTTATTTGTTAAAAGATTTTATTTATTTATTTTTAGAGAGGGAAGGGAGAGAGAGAGAGAGAAACATCAATGTGCGGTTGCTGGGGGCCATGGCCTGCAACCTAGGCATGTGCCCTGACTGGGAATCGAACCTGCAATGCCTGGTTTGCAGCCTGCACTCAATCCACTGAATTATGCCAGCCAGGACAATATTTTGCTTTTAAAGTATTTTATTTTGTTCAGTTTCTAACCAGTCTCAGTGTTTTCCCATATCCTTTGTTTTATTTTTTTTTAAATTTCACACTGAAAGGTAGAAGACAGAGCCTAAAGTTCTACGTGATGGTTAACCACATTTTAATTTTAAAAACATTCATCTTTTACACTACTATGAATACCTAACTATTTCCCCTTTGTTTTAGAAAACTGGTGCTACCTGTAGGAAAATGTGATATGTAATATCCTTCTGTTTGCTCTAGTAATGAAACCTTTTCAATGATTTATTTTAAATGTTTTATTTATTTTACATTTTTAAATGGTTTATAATGTCAAGAATAAAAAACAAACAAGTGAACGAAACTCCTGAGCTTCCATGAACTGTAACATTTCTACCTAGTGAGTAAATAACTTCTGGAAAGACATAATTATTGCAGATCTGGGAAAGCAGTACTAAAGTTCAGGTGGGCCTTAACGAACCAAGGCCTAATTTTCTCCAACAAATTACATTATTATCATTCTAGTCGCACCTATTGCATTAGATGTGCGTCACTGTCTCTGGGACAATCGACACTTTCATTATTTAAGAAGTATTCCTGAATCATCAAAAGTCATTCGATTAACATCTTTATGAGGTTATTAAAATGGTCAGAATCCTTTACATAAAAGAAATTTCATAAAATTAGTGTACTGTAAAATCAAGTTCTCAATTGTCTAGAACAAGCAAATAGTTCACTTAAGAAAATGTTACGTATAAATGCATGAAAACACTTTGGACATCAAAATGTCTCTGAAATCGAGGCTGTCTCTCAGTCACTTTAAGTGAATGCATCTGTGGACAAGAGTTACTACCAGAATGATGGGGAGGGGGTCAGAAAAATGTTAAGTTTGGAACACACTTTTGGGATCTTTGCTGCAACACTGAAACACAGAAAACATAAATGATGCTGGTTGGTGTGGCTCAGTACACTGAGCGCTGGCCTGTGAACCAAAGGGTCGTGGGTTCGATTCCCAGTCAGGGCACATGCCTGGGTTGCAGGCCAGGTCCCCAGTAGGGGGCGCGAAAGGCAACCACACATTGATCTTTCTCTCCCTCTCTTTCCCCCTCCCTTCCACTCTCTTTCAAAATAAATAGATAGAATATTAAAACAAAGAACACATAAATGACTTGCTTGTACTCACACAGCTCATCCTCCTCCTATGTCCCTGGTCAGTGACCTTTCCATTGCACTGCCTTATCTTCTTGTCCCTATGGACTTTCTGAACAGGGTCACTGCATGCAGTTGTTTAGGTTGTTCGTTAGAGATGCCAGGCTAAGGGAGCACATAGGGGCCAAAGTGTAGTCTTCATACACCCAGCAAAGTCACGTACCCACGGGCACTCTGTATCTTTTTTAATTCACTAGAGGTATCCGTAAGGGCTAGGAAAAGCCATGTTTGCAAGTTCTAAGAAAATTCCCTTTATTTTCCCTGGGCACATAGGAAACAGCGAGCCTATGTTGCCCTTATTTTCCCATGGATAAAGCAATAGGTCTTCCTGTGTATCTATGATGTGTATAGTAGAAGGACAAAGGTCCACCATTTCTCTTCTCAAATGAGAATTCTGAGAGATGAAGATTATCCCCAGGCTCCTGTGTGTTGTCTAAGCAATATGTAGCAGGCACTATAGAGTAGATGTGTCTTCTCTGATCTTCTAAATAGGTATTACTCAGTGAGGTATGTCTCATTGAGGATTACTCAATAGGTATGTCTCAGTGAGGAAATAACTGAGACATCAATTAATATGTAAACATAAAATCATGATCAATCTAGGATGACATCAGTATAAAAACTCAATTTCCGTTAGTTTCTGTCTCAAATAAGTTGTCCTAGACTACTTTTTCAGTTCTTCGAGACTTAAAAATAGATAAAACTCTCACTTGAATGTGTCTAGAAAGATAAAACATAATTACAAAATGCCATGGGTAAATGTTATACTTCATTAGAGCCAAATAATGCCACTAATACATATTTTGTGAATTACAAAAGTCATGATAATTCTCAGGAAGATAAGGTGAGGCCACATAGAATTCATTACATCTTTACCATCATCATCACCATTACTATCATCATCATCCTCATCATCCTCCTCATCATCATCATCTCTCATTCACTTCCAGATTTATACATGCAAATGCTTGTTTGGCATCTCCACTTAGCTATATGTCAAATTAACAGACTCATAAACAGAATTCTTGATTCCCTATCCCTTGCCTATTATTTTCTTCCTCTCCAACATTTCACCTGGCTGCTCAGGCCCGAATTCTGTACATCATATTTCGGCTACCCACCCTTCTACCATCCACATGTAATTTTCAAGTCTTTTAGACATCATCTTCCAAATGTACCTTCAACTCTCCAGGATACACGCCAATCAACTATCATCAGTTGCCTGGACCACCCCTCCAACAACTTGCTAATTGGTCTCTTCATTTTTACTGTAAATGCATTGTCACAACATGGAGAGTGATTTTATTAAGGTGGCTTAGATGGCATCAACAATACCCTGTTAATTCTGCTTATCTTGACATCCTCTGAAAGACTCTTTGCGCCCTCCATTCCAAATTGGGTTAACCTTGGTCCTGTTATTTTGTTACACCGCTTTCTTTTATACAATTTGGGCTTCATGTTTGCTTGTGAGATTATTTGTTTCATGCGTATTTCCCACACTGCACTGTAAGTTTTAGTGCTAGTGAGCTTAAAAATAGGCCGCTTTCTTCCTAAAAGAGCAACAGTGTTCTTCAATTACATGTCGATGTAAATTGAGACTTTCTAGTCTGGTTTTCAAACCTCTTTTCAGATGAACTTTACCCATCTGGCAAGTGCTTACTTCCCAGGGAGAGAAGCAAGGGAAGATGAAAACCAACATGTGCTGAGACTCTTTTAAATGACAGGCCATGTGCTAGATGCTTTTACCGGCACGTTCTAATTCAATCCTCACCACAATCTTTCTGCGAGATGCATTGGTGTGCCTCCATTTACAGATGAGAAAACTGGGTATGAGATGTGAAATGACTTGCACGAAGTCTGGGAGTAAAGCCTAGATATAATTCATATCCCATGGCCTCTTTCTTGCATTCCCGGTAAACTGTCCGTCTTACTTCACCATACACACGTGACTCATATATGCCCCTCTTGCCATACCACATGTGGAAATCCTTCTGCCCAAAATATCCTTTTCCTCCTAACAATCCACATTCTGACTTTGTCAAAACCGTTTTATTTTTTTAAAGATTTCATTTATTTATTTTAGAGAAAGGGAAAAGGAAGGAGAAAGAGAGGGAAAGAAACATAGATTAGTTGCTTCTAGCAAGCCCCCTATTGGAGACCTGGTCCACAACCCAGGCATGTGGACTGACCGGGAATCGAACCAGTAATCTTCAGTCCAGAGTCCGTGGCTCAATCTACTGAGCCACACCAGCCAGGGCTCAAAACCGTTTTAAAAATGTATCTTTCACCTGGTTGTAGAAGTGATAACACAAATATTGACAGGCAAGTGTATGAACAATGAGTAAAACTTCTAGCTGTTATATCTGTATGCACTTTCTGAATATGCTCCCGTTTATGTTTCTGAGCTGAACAAACCCTGGAGAACAAGAGCCAATTTTCTGTCAGATTCTATCTTTGCGAGAGAGCTTCCTGAATCAATATTAAATTGATTCTAAGTGTTCTTCCTCATCGGCTACTCTCAAATTACAAGTCCATCCTACCATATTATACACAGCTGAAATGGTTTTGACATGCAAACTGCCAGTTACGTGATCTCATATTTTTCCAATGAATATTCTGGTTGTATGGTAACATTGCAAGTAAAGCTATGGTTGAGGTTATTTAAATGATAGAACAGTTCAGGATATTTTCCTCATTATAAAGCAAGCTAGAAGTAGATCAGGTACCTACATTTGAAATCCTTCAACATTAAAGCAAATGCTATTATATGTCAGCATGTGATATCTTGGATGTGAGAATAATCTGACTGTGAAGAGAGGTCAGTGAAAACCAGGATCAACAGGGTCTGTCTATCTGATTAGAGAATTTGTTTTTCCTAACTTTTAGGACACTTAAGGCAGCTTCCTTGGAACTAGAAAGGATGTTCATCAATGAAAGTACGCTCCCATTAACACTAAATGGTAACAAATGCAGAGAAGTCATTTGGAGGAGAACGGAACGTTGGGAATACGGCAGCTCAGGATAAGATCGAGACATGCCATGTCGATAAGGTATCATTTCTTTTCAACTCTCTCAGTTGATTGTCTGAACTAATAGCACACCGGGTATCACACCGTCTGTCCTGCGTTTTCAAATATATTGCAGTACACCGTTCCTCGGGATATTACTGACAAAATTAGAAGGCGGGGGTCGTTTGCGTCCCTCAAACCCCATTCCTGTCTGGTATCCTCTCGAGCTCTCAGCGCCTGTAATGATGTTGCCATGTATATATATCTGCTCTTTTGGGAGTGATGCCTACTTTAGAGTGTGTCCTATCTATTCTTTCTCAAAACTAACCCATTCCCTCAGGCTCTGCTCTCAGTGAGCTAATTGAAGAAACAATCCCTATTAAAGGGTTGAAGAATTAATGAGTTACCCCTTCCACTAATAACTTTGCATTTTGGCCAGGGCCTGTAGTACTTGTAACTCAGCAAGTTGGTGATTTGGAGTTCTAGGCCTATGGGCAGAACCCTCAAATCTTAACCTAATAGAACTATTTAAAAGATTAGCTTTGCCTGTGGACTTAGGGCATTTAAAATATTTTATTTATTTATTTATTTTTAGAGAGGGAAGGCAGAGAGAGAGAGAGAGAGAGAGAGAGAGAGAGAGAGAGAGAGAGAGAGAGAGAGAGAGACATCAATGTGCGGTTGCTGGGGGTTATGGCCTGCAACCCAGGAATGTACCCTGGCTGGGTATCGAACCTGGGACACTTTGGTTCCCAGCCCGCGCTCAATCCACTGAGCTACGCCAGCCAGGGACTTAGGGCATTTATAATCTTAAGAACCTCTTGCTTTGAATAGAAATAAAAGAATTAGATAGTAACATGCACTATTTTGGAGCTTTCACTCTTACGTAGAATGTACCATTATAAAATTTTGCAGATAATTTTATTAATTTCGAAATTATTGCTTCACACTTATAACCTGGTATGATTATATCACTTCATGTGCCTCTTTAATTTTTTTCTAAATCTTGCACAGATTGATCAGATTCTACGGGATGCCAGCCAATCACCTTTTCTTAAAGATTTTAAATAATTTTAGTAGCGAATACTAGGCTCTTTACCTTAATGAGCATAAATAGAAACTAAACATTCTCCTTGTGATATAAAAGATGAAAATCACGTTTGTGTTGCATCTCCCAGAAATGGAAGTTGAGGCGGGAAACTGACACTTGCAGTATGCAACGTGCTTCAGTTCATTTTCAAATTTTTATTCCGTTTATTATTTCTTCTTAAATTTCCCAATTGCATATGAACTTTAAAGAAAAATACACTGACTCATTCAAAAGTTCCTTTCCCCCAACAGTGTTATGATTATGTGAGAGAATGTCCTTATGCTTTGCAGATACATTCTTTTTTTTTTAAAGATTTTATTTATTTATTTATTTTTAGAGAGGGAAGGGAGGGAGGGAGGGGGAGAGAGAGAGAGAGAGAGAGAGAGAGAGAGAGAAACATCAATGTGCAGTTGCTGGGGGTTTTGGCCTGCAACCCAGGCATGTACCCTGGCTGGGAATCGAACCTGGGACACTTTGGTTCCCAGCCCTCGCTCAATCCACTGAGCTACGCCAGCCAGGGCATTGCAGATACATTCTAAAGAATATAAGGACAAAGCATTATCATGTGTGAAACCTACTTTCCAATGATTTTGCCAAAATGAAACAGCACACAAACACACACACACAGAGGAAAATATGTAACATGTTAAACATTGCTGAATATAAATGGATATATAGGTAGTAATTGTACTATGTATGCCTCTGATTTTTTTTCAATAGGGTTGAAATTTTTCAAAATAAAATGTTAGGAAGGAAAGGAAAAAAAACTGAAGATATGTATTTACCAAAAACAATAGGTGGACCTTGTTTAAATCTAGCTTCAAAAAATGACTTATAAAGAAGCCAGATGAGACAATTGGGCATTTCAACATTGATAGGATATGAGAAGATATTAAAGAATTACTGTTAATTTTGTCAGGTATAACAATGATATTGTGCTTATGTTTAAAAGGGAATCTTTACGTTTTAGTGATATATTTAAAAATATTTACAAATGAAATAGGATGTCTGAGATTTACTTCAAAATAATCTAGCATGGAGGAAACTATTGGGGTTGACAGTTTGTTGGTTCATTGTATTATTTTTTTTCTATTTTTGCAGACATTAGAAATTTCCATATTAAAAACTTAGAAAAAATTCCTTACCTCTGAACCCAAAATAATTTGGATGATTTACATAAACTCACCATCTGAGACTCCATCTTTAATTGCCAATGGCGTTGAAGTAAAATAACGGACCCAATTTCCAAAACATATTTTGCAACATACCAAAAACATCAGTGCACGAGTAGCAATGCTTTTCCAAGACACGATGCTATAGAAATTGAATTTGCTGCCCTTAAACAAGACTAGCAGTGTTTATTTTCCCTCATCTGAAGAATATTTAAAAAATCAATTTTTGAAGAATGAGAAGAGAAGATGCAGGGCAAGGGCACCCAATTTCTTTCCCCAGTTAACCAGAAGATCAGAAATCCTGTGTGAAGACACATGCATTTTCTTCTGAAAACAGTAGTGAGGCATTGCTTGTTATCTTGTAAGAAACATATAGATTTCAGCAGAAATGCAATCACAGTCAAAAGTGAAATCGATCCACTTTATCAGCATAAAGTTTCAAATTATATTTATTGACCAATTTGGATCAAGTCAATGAGAATACTGGAGTATATCTACACGAACGATTCTCTCAAGTGCGGCGACTGGTTGTCTGCAAAGCTCCATCTCAACTTCCATCCAGAGTTAACATCAGTGATATTGGATTGATCTAAGCTTTGATTTTAGCAGTTTCATGAATAAAGATGTTTTTTCACAGGGCCAAGTCAAGAAAAATATTGCTCAGTATTTGGTCATAGACTTGCAACTCTCTCTCTCTCTCTCTCTCTCTCTCTCTCTCTCTCTCTCTCTCCATATATATATATATGACTTACATACTAATTTCTACAATTTGAAGCTTACATTTTGTCAAAAATTTTAACTTTTGGTACATTAATTTCTCAAGGAATTATGCAAAATGAAAGAACAAATTCTCAATAATTCAATCCATCTTGAGGTTAACAATACAAAGTCACTCATAGAAAATTAAAGCATACTTCGTACTCATTAATATCCATGAATTGTTACTCACATTGCCACAGATTCTATTGAATACCTCTGTATTTTCTTAAAGATTTTATTTACAGATTTTTAGAGAGAGCGGAAGGGAGGGAGAAAGAGAGGGAGAGAAACATCAATGTGTGGTTGTCTCTCTCATGCCCCCAACTGGGGACCTGGCCTGCAACCCAGGCATGTGCTCTGACCAGGAATCAAACCAATGACCCTTGGGTTTGCAGGCTGGCACTCAATCCACTGGGCCACACCAGCCAGGGCTGTATTTTTGTTTTTATATTTTCTTTGAACACAGTACAGTTTTGCAAAGGAAAATAAGCACTTTCTGGTTGGCTTCTGATCAATCAACCTGTCTGGATGTAGGAAATTGCTGTACTTCCTGGTAGCAGTAAACAATGTTTTTAAAATCTGTGTATTCAGATAACTTGTCATATGAATAAGAAAATAAGATACTGTCTTTTTGTACTAGGATGGTTCCCATTCCCAATATCTACCATTATACTTAGCAAACTGTATTATAAGTAATAATTTATGTGTCTCTATACTCTCCTGGATTGTGAACTGACTGAGATAAGCTCCTTTTTAAAAAAATTTTTTTATTTATTTTTATTTTTAGACAGGGTAAGGGAAGGAGAAAAAGAGGTAGAAAAACATCAATGTCTAGTTGCCTCTCATGTGCCCCCTACTGGGGACCTGGCCTGCAATCCAGGCATGTGCCCTGACTGGGAATCGAACAGTCAACCCTTTGATTTGTAGGCTGGCATTCCATCCACTGAGCCACACCAGCCAGGGCTAATTATATTTTTTTGGTTCAAGAAAGCCACCTTCTCCTTAAACCTACCATCTTTTTTTCTCAGTTTAGATAAGTGTGCTCTCTCAAACATTAGTGCAAATAAAAGTTATTTTTGGAGAACTAGTTAAAATTGTAGTCTTATGCTATACTCCCACATATTTTGATTCAATAAGTGGCATTGCTCAGAAATCTGCATTATTAAGGGATTATCAATGTTTTATTCTGAAATAATAATATTAAAATAATAGAAATTGACATCAATAATCAGTTCATAAAGGGAAGAAAATTTATTAATAAAATTAAATTAAAATTCTTCACTTAAATATATTTAACTTAATTTAAAAAACTTGTTATATTCTGTTTCTAAATGAGAAAAGGAATCTAAATTTTAACATTGCTATTTAAGGGGTTGCAAATTGACAAAAGTTCAAGCAACAAATAATCACAGGAGATTCAGGGAGAAAGTGAGGAATAAAACCCTAGTAAGTATTGGCAACCAGTAGTGATGACACATTCACAGCTGTACAAAGGATCAACAGCAGAAATCTAGAAAAATGAGCATTTTAGGAGAACACGGTGCAAACTTGAAACATTAGTTACTGATATCAGAGATGGGCCAACAGTAAAATTGATGGTGCTGATTTGTTGAACAGTTGTCTCATTTTTTATAAGATTGGCCCCAGATTTTTCAAAGCAAATAAATAGTAATTGGCATAATGTTACTCCAATTTAGAAGATTAGAGTCGTATTGTAGTAGGGTGGCAAACAGATATTCAGAATTGCACTAAATACATTCCATGCTGTCACATGCTTTAATTCAGTTGGTCAAACTTGAGTGAATGCAAAGCACTGCATAAGAGAAATGTGATAATATAGAATAACATTCTAGCAAAGGAGGAAGTATTCAATAATAGTTACAATGCAGTGTAGGGGGCAAAAAACTCCAGAAGAGATCTGCATAAAATTGTATACAGGTTCATATGAAAAATCAAAATAGTAAAAACTAGTTTCACACTGTGGTAACCGATGAGCATGCTGGCCTATTTAGGGTTGTATACTAATATGTGCTATTATGAAATCCTTTAAAAATCAGTATGCAGCCCTGGCTGGCATAGCTCAGTGGATTGAGCGTGGGCTGGGAACCAAAGTGTCCCAGGTTTGATTCCCAGCCAGGGTACATGCCTGGGTTGCAGGCCATAACCCCCAGCAACCGCACATTGATGTTTCTCTCTCTCTCTCTCTCTCTCTCTCCCCCTCCCTCCCTTCCTCCCTTCCCTCTCTAAAAATAAATAAATAAAATCTTTTAAAAAATTCAGTATGCATTGATGGATTTATAGAGGGATGAATAAAAACTGTACTTTCAGGGATCATTCTACAGAGGGATGAATAGATGGACAGTTATGTGATAAATCAAATATAGTCAAAGGTTAATTATAGAACCTACAATGTCAGTATATGGGTGTTCACAGTACAGTTTTTTGTACTTTAAACATTTCCATAGCAAGACATTGGAAAATGAACCTCCAAGTGCTGGTACAATCAAACCTGCGGAAACAGGTGGGGATTATAGTGAGGGAAAATGGAGGAAAGAAAAAAGGAAACAAATGAAGTTGGGGAATTTCAAATATGTGCAGGGGATTGAAAAACATCCAGAATATTGAGTAACATAGGGTGTCAGAGAGAGAATAGTGTGAAAGTAGGTTAAGACCAGGCCATGTAAAGTATTGAGTTATTTAATAAACAGCTTATTCTTTAGACATTGGGGAATGAAAAGATCATTTTAGCAGCAATGGCTGACTAATATACCTAATTCTGTTATTTTAACCACCTTCTTCCTGCTATTGCATTTTCTTTCTTTACATGAGGCCTGTCCAGAAACAGTCCAGCCATTGTTAATACAATGAGAACGGTTTGCATGACATCAATGTAACCTGGCAGCCAAGGAGAGTGGACTGGAATGCACATGCGTGAACAAAGACAACTTCACTGTACCAGTCAGTGGGGGCAGTAGACGCTGTTAAGTGAGCATGTGCACTGTGTGGCCGTCACATTCAGCATGACTGAGTAGAGCATCAAATATGCACTAGATTTTGCATTAAACTTGAACATTCATCCACAGAAACTATTTGGATGATTCAGAAGGCTGCAGCTATGGGCAACTGGTGATTGGCAGCTTCATCATGACAATGTGCCCACTCATGCATCACGTCTTGTGCAGAGAGTTTTGGAGAAACATCAAATCCCCCAGGCATCTCAGCCCCCTATGGCCCAGATTTGGCACCCTGTGACTTCTGGCTTTTCCCAAAACTAAAATCACCTTTGAAAGGGAAGAGATTTCAGACCCACAAAGAGATTTAGGAAAATATGATGGGGAGGCTGATAGTGATTGGGAGAACCGTGTGAGGTCTCAAGGTGCCTACTTTGAAGGGGACTGAGGTGTCATTGTCCTGTGGACAATGTTTCTTGTGCCTTCTTCAATAAATGCCTCTATTTTTCATAGTACATGTCTGGATACTTTCTGGACACACCTCATATATCATGCTTTTTAGTGCCTGCTCCTCACCCCATAACCCCAGCACCTCAGGTTTCTTCTGGTTGCAGCACAAAATATGGCCTGCCTAGCCGACCATTTCAACAAAGTCTTATTAGAATTCTTTATTTTCCTAATGCCCTCATCCTGCTAATAATGTTCGCCTTGCCTATCTCTAATGGTGGATTGTTTGTCTTATCTACTTTCTCATCTCTGTCTTGGGGCTGCTGAAAATAGCTATCGACAGTGACCATTCCTGGGAAAGACTGACCTGTGCTTATCGTGTGTTCTTGTAAAATTTAGTAGGCAGCATCTGCTGGGGTTCCCATCTGAGTTCTCTCTGCAGCTCCACTGGGGTATGTCCCTGGTTTTAGGCCCCTCCCACACTGCTTTGATTACTAGAGCTTTGTGATATGGCTTGAAATCGGGAAGTGTGATACCTCTGACATCAGTTTCCTTTCTCAGGATTGCTTTGGCTACTCAGTGTGTTTTGTGATTCCATGAACATTTTAGGATAGTTTTTTATTCTATTTCTGTGCAAAATGATGTTGGAATTTTGATAGGGATGCCATTGAATGTATAAATTGCTATAGATAGTATGGACATTTTCACAATATTCATTCTTCTAATTGAAGAACACAGTTATTTGTGTCCTTTGTTTCTTTGATCAATGGCTTAATAGTTATTGTAGAGGTCTTTCACGTCCATGGTTAAATTTATTAACTGTTCTGTTATTTTTGATGCTGCTGTGAATGGGTTTATTATTTTCTCTTTAGAGAGTTCAATATTCATGTATAAAAATATAACTAAATTCTGTATTTTGATATTGTATTCTGTGATTTTATTGAATTCATTTATTATTCCTACCAGTTTCTTAGTGGATTATTTAAGGTTTTTCATGTAAGATCATGTCACCTGCCAACAGGGATGATGTTATATCTTCATTTTGAAGCTGGATGCTTTTCATTTCTTTTTCTGAGCCATAGGAGAAGCAAGAGATGGCATTCTTGCCTAGGAGAAAAATCTTCTAACTTTCGTCATTGATTATGGTGTTAACTCGTGATACGTGGGCTTGATAGAAAATTCCTTCTAGACTACATTGTTGACAGTTTTTATAATGAAAGGTTGTTAAAATGTGACAGATGCTTTTCTGCATTTTAAAACAAATGATCACACAATGTTTTCTTTTGTTCTTTTCATGTGGTAGTTCACAGTTATTGATCTGGGTATCTTGAGCCATCCTTGCATGACAGGGCTAAATCCCAGTTGACCGTGGTGTATAATCCTTTGAATGTGTTCTTGGATTCAGTTTACTTTGTAATCCGTTGAGGATTTAGACATATCTATTAATCAGGGATATTGGGCAATTTCTGTTTCTTGCCGTGTCCTTGTCTGGCTTTGGTATCCATGTTATACTGGATTTATTTATTATTTATTTATTTATTTAAATTACAAGTGACATTCAATATTATATTAGTTTCAGGTACACAGCATAGTGGTTAGACATTTATATACCATAACTTACAAAAGGATGCCTATGATAAGTTTTACACCTACCTGACACCATATATAGTTACCACAATATTATTGACTATATTCCCTATGCTGGACTTTACATCCCTGTAACTATTCTGTAACTACCAATCTATACTTTTCATTCCCTACGCCTTTTTCACCCAGTCCCCTAACACCCCTCTTTTCTGACATCCATCAATCTGTGCTCCACTTCCAAATCGCTTTATCCCCTTTACTCTCTTAATCTATTTAAATATCCTCATTCTCACTAGGAATTGATCCAGTTTGGTGCATCCTCTTTACCATTTATTGCCAGTACAGCCTCATCTATCTCATTTGGTAGCATATTCTTGACCCCACATCTAACTGGATCTATTTTAAACATGCTTCCAAAGTGCAACTCAAATGTAGAGAGTGGACGAGCATTAAGACCACTGAAAGTAAAGATATTGAACAAAAATGTTTTTTTGGGGGGGTATCTCATAATAGGCAATGATCATCTATAAATATTTTTTGCTTTGCATAAAGTTATTTTATTAATCACAAGATTAAATGAAATTTTATACATATATATATATACATACACACACAGCTTTTTTCATACTTTTTCTATTATAGTTGACATACAATAGCATATTAGTTTCAGGTGTACAACATAGTGATTACATATAGGTACATCTTACAAAACAATCGCCCTGATAAATCTAGTACCCATTGGACACCATACATAGATATAATGTTATTGACTATATTCCTTGAGCTATGCTTTAAATCTTCATGACCATTTGTAAGTACTAATACATGAATTTCAATCCCTTCACCTTTCTCATCTAGCCCTTCAACTCCCCTCCCCAGTGGCATCCATCAAATTAGTGAATGTGTGTTTAAAAATTATTTCAAGGTACGAATGACAAAGAAATTATGAAATTAAAATATCAAATTTTTTACACTGAGCATCAAGAGCTGTTATCACAAAAAGAGAGCCCCAGCTTTTAAGTTCCTCTTAATCATTTCAATAACAATATAGTATTGCCAAAGAGATGTTTTCTTTTTTTGAGGCAACTTTTTAAATGGTTGTTCAAGTATAGCTGTCTCTATTGACCCCCTATCGCTCTCCCCACTCCACCCACCCCCACCACCAACCCTAGAACCTACCCCCTTTGGCTTTGTCCATGTGTCCTTTATACATGTTCCTTGATGACCCTTCCCCTATGTTCTCCCATTCTCCTCTCCTCCCTCCCCTCTGGTTACTATCAGTTTGTTCTTTTATTTCCACGTC
The DNA here is from genome assembly GCF_004126475.2 of Phyllostomus discolor. NCBI lineage: Eukaryota > Metazoa > Chordata > Mammalia > Chiroptera > Phyllostomidae > Phyllostomus > Phyllostomus discolor. Next base: position 104,969,758 of record NC_050198.1, read on the forward strand.
TCTGGTTCTATTTTGCTCACCTGTTTGCTTTGTTGATTAGGTTCCACTTATAGATGAAATCATATGGTCTTTGTCTTTCACTTAGCGTAATGCTCTCCAGTAAATTCAGTATAAGACTTTATATCTAGCTGTCAATCCACAAGAAACACATAGACAGCAGAACATGTGAACACACCCTATAAACATACAAACACAAAAATTCAGGTTGTGGGAAAGTACAGTTCTAATGTTCCAAGTTAATAAAGAGATAAATTATAAGAAATATGAAGCAGTAAAACAAGAACACATTGAAAAGAGACTTAGAAGACATATAAAACTATTTTTAAAAACTGAGTATTAGAGAAACTATTTTTAAATGAACAAAATGAGGTCATTGTGTTGAGATTGGCACACTTGAATGATTAAAAACAATGCAAGGAAGTCATTATTATAAATATTTAGCATAGGGGTTATTTTGGGAGGTGAAATTGGGACAGGAAAGGGATACTTAGTAAACTAAGTTTAGCTTACAGTTTACTGTATAATACATTAACCTCTACATTTGCTTTTTGTGTTTTCTCTATATGGGTTTGATCATGTAAATATGTGTATATATATGTGTGTGTGTGTAGATTTTCCATGTTTGGAAAGAATTGTAAAATAAAAGAAAAAGGAAAGGCACAGAGAGTATACAGGGCATAATAATAAATATAACCAAAAAAAGACCTTTTAGAAAAATTCTTTGAATCCAACAAAAAACACCTATCTAACATCAAAACACCCTTATGACTGTCTGACCAATTATGCACTAAGGTATTTAGGGAAATCAATTATGTACCCAAAAGATACATGAGAATAAAGGCAAAGTTTCCTGCAATAACTCCAAATAATAAATGTAGGAAGAATGAGGGTAATAGAAAACAGATACCAGAAAGTTTCTGCATTCTGTGGCCCCAGGTTTCTGTGCTTTTCAAATGGTACACACAGGCGCACAACCCAGTTATTTCCTTGGGCATCATTAATTTTACCTTGGTAGTTTTATAATCTTTCTTGCTTCTCCTCAAGCAATGGTTCCTTACCTTTTTAGGACACATGCACCTTTGAGAATATGACAAAAATGTATTGAACCTTCCCTGGAAAACATAGCTCTCCTCCCCTAAAATAATCAAATGATGTCCTGAGGTTTAGTTTCTTGGAAGCCATCCAAGGTTTCTGAAATAAAATTCCTTATGCAGAAGATAGTCCAGAAAATCAAACAGCTTGGGCGGTGCAGGCTCCTTGGCTATAGTTACCGGCTGGCTCTGACTCTTTCTTGTCCTAAGAATCTTCTCCTCTGCTGAGATTTCAATTTAAATGCCTTATTGTTGAAAACATGGGACTGCACCATCACCCCTGAAGGCTCAAATTCTCCACGCTTCCAAAAATATCAGGATACGTGTATATGTTCAACAGCACATATGGTTAAAAATATGCCCATTATGGTCCATGTTTTTATAAACCATTATTGAAATATTTGAGCCTATTCTCACTTTATTATTTATTTATTTTTAGAGGGAGGGAAAAGGAAGAAAGAGAGGGAGAGAAACATCAATGTTTGGTTGCCTCTCTTGTACCCGCTACTGGAGACCTGGCCTGCAACCCAGGCATGTGCCCTGACTGGGAATCCAACTGGTGACCTTTTAGTTCACAGGTCGGCATTCAATCCACTGAGCTACACCAGCCAGGGCCCTATTCTCACTTTATTTTTTTTATTTTTAAAGAATTTATTTATTTATTTTTAGAGATGGAAGGGAGGGTGGGAGGGAGAGAGAGAGAATGAGAGAGAGAGAGAGAGAGAGAGAGAAACATCCATGTGCGGTTGCTGGGGGTCATGGCCTGCAACCCAGGCATGTACCCTGGCTGGGAATTGAACCTGGGACACTTTGGTTCCCAGCCCGCGCTCAATCCACTGAGCTATGCCAGCCAGGGCCCTATTCTCACTTTATAGATAGCTTGCAGAGTGTTTATGATTAAATTTCTCAGGAAAAGTACTCTCTTTTTTGGGGGGAGAATTAGAAACATACAGTGCACACACCAATATACATACAGTTATACGTAAAGGTGATGCACTTGAAATGCATCTGTATGCATAGCTAACCATATTTTTTACTGTGATTCACTAATATTTTCATAGAATGAAGCTTTAGATTCTGTTATTATTATTTAAAGGCACACCAATTAAGTTAGTCATCAAAGTTTATTACCTGGGTACTTTGAAGACTGCACAGACACGGGGTGCCTCCTTTGAGAAAACATAGAGGGGGCCAGGCTTAACAAATAATATGAAGTAAATGAGGGACATGTAATAGTCAGCCTGGGCAAAATATGGATGTGCTTTAGAGACAAAAGGATTCCTATTCATTTCACATGCTCTGTTAATAAAAGTTTTATTTTTTCCCCATCCCAAATAAAAAAGGAACAGCAGAGGAAGAAAATAACAAATACCAGAGTTCTCAAGCTTGTCTGGAACGCAGCAAACAAAATCACAAAGGAACTGTACTTGTGGGAATGGTGGGGCTATTAAAAAAAGATCCAATGAAAGCACAACTCCAAAGATTTTTCTTCTGTCTACAAAGACATCACGCAGAAGTCCTCAAAATTTGGTGTACCTGAAGAGCTTCACACAGTCAAGAGCCATTAGTTAATGACTGTGCAGTGCGGCGGAATGAAGAAAAGTAGAAAAGGCACGGGGCACCTGCTGGGAGAGTCAGACATCATTTTTGAAAGTAGTCTGTTTATTATATATCACCCAGCAATTCCCTGTCTCTGTGCTCCTTCTAGCAGAAATGCGCTTCAGTAGGAAGAAATAATCATGATGGTGATTGTATGGACAGTATTTTCTTCAAGAAATAGATAGCTTAACACAAGAATTCTTTAGGATATTCATATATGTGAATCAGTATTAATAGTTACTCGCTACTGAAATAGAGAACAGGCTGACAGTGACCAGAGGAGAGAGGGGAGGGAATTTCAGGGGAGAAAAATGGGAAGGGTTTACAGGAACAAATATAAAGGACACATGGACAAAAACCAGGGGCAGTGGAAATGGGAGGGAGGTGGGGAGGGACAGGTGGGTGGGCTGGGATGGGAGTAAAGGACTTGAACAACAATTAAAAAAAATTTAAAAAAATATTTACTCACTACTTATTGTTCTAAAGTTTAAGGACATGGGAGTAGTGGGTTAGGTAAATATCCTGTGTATTAGATAATTTTAGTCAAAATCTGAAAAGGCCCTGGCTAGTGTGGCTCAGTGGATTGAGTGCCGACCTGTGAACCAAAGGGTTTATTTGATTCCCAGTCAGGGCACATGTCTGACTTGTGGGCCAGCCCCTCAGTAGGGGGCGCAAAAGAGGCAACCACACATTGATGTCTTTCTTTCTCTTTCCCTCCCCGTCTCTAGAGATGAATGGATAAAATCTTAAAAAAAAAAAAAAAAAAAAAACCACCACCAACAAAACCTGAAAAGGTGCTGGCTGGGTCTTTTCCTTTGATGCCCCCATGACCCATATAGTTGTGAGCTTTTGAGGTAGGAGTAGTAACCTCAGAAGTGAGGTAGATGGGATTTGAGTAAGGACAGGAATAATTGTCATCTCAGCTTCGTGATGCAGGGATGACATTTTGGCTGGCATATAAGGACGGTCTTCTCCAGACAGCAAAGAGGTCAGCTGAGCAATGGCATTTACATCAGTCCCTGCTGTGAGTGAAACCTGCTGGATTCGCTGAGAGTTATTGGTCTCTTCAGCTTTCCCTCTATTTTCTATGTGGCATTTTCTCCACTTCACCTTTTTCTAGTTCCCTGTCTGAATATGAGAAAGATCATATTACATGCAAGTTGCATACCTAAGATGCGTGTGAAAAATATACATTCAAATTTTCTCTTCTACAGTCTCTAGGCAAGTAGTATTTGGTCACTTCGTGACCAAATGTCTTCATGTAATCAATGAAGGATGGGGAACAAACAGGTTAATGTTTCAAAATGGTAGTAGAAACAAAATGTAACCAAAGATACTGAAATAGAGGACAGGCTGACAGTGACCACAGGGGAGGGTAGAGGGAATTTAAGGGGACAGTGGGAAGGGTTCACAGGAACAAACTTAAAGGACACATGGTCATAAACTAAGGGGAGGGTGGTAATAGGAGGGAAGTGGGGAGGGGTGGCAGGGGGGAATGGATTGGGAGTAAAAAGGAGAAAACTGTATTTGAACAATGATTAAAAAAATAAATTAAAAAAATGGTAGTAGAGCAAACATTGTTTATTTATCAGACAACTTAGTGGGCATGTGCCATGAAGCAGGCACAGAAATTAATGCTAAAGGTAGAAAAGTGAATAGTGCATGGATCTTCTCTTCAGGAGGCTCATGGTTCTGAGGGAGGAGGCACCAGTGTAGTCTGTCAAACACACTCATTTGTCTGTTTGTAGAAAGAACTGGTGAGAAAAGACTTTGTAGAGTAGGTGGCCCAGGAGATGATTCTTCAAAGATGATTGTGTGTCTATGCCTTATACCTAAAGTGGAAAAGAACATTCCAGGTTGATAAATCAGTGTCTGAGTAGAGTTTTCATTCATGCCTTCCTTATATAGTCCAGATTCCTCCTTAAGGCCCCATGACAGGGGTTTACTTCCTTATTTCTACTGATATTATATATGGCAGTAGAACTTGTTTGGAGTCATACCCCATGAAACGAAGTGATGGATGTGAATTCCAGGTTAACATCTTCACAAGGAAGATTGTCATTTTTTCATCTTATTTCTACCTCTGCCATGGGAACCAGCAACTCTCTGGATGGTAGTTCAATAGTGAGGGAACATGAAGCAGAGTTGACATATTGACATATTTGATAAGCTGAAAGTAAAATTTATGGATACAAGAGTCTAAGATTTTGAGGTTGATTGTGATTTCAGTCAAAGCAGCATCGTGTAACTGAAGCAATGAGCAAACATATGGAGAACACAAATAGTAAGGTGCGTCCAGAGGGTGAAGCAGGAGACAGAGCAATGATGCAAGTCTTCTTCCATGTTCTACTAAGGAATTTGAATTTTATCATGGGGGAAATAGCAACTGGTGAAAGGAAAGGAATAAAGGCCTGATCTGCATTTCAGAAAAGTCAACATTTTAAGAGTGGATTCCATTGGCCAAGGCTAGCCAGTTTGGAGACTGTTCAAAAAGTTCAAGCAAAATAAAATAAGGATCTGAACTAAGGCAATCACATAAGAATTTGGGAGGTAAACTTTGGAAAGAATCTTTGACAGTTTTGGGTACAGAAAAAGTAGAATTTATGGGTGTTAATATGACAGCCAGGTGGAAACATTCAACTACAAGTTGTAAATAAGACTTGGAGACCTAGGGTGCAAGGCTGACATAAAAATAAATATTTGAGGGTTATTTGGTTATCCATGAGGGGGTTGTAGCTATGGATAGAGGTTGGATTGTCTAAGGAGAGCATATACATGAGAAGAAAACTGATAGTATGATCCTGGGTGACATTACCATTTTATAGTTTTAAGAGGGAGAGGCAATTGAAAAGAAGAATGGGAGAAACATTGTCAGAGAACTGAGAGGAAGACCAGTAGAACTATGTTATAGAAGTCCATGGGAGGGGAAATGTAAAGGCAAGACTAGTTACGTCAAAGAAGATGATGACCAAGAGTCAATTAGCAGGTCACTGTTGACTTTTACCACTGGAGTGTCAGAAGAGTAGCATGATGATGGAAGCCGGACCTGAGGGTCTTGAAGAGTGATTGGAAGATGAGGACACCATTGACCACACTTCAGAGGGAGGTTTGTTATTTTTATTTATTTATTTTTAATGGGAATGCATTTACATCTCTGAGGAATAAGTGAGTCAAGAAGGAAAGGTTGAGCCCTGACTGGTGTGGCTCAGTGGATTGAGTGACAGCCTGCAAACCAAAGGGTCGCCGGTTCAATTCCCAGTCAGGGCACATGCCTGGGTTGCGGGTCAGGTCCCCAGCAGGGGCCGCACAAGAGACAACCACACATTGGTGTTTCTGTTCCTCTCTTTCTGCTCCCCTTTCCCTCTGTCTAAAAATAAATAAATGCAATCTTAAAAAAAAAGGAAAGGTTGATTATGCCAAAGAAACAGATAACTAATAGTGGGATGTGGGATTAAATGAGATTGGAAGGGATAGATTAAGAATACAGGTAGAAGGATTTGCTTTGAAAAGGAAAAAAGTGTCTTCAACTGAAACTAAAGAAGAGGCAGAGGTAAGCAAGAGGTACAAATAAATTGTATAGGTGCAGGAGATTGAGTTTGTTCAGACTGTATGTACTCAATTTTCTTGTTAAATTAGAAGCCAACCTAATTTATTTAGAGAGATATGGTATAAGGCCATACCATAGAGTTGAAGTGAAAAGTAAATATTTGAAATAGATATTGCGGAGATTCAAAGAAGATGACCAGGGACACCTCCGACTATTCTTGAGTATTGGTGAAATCTCATATGAAATGAGACTACAAATGTCAGGTTACCTAAAAACACAGTTTTGCTGGTTTTTTCCCCCTAGAGTGTCAGTAGCCCTTTCATATCAATGGAGGAAACGAATGTTTAGATTGATACAACATTGGAGCTTATAAAAAGGATGAAGAGGTGAGGGTACAGAATGTGCTGGCAAAGGTAGGGTTGGAAGGAAGTGATGCAACGAGGGAGTGACTTGTTACGTCACTAAATTACGAGCTGAAGGGATTTCCAGACCCACAACTTCCACACGTACTCTTTCTAAAATGGATCTCTCTGAAAAGCCACCAAACAACAGGTTCCTTCTTCCTAAACTCTCTGTCACTATACTGTATTTTTCAGACCATAAGATGAGCCTAGGTTTTAGAGGAGGAAAATGGGAAAAAAAAATTTGAAGCAAAAAATGTGATAAAATATTTTATAACATAAATAACATAATATTTCACCAAGGTAAATGTAAACAGAACTCAACAGCAGCATTAACAACCATTATTCCTCCCAGACTTGGGGGAGGGGAGTGCATTTTATAATCCCGAAAAAGACGGTAGGTAGTGCTATTTTGTGAAAGAAGGGATCACCTCTCGCCCATTCAGATCTTACTAAGGTGCTTTCTCCAAGCTGTAAAAAAAAAAGTCTAGGCAACACACAGAGGGCTAGTTTTAAAGGAACCATCTCCCGAGATCCAACTAAATTTAAGGGTGAAATAGTAAAAGGAACGTTGGTGATTCAGCAAAGCAGAGGTTCTCACGCTGGGTAGGGAAGCTTGCCCCCCAGAGGATAATTGGAAATGTTTGGAGACATTTTAGGTTGTCACATCTGGAAGGAAGTGATAGGGAACTCAAGAGTTGGAAAATTGTAGTTTAAGGTAAAAAGTTATATGCCTAGTAAGTAATGTGTATGTTAAAGCTTTTGTTTCAGAAACTACAGATAAGGCCCATCCTGGCTCCTGGGAAAACAGCTGACCTCCCGGGGCACTGCTAGAGATGACCGCCTGGGGACAAGTGGAGGCATCCGGGCCATTGTGTTCCAGGGAGAGGCAGACACCACCCACCTCTGGGAACAGCTAACTGCCCGGGACAGGAATCACTGCAGTTTTTTAATCTAATCTTCCCTGAATCTCAAAACCCTTCACCGTACTTTGTTCTCTGTTACAAAAATGCTGGCTTGGAAAGAAAATGTAAGATGGTCTGTTAGGGTATGAACCCGCCGTCTTCTCAGATCACCAGCCACCTGAATAAAGCGCTGCCCATGAGGATTCAATCCCTGTCTCTGCTTATTGGGTTTAGTAGTGACAGGCAGCCTGAAAGCAGGCATCTTCTGGTTTCAGAAGGACGCTGCTGGCATTTAGTGGATAGAAGGAAGGCACCCCCCACCCCTCATGAAGAATTATTTGGCTGAACATGTCAAACGCACCAAGTCAGAAACTCCAATCCTGAGTGCAAACTCGTGACAAGAACTGTAACCTGGGAATGAGGAAGCTGTCATGTGAACATGCGTGAACACATTTACTTGAATTAAAAACATTTCAGAGATCTCAGAAAGTCTGAATTAGCGGATTGGTTTGACACTAAGAACTAGTTCTGTCAATTAACTTGTATGAAAAACTTGCATTGCATGAAATAAGGAAATTTTAACTGACTCCAAATTTTTGCAAGACAATTTAACTGTCATACATGTACAATATAAAATACACTGGGAAATACTTTTTGCACTTCTTTAAACTTATAAAACATTTCTGAGTATCAATGTGAAATGTGTCACAAGGTAAATAGCATTTCTTAAAGTTAGGGATTAAGCAAGAAAAATGTTGATGAACACTGATTTAGACAATCTGAGGCAGACTAATCTCAAAATCATGAAAAAATGATTCAAGCCATACATTCAAGCACCGGACTTCTTATCTTGAAACGTTTAAATTATACCAATCCCGTGCTTAGTTTGCAAACACGCACTAATCTACATAATCTGGGTTTTCTTAGAACTCATCTTCCTCTTTATCTGCGTGACCAAACTTTCACAGAAAAGGGTACACCGATTTGATCTCACCTCCTTTTTGTTACTTTTGATTCATTTAATATGAGAAGCCATCCTTGTGTTTTTTATATAAACTCTGTCATTTAAGTGTAAAATACATACAGAAAAGTATACTAATTCTAAGTAAAGAGCATGATGAACTACACACCCATGTAAACATCATTACGCCTTCATATCCTCTACCCTAAAATGAACTACTATTTGGAGTTCTGTGCGGTTGTCATACATGCTCTTTATTATGCTGAAGAAAATACCCCCTGTATCCACTTTGTTCGGAGTTTTTATCATAAATGGGTGCTATATTTTGTCAATGCATTTTCTATACCTATTGATATGCTCCTGTAATTTTTATTCTTTATTTTGTTTGGTGCATTATGTTAACTTATTTGCAGAGATTGTACCAACCTTGTATTCCAGAAATAAATACCACTTGATCATCATGTATGACAGTTTTAACGTATTTGTCGATTCAATTTGCTAATAATATTTTCATGATTTTTCATCTAGGTTCATTGGGGATATTCATATATATATAAACATACACACACACATATATATATGTATATATATTTTGTTGTATCTTTATCTGGTTTTAGAATTAAGATCATGCTAACTTGGTAAAATGAACTTGGGAAGCCTCTCTCCCCTTGGATGTTTTGAAATAGTTTGAGAATAGTTTACTGAGTTCTTCTTAGAGTGTTTGGTAAAGTTCACCTGTGAAGCCATTCGGTCCAGAATATTTGTTTGATGGTAGTTTTTGGATGACAGCTTCAATTTTAGTAGTTAGAATTGGTTTGTTCAGATCTTGTGTTTCTTTTTTTTTTTTAAGATTTTATTTATTTATTTTTAGGGAGGGAAGGGAGGGAGAGAGAGAGAGAGAGAGAGAGGGAGAGAGAGACAGAGAGAGAGAGAGAGAGAGAGAGAGAGAGACATCCATGTGCGGTTGCTGGGGGTCATGGCCTGCAACCCAGGCATGTGCCCTGACTGGGAATCGAACCTGCGACACTTTGGTTCGCAGCCCGCGCTCAATCCACTGAGCTACGCCAGCCAGGGCTTACTTAGATCTTGTGTTTCTTCTTCATTCTGGGTGTATATGACAAAGCATTTCAAGTCAATAATGAAAAGAAGTTTTACCCAAATAAAAGTACAGGAATCACTGGTGGTTAGCTTGAAAAAATTTTAAGTGAGGTGTCTTCCTCATACTTTCCACCAAAATAAATTCCATGAAGACCATAAATGTTTCCATTTGGGGGTAGGGAAGGCCTGGACAGAATGTCACAAAACCTGAAAGTCGTCGAAGGCAAAGAACAGCTTAATTATATGACAAAAAAAGCACCATAGAGCCCTGGCTGGCGTAGCTCAGTGGATTGAGTGCAGGCTGGGAACCAAAGTGTTGCAGGTTCAATTCCCAGCCAGGGTACATGCCTGGGTTGCAGGCCATAACCCCCAGCAACCGCACATGGATGTTTCTCTCTCTCTCTCTCTCTCTCTCTCTCTCTCTCTCTCCCCCCTCCCCTCCCTCCCTAAAAATAACTAAATAAAATCTTTAAAAAAAAAAAAGCACCATAGAAAAGACAGATGACAAACTGGAAAAGTATTTCTACTGCTATTGCAAAAATCTAATTATGGAGTTATAAAGAGCTCCTACAAATCATCTGTGTTTCCTGTATTAATGTTTCCTTCAGTCTGAGATTATAATTTTCTTCCAATGTTTTTATTGTTTTACCTTTTATGTTTATATCTGCTAATCCTAGTTAAGAAAAAGTATTCTCCTATCAAGAAAAACCCCAATTGAACAAAACCCAAGACCAAGAAAACACCTGAGTTTTCATTGATAGGAAAATGGCTGAATACATTTTGGCTCATCTATACAATAGAATATTATATTATCAAAAATGAGTTCTATTAATATGGGCCTCCAGGAATATGCACAATATACACAATAGACAATTATGTAAAACAAAAGACAAATTTCAGATCAATGTATATAAAATAAATACATTTTTATTTTATTTTTTTTAAGATTTTTTATTTAGTTATTTATTTTTAGAGAGGGAGGGAAGGGAGGGAGGGAGGATGAGAGAGAGAGAGAGAGAGAGAGAGAGAGAGAGAGAGAAACAGAAACATCCATGTGTGGTTGCTGGGGGTTATGGCCTGCAACTCAGGCATGTACCCTGACTGGGAATCGAACCTGGGACACTTTGGTTCCCAGCCCACACTCAATCCACTGAGCTACGCCAGCCAGGGACATTTTTATTTTTAAAAGCCTCTTTGTAAATGTTTTAAATTGTATTTAAATAACTTTGTAGCTTATACGTTTTTGAATAGCTAATTACATTCACTGTTCAAAATTCAAAGAGCGAGATATACAGTTTAAAGATTCCTTCCAACTCTTACCCCCCAGTGACCTCTAATACCCTTCCCCACAGTCAACCAATATTGCCTGATTGTTGTGGATCCTTCTAGAGATATTCTGTGCATATATAAATAGTTCCATATTTCCCTCTTTTCAAAAAAGCAGTTAGAATACAATACACATACCAATATGTGCTGAAGACCATTCCATATCAGTCCACAAAAAATGATGCACAGTATTCATAATTATGTGACTTTATTGATAAAGATTTCTACTAGTGAGCATTTCGATTATTTCCAAGCTTTTCCAAACCCTACTTCAATGAATAACCATGTACATGCATCATTTTACAAATGATGACTCGCTATAAGTGGCGTTGCTGGATCAAAGTGTGACGGGGAGCAGGAGCAAGAAGCTAGGAATATTCCCAGGAGAGTGGAATGGAGAAACTGAGACAAGAAAATTAAACAAGACCACACGGTTTGAGCAATTTACAGCTGGGCTAGTTAATCGCCAGACTTTATCTCCCCTAACCAAGGACACTGAAGAGCAAATGGTTTTGACTTCTCCTCCCAGACCAGAGAATACAGAGCTTCCCTGGACACAAACCACAGGCCCCCCGGGAAGAGAGGAAGAGGAATTCGAATGCAAATAGGTAACAGCAGAATCAAGGGGCTTGGAAAGAGGCCGCTAGGAATTTCCCCTCCCGAATTCCTACATTTGCTTCTGAAAACTCCAAGGAAGCTGGGTGTTGGGGTTTGCACCGGCCACCTTCTCAGACTGCTGGCCGCTGATAGTAATCAAAGCTCAGCTATAGTGCAATCCGGGTCTCTGCTTTTCGGCTGGGCGGTGAGAGGCAGTAAGACCCCCTGACTCGGTGGCCCTCCGGTTTCCAAAGACTGTGCGCATTTGCTATTTGGAGCAACGCGGCCACATCATCCCTCACAGAGGTTGCATTAGTGCGCCTTTCCACCAGCAGCTTGGGGGCATGTTTCCTCACCCCCGCGCCAGCCACAGGATGGGAATTGGAGAGTTCTCTGACCGCGAGGGAGGTGAAGCACGTTGTTGGAAGTTCAAGAGACTTTGTTTTTCCCTTTGTATTGGGTTGCTGGTGCCTCCTTTGTTTAAGTGTTTTCAAATTAATTTATTTCTAGTTCCCCCGCTAGTGTGGAGAAAATCCTGGATAAGATTTCAGTCTTCTAGTTCCCTGATTGAAAATCACTACACTGCAAGTTTCACAGGGGCAAGTATATTTGTCTTTTTTTGTTCACTGTTGTATCCCAGCACCTCATGTAGTACCTCTGGGGGCAGTGGAGGGGGGACCATGGGCGCACATTTTTACTTGTTTGCTGGGTGATTCCGACACTTGTGGACTGTGGAACATGTTTTGAAGAGTGCTTTACTAAGCTTTATTTAATGTGCAAACTGTACAGGGATGACTTTCAAAGAACTCGTGCTCTTGTTTGGTTTTAAAAACCCTGGATAAGAAAAAAACCTACGATCAGTTCCAATAATCTTTGCATTCCCCACTTTCCACCTGTGCAAGTTTGTCTTTGAACAAAAATTTGTCTTAGTTTCCAACCAGATCAGGAAATGTATTTCAATGAGAGCTCCACATCCGGGCACCCCCACCACTGCCCCCATAATATCCTCTTGTGGGATATACTTCTGTGTACTGAAAATGAAATGGTGTTAAGTCAAACTGGGTATGTATGTGTTTCAGAGATATTTTCTACAATATCTCAAGAAAAATGGTAGCATGATGTTTGCCTTCTGTATTCAATGCTCAATACCTATTAGAAGGTACAATCTAAAATAAAGTAAAAGAAAAAAAGAAATTTTACCATTTCAACAACTGAAACATCATCAGCATTCTGAGGTTGTTTTTTTTTTTTTAAAATTCATCTGTGCAGAATATTATGTTGGATGGAATCTCTACTTATGCAGGTTGTGGTTAATGGGAAATGCCCAGGAATCAGAGGAATTCCCTTAAGATGGTTCTGTTTTTAAAGATACTCATGTCATTTAAATTAATACCAATTTTATGAGAAAAGGATTGTAAGTGGACACATTCCCCGTGTAATATAGCTTGTCCACTAAAATAACACTTTCTTTTTCTTTTATGTGAAAATAAATTTGTCCCATACAGATATTTCAAGAGGTCATAGAATGTGAACAAATCCAAAATTGCTCACTGTATCAAAACACAAAGACAGTAGGAGTTTAATACACTTAAGAATTGTACTGAATTCCAAATATGTTTTTTAACCTAAGTCCTTAGTGACTGTGCATTGTAGATATTGTCACAGGGTGCAGCCAAGAGGAGGGACCCCAAATGGGCATTTGGAATGGGGACCAGAACTCAAGGTGTCCAGGAAATATTAGAAAGGCATATAAGATTTCTCCACCCCTTCCCCCACAGGTGTGAGTTGGGGGAAGGGGCACACAGAGCAAGAACATGCAGGGCAGCTTTGCAGCTAATCCATGGCGTGGTCATTTAACATACCTATAGCCTTTGGCTGGTCGCTTAGATATGCTAAATAGCTGTGGCCATGCTCTGGGCCAGGGGGATGGAATGGGACTCCCCGCACCCAAGATGGGACTGGGGGGCAGGTCCCCTGAGTTACAGCACCTGCATGGGAGCTCGGAGAAGATTGGCTCCAGGACATGGGGCCACACCTGCCCAGACCCACGATGGCAGCCAGAAAAGCTGGAAAGGACGGCAGATTAAGGGCAAGTGTGGCCGAGTGTGGGAGGGAGTCAGAAATGGGGCTGCGGAGGAAGACTGGTGCGGGGATTTAAACCCAGACACGGCAGCCACTGGAGGGAGAACCACGCAGCTTTAGCAGAGTGGGGACTCCCGCAGCCCTGAGAGAGAGAGTCACCATGCGGCTTTAGCAGAGAACCGCCACTCAGCTTTGGCAGAGTGGTGACCCCCCCAACTCCTTGCAGCTATTGAGGGGGGAGAACCATGCGGTTTTGGCTGAGTGGAGACTCCCACGGCCATTGGGCAGAGAGGACCCCTCAGCTGTGGACATGGGAGAGAACCATGTGGTTTTGGCTGAGTGGGGACTCCCATGGCCCTAGGGGAGAGAGGACCACGTGCCTTTGCCAGAGTGGGGACCCCTGCAGCATTAGTAGGGAGAACCACCACCCAGCTTGAGCAGAGATCCCGGCAACACAGCTGAGGGTGCCGGGAACCCAGGGAGGTCTCCCAGTCGAGATGGAGTTCTAACTGGGAAGAACCAGAGGACTGCCTGAACCATGGACTTCTGTTTCCTTTCCTGAGATACGGTACCCCAGACTGGGCAAAGGGGGAAGGAAGGACTGTGCGTGTTTGTGGGTGTTTTAAGGGACTTTGGGGTTTTGATGAAGACATTAAGTCATTACTTGTAAGTTTGTATAGCATTAAATAAACATTTCCTTTCCTTTTCACGAATCTCTGGCATTGAGAGACGTCTTTCCTAGGGCAGCGGACATAACGAACCTGGGGGGTTCCTTTTGGTAATAGTTTATTGTCCCAGCCCCCCCCCCTTGTTGTTCTGTAACAATATCACAAAATCTAGTACAAAACGAGTATGTATCCAATTACCATTTTTGTTTGTTTTTGGTACATCTGTGGAGGAAGATCTCCATTTATTTCCAGACTTACTGAACTGTCCAGCAGATGGCACTCTTGTTATTCAAAAGATCCTTAAAAGGTAGAAACAGGAGTAGTAAATCAATCTGGCAAATGCCTTTTTTGCATTGCAAATAGAAATGCGTCTCTTTTTACAAATGATTTATAGTGCATATATATAAAACACCTCTCCATCACACATTTTAAACACTGTACCATACAGACCCTTTGAAAAGAGTGTCCCAAGCCAATAAAATGAATGATATACAGCCACACACCAGGTTCAGGACTTGTAATTATATGAACCATTTAGAGAGCTTTTTTAAGTTACTGTGATGACGTTTTTTTCCTCCTAGGTGCTATATGTATATTTTCAAGATGACTACTTTAAACAGATAAGAATTTTTTTCTACATTTAGAGATATTTGCATTGTCAACATTCAGTAATATGCTGGTCATTAACGAGCTTGCACGAGACGGAGGTGACTGTAGGAATTCAATGCAGAAAAGCTTGGATGGAACTTGCAAACCACCTTCCACCGTCCTGAATAACATGAACAGCCTGTGAAGGAGACGGTCTCTATTGACTTTTACAGGGGACATTGACCTCTAGTTCAAGCTACAGCCACACAAAGTACTGATCGTTTTTAAGTCACTACCAGGCTTATAACAAATAAGCAACCTTTGCCAGTTCACTCCTGCCCAGAGGTGACTGAAAAAATCAACAAACTAACAAACTAAAGTGACGATAACAGTCCAAAGCTGTGCTGTGTGTGACTGTCAGCTTTCAACTTCTTGTCAAGGATCCTGTCCACAGCTACCCCGGGCAATCCCCAAGGCGAGCCCACGTAGGCTAAGAGGCAGCTCTCTCAGCTGCCATCTGGATGTGGCTGTTTTTCACCTTGAGGCACATCTCGCCTATCAAGGTTGCATTTGAGAGCTAGATACACTCTATCTTTAGTGCCGGTGACATCTTTTTAAAATGAATATCTAATGGTGTTTTTGTTTTAATCACCAGAAATAGATGTAACGTCTCCTGTCAAAACCTCTTAAATCCACGGAGGCACCAAGAAGGTGTCTCGTTGCTGTTGCTACCAATACCGGAGACCTCGCAGGTCACTGATGCCATATTATGTTCTATGGGGAAAGGGACACCATTCTTCTCTCTCTTCTTTATCATGCCGGTGGTCCCAGTGTTGGCGGTGACTGTTGTTCAGGATAATGATGTGTGAATATGCCTTTCAGTTTTTACTTCGGCCCCTCTTGGTAGGCTTTGGTGACTGGATAGGAAATGATATAAATGACATATATCTGCTCTATTCAAAGTACCCCCCGTCTTCATTGTCAGGTCTGTGATATTGATGAAATTTTTGTAACTGATTCTTCTCTGATAATCATAGCATCATAGGTATCGATTTCAGTGCTTATTACTCCTCAAGGCTTTTCATATATCTCATTGCATTCCTTCAAGGCCTCAAAAAGTTAAATATTTGTATCAACCATATTTTATAGATGAGGAAATAAGATAAACATTAAGGACTATCTCAAGCTTGTAAGTGGCTAGTAAGAGGAAAAATTAGGGTTCAAACTAAGGTTTACCTCTAGTGTCTAAGTTCTTACTCACCTCATTAACATGACAGGCCACATGATGTGTCCTCTCAGAGATGTAAAATATCACTTTTTATTTCTAGTGTAAAGGTTAATGGAAAAACAGAACCAGAACCTGAGCAATGAGCTGTTCCAACCCCACATTTTACTGAGAAGGAAATTCAGGCCTAAAACCGTAAACTGAGTCAATGAAAGGAGAAGAAAACAGTTTCATCTGTTTACCAAGTAATTCTGTAACAGTGCTAGAGTGAGGAAAAGAACGGTCATATCTGTTGTGTCTATATTTGGGTGAAGACATGCAATCACTATTTGTCACGCCACGTTGTTGCTATAAGGCAAGATAATGCATATGGCAACACATCATGTCTGAGGAAGGAAGAAAAGGGAGATTGTCTTCAATACATCGGTTCTATTCGCTCTTCTCTCCTTGGAATCTGCCTCCAGAAATGAGGATATGGGGTTCGGGTCCAGGAAGACATCCCTCAACAGCAGGGAGCGACACGCTTTTTGTGGGGTCTTAGAACTATTCCCTGGAAGAGATCTCTCCACTTAGCTGTTTCCAAGAAATATCACTTGAACTGGTTTACTGTATCCAGTTACCCAGCTGATCATTCCTGGCCTGTTCATAACGCACTGGGAAATAACAGTACAACACAGGGAGGAATTAACATTCTGCTCGTGTTCAAGGCTTCCTGGTTTGCTCAAGTCCACATGAACTGAAGGCGCACCTACAATATGGGGTCAAGTACAATCCATAAATGTTCTCATTCAATCCCTGTAGCAGGTCAGTGAAGTATCAATAGCCTCGGAGAATTTATGTAACTCGCCTCAGTTGCTAATAAGTGCTGAAGTCATGAGTCGAACCTCAGTTTGTCTCCCTCCCAAGTGTCATCTACCAGGCTGCCTCTGATGAAAGGACACCTTGCAAATGTCTGAACTAAAAACTAAAAAGGACCAATGTTGGGAACCGCCCTGCCTGGTATCAGAAGCTGAAACCCCCGCCTAGGCTAAGGCTAAGGGAACGCCCTTGGAACCGTAAGCCAGCAAGGAGACAAAAGCTTATCTCCCTGGCAGGAATGCTGCTTCTGCTGCTTCATTCATAACTGAACCCCAAAAAGCTTGGTCGGTTAGCCAAAGACAGGTAAGATTCCCCAAGGGGGGAACGACCTCAGACAGGCACGATCACTTTGGGAGGCCTCCCAAAAGAAGGACTTGAGGGGCTGCAGCAAAAGGGGGTGATGGACCCTGGCTCCTCGGCTTTGACATAGCCTGAGTCCTCATCGTCTGGGAGAAAATCTCCTTATCTCTTGGTTGCCTTGGTTCCCTTGCTCCAGCTAAGCCTGAAACAATGCCAGGGTGGTGCAGCTCTGTGCTGAAAAGGGCGGGTTCCCCGGGGTGATCAGGCCTAAGAAAGAACATGTAAATTCCTGTGAAACCTGCTTTGTTTAGAATGCTCTCAGTTGAATGAGAGGGGTCCAAGGAGGAACTTAGTTTGTTCCTCAAAGTCTTACAGCTCTTTGACCCCGACTCAATAGACCAGCAGAGTTCCTTGTTGTCTATGGTTCCTTACTTCCCCCTGATGAGTACTGTACTTTCCCTGAATTCTTATGCAAAATGAGCCCAATAAAAGCAGGTATGGATGGTAAATCGGGGTGCTCCCCACTAGGGGGGGTGGCCATCCTGTCCCTACTTCCCCACAGAAACTAGTTTGTCTCTGTGCATGTTTTTTCTCGCGTGGTTTTCATCGAGCCATCCACAGCGTTCCGTGGTCACTGCTGGCCAGTGACCCACGCAACAGACCAAAAAGAAGTAAAGTATCATCAAGTCAATCTTATTATGCTGAACAATAAAACTTGAAACATCCTAATCTCTTACTGCGTAGCCTGTGTAGTCAGTTTGGCAACCAAGCTAGCAAGGAGTAACACGTGCTTGCCTTTTAAAGGAAAGTGATTCAACATTGAGAAACGTTCTGTTACTTCTTTTCTCAGAAACCTTACACCGTTTTTTGTTTTTTTTTTAATTTACTTTTTTCTTTTTTTTAAGATTTTTTATTTACTTATTTTTAGAGAGGGAAGGGAGGGGGAGAGAAAGAGAGAGAGAGAGAGAGAGAGAGAGAGAGAGAGACATCACTGTGTGGTTGCTGGGAGTTATGGCCTGCAACCCGGGAATGTACCCTGGCTGGGAATCGAACCTGGGACACTTTGGTTCCCAGCCCGCACTCAATCCACTGAGCTATGCCAGCCAGGGCTCACCTTACACTGTTTTTGATCACAATTATGAAATACGTTGCAACCTAATTTAAATTCTGCCGTTACACAGCGCTAAAGATATCTAAGTAATAAAACAGTTTTTCTTTGTTTGTTTTTCGTTTACAAATTGCTTCCTTGACAATATATTGAGTTTATGTATGCCCAGAGTTTCAAATGAAGATTTATTTGTCCTCTTGCTAATCATGAATCAAGCTTCTTTTAGATCAATTAAGTAAATCACTTTGGAGCCAGTCTACTGCATTCTTTATAGATGAAAATCTTTGTTCTTTATATTCTATGAAACATCTCTCTTCCCCCAAAATGCAATCAGTAGCCTATTAGTCTCTAGAGTGAGTAGCTTCCAAATGTCTGTGGGAGTGTTCAATTCATTTTGTGCAGTTTGCTAACAGATACTTAAGTAAAACATCAATACTAATATGTGCTTATATCCCCGTTGCTCTTCTTTAAAATATTTCTAGTGAGCACACATATCTTTTAAAGAAAATTCCTTAGGGAGCTCTAAACACTCTATACCTAAAGTGAAGAAAAGATTTCATCTGTCGTTCATGTGATGGTGGTTCACGTCATACAAGCACAAAATTCTGGAAATGAAGATTTTAAGGTGAGTTCCGATTTCCCAACACCAATCCTCAAAATAGTTTATGTGAGATACAGAAATATTAGACTGTTAATTTGTAAAACAATTTACCCAGACAACTTCTGTTGATTTACAATTTTACATCTGGCCTTTTGAATAATTAATTCATACAGGCATAGTGTTTAAGGGGTAGACCAGATGAACAAAAGGCTTATTCCACTATTTGCCCTAATAAAGCATCAAAGTCAAATTCTGTCTGTGATGCAAATATGCTCCTTTATAACAGGAATTACCTGCAGTTGAATGGCATTAATAAAAGTGTCTGATTATTCATCAGTATTTTGGACTTTTGAATATTCAACTAATAATCAGTTTTACTTTAATGTGGAAAATGAATAAACATGCAATAGAAAGCTATAACACGAGGTGCATGAAAACAAACAACCCAGGATTCACTAAAGAGTAATTACCCTTGTAAATAAAGTCTATTCATTAAGGGCAAAGCATCAAGAAAAATTTGACAGTAGCAAAATGATCAGTTTCATCAACTAAATGATATTCAAATTTATAAGAGTCTTCCAAAAAGAAAAACAAATAGAACGCTTTTATTCTTACTGCTAAAAGCAGGTACAGTACAACTGTTACTCATTTAATCTTTAAAATCAGACCTGGCTAGCTATGACCTTGGAAAATTTAACTTTTTCACCTTCAGTTTTTACACCTGTAAAATATAGTATTACTTGTGATGTTCTTTGTAAAGTACACTTTGTAAAGCATGGTGCTTGCAAAGTATTAAGAGCTTAATTAACATTTTGTAATACTTCTTTTTGATAAAATAATTGCAATGACCGCATACCTATGGTACCTCCATGTATTTCAAAAGGTGACTTTATATGTTAATTATATCTCAATAATGCTGGGGTAAAAAGAGAAAGGCATGCAAAAAAAAAATACACCACTTTTATAGGCCGCTGGAACATTAGAACTTCAAATACTCAAACTAACTCTATAAGTGGAAGATCCCTTAAAGCCACACTGTGTAATTCAGTGTTGACTCTTTCTCATGTCAAATAACCATGGAAACTCATGTCATGATGCACTCCGGAATCCTGGGGCTCTGATAACTAAAATAAGCAGAGTTCCTTTGCTATCCTGTGCTGGACACGAAGCATGAATGAGAATAAAATCTTTTTTGGGTTAAGCCACTGGCATATTTAAGAGTTGTTACCATACCAACGGGTATGTTACCATAACATGGTCTAGCTCATTGTTCCCGATATATATCCCCATCGTCTCTTAGTTCAAACGTTTATTTTTTTCAACGCACAGCCATATCGCAGCCTTTAAAGTGATCTGTTTTTTGTCTGTCCTAGTTTATGTGAGATACAGAAATATTAGACTGTTAATTTGTAAAACAATTTACCCAGACAACGTCTGTTGATTTACAATTTTACATCTGGCCTTTTGAATAATTAATTCATACAGGCATAGTGTTTAAGGGGTAGACCAGATGAACAAAAGGCTAATATGGTAGACCAGATGAACAAGAGACATTGGCAAGAGCCAATGTCTCTTGCATACTGCTACCATATTAATTATTTCAAAACTTTGTTTTTTGGAATTAGAAATTAGAATTGATTATGGGATTAGAACTCAGACCCTAGAGAACATTCTGGGCCAGATTTTGCAAAGCTGCTCCCTTTTTCCTGGTTGTTTAGACGAGATCATAAGAGTTGCTGGAGCTAGTAATACTAATGTGTCTGACTTCACAACCTGTGCTGTTAACTATATACGATGCCATAACCCCTTCCATTAATTAATTATTAATTACAGTAATTAATTAATCACCCTGCAATAGGCTCAGGAGAGGTTTCCAGAATTAAAGCCACATTTTCCACCAAAGACTATCTCTCCATCTGTCATTTTCCTGTGGCCGCAATGCTATTCTTCAGGTAACTTTGTGCCTACTTTTCAAATCTAGAAACTGATAATTTTGGTCACTGTTTTTAGCAAAATAATCCTTCCCCATGAAGACATGACGGAAATGAATCACTGTGTTAATATTCTGGTTAACTTATAAAAGAATGACAGAAAATTCATCAATCTGGTGAATATCTTTAAGGCATTTCTTTTCTTAAAAAGATTTATTTATTTATTTATTTATTTATTTTAGAGAGGGAAGGGAGGGAGAAAGAGGGAGAGAGAGAAACATCAATGTGCGGTTGCTGGGGGCCGTGGCCTGCAACCCAGGCATGTACCCTGGCTGGGAATCGAACCTGCGACACTCTGGTTCGCAGCCCGCGCTCACTCCACTGAGCTACACCAGCCAGGGCCCTTTAAGGCATTTCTTAAACAATATTGTAGATCAAAGTTAAAAGAGGCAGAACCATTCATTTATTCATGCGTTGCTTAAAAATAAATATATATTTAAGACCTACTGTATCCCAGGTATGTCTTTAGGAACTGAGGGTATAACAGTAAATATAAGGCATACATTTTCCAGTCTGTATTGATCTAGTGAAGGAAGATAGGTAAATAAGAAAGTGATAATAATAGAATGTGTAAATAGAGAAAACAGAGACTATCACAGGGTAATCAAGACCACAAAGAAAAACTGAGTAGTGAAAGGGCTCTGAGATACTGGTAACAGGAAGTGGGCATTTTCAGTATGGTCCTTGTCATCGAATACTTCATTAAGAAAGTAGCGTTTGATCAAAGAACTGAAAGCAATGAGGACACAAACCATGTACATATGCAAAGGAAGAGCATTCCAGACAGAGAATAGCATTTGAAAAGGCCGCTGGCATCAGTATGCTCTCTGTGTTTAAAAGGCAGCAAGTGGTGGAGCTGAGTGAGCAAGTTAGGTTGTAGAAAGATTTAGAGAACTAAATTGGAGAGATTGTGATGAATGGATCACGAAGGGCCTTGTAAACCACTGAGGGGCACGTGAAACCAAGAGAGAGCTTGGAGAAGGAAAGCAATGTCATCTAATGCATATTTTAACAGGATCAGTGGCTGCTGCCTGACAAACAGACTTAAGAAGGCAAGCGGAGACACAGAAAGACATACAGAGACACAAAAATTATCTAGGGGAGAGAGAATGTTGGTTGGAAGTAGGGTTTTAGTAGTGAAGTGGCTGGAACATGTGAGTTTCTGGATGTATTTTTAGATAAAGCCTAATCACTTTTCAAATTGATTGGATGTAGGACACGAGAGAAGAGAAAAGTGAAAAGTTTGCAACAGAAACAGTAGAATTTTTATCTAATGAAATTCCAGCCATTGAAGCTTTCATTAAAGCCTCAACAGGCCTTCCAGATGGATAATTAGCAATATAAACAAAGCTGAAATGACTAAGAGAGAGAGAGAGAGAGAGAGAGAGAGAGAGAGAGAGAGAGAGATGGAGAGAGAGAGCGCCACAGCGAGCGCCACTTTTAAACCTTAAGCTATTCATTGGCTGAAGTGGTCCTTGCCTTCTGTACAATGATTGGTAATTCAGATTATGTGTACGGTCTGGATGTAATACGTGTTCATCCACAGTGCATTTTTTCCTGCCTCAGGAAGATATTACTAAGGTGTAATATTTTATTGACCTGAAGGGATTGATTAATAATAATTCAACCTTGAATGCCATCTAGGGTTATGTTCTTGACCCATTCCCAGATGTCCACCCTGTTCAGCAAGACAGATGCTGACTCTGAGACGGCCTAGGAGTGAGCCTTCCTAGCACATGGGATCTCACTATTCAACCAAAGTGTTGGTCAGCAATGCATCCTTCGATTGATTTATGACCAACAGGGAGATGTGTGGAAGAAAAGGGGTCCCATTAAACCTGACCAGCCAGGGGAGGCTTACGTGGTGGTCCTATTAACTCAGAGACCTAAAGTAACCACCTGGGATGGTGGGAAATGAAAAACTTGCTAACTAGAAGCAGTTTATGGCAGCTGGTCATGTCCTAGGCTGGAATTTTCCTTGACAAAGGTCAGTTTTTACCTTAATCGAGCCTATTGTCTTTTTGCATTTATGATAACATGCCTTTGGAATGTCAAAGCAATTTCTGTCTTCTGGACTCCTCAACCTCACCAGGGGGGGACCATGAATGCTCTCATTGTTATTGTTCTTGTGTTAATTTTGCCTGTTAACTACCCTGTACCTCTCTATGGTAAAGAAGTAAGTAGCTATCATTTTACTTTTTATCCAATCCCAAAGCTATCCCCACTTCGCTTTCTCCCACCTCCCTAATCTATCACCCATGGATTTCGCGTAACCGACTTTCATCTCCTCCTTCGATAGTAATGTACAAAATAAGATGTGAAACTGCCATTTTCCAGAACATTTTCTCAGTCCTTCGAGGTTTTGCTTCTGGCAATTGTTGTCAGTTTGGCTCAAATAAACTGATAAAAATTCTTACAGGTTTAGACATTTCTTACATTGACAATACCATTTTCACATGTTTAAAAATCCTCTTTAGATTTTTTTTCAACCATTTAAACACCGAAAATCATTTTAGCTTCTGGGTTGTGCAAAAAGAGTCAGCAGGCTAAATTTGGCCTGTGGGTGTAATACAATAACTCCTGAAATGAACCGTAGCAGTCAATATAAGTAAACTACAAACTGTTTTAAATGGGAAAATATAAGTTTAAGGTTCATGATTGTTGCGTCACTTTTCCATCCATGAGTCTTCAGTTTTTTTTATTTTAAAAAGTTCTTTTCCTTTATATTTCCTCCCTTCTTCCCTTCTTTTCTTCCTTTCTTCCTCCCTTTCTCCCTCCTTCCCTCCCTCCCTTCCTTCCCTCCTTCATTTCATTTTTTTTATAACTCTCCTTTTTTTAAAAAATTTTTTTAAAAGATTATTTATTTATTTTTAGGGAGGGAAGGCGGGGGGGGGGAGAGAGAGAGAGAGAGAGAGAGAGAGAGAAACATCAATGTGAGGTTGCTGGGGGTCATGGCCTGCAACCCAGGCATGTGCCCTGACTGGGAATCGAACCTGGGACACTTTGGTTCCCAGCCCGCGCTCAATCCACTGAGCTACACCAGCCAGGGCTCTTCATTTCATTTTTAGTCACATAAACTGAATTGAAGAAATAGGATGAGTTACTTGGTATTTTTGGGAAAAAAATGAAACAAAAAAGTACTTGATACCTCAATAGCTTTGGGATCTAATCACAGTCATCATCTGAAATTCAGGATATTTTTGAACCTAGAAGAACAGTTTTTCAAATACATTTCAATGAAGGCTTTATACTGAGTATGCAGCAGCTCATTAGATAGATTATAAAACTGGACATAAGCTTTTGCTTAGTATTAAATGCAGAAGAGAAAATAAATGATTTGGAATATAATAATTATTGTACATGTCATAAGTTGTTAAAGCTTATTTAAAAATGTATGTAGTACAAATTTGCATGCTTTAAACTTCTAAACAACATGAGAAGACACGACATTTTCTCTGTCATTTCACCATAAATTGGTCATAAACCCATATCTTCAGTGTAACTAATGAGTAGTTTTATGCCATCTACTTCACAGATATTCGGTTGGGAAAAATATCTTTAATATTACATTTATGCCATGTATTTTAATTTTCTAAAATGCTTGTATTGTTCTCTCTTTTACTTATTAAAAATATCAGAGACACTACGGTAGTTATATATTATTTTATTTTATTTGTAAATGCCTGGTAATATTTGAGTTCAAAAAGTACTAGATGGAGAGTACAGATTTCAATAGAAGGTTTTATGGTATGATTGAGTAGATGTATCTATATAGTTTAAAGTAATATAAATAAATAAGTAGAATGTATTTATCCTTCTTGAAATACTCTAAACATTATACACTACATTGCTTTTTTAAATACAGATTCTTTAAACTTCATTTGCCCTATTATATTATTTTTTAAAAGATTTTATTAATTTATTTTTAGAGAGGGAAGGGAGGGAAAGAGAGAGAGAGAGACAGAGAGAGAGAAACATCAATGTGTGGTTGCTGGGGGTCATGGCCTGCAACCCAGGCATGTACCCTGACTGGGAATCGAACCTGCGACACTTTGGTTCGCAGCCCACACTCAATCCACTGAGCTACACCAGCCAGGGTCCTATTATATTATTTTAAATAATACTTAACCTGGTGTTCACAGGTCTATGCATATAATTCAGTTTGTTTATCTACTTGGAGTAGAAAGTAATGACTTTTTTATTTTCACTGAACTAACTGAAATCCAGCATTTCCTTCAACTAAAAATGTAGGCCACAAGACACAGTAATAGAATCTGTGTCATCATAACAAATAACAGGTATTTTTAAATTGTGTGGTATAGCTGATGCTGTTATCTCACAGCATAATTTACATTAATCACTACTTTAAAACTAATGACAATCGATGTTGTTACTAAGTGAGCACATGTATTACTTTGATGTGAATTTTAAAACATTCCATAACTTCATTTCAATATAACTGGTTCATTTTGTAATCTTATGTGTTTTATTTTATGCATTAAAATAGTATTCTTAAGGGATAGACTGCAAAAAGGTTGCCTGGCACTCAAAATGTGACGTTAGTAATGGCTCAAATTTTGAGTCAGCTAAAATTTGTGGACCCTTACCAATACAATAGGTAAAGAGCCCTCCCTTGCAGCAGATTTTCTAAAATTAGAACAATATAGTCAGTTACCATACACCTTCACAGTGTCTTACTCATTTCAAACTGTTGTTAGCTAATGTCACCCTGAATCAAGCAGCTTACAATTGTCAGGATTCAAAAAACCCACACACATGACTATTGAAATGCATTGGCCCGGCCTCCACAACATATTTGAAATAAATATGTGATCTCCTCAAATATGAAATTCTTTTTTTTAAATTTTGTATCTTTTTTAAGATTTATTTATTTATTTATCTATTTATTTATTTTTAGAGAGGGAAGGGAGGGAGAGAGAGAGAGAGAGAGAGAGAGAGAGAAACATCCATGTGTGGTTGCTGGGGGTTCTGGCCTGCAACCCAGGCATGTACCCTGGCTGGGAATCGAACCTGGGACACTTTGGTTCCCAGCCCACGCTCAATCCACTGAGCTATGCCAGCTAGGGCAAATATGAAATTCTTTATCAAATAAAGGCAGGTGTCTCCAAGCGGACAAAAAGTAGAATATGGAGTTGTTGTAGATTCTAGAGTCAATACTTTCTCTGACATTCCAAAATGGGGTCTTGGTTTTCTTATTTATACAATGAGGGAATTGGGATAGATCATGTCTAAAGATGCATTCAGCTTAAGAAATACACGATTCTTTTATTTTTCAATCAAGGAAGCATTTATTGTTTGTCTATTATGCTTTCTGCTGGAAACACGAAGGTGATTTTTAAATGTATTTTATTGATTATGCTATTATCCTTGTCCCATTTCTCCCCTTTTATTCTCCTCTGCGCTGCACACCCCCTTCCACTCACATTCCCCCCCTTAGTTCGTGTCCATGGGTTATACACATAAGTTCTTTGGCTTCTACATTTTCTATACTATTCTTACCCTCCCCCTGTCTATTTTCTACCTACAATCTATGCTACTGATTCTCTATTCCTGTTCTCCCTCTCTCCTCCTCCCCCTCCCCTGGTGGTAACCCTCCATGTGATCTCCATTTCTGTGCTTCTGTTCCTGTTCTAGTTGTTTGCTTAGTTTGCTTTTGCTTTTGTTTTAGGTGTGGTTGTTCATAATTGTGAGTTTGCTGTCCTTTTACTGTACATGTTTTTTATCTTCTTTTTCTTAGATAAGGGACCGTCTTATTGATCGACTTCCCATATTGCTCAATATGACATGTACATATTAAGGATAGAGTATTTGTTGAATAGATAAAGTAATGAAGACTCAAAAAATGGGTTGCTCTGAGTAACTACATGCCCTTACATGATCTCCTCTTGCCAGGAAAAATATATTGAAAAGGCTAGTTCACACACTGGTGCGTGGCTCAGTTGTCTGGAGCATCATCCCGTGCACCAAGATGCTGCGGGTTTGGTCACTGGTCTGGGCGTGCACCGAGGCTGCGGGCGTGCTCTCCAGTCGAGCGCACAGAGGAGGAAACTAATCGATGTTTCCCCTTCACATCGATGACTCTCTCTCTCTCCTTTCTCCTCTCTCTGGAATCAATAAATATATTCTCTGGGGAAGATTTGTTTTACAGGCTATTTCCCGTGATTCTTGGAAAGAGAGCAGAGGGGCCCCATGCCAA
The DNA here is from genome assembly GCF_004126475.2 of Phyllostomus discolor. Taxonomy (NCBI): domain Eukaryota; kingdom Metazoa; phylum Chordata; class Mammalia; order Chiroptera; family Phyllostomidae; genus Phyllostomus; species Phyllostomus discolor. Next base: position 104,996,921 of record NC_050198.1, read on the forward strand.
ACTAACAGGAGACATAAGGAAGGGTATAGAATATTGTTTGTTTCATCACCCGGTGGTCATGGAATTTTGAAAATTAGTATTTTTCATTGTGATAAGAAAGTGCTAAATTATGGTAAATATTCGCTTAATGTTTCAGAGTTTTTTTAAGCGTATGTGTTCCTCACAATTCTCTCCAGACAACAGCCAATCACATAGAAAGGATAGATTAGAGTACGATGACCTTTATTTTGCAGTTGAGGAAAGAAGTTCAGGCAGGTTCAACGTCATAGCCAAGGGCAAATACTGCTCTACAATGGCCTTGCACACACCAAAAAGATACACAGTGTGTACCTGGTTTCACTCCAGCAGTGGGACTGGTTTTTGCACACTTTTTGCTGTCATCAGGCTGGCCACGCCTCCCACCCACTGCCCAGGACTGAAAGACAGGAAGTTCGTATTAAAAGTGAGAGCTGTGATCATGGACTGAAAACAAACAGCAGCAATAAAACAAAACAACAAAACATCTCAGCAGGCCCAGTGAGAAATTCTCCTCTGCCCTGCACACCCCCTCCCACCCACCTTATGCCCCCATTAATTTTAGCCGTATTGGTGTTGAATTTTTGACCCAACTAGAAATGTACACCTGAGAAACCATATTAATCACATTATATAGAATATAAGTTAGTATAGGGGCCAAGAAGGGTTCATTCAACAGGCCTGGATAACTCAAACCGTGGATTCTAAAGAGGGGCCTGTTTCAAGGGCTGGCCCTTAAACTTCTGAGTCCTTGGAATGTTCGGCCTCTCAGTGTTTTCGTCAGCCTGAGGCTTCCAGCCATGCTCTAGCAGTTGGACAGAATACGTTAATGAATAACAAGTGTCATTTATAGTGAATGTCTCTTTTTCCTGGAGGGAAGGTTGGAGTCAGAGTAGCTGAGGTCAGTCACGTGGTCGTGTAAGCTTACCTGGTTTCCAGTAAAAACAGGGGAATCCAAGGCTTATGGGAGATACCCATTCTGGCAGTAATGCATACATGCAAGGCACCGCCGTTCGGAGAATTAACTACAGCCTCATGTGACTCCACTGTTGAAGGATACCAATGAGCTGTAATTTTCTCTTTTTTAAAATACATGTTATTGATTATGCTATTACAGTTGTCCCATCCCCCCCCCTTATCCCCCTCTGCCCTTCTCACCCACATTCCCCCACCTTAGTTCATGTCCATGGGTTGTACATGTAAGTTCTTTGGCTTCTCTATTTTTATACTATTCTTACCCTCCCCCTGTCTATTTTGTACATATAATTTATGCTACTTATTCCCTGTACCTTTTCCCCGATTCTTCCCCTCTCCCTCCAACTGATAACCCTCTATATAATCTCCATTTTGAATAGTAAAATGACAAACCCATGACTATCAACAACTGAACCTGGGAGGGTGGGAGGGGGGACTGGATCGGGAGTAAAAAGGAGAAAACTGTATTTGAACAATGATTAAAATATAATTAAAAAATAAATAAAAATTTAAAAAACAACTAAACCTAAAAACAAAACAAAAACAAAAACAAACTAAGCAAACAACTAAAACAACAGAATAACAGAAATGAAGTACATGACCCTTTAATTACAAGATTCTTGTGAATAGTAAGAGGCTTTTGCACTAAATTCAGAGTAATCAATGATCGATGGTCACTTTGGTTTCTCCAATTCGGTGAGACTATCAACGCTATAAATCAGTTTAATTTAAAGCTGACCTCTTAGTTGAAGTTACCAGCCACAACGGGACCTAGTTTAGTTTCCCAGCTTCTCACAATGGAAGGAAATACCGCTGAGCCACAAAGGCAGAATTCCTCTGACAATCCCTTTCTACAGACAGGAGATCACGAAGCACTGTAGACTGCTCCTTTTCAGGTTTTTACAAAACTAAAGGTGTGCATTTTCTTGAGTCCTAGAGGTAGAAATGAATCGTCCTCCAGTGAATGGGAGCGGTCCTGCAGGGAGCACTCAGAAACATTCTGAAGTACTTTAAAGACCTTTCCCTTTTATGACTTTAAAATCCAAAATGGTTGCCATGAACATGGACACATTTTAAAAGATTTTCATTAGAAAAATGAAATTATGTCGCAGATTCGATTCCCCGTCAGGGCACAGGCCTGGGTTGCGGGCCAGGTCCCAGTAGGGGGCGCATGTGAGGCAACCACACATGGATGATTCTCTCCCTCTCTTTCTCCTTCCCTTCCCCTCTGTCTAAAAATAAATAAATAAAATCTTTAAAAAGAGAGATTATGAGAAGAGATGATCCAGTTAAGAGGGAGGGAGGAATATGGACATGGAAATTACAGGTACATAATAATCCCGCTGGTTCCAGTGCATTACTGGGTGCTATTATATGAACTGAGATGGACAAACATTGCTGTTGTTGAGGTTTTCTTTGAGATTTTGTATGAATTGCCATCCTCTTGAATTGTGGCGTGTCTAAAAACTGTATCTGCACAACCATAACTAAGGAACTGAAAGTATTCTGTGATTGATTCAGTGCAGTTAATTCCAAGCACATAACAACAAGGTCGAGGAGAATGATTGGCAGCCAAAATCAGGTTAAGGACAAGAAACTTGAGCAAAAGTGACAGAAAGGGGAAAACTCTTATAATGATATGTGTGTATATACATTAATTATATGAAGGACAGCTATATCCATTGAGGAAGATATTCACGTTCCTACCACAAAGGAATGGCAATGAACTTATTAAGCGTGTATAAATGTGAGAAATACTAAATTCCCCAAGTTTATGCATGCTTTTCCATCAAAAGGAGCTCATATGTAGCTAAAGAAGAGTAAGTTATCAGATGACAAAGGGGTACAGTCAGGGCTTACTGCATCAGTACTGGGTTGAGTATACTTTTATGGGCTAATTTCCTGCTGACTGGGTATCTCTATATATGCTACAATGGATAAGGTCATTTATAATGCCAACCTTGATTTTCACATTTATGTTCAACGACTTTGCACATCTGTACGTGACTATGTGTGCCGCTGAGAGGGTGAGGGCTGCGATAAGACAAGTGTTGGCACTGATGGGGGGAAGGAAGGGGAACAGTGTGGAGGCTAAAGCACTTCTGTAGTTGTGAGAGGAATGCTCTGAGTTGCAGGCTTTCATAAAGTTCCTTATCGTCTTTCCCTTGCTTCTTCTCCTCCTCCCTTCTTCTCCTCCCCCTCCCCTCCCCTCCCCTCCCCTCCCCTCCCTCCCCTCCCCTCCCCTCCCCTCCCCTCCCCTCCCCCTCCTCCCCTCCTCCTCCCCTCCTCCTCCTCCTTCTTCTTCTTAGAGAAGATTACATCTCCTCTTTTTCCTCCTTCTCCTTTTCCTTCTCTTCCTTCTCCTCCTCTTCCTCTTCTCTTTTTCCTTCTCTTCTTCCTTCTCCTTCTTCTCTCTTGAAGTTTCTTCTGATGCAACTGGCAGGAATTGCCTGAGAAGCCACGCTGGTGCACCTGCTTCCCTCTCTTGTACGGTAGAAAACCAAATGAAAGTAAAAGCTTTTTTAAGACATTGGATCTCTGTTTCAAGTTTTTACACTGTGCAGAGCACAAGACGGTCAGAGACAAGAAAGAAATCCGAGCTATATACAATCACATACCTCACTTATCGATTCCTTTCTCCTTTGTAAGACACAGTGCAAGTGGTATTTACTTCTTGAAGACTTTCTAGATCTGGATGATAGAAGTAGTCACTTCTACCTCTGCAATTATATGCATCATTTAAAGATCTCTTTTCCTTTAATTTATATTATTACATATGCACCTCTTACTTTATATCCTTGTTATACTGTAAGACTGTTTGATTCAATATTGTTCATTTTTGAATAGGGCCCAAGTCTATGTTATAGTAACCCATGTATTCACTTATTCAAAATTATTTTTATGTCTCTTTGTGTGATCATTATACTCATACACCAGAGGCATAATCAATATTGATACACAGTGGGAGAGGAAAGACAAATAGAGAAGATAGATAAGATACATGGAGGCAAACTGTTATAATGATATGTGTGTATATGCATTAATTATATGAAGGAGGACAGCTATATCCATTGAGGAAGATATTCATGTTCCTACCACAAAAGAATGGCAACAAACCTCCTATGAATGAGCTTTCGTATCCTGATGCCAACATGTGAACAGCTTCCCAGTTGTCACTCATGCTCTTTCAACAAAGAAGACCTGGGCCAAACTGAAAATCCACTACTCTTCATGGGACTCTCAGAGAACGAAGGTCACAGGTTAAACCACCCCTCCCAAATCTGAAGAGACAGGTGAATCCAGGGAGTCACATATGAGACCCGCTCACCTGGAACAAACACTGCAGAAGCCCCAAATCATTAGGGATACTTAATGGCCATATTTAGGGTGGCTGGAGGGTAAATGAATGTGAGAATATTCTGGGAGCTGCACTCTAAGTGGGGGGGTCTAGGGGTTCCCAAGTTTTCCTTCTAGGAATCCAACCAGATTGTCACAGTGAAGATCTGAGATACAGAGCCACATGACCCTTGCAGGTGGAAGGAAAGAGTAACCATTGTAAAACACACCCAGAGCCCTCTATATTTAAAGAAGTCTACTCCCACATGGGAAGACTTTGCTAGAGCACAATTCTGAAGTGTTATCTCAGCTAGGAGAATGGAATTCCTCCCCATTCCAGCCTCCTCCTTCTTTTAGGGCTCCTCTGGGGGGGGGGGGAATAGCATAGTTAACAGGGAGCAGGTTTCAAGGAAGCAGATGAGAAATGCCAGAGTCAATAACTGGCATTCTAGGGGTCAGTCAATCATAAGGCTCTCTGGGCAGAGTTCTCAACTATAAACTCCAAATCCTTGCTTTGCTTTTAGCATGTGATGATCTTCAAGTAGCCAGCCTAGGTAGCGGTGAGTCATAGAATGTGCATTTCCATGTCTCTGCTAACTATTTTAAAGAGCAAGATGCCACTATTAGTCACACACCCCTGAAGAAAAATATTCATTGAACAATGGAATTATACCATCTAATATTCTCACAATTATTTGAAGTGGAATGTTGATATTTCTTGGGATTCCAGGAGCTTCTATTTATGAAATATTTCAGGTTGATAAGAAACTATGGTTTGGTTTTTTGTTGTTTGTTTGTTTTGTTTTTCTGCTGCTAATGAGTTGTTTCATACTGGGGACACAGTGATTTTTCAACACAGCTTCAAATTAGGCCATTGGGAAGGTGAGTAAGGATGTTGGTTTCAGTATATAAGAAATGTTTTTTATACTAAAAAAATTACATTATGTTATTATTTTATGCCTTTTCATAGCCTTCAGAAAATGCATCTCTCTATTTTTTACAGTATTTTTACTTCTCCATGACAAATTGACATAAAATATTATACCAAGATTAGTAATAACATATTGTACCCATTAAAATACTGAACCACAGAGAAACTAAAAAGTTACAAGAGAAAACATTCAGGGCGCAATGTTCCTCAAACAAAAATTTTTTTCTGGCTGCAGATTACCAAAAACTCATTTTACTAAATAATACCTTCACCAAGACAGAGAGGATTAGTATTCCAGACTCTAATGAAGATAATTTTGTCAAGGTCATTAGATGCTCAATAGTGTTTGGGAAGAGCTGTAAAAGAATTGCACCTGGCTGCTCTCATAATGGTTTATATATCAGGAAATGGGAAATGGTGTACGGATTGGTTACCAATTATTTTAGAAGATTAGTTACAGCATTTGCAGATGCTTTTGAGGCATAATACCAGGCAGAGAACAGGTTCAGAATAATCTATTATAAATTCTATTTTCACAACAGGCGCAGGCCCATTAATTTGTGTCTAATTATACTCTTCCATGTGAGCTAGAAAATACCTCAGGGTTTCGATAATAAAAGCTCATTAAAGTGGATGAGAAATAATTTTGAAACTCTTTCTGCCAGGGCTAATGTTAATACAGATGCTAATTGCTCTTTAGCCTTTGAGGGCCCCATTTACCAAAGTGCCTTTCTGTTTGGATTGCCTAGCATGATCACCTCCTGACAATGCAACTCTATTTAGAAATCTGTTTTACATTTGAGAATGGAATTGGACAGCTGTCATAGGAGAGAAGAATAATTATGTGATATTCCCAGTTTACATGGAAAACAGAAAACTATGACTCAACATTTCCAAAAATTCTAAGATATAGATAACTAAACAAAATGCCAAATGTATTATCAACCCCAGCCAATGCAAGACTCTCACCCATTGATAGAATTCGTTTTAATTGAGTTATCTGAAATTTTGTACTTTGAATCCTTTAATTCAAGTGCTTTAATATTTTTCAAGTGCCTATTATGTGTCAGGTTCTGTGATAAAGATATTTAAATGGAAGAGGTGGATGGGTACGTAAGTAATTTACACAAGGCAAAGTATGTCAATGTTATCATCTAACTCTATGCAAAATGCCACAGGTGACCATGGAGGGAGATGTAGGCTAGGGGTGGAGAAAGGCCTCATGGATCAGATGACATTTGAGCAACCCTATGAGGTATACATAACTCTTCAATGTACAGAAACCAGCAGAAAGAGAAAGAGATCAAAGTGAGTAAAAGCAGGAATGCATGCCATACAGTGTGGTTAAAGTATTGAAGATATGACTTAGATGGACAAACTGATGCCCGATCGAGAGGGTCAGGCTGAAAAATTTGAATAAGATGAAGGATATCATTGCAGATTCTTGCTGAGAAGAATAACAAGTTGATACTCATTTTTATTGGAAGATGTGTCTGTGGAAGAAACAACTGGATATGGGGAGGCCAGTGAAATGGTTATTTAAAGAGGTGTTTCAGTTAAATTAAGGCAAAATAAATAAAAACATTCTGGGATTAACACACACTACTCATTTCTGGGCTCCTTATAGGCTTTTAGGAGCCATAATGCACCCTGGTTCTCTTCCTGCCACTGAAACTGTGTGCTGAGGGGGTCCAGTTTGGGTTTTGGACCCCTTGCTCTTCAGGTTAGACCACCACAGCCAAGATAATCCTACTGATTTTTATCCACCATAGGTAGGTGTGGAAACAGCTCATCCCACGCTTGCCCCTCTCCTACCAGTCTCAATGTGACTTCTTCTTTATCTCTTAGTTGTAGGCTTTTTGTTCAACTAGAATTCAGGCAGCTGTGAGTGATAGATGTTCTGCAGTTAAGTTGTACTTTTGTGTTTATCTTTCCTGTTGATACTGTAACAGATGTCCCCATTTCCCCCATTTGCCCGACTCCACTGAGCTCCCATCCCCCTACCCTCTGGCCATCACCACACTGTTACGTGCTCATGAGTTATGCAGACCAGTGTCAGGTGCTGCCTGTGCCTGGCCCCCTGCAACCTGCTTGAAGTTACAAGCAATCCACAGTTTGTGGCTGCCTCTGCTGAGCCTGGCTGCACACAGGAAGGATCAAGCTGTGCTCCAAGGCTGGTTTTTACCAGCACCAAGCCCCAGGAGTAGGCAAGCAAATGTCCCAGGTCACCTTGTGATCTGTCTCCACCTACCTCCACCTGCCAGCTCAGTCTCACTCATAGAGCCTCTGGAAGAGTGGGGAGGATTCATCTAGTTTGTATATTTCCCATGAAGGAAGGTGCTGTTCATTCAGACATCAGGGAAGGTGGTAGGTATAATCTTCCATCCCAGAGTCCCATGACTGAGTCTGTCCCAAATTTTCCCTGCACCTCAGTAGAGCAGAGGCCCTAGTGGTCAGGCATGGGGGGCCTTCGGAGCCCAGAAGTTGGGTCTGCCCAAAGCCAAGAGGGTGTTGCTATTGGATCTCCTGTGAGGAGAAAGCCTCAGTTAGGTTTCCAGAAATACGGGACAAATGGCTACACCCCCAAACCAGCCACTGAACACCGTGAGTCTGTTCAGACTTCTACACCCCAGCCTATGTAGCTGGCCCCTCAGCCAAGCGTATGATTCACTAGGTCAGGGAAGTGGGAGTCCAGAAGACGGGCTAATTGCCTTCCTTCAGGCTGGGGATTGCTCTGTCCAGGAAACATGGCTACTGTGATATCCAAGAATTACTCAGTACTGGGATCCTGGTGACTGTTTCCTGATGTCTCTTCCTAGAGCCATAACCCCCGGACTTTCCTCAGGAGACTCCAGTCCACACTGTGCTCTCTCCACCAGAGCTCAAGATGAGTGGCTACAAATGAAATTTTGCACATTGACCCTTTAGGGGGGCCCTATATTTCTGGTAGACTCTGCCTTTCCTTGGAGGATGGAAACCACACCGCTTTTCACAGCCCAATTCTAAGAGGGCACCTCTTCCTGGCTCTGATGCTCTTAGCTGGGGATCCAGCCTTGGGTTTAGTCCCCATACTTCTCAGGGGCAACGGTCAAAGGGCCTTGGCCCCTGCTTGTGGGAGCAGGGCCAGCCCCTTGCATTTCCCTGCCCTTCCTTCCAGTGTCAACATGGCTTCCATTGCAGACTCTTTGTTGCAAAAGCCCTCTCCAGCCAGTTTTCAGTTGATGGTTTCCCAGTTTAGTTCCCAAACCAATATTTCCAGTTTGGTTCTGGGAGGGGGTGAACATGGGATCCACCTACTCTGCCACCGTTTGGAAAAGTGTCTTAGTTGTAATGTTGATGTGGTCGTGGGAGGATGTGAGTACAGCATTGACTTACTCTGATAAATACAACATTGATTTACCATGGTAAAGCAATTCATACTATTCAAACAATAGGAGGAAATCTTAACCTACTAAGAAATCATCAAAAGTTCCAAGTTGCAGTGGTTTCCATAACTTTCCATTGGTGTGAACTAGACTGTCCTAAAGTCGGTGTCGTAACACTATTGAAAAGGCAGCAATTATAGAGCTCACAGAAGCAGCTAGTTGCCAGATAAGAGTATCAATGGCCTAATCATCAGTTAAATGTGTTTTATCATTAACACGTAATGTATTTGTATGCATCATTACTTTTTCAGTTCAGAGACCAAGTTTAAATTTGAGTAGTTTAAACATTTTCCAGCCAAAAAGAGCAAAGCATAGAGAACAAGAGCAAGTGGCAGGAACTATGAGGAATGCAGAACTATGAATCGCTTTGCTAAAGGAAGGGCTAAATGCTTACTTATCGTCCGTCCTCTGAACAGTGATCTCTTCTTCATAAAAAGGGGCAACATTGTTCTTTATGGAAATTGGCAAAAGATTAAGTTCTCATTGCCAGTGTTATGCTTATTCAGAAGTGGAAGAAAGTTCTTGAATTTCATCCGTGGATACTAATGACCATGTTGAAAAACATACATGTTGTCTGAGATGGCTTTCACTGCACAGCAAGGGAAAAAAGTGAGTTTCCAAATACTTAGATGACTAAAGTAAAATACTATCACCTGGGCTTTAACCTTATGTCATTAATTGCATAGATATTTATGGAGCGCTGGACAGAGGATGGCAAAAGAACCAGCTAACACTTGCCCTCAGGATGTGGACAATGTCCAAGAGGTGAAAATGTTGACCTCTTTCCTTGTTTAACACTGTTTTGATCTACTCTTCAAACTACATATCTCCTTATTGCAGCAGCTGTTTGAATCTTCCAGGTCCAGAATCTCCCCAGGATTTTACACAAACCTGCCAGTGGGTCAGCCAAAATCAAGTGAATAACAGGTCATGACATTGACTCCATTGGAATTATCTCAGAGTCTTTTAAAATACAGGTTTTGTGTAACCAAAGACACTGAAATAGAGGACAGGCTGACAGTGACCAGAGGGGAGAGGGGAGGGAATTTCAGGGCAAGGGGGAAAGGGTTTGAAGGAACTAGCATAAAGGACTCATGGACAATAACAAGGCGGGTGGGTGGAGATGGGAGGGAGATGGGGAGGGCTGGGGAGTGGACTAGGATGGGGGTAAAGGGCAGAAAACTGTACTTGAACAACAATTAAAATTAAAAAAATAAAAAATAAATGAAATACTGATTTTGAGGGCCTCACACTTTACACTTTCTGATTCCCAATGGTCCAAGGACTCTATATAGTTTGTTTGTTTGTTTACTTTTTTAAATTTTTATTTATTTGTTTTTAGAGAGGGAAGGGAAGGAGAAAGAGAGAGAGAGAGAAACATCAATGTGTGGTTGCTGGGGGTTATGGCCTGCAACCCAGGCATGTACCCTGACTGGGAATCGAACCTGCGACACTTTGGTTCCCAGCCCGCGCTCAATCCACTGAGCTACGCCAGCCAGGGCTTTGTTTGTTTACTTTTAGAGGGAGGAGGAGAGAGGGAGAAAGAGAGGGAGAGAAACACCAATGTGTGGTTGCCTCTCATGCGTCCCCCTCCTGGGGACCTGGCTTGTAACCTAGGCATGTGCCCTCATTGAGAATTGAACTAGTGACCCCTTGCTTTGCAAGCCAGCATTCAACCCACTGAGCCACACCATCCAGGGATCTATATATTTTTTAAAAAGTACTAATCAGATGATAATGATGCCTATGAAGACAGGAAAACTAGTATTTTAAATTGCTCTTCAGAAGCATACTTTGCTTCAGTTCCTCTCTTGGTTTTATTACCAAATGTAGTGATTGGGATTTTGCTTTGGTTTCATTATTTATCAGACTGATGACCACTCTTCTATCTTCTCTCTTCCCACTGTCCAAATTTGACTCTGTCTATGGATACTAACACTGTCTGTAACATAGCACTAATTCCTAAAACGACTGTTCAGTTAAAGCTTGTGTTCTATTCCTTAAGAACCCCTTGACTTTTGGCTCTTAACTTCTGAAATGACCATCTATCTGCCTCCTGAGATCCAAACCACTGTTCCAAGAAATCTATTTTTAAGTCTTTACTGAGAGCAAACCAATGTGTCATTAAACTCCTTCCCAATGACATAGTCAACCTCGTATTTTAGTTGTTGGTCTCTTAGGAACTGTAGTCAGTTTAATTCCTGTAAGAAGTAAACATGCTTCTATAGTGTCAGAGATCGATAGTATACTAAAAGAAGAGAAGTACTATAGAAGAAAACCAGTCTAAAAGAATGAGAGTGACAATGATAGGAGTGAAGTTGTTCAGGGGTAGTCCTTGCAGAGAAACCAAGGAATAACGGAGGTAGGTATCTGGGAGGAGAACTTTCTAGACATAGGCCATAGAGGAAACATCCAAAGATAGAGACCGCCATCCTATCTATGTAGGGTCTCGGTAGACCACAGGTGGCAAACACAAGGCCCGTGGGCCAAATCCGGCCCTCCACTTTGTTTTATCCAGCCCAGCACCTTGTTTCTACCCAGGGGCAGCGCTGAGCTCTCGTGTAACTGTTAAGGAGCAGTTACATTGATACAGTCATAAAATCACATTCGGGCCTTTGAAGGCAACCATGAGGCTGATGTGGTCCCCAGTGAAAATGAGTTTGACACCCCTGTGGTAGACCATAATAATAATCTTTAGCTTTTTATTCTGGTTGAATTGAGGAGTCATTGGAGGGTTTGAAGAAGAGAAATATATGATTTATGTTTCAAGAGATAATTCTGGCCATTAATTGATAATCAATTTCAGAAAAGCAAATGTGGGAGCAGAGGCCAGTTATGAAGCTATAGCAGTAATTCAGGGTTCCCTTTTCTCCACAGCCTTGCCAGAGCTTGTTTGTTGCTTTGTTTAGGATGGCCATTCTGACCAGTGTGAAGTGGTAGCTCATTGTGGTTTGAATTTGCATCTCTCTGATGGCCAGTGATGCTGAGCATCCTTTCATATGTCTCTGGACCCTCTGCCTGTCCTCCTTGGAGAAGTGTCTGTTCAAGTCCTTTGCCCATTTTTTTAATTGGGTTGTTTTCCTTCTTGGAGTGGACTCATGTGAGTTCTTTATATATTTTGGAAATTAACCCTTGGTCAGACGTGTCATTGGCAAATATGTTTTCCCATACATTGCTTCCCCTTTAGATTTTGTTGATAGTTTCTTTCACTGTACAAAATCTTTTTAGTTTTATGTAGTGCCATTTGTTTATTTTTTGTTTTGTTACCCTTGCCTGAGGAGATATATCAGAAAAAAAATATTGCTATGAGAAATGTACAGGGTTTTACTATCCATGTTTTCTTCTAAGATTTTTATGGTTTCAGAACATATGTTTAGGTCTTTAATCCATTTTAAGTTCATTCTTGTGCATGATGTAAATAGGTGGTTCATTTCATTTTTTGCAGGTATCTAATTTTTCCAACACTATTTATTATAGAAACTGTCTTTTTTCTATTGTATTGTGTGTTCTTGCTTTTTTGTCAAATACTAATTGATCATAAAAGTGTGGGTTTACTGCTGGACTCTCTATTCTGTTTCATTGACCTATATATTTAATTTTATGCCAATACTATGCACTTTTTGATTAGTACGGCATTGTAGTATAGTTTAATGTTAGGTAGTGTAATACCTCCAACTTTGTTCTTTTTTCTCAAGATTGCTGAGGCTCTTTCAGGTATTTTGTGGTTCCATATACATTTTTGGAATATTTGTTTTAGATCTGCCATTGGTATTTTAATAGGAATTGCATTTGAATCTATAGTCTGCTTCAGGTAGTAGGGACATTTTAATGATGTTAATTTTTCCTATCTATGAACATGGCATATGCTTCCAGATATTTGTATCTTCCTCACTTTCTTTCTGTAATCATCTTATAATTTTCTAAGTACACGTCTTTTACCTCCTTGGTTAAATTTGTTTCTGAATACTTTTTGTTGTTGTTGTTACAATAGTAAGTGGGGTTGTTCTAAATTTCTCTTTCAGATAGTTCATTATTGGTGAATAAAAATGCCACGAATTTCTGCATGTTAATTTTTTGTCCTGCTACTTTGCTGCATACGTTTATTAGATCTATTTGTTTTTTGGTGGAGTCTTTAGGATTTTTTATGTATAGTATCAAGTCATCTGCAAATAGTGAAAGTTTTACTTTTCCTTTCCAATTGGGGTGCCTTTTATTTCTTCAGACAAGTGATCTTGTCTGATCAATGTGGCTAGGACTTCTAGTACTCTGTTGAATAAGAGAGGTGAAAGCAGACATCCCTGCATTTTTCTGGATCTTGAAACAATTTTAGTTTCTGCCCATTAAATATAATGTCGGTTGTGAGATGGTAACATATGCCCTTTATTATGTTGAGCAATGCTCCCTCTATTCCCACTTTGCTGAGAGTTTTTATCATAAATGGGTGCTGTACCTTATCAAATGTTATTTCCACATCTATTAATATGATCGTGCGATTTTTTTATCTTTTATTTTGTTGTTGTGATATATTACATTTTTCAATTTATGAGTATTGTAATAACTTTGCATCCCCAAAATAAATTCCACTCGGTCATGGTGTATGATCTTTTCAATGTATTGCTACATCTTGTTGGCTAATATTTTGTTGAGGGTTTTAACATCTACGGTCATCAGAGATATTGGTCTATAATGTTTTTTTCTTTGTAGTGTCTTTGTCTGGTTTTGGAAGTAGGATAATGCTAGAAAAAACAGAGAACCTGAATGGACAGATTAAAGCTAGTGAAATTGAAGAAATTATCAAAAAAAAAAACAAACAAACTCCCAACAAATAAAAGTCCTATACTGGATGGCTTCACTTGTGAATTTTACCAAACATTCAAAGAAGAGCTAACACCTTCTCCTTCTCCAACTATTCCAAAAATCTCAGGAGTAGAGAAACTCCCAAACTCATTTGGGGTTATTTTAACATATAGTCTCCATTCCTGTATACAGCTATGTATGAGCAGAGCCCCACATTTTTCGGTGTGCAAGATGAGAAATTTGTTGTTTAAATGTGCTTGGCCTCCCAGAGGAAACCGATTACACTTGATCCATGGCTTCTGTCATAAACCTATTTCTTTACAAGGACCATTAAGTTCTGATAGTTTTATCAGGCATCTGTACTGACTCTTATGCTAATGTGTTCCTATACTGTACCTTATCTGTTCTCTCTGTTTCTGTCACATAGATCAAAATGTACAAGGGAAGCACTAAATAATAACCCAGTAATCTCTGAGACCAACAGTAAGAACATATAATTCATAAAATGATAAGAACTACTGTTTGAGTATTGGTGTATGGAAACTCTGTTTCTTTCTTCCCTCCCTCCCTCCCTTCCCCCTTCCTTCCTTCCTTCCTTCCTTCCTTCCTTCCTTCCTTCCTCCCTCCCTCCCTCCCTCCCTCCCTCCCTCCCTCCCTTCCTTCCTTCCTTCCTTCCTTCCTTCCTCTTTTGGCTTCTTTTTTCTCGTTCTAGACTTTTGAGGAAATGAGCTCAGTATGGGCTCTTTTTGAAGTTCATGGGAATTGTAAGCTTGGTTCTGCTCCATGGGGTCTAAAATAAAATGAAAATCAGAGTCTTCGCCTCATAGCAGAAAACAACACAAAAACCCTTGCTGTGCTCCTAAGGATTGCTCTCTTTTTTGTTGCTTATTTTGAAGAGATGACACAAAGTGTCAGTGAAGAAATTCTGTTACCAGCAGCTATTCAGTATGAAGTTTAGAGGTAAAAATAGAGTACGATGAGTCTGTGGGTAAATGAAAAGGCACAAGGTTGCTTTCAACTCATCTATACTTCCAAGTAGACTTTCAAGTGAGAATTAGATCATGTGTGTGAACTATCAGATAAATTAGGTCATGAGCCAGAATTTACAAAAACTCAATGCCATACGGCTTGTGTTTATTTAACATTTCCATATTTTATTTTTGCATAACCTCTCTCTTAAAAATCTAAGCTTTTTTTAAACTCTTTTTTAAATATTCTTTTTTTAACATTTTATGTATTTACTTTTTTTTAAAAGATTTTATTTATTTATTTTTAGGGAGGGAAGGGAGGGGGAGAGAGAGAGAGAGAGAGACAGAGAGAGAGAAACATCCATGTGCGGTTGCTGGGGGTCATGGCCTGCAACCCAGGAATGTACCCTGGCTGGGAATCGAACCTGGGACATTTTGGTTCCCAGCCCGTGCTCAATCCACTGAGCTATGCCAGCCAGGGCTAAAAATCTAACCTTTTTAGGGCAATAATTTTATGTATTGCCAGTGTGTCTATGGACTGGCCCATCAAATACATTGTCAACCTTTAACCAACTCCCCTATGAAGACATTTGAATCCTTTACCACCCTTTCCAAATCCCTGAAATCCTCCATAACCCCTCTGAGCTTTTTCCAGATGATCTCTCCTGTTACTTCACAAAGGAAAGGAAAAAAAATACATATAAAGATTTTTCTCTCCCTCTTTCTCTCTACCTGCGTGTGGCACAACATCCAGAAACTTTTCTTTCCTTTTTTTATATGAATTTGATTACAGCATTTGAAAAAGTAATGAACTTGGCCTCATGCATGGGTGTACATTTGCTTTTCTATATAGAAAGTATAACACTGGGACGGAGAGTGTTATTTTTACAGTAGTTGAGTAATTGCCATAAATACCATAAATCAGGCTCTATAATTAGATCTTGCTTATAAAAGGTAAACATTCCCTTTTAACATTACTCAAAGTATCTTTTGTGTTCAAGAGGCGGCGATATTCCTAAATGCACCAAATCAATATTAGAATTTCCAGACAGAAAATGTTTATTGTTTGTTTGTTTTATTTTTTCTTATTTTGGTTTGTTTCTTAAGGGGTGGCATTTTTAAGGGGTGACATGTTTTCACTGGGCACCATTTTTCCTCCAACCATTATGTAATTTTTTAAAGTGATTTTATGTTCTCTTCCTAGTAAAAGTCAGCATTTTTCTAATCCAAAAGTATATAATTTAAACTTTGAAGGAGATAAAATGATACAAGTTAGACTGCAACTTTTACAAGGGAGTTAATGCAAAGTAGAATTTAAAAAAGCAAAGTATGTTTCAGAGTAAAACTTGGGCAATAAAATATCAGTATTAGATGAGAATTTAGAGATCACCTAAACCAAACCTCTGCCCACACATGCTATCTGAAAAATTTGATTCCCCAATCATAGCTATTGTCAGATCATTAAATAAATAGGATTTCTCAATTCTGATTAAATGAAAGGTCACAAATCAGTCATTAAATATTTACCTAATGTGCCCTGGCTAATGTGGCTCAGTGGATTGTGTGCCGGCCTGCAAACTGAAGGATCGCTGGTTCGATTCCCAGTCAGGACACAGGCCTGGGTTGTGGGCCAGGTCCCCAGTTTGGGGTACGTGAGAGGCAACCACACGCTGATGTTTCTCTCCCTCTTTTTCTCCATTCCTTCCCCTCTCTCTAAAAATAAATAAGTACAATTAAAAAAAAACTTTAAAAAAGTTTACCCAGTGTGTGCCTTGCATGTATTTCTGACTAATATTAACTTTTAAATAATCAGAATTGTAAAAACATGAATAACATGTATTTAAGATCAAAGGAACATTGCGCAACAGAAAAAATGGTACTTTGAGTTATTTTTTAAAAATAAAATAAGGCCATATCAAGAGGTTTTTGTTGTGTGATTGTGCTTGGTTTCTGTTTTTTCTCCTTCTTTTGCTATAAACTCACCTCAAAAATAAGTTGTCTGATCAACAAAATATGAAATATGACTTGAAGTAGCTAAAACAGTAGAAATAAATTAATCACATTTATGCCTCTCAAATGTTGTAACAATGATTCATGACAGCCTGCACAGTGCTGCTGAATCATCCAGCACGTTATTTGTGATACCATAGGTCTCATCCAGTCACTGTGACCTTCGCTCTGCTCCTGACAGGCTTGGTTACCAACTTCTAGCTTTTGGACATTTATTCCAATCTTACAAAGGCATTACTTAATTTTTTTTCAAGCACAGGTTGAACCTGCGAACAATGTTGTCATCTTTGTTTCTCCGTGAAACACAGCCGGAAAATACATTCTTGGATCTCAGTCACATTGTAGATGGAATAGATCACTAATTTCAAGAGAGAGAGATAAAAGAAAGTTTTTGAGCAAATGTTGAAAGCTGTGATAGAAACCCTGAGTGTGTTTGTTTGTTCATTCATTCATTTGTTCACTCATTCATACATATAGTCACTCAAAAACTATCAACCCAATATTTATAAGGACACTGGCTTAGGATGCTCACTGGTGACCAAGCCATGAAAAAGCCAGGTATAGGCCCAACACACTAATGCATGCTTTCTAGTTGTCACAGGGATATCACAGTCTTGCATTGGGCATGGAGAACAGTTGTCTAGAAATAGAAGAGAGGAAAGAGCCTTATGTGTTAGAGTTTGGTCTGAAACATTTGATGCCTTAGATTTGGGTAGTCTTTCCCTGTGTGATGGAGAAAGGAAGAAATGAGGAAGTTCAGATCATCCCCGTGTGAAACCACCGTTTTTACATTATGAGGTCCTATTCATATGTCCACCTCAAGCTTTAATATTTCTTTTAGGAAACCTATTTGAGTAAGCATTTCAGACACACCTAAAACATACTAAAGGTATTTGTGAAGGTGAAGATATTATTGATTCTCATTTAGACTCCATAGAGTTTCTTCTTTTCCCCACCCTGTGCCCAACCTGCTTCTTACTATCCCTTCAGAAAGGCTCATCTCTGCAGCTCCCAGGAGAAAAACATAAACACCTTAATAGACTGAGATCAAGTAACAAAATTGAAGTAGTAATAAAAAAATTTCCAAGAAACAAAAGTCCTGGACCAGATGGCTTTATAGGTGAATTTTACCAGAATTTCAAAGAAGTAGCACATATCCTTTTCAATTTTTTCAAAAAGCTCAAGAGGAGAAAAGATCTTCAAGCTCATTTTAAAGATTTTATTTATTTAATTTTAGACAGAAGAGAAGGGAGGGAGAGAGGGAGAGAAACATCAACATGTGGTTGCCTGTCACGCACCCCCTACTGGGGACCTGGCCCACAACCCAAGACTGTGCCCTGACTGGGAATCAAATCCACAACCCTTTGGTTCGCAGGCCGAGCTCAGTCCATGGAGCCACACCAGCCAGGGCCTCAAGCGCATTTTAAAAGGCCAGCATTACAATGACCTTGAATACTTGAGGATTATGTAAGTACTGGATGAGTTTAGAGATAGTAACTGCCTGCTTTAATAAAAAGAAGTGATAGAAATTCTCCTGTTGTTTTAGAACCAAGATTTTAGGATCCAGGTCAAATTGTCCCAGCTAGAACAAAAAACCAAGAGTTCAGAAAATAAAATCAACTAGCTTGTTTTTGTCAAAGAAACAGAAAGAAGATGGGCTGGAAAAGTGATGAGCCTCAAAATATAATTAGAAACTGCTTGCCCTGCCTATAACTACTTGTTTTGCTTTATCTGGACAATGTTTCACCAGGTGCAAGCTCTGCATTATTCGCAGGTTAAGGTATCTGCTTAATGTGTGTGGCAGGGTGTTGCGTGGGTCACTGGCCAGCAGTGACCACGGAACGCTGTGGATGGCTCGACGAAAACACACGCGAGAAAAAACACATGCACGGAGACAGACTAGTTTCTGTGGGGAAGCAGGGACAGGATGGCCACCCCCTCTAGTGGGGAGCGCCCAGATTTACCATCCGTACCTGCTTTTATTGGGCTCATTTTGCATAATAATTCAGGTAAAGTACAGTGCTTATCAGCGGGAAGTAAGGAACCATAGAAAACAAGGAACTCTGCCGGTCTATTGAGTCGGGGTCAAAGAGCTGTAAGACTTTGAGGAACAAACTAACTCCCTCCTTGGACCCCTCTCATTCCACTGAGAGCATTCTAAACAAAGCAGGTTTCACAGGAATTT
Source organism: Phyllostomus discolor (assembly GCF_004126475.2). NCBI lineage: Eukaryota > Metazoa > Chordata > Mammalia > Chiroptera > Phyllostomidae > Phyllostomus > Phyllostomus discolor. Next base: position 105,015,563 of record NC_050198.1, read on the forward strand.
ACATGTTCTTTCTTAGGCCTGGTCACCCGGGGAACCCTCCCTTTTCAGCACAGGGTGGCTGCACCACCCTGTCATTGTTTCAGGCTTAGCTGGAGCAAGGGAACCAAGGCAATTAAGGCAATAAGGAGATTTTCTCCCAGACGATGAGGACTCAGGCTATGTCAAAGCCGAGGAGTGAGGGTCCATCACCCCCTTTTGCTGCAGCCCCCCAAGTCCTTCTTTTGGGGGCCTCCCAAAGTGATTGTGCCTGTCTTAGGTCATTCCCCCCTTGGGGAATCTTACCTGTCTTTGGCTAACCGACCAAGCTTTTTGGGGTTCAGTTATGAATAGAGCAGCAGAAGCAGCGCTCCTGCCAGGGAGATGAGCTTTTGTCTCCTTGCTGGCTTACGGTTCCAAGGGCGTTCCCTTAGCCTTAGCCCAGGCGGGGGTTTCAGCTTCTGATACCAGTCGGGGCGGTTCCCAACAGCAAGGGAGGCTGGAAGGAATGGATGAAATGAAATACGCCAGGGACAAGGAATGAAGTCATGTTTTGGTCATACCAGGCCACCTAACTGTGGATGGAAGGAGTCTTCCCTTGCCTCCCAACTTTTTGGATATTCCCCTTGCTTAAATCTCTAACCTTACTTCGCTAAGTGTGTGGAATGAAAGGGCTTGAAGGCAACAAGAAGGAGCCTTGTGGTTTGTCCTGTTTAATCTCTGAGATACTGATTAAAATTATGGACAACTTTCTCCTTCCCTCCCTGGACAGAAAAAAACAAAACAAAACCAAATACCTGCACACAAATCTTTGCATAGTTTCAGGATGTTTTAAACTCACATAAAAGTCGTCCATGGGCCTTGCAGGAGCACCTAGACCGCAGGCATGAAGTTCTAAATGCAAAAGTCTCATAAATGGCGGCACAGGGTCAGGCTAACTAGGGAGGCCCGAGGTTTATTTTCTAAAAAGTAACTCCTGAAATCATCTAAGCCAGGGAGATCTGCTGTGCTCTCTTTTGATTTTTTTTTTCCCTGGCAATGCTCTGTAGACCTTCTGGAGTCCAGTTTGTGCACTTCGACCAAAAACTCATGGCCTTCCTTCCAGCCTGATTAACTAACCCATGATCACATCTTCCCATCCTACAACGCTTTTCTTTTCCCTTCCCTCTTGTCATCACTTTCATCAACGGAAACAAGGCCCAAAAGGTCTTATTTCTTTGCCTGTTGTTTTAATTTAAAACTATTTCTAGCCCTGGCTGGCATAGCTCAGTGGATTGAGCGTGGGCTGGGAACCAAAGTGTCCCAGGTTCGATTCCCAGCCAGGGTACATTCCTGGGTTGCAGGCCATAACCCCCAGCAACCACACATTGATGTTTCTCTCTCTCTCTCCCCCCACCTCCCTGCCTCCCTTCCCTCTCTAAAAATAAATAAATAAAATCTTAAAAAAAAAACCAAACTATTTCTATGTGAAAATCACTCAGAGGGGACATGACTCCAGGACATTTTGACCAAGTCAGGACTCGCCCATGTAACTTTTCCATGAAGAGGACATTTGTGTTTGTTTGTTCTTTTAAATGAGGCACCTAAGGGAAATGGTAGCGACACACCGGGGGAATCATTCCAAGAGAAACAAACAAACAAACAAATGGCCTTTAGTATTAATTCTCAAAACGTGGTCTGTGAGTCTAAATGACTTATCTGTATTGGACTCAGAAGTCTGAGTTTTAAGAGCACCTCAGGGGATTCTGATGCCAGGGTTCACTTCATGACACACTGAGCTACAAGACTCAGTCCTTAGGCAACTAGTCATAAAAAAGTGGAAAACCATGGCTTGGTGGGGGAAGCTGCTTCGTCTATAAATCACTTAAGTTAGAGTGTAAATTGTTTACCTTAAGTGTTTCTCCTGGGAAATGCTGTGATGGAAATCATATAGCGACTATTAGTCAGTTACTGAAATCTGTACTCCGCATTCTAGACCTACATAAGATATTTCATTATGAAATAGGCTTTACATTATAATTAGGAATGCAATTATTTCTGCTGGCGTGAAATATATTGAACTCACATAAAAACATCCCTTTTTCTCTTTAATGAGGTCCTATCTCCACATACTTAGTGTAATTATAATTGCATTCAGTGCGCTGAGCTAATTATTCCAGGGCAAAATCCAAAAGTGAAATTAGGACTGTGGAAAATGCCACCTTGCTCATATTCCCAGTTTCTTCATTAAGGATCATTTACCTTTGCAATGACTAAAAGAAATACTTTATAAAGTCTCGATTGTCTTGCTTTTCGCAAGACAGCCCTATAAGAACTATAAGAAGCACTGTGGGTTTCACTGCATTCTCTGTTTATTTTGTGTTTCCCCAGCTGCCTGGCCAGCAAAAGAAGGGATCTCTTTCACTGATCATTAATTTTCAGCAGTGGCATCTGACATCGATTCTGACTGGGCCATGAATACTCCATTCCCTCACACACTCCCCAGCACAAAGATTCGCTGTGTCCAGACGGGGAGACGCTGCCATTCTGGAGCACTGTGGTGATCTTTCTAGGCGAGGCGATGCAACAGAAAAAGGCAGCAAATGTCATGTCTGAACAATTGCACTGCTTTCTGCGGAGCACCCTAGACTCTTGCTCCTTGTTCAGAATCTTTTTAATTATGGGCAGGTGGCCATTCGCTTACGCTGCGCTGCCATTGGAGGGTGTTTCTTTTGCAGCGGGGTGATTTCTGCCCCCTCGGGAAAACTGCCTCCTTCTTTCAGTAAGTAGTGGGGGGTTTAAAATTGCTTCAGCGATGTCTTCTTTGGTAGTCTTCCAGGAATCTATGGAAAAGTCATTTATGAGTGCCCGAGATTCACCAGGAAAATGAAATCATTGCCTTGAACATTAGCAGCTGGTTGCTTTTCATGACAAGATCCAAAATACGTGTCATTTTTTTTTGCAGTCTCTTCATCTTCCTCATTTCTTTTCGTTTTTCCCCCCAAGAAATGGTGTGACTCGCATAGTAGCCGTCGACTTCTTCTCAACACACTGTGCCTCAGGGAAGACCGTTGTATTCATCAAATATTTTGCAGTGAAACGATCACCAGGAAAGGAGAGGGCAGCGTTATTGAGGCAATGCACATTTTCCAGGTTTTGTCTGTGCATGCTTTAGTGTAAATAATATAATGTGTAAATAATATAGTGTAAATTTATTTATTTGCTTTTTTGTTCATTAGAGACACACAAATACAGTTTATTCACCTACAAAAAGTAAACCCATCAACTCTAAGGAGAAACTTGCCACTGTAGATTAGAATGCAGGCATTGTTTCTAAAAATTTATTTCCATCTGATATTCATTGCTTCGGAATAATTAAAGAAGGCTTCCCCTTATAAAGACAACAACTCTACAGATGGGCAAGAGGCAAGGAGGGATGCGGTGGTAGGGGGATGTGGTGGTGGGAAAAATGGTGACAACTGTACTTGAAAAACAATAATAAACAAACAAACAAACAAACAAATAAATAAATAAAACCTGTCCAAAAGAAGAAAAGGAAAGAACTTTACATCCCTTTTTCCTGCTTGCCCAAGAGACCATAAAGGAAGGCTCTGAATGAATCTGAGTTTTAATCCTGGCCCTTTTCCTGACTAACTGTATGATTAAGGGCAATTTGGTAATTCATCTTAGCTTCAGTTTCCTCCACTGTAAAATAGGACGAAATCTAGTACTTGTCACACGAGTTTGATGTGAGCATTAAATATAATAAAATTGTGAACCCGGCACATTATAAATCCTTGGTGTTTTTTTTTTTATACACTTCTTTTTTTGTGTGTGACTTCTTTTTTTTTAAGATTTTATTTATTTATTTTATTTTTAGGGAGGGAAGGGAAAGAGAGAGAGAGAGAGAGAGAGAGAGAGAGAGAGAGAGAGAGAGAGAGAGGGAGAGACATCAATGTGCGGTTGCTGGGGGCTGTGGCCTGCAACCCAGGAATGTACCCTGGCTGGGAATCGAACCTGGGACACTTTGGTTCCCAACCCAGTCCTTGGGTTTTTATGAATATGTGTTATGTCCTCAAACAGGTCAATTCATGCAAGTATTTAATTATTAAAAAAATAGTTATTGAGCATTGCCAGGTTTTCAAATACCGTGCTTCTGTCTGGTGAGAAAGGGAACAAGATAAAAAAAAAGCCCTGTCATCTGAGACTTCACAGTAAACCATAATCAATGGAACTTGATGAATGAACATCAAATTATAGCTGTGCTGAGGACTAAGGAGGTAAGGAGGAGGATCTATAAAAAAAATACTGGACTTAACAAAGAGAGGCCACTAAAACTTTCCTAAAGAAGCGATGTCTGAGAGAACATTTCAAAGATAAAATAAATGGAGAAGGAAAGGAAAAGCATTCAAGGCAGAGGAAACAGCTTGCACGAAGGTCCCCCGTTGGAAGGAAGTGCGGGGAGTACGTGAGCCCCAAAGCAAACCAGCAGTAGGAAAAAACAAGTGGTGTATATTGTCAGATAAAGCTGAGAAAGGGGACAAGAACAATATCCTAGAAGGTCTTGTAGTGTGTGATAAACAGTGAGCAATGGGAAACCACTAGACTTTTGGGTTTTTTTTTACATCTTGGGGGAGAGGTTATGTGATTAGATTTGTGTATGATAATCGAAGTCTGGAGAGCCATTGGGAGAAGGGCCTGAGTGGAGACAAGGAGACTAGTTATGGGAAAATTGCATTAGTTCACAAGAGGGATGACAGTGGAGGGGGTGAGAAGCGGAAGGAGTCAAGCCGTGGTGCAGAAATAATTAGTGCTTCCCAAGAAAGGTGGTTAAATACTTGAGCCCTTGCTACCTATACCACTTTTGATTTTTCCTGGGGATATCTACCATCTTAATAAAATTGTGTAGTTTTCCTCACTGAATATTGAATGAATCTAAAATGAGCAAACACAGAAAATCGACATTAGAAATTTTACTGATGGATTGGCATTTATACAGCACTTGCATGTACTGGCTGCTACACCTTTATACTATAACTTTAAAAAAAGATTTTATTTATTTATTTATTATTTTTTATTTTTTTAGAAATATTTTATTCATTTATTTCTAGAGAGAGAAGGGAGGGAGATAGAGAGAAAGAGAGAAACATCAATGTGCGGTTGCTGGGGGTCATGGCCTGCAACCCAGGCATGTGCCCTGACTGGGAATTGAACCTGCGACATTTTGATTCACAGCCCGCGCTCAATCCACTGAGCTATGCCAGCCGGGGCTATTTATTTATTTTTAAACAGAGGGGAAGGGAGGGACAAAGAGAGGGAGAGAAACATCCATTTGTGGTTGCCTCTTGCGCGCCCCCTACTGGGGACCTGGCCCGCAACCCAGGCATGTGCCCTGACTGGGAATCAAACCGGCGACCCTTTGGTTTACAGGCTGGTGGTCAATCCACTGAGCCACACCAGCCATGGCCCTTATGCTATAACTTTCAGGTCAACAAATATTTAGTGGTTAAGAATCAAACTCGAAGATATATTGGGTCTATGGAATGAGAGAGAGTGCAGTGTCCAAGATGACTCCCCAGCTCTTGGCTTGTGTACATGAATAAAACAAGATACAAGACAGTGAGATATAAGAACAGCATGTTTGAGAAGATCTGTTCAGTCTTTCTTAAAATATATATTTTTTTTATTTTTAGAGAGAGGGGAAGAGAGGGAGGAAGGGAGGGAGAAAAACATCAATGTGTGAAAGAAGCATCATGTTGACCTCTCACATGCACCCCAGTAAGAGATCATACCCCCAACCCAGTTATGCCCTGACCAGGAATCGAACCAGTACCCTTTCCTTTGCAGGACGATGCTCAACCAACTGAGCCATGCAGGTCAGGGCACGCGCTCAGTCTTGGACACAAGTTTGAAACCCCTTTAAGAGATTCAAGAAAGGATATCAGGTAGGCAATTGGATTTAAGGGTTGCTAGCTCAGATGGAGTCCAGACTGCAGAAGTAAGTTTTGAAGCATTTTCAGGTTAGTGATGATTGAAGCACGATTATGGAGGAATCTTCTAGGGAAGAATTGAAGAATCCTAACGATTGCTAGATAAAGCTCACAAAGGAGCCAGATAAAGAGTGGGTGGAGAGGTGCTCATGTGTGTATGGGCCGGGGGGGGGGGGGGCTACTGAATCTCGTAGAAAGGAATATTTAAAGGAGAAAGGTTAGTAAACAGCACTGAATGGTGCTGAGAGATTAGGAAGGTGAAGACTGAATTATACCCACTGAATAGAATGATCTGGAGATTGTCTGTGGAATTACCAAGCATTGTTGCATTGACTCCTGGGTTTGAAAGCCTTGTGGTTAATGAGTGGTAAGAAGTGGGTGCTGCGTGGAAGGAAAAGTTTGCAATTATGGAAATAAATATGCATTGTTTCTCAGGTATACTCATCATACATACAAAAATATTTCATATGTAAATAATATACATAGAAAAAGTTAACGTCTCCAGATGAGCCAAAGTCTTAATAGATCATTTAGCAATTTGGAATGTTTACCAAAAGTCACTAAGTCTTATAATATATATAAATAAACCTATTTGAATTTCAACACATTTTTGAGGCTAAGTGGTCATTTCATACTATAGAAACAACTTTGCCTGTATGAAAACCAGATTAAAATTCTTCTCTAGGCCACTTTTATGACATGTATACTATTTGTTGCAGCCTCAGTTTCACCAGACTTCTATTCTAATTTATGTACTAACCAGCCCATAAAGCTGGTCTGCTATATGCATAGGGCAAGAGCTGACTTTCTGTTGGTGTTGTTTTTGTTCCTGTAAAGAGCCAAATAATATATATATTTTTTTGGCTTAGGAGATGCGCAGCCTCTTTGCAATGACCCCTCACTGTTACTAATGTCTGAAAGTAGCCACGCTGTAGATGACACAAAACAATGGAAATTGTTGTGTTGAAAAAAAATTATTTAAAAAAAAAGTACTAGGTTAAATCTGGGCCACTGCCTGTGGTTTGTCAATACCTGGTTGAGAGAATACATTAATTTCATGATAACATCTATAAAGGACTAGATCATTTCTTGTTGAGATGTTTGCAAACTGTGGGGACCCATTTCTACAATAATGCTCAATGATTTGGCTGGCATGCAAAGTTGACTTGAGTGTTCACGTAACTCCATTGTAAAGTGCAAAAGCTACCAGTAGGCCCTGACCATTGAAGTTCTTCGCTCCTTATACTCTCCACATAATTGTTCAAGCACCCATCTGACTGCTGAGCAAATGGCAATACATTCTAGTGCTGAGAGAAGCTAGAGGATGGACTCATGTTAGGCCCGTTTCTTCAACACCAGTCTTCTGTATTCTGAAGTCTCCAGGGAATTGGAATTGGAAAGAAAGGATTAAAGGATACTGTCGGAAAGAGAAAAACAAGAAAAAAAACAGAAATAGATGGTGAAAACAGTACTTTTGAAATTGGTGAGATCATTATCAAATTTAATTTCTTAGCCCTGGCTGGTGTAGCTCAGTGGATTGAGCGCGGGCTGGGAACCCAAGTGTCCCAGGTTCGATTCCCAGCCAGGGCACATGCCTGGGTTGCAGGCCAGAACCCCCAGCAACCACACATTGATGTCTCTCTCTCTCTCTCTCTCTCTCTCTCTCTCCCCCCCTTCCCTCTCTAAAAAATATAAATAAATAAAATCTTTAAAAAAATTTAATTTCTTGATTTTTTTCCTATTCTATTACAACTCAACATTCTTTGTTACTAACCTTTCCTAGAAAACACCTCACTTCAATCTCTTTCATGATTTTCCTAATTTATATATATAGATTTAAATTTTATATGCCTCTTATTCTGTCCACATGTCTGAGCCATGTGAAATGCACCTATTTTATGTTTATATCTACTGTGATTATCTTGTTCTAATCCTACAATCAACATTTCTCCATTGTGACCATTTCACCCCAATTATGGTATAATTGTATCTAACAGTTCCGTCCCATCTGAACTGATTGTAATGTTCAAAGTGAAAAGAAATAATATTATTTTCTCTGTCATCACTGGGCTAGGATCTAGTAATGATGCCAAGTTTACAAAAAAAAAAAAAAACCACAGAGCATCAGATTTATTTTAATTACACATTTTGAACATTTTAGACTTGTGTTCTTATTAAAATTGAAAATCTGTCATATTAAAAACAAATTCTAGTAATTTTCAATATGTACTTTTCCTAGCAAAGTTCATCTTTAATTTCCACATTTAAGGAGAATTAGAAATAGTCAAACTTTTATTAGTGGTTGCCTGGGTTTTTATTTTTTATTAGTAAAATGGAAAATGGGAGCAATAAATGGATTATTACTGAGCTAGTCAATAGTGATGCTTCTCATGTGGCTGTCATGTGCGGAACATTCATTTTCAAAACAAATTGAGAAAGAGCTGATAAAATTTTTTTTTAAAGATTAAATGAGGTTAACTTGCGCATGCATTTTTCTTTATAAATGACCATAAATCTCTGCAAATAATCTTTCAAAAATACAGTGACAATGCTGCAGACAGAGAAAGTTAAGGATAATTTCATCTCTGAGTTCCAAAGGGTCTGCCTTGTGCATTTGCATATGAACAATAATGCAGTCACCTTTAGGGACCACGGATAGTGACAAATACAGATCGGCTTATCATCCTGGACAAAGCACTGATTTGTGTTTTAGACATGATTCCAGTGTAATAATACAAGGGATTATTATTGCAACTTGCTTATTGAAAGAAAAGGATGCAATGCTATGCATTTCAATGCAGCGCCTAAGTCTTCATGTGGCCGAACAAGATGTCAGAACATTGGCTTTTAGAGTAAAAATTATGAAGGTGCGTATATTGGCCATTTTTTAAAAAGCATATCTCCTGTGAAGACGTATTATATCCACTTTTATGCCTAATGACAAATGGCAGGTAATGTTCATTTAAGAGACCATATTGATTTTAAAACCAGATTTTGTTAAATAGTTTCATTAAGAATGCATGCTTCTTAATTACAACTGACTCCAATATGTTACAGCTTTAATGATGGCACATAAATCAATCGAAATAAATTAACAATGAAAGAAATCCAAAAACTGCGATAGCTCCTAAGTATCCATCACACTCCCTAGTCTAAAGGGTGGAAGAAAATGCCCCAAACTTAAAATTGACCCTCATTATTACAATATCTTTTTAAAGTGGTTGACCATTGTAGTTCATATCTATCCCCTTGACTACATTATAAACGTCTTTACATTTTGAGATCCGTGGATGATCTTTAGATTCCTAGCAAACAGCCTGGTCTATGCATATGAAAGACACTTAGTAAATATTTGCAAGCTTTCATTGGGGAGAACTAAAAAAAGGAAATTGTAAAACTTCTATCGATTTGCTGTTGATTTGGTTTGTTTGAGGTGAAGAAAACAGAGGGATTAAATCTTACAATTAAAGTGATTTCAATGAACTCTAATTTCTTTAGTGCTCAACACAAGTTCTTCCTCAAAGACGTTACTCAACTGGGAGAAGGTATTTTGTCAGAGAAGTAGGCAATGCTGTGAGGGATGTGGGATTACAGTTAGGGTGAAGGTTAGGATTAGGGTTATCTTAATTTTCCAGCAACAGGGGGGAGTGATCAGCTAGTGGATATTAGCCCTGATACAAGGAGGAAAAGGAGCCTCTAGGTAACTGAATTCATGAAAGGATATTGAGGGAAAGTTATCCAGCAGTTAGGAAAAGAACTAAAAGAACAGTTAGAACTATAGAACTGAGATGACGGGTCCTGGACAAAGCTTTTGAACAACACCAGGCACGTGGGTCCGAATTCTGATACTATCCTTTACTAGCTATATGCCCTTGCAAATGTTTTGCATTACTCTTGAACTTACGTTTTCTGACCTGCAAAAAAAGAAGAGCAATATTATCTCTCTCATAGGGTTGTGGTTAGGAAGTCATCCACATAAAAGTCTGACAGCATCTCAGGCACACATTAAGCACAGGGTACGTACTAGGTATTATTGTAGAGATGGAAATGAAGGTAGGCCTTAGCCCTGAGTCACCTCCATTCACCTCCAAACTATTGCTTACTGATGTTTCCTAGATTCTGTACTTTTCTTCCTCAGAAATATCTTTGCCATGATTCAAGACCATTTCTCGCAATACCATTTTACCGTCTAATCTGCATTATATCATGTCTTTCTCTATCTTAAATTTAAAAAAGGAGGTGCCCACTTTCTCTCCATCATGTTTGTTTTCAATAAAAAATACATCTATGTTGCTGTATTAAATTATTCTGATTTTCTCTCTCTGCCACATTTGTTTTAAAATAGCTTTCTAATGGTTAGATATGATCCTCCCACACTTGTTTGTTTAAAAAGCACAAAAAATAAAAATTCATTGCCCATCACTTCATTTTAGAATATTCTCTGAAGCAAAGAAACATTCAAAACCTTTCTGAATTCAATTTTCTTTGCTGTTACTGCTGATACTTTTAAAACACAAGCTCATAAAATAATATTAAATGATACATAACTATATTCCTAATTCATTAAATGAAAATTAAAACCAGATCACAGGACAAAATGACAAGCATGAAAATTTTTTTGTCTTCAAAAATTCATACAAATGTACATGCAAAGAAAAAATGCAGATGTAATTATTACGCCAAGTCGGTAACAAATTATCTAGATTTGTGAGCTAATGCGTGATTCGTATTTTATTTTTACTGCTTACAAGTATTTTCTATTTTGCCATTATAAGCACATATTATTTTATAGTAATAACAACAAAGTTATTTTGATAAACATAAAAGTAGACCTCAGACAGCATGCTAAAACTAATGTAGAGAATCACACCCATGGATTAAGGTATTAAAATTTAAAAGTTCCCTCATCATTCTTGTCTTTTTTTATATTTGTCTTTCAAATTGTGCTTTAGATTCTTCTACTCCCAGAAAGCTTTCCATGTGACTCCTGTCCTCGGTTTGTTTCCCCTTCCTTCCATGTTCTCCCAGAATGCCCTGTGATGACCTCATGCTCTAGGACTCCATGCCAGTAAGACCTCAATGTTCTTTTTTGTCAATTCATGTTAAAACACTTCCTGATGCCTTGCAGATGTTCAGCACATATTTCAAATTAAATGTGAGGTAGGTATCTTGCTAGTAACGAAGTGGGGTAGTACTCATCTTTCTGTAGCCTCCCTGATGTGCAGACACAGTCCTGAGGGTATACAGTTGGGTGTCTAAAAGCATTACCAGTGCCACATGACTGTGACATCAGTCAGTACTGGAAACAGACCTTTCGATTTGCCCTTTATCCACTTTGGCAGCTGATAGTATTTTAATAATAATATTCCAAGCAAACCAATCAATCATATCACATCAGAAAGCAGAGAAGAGCCAGAAGACAGTGTGGACCTCCAGGCGTCCCCGCCCCCATCACCATGGGAGCAGATCAACTTCTCTCCACACACAGGTGCCGGCCCGGCAAGGAGGAGAGCACAAGTCTGAGAAAGTGTCAAAGCGGGATCCAAAGAGTATCGGAAAAAAACCAATTCTACATATGTGTGAGCACATGGAGAGAACTACTTAAGTGCTCATTTATTAAAAAGGATAAGAATGGTACCTATCTCAAGGTTACTGGGAAGATTGAGTGAATTATATATGTAAAACATTTATAATAGTGCCCAGGACATAGGAGGAGCTATATAACTATCATCTTTTATTCAACTGTGACAGCTGGATGTCTCTATTTGACAGAAATAACTTTCCCCACCCAAAGCTCTCTCTTTTGCTACAGGACAGATGACTCATAGAAACTAAAATTCTTTCAAACTATAAGTTCTACATTCTTATTCTTTTGATCTGAAACAAAATTGTGATTTCTTAATTTCCATATATACTTTCAATTTATTAACATACCAGAACTTGGTCAATGTGTTTGAATTCACAATATTGCAATATTTTCAGGAATGTATTTTCCTGAAAATGTATGAATTTTCACACGTTTTAATCCTTTCTTTTGACCTTTCTTTCCAGATGATTAAGCTGTAATAATGTTTTATCTATCCTATGCATGTTACCACGGATATTGAGGAATATTATAACAATAAGATGTGGCAAATTCTAGCTTCTGTTTACACCTAGATGAATAGAGATAATCTTGCAGAAGAGTCGTTACATTAGACTGAGATATTTAAAATGATCAAAGACGGTCTCAGTTCCTATTCTTGTTAGTTGAGCCTTTGAACGCTGACCTATATGATACCTTGCTGCACTAATCAGAAAGGAATGAGTTGTGGAGTTGCCATTTAAAAACGAGTGTCAATTTATGTAACAAAAGGACAGCCGTGACATTTACAGTTCCATATAAAAAGAATTTATAATAAAGCAGAGATTGGTCACAGAGAGCACTTCTTTGAAGAGATAAATTATTTTCTAAATTTGTTTATATCAATTTGAGAAATGTTTCGGAAGCTCCAAGTTTATTCAGTAATGAATTGCAGAATAGATGGTCTTAAGGCTTTGAAACATGCAAACTTCTCATAAGGCTTCTGCCAGTATTTTTCAAAAATGACCCTCCTAGACACTTGTTATAGAAACAACTCTGAACAGTGAGAAGTCAGTTTGTGGACTTCACAGGAAACTTAGACAATATGTTTATGGCATAGCAAAAGACATTGGTTTTAGCATGGCTTTTTGGAAGCAGTGTTTTTCTTTGGTATCTCCTGTAACAGTGTATTTGTTATTCAGTGTTCCCGTTCGTTTCTATTTTGCACAGTTTTTGTAAACACTGCAGGTTATGCATAAGCAATTAATCTCAATTGTAGAAACTTTAAAATTCTTCACATTATTACCAAACCACAGCTGTTTAATAATAATTTCTAATGTGTTTGTTGACCACTCACCATATGCCGGGCACCATTTCATGTAATTTATACACATTATTTCATGTACTCTTTGATCTTATGACAACCCTAGGAGGTAGGTGGTGCTATTCTGCAGATCTGGATGACAAGGCAGAGCATGATACAATAATGTGTCCGAGATCACACCGGTGGTGTGCTGTCACAATCAACTCAATGTGTAACCATCATTATTCTGGCCTAGGATAGCAAACTATCCTAGGTTTGCTTTTGTTTAGATTTTAGTTAGATACCTAGAGAATCAGTGACACTTGATATTTCACAAGGGACTTAAAAGAAGGTGTGACAGGCTTCCATGTATGTTTGTGGTTTTTCTTTTCGATTTTGAGGAGACAATGTTTTGTTGTACGGATGGGAGGAGTTTAGGCTCAAGGGTGTAAGGTGGAAATCAGGCTTCCACCACTTAGCCTTATCCGTCTGAGAAAATCACTCATTTTTTGAATCACCTTATCTTCATCTGTAAAATGGATACACATGTATTTATTTCATACTGTTGTAGGAACTGTTAAGAAGTGATTAAATGGCATTTTCCCATAATCCTTTAGCTTTAAATATATTATTATTTATTGTTATTATTATTACCATTGTTATTATTTTATGTCACTCAGTTTGTGTCCTTACCACCTGGACAATAATTTCTTAACTGTCACTTGGTACAGACATTCACAAACGCACTTTAAATACTGCTGCCAAAAGTGTAATTGCCCAAAACTTCCTTGCACTATGTCGCTATCCTGCTAGAGAAATTATGTTCTTGAAAGTAAGGCTTCAGGGCACCAGATTCAGAGCTGTCTAGCCTGGGGCTAGCATCCTGGGGCAGCAACTGGGGAGCTAGTACCCACCAGAGAGTAGGCAAAAATAGTTATTGAGTTGTCACCACTGCGATTTTTCATGGTTTCAGCCAGTATGTATCAAGAATAATAGAAGGCAGAATACTCATATATACACACACACACTGAAATAAGATGTTCAATAATGTTCATTGTTGAAAACAACACTTGCTGAATAATAGGCAGTGTATGGTCCTGTTTTTGTGAGTTGCTATATTTCTCTTTATTTTCAAACTCTGAAAAGTGTACACATTGACCTATCAAAAGGAGATACTTCGCTCTGGCTGGTGTGGCTCAGTGGATTGAGTGCTGGCCTGTGAAACAAAGGGTCACCAGTTCGATTCCCAGTCAGGGCACATGCCTGGGTTGTGGGCCAAGTCCCCAGTAGGGGGCGCCTGGGAGGCAACCCCACATGGATATTTCTTTCCCTGTCTTTCTCCCTCCTTTCCCCTCTCTCTAAAAATAAATTCATAAAATCTTCAAAAAAAGTCGATACTTCTGGCTAACCAAAATTATTGGGGCAGTCATTTTATAATACACTAGATTCTTAAACAATACCAGGTTTAGGGGGGCTGACTCACAGTGCACTCAAACATTCACATGTAACTTTTGATTCCCTCCAAATTTAACTACTAATAGCCTACTGTTGACCAGAAATGTTACCGATGAACTAAACAGCCAATGAACACATATTGTATATGTTATAGGTATTACATAGAGTAGTCTTACAATAAAGTCAGCTGGAGAAGAGAGAATTTTATTAAGAAAATTATAAGAAGCCCTGGCTGTCGTAGCTCAGTGGATTGAGTGCGGGCTGCGAACCCAAGTGTTGCAGGTTCGATTCCCAGCCAGGGCACATTCCTGGGTTGCAGGCCAGAACCCCCAGCAACCGCACATCGATGTCTCTCTCTCTCTCTCTCTCCCCCTCCATCCCTTCCCTCTCTAAAAATAAATAAATAAAATCTTAAAAAAAAAGAAAATTATAAGAAAGAGAAAACACACTTACAGTACTGTATCCATAGTGAGGTGTACAGAGTCTATTTATAAGATAAATGATCTGTCTCTCAATGTCTATAACAATATTGTCCTCTTTGATAGTAAACACTGTAGTGGTTATGTGCATGATTAACACTACACATGAACAATTAAAACATAATGGGAAACATACATTAATTATTTACAGATATAGGAATACATATATTGATAATGAAGAAGCAGCAGTATAATTGCTTTCTAGTAGCCTAGTGCAATCGATATGATCGGTCCACAATGGTAAGAAAGTCTCCAACATTTTCCCAATGTATTTATTGAAAAAATGTGCATTCACACAGTTCAATCCATGTCATTCAAAGGTCACCTGTCTGTGTAAGTCAAACCATTACACTGTTTATCTTAAACTTATCCAGTGATGCATGTCTGTTAAACCTCAACCAAACTAGAAAAACATTAGCCACTTCTGAAAACTGAGAATGAAAATAAAAAGGGATCTCTCACTTCTTCTATTATATATCTTCTTTCATTTGTTGAGTTTTTGGAAAGACATAAAAAATGAAATGCTGCCCGCCTTTCAAGATTACATCACATGCGTATCTGTATGTATTTGATTGTGGTTTGTGCCTCCACAAACCTTTACCTTCTCAGTTTGACTGTGAATTCTTTGAATACGAGAACTATGTCTTATTTATCATCACACCCACAAAAATTCAAATATAGTAGATGTTTGAAAGTGAATGAATGAATGATTGATGTTCTAATGAATGAGTGAATGAATGAAATTCTTCACCCGGGCCCAGTGTCATCACTGCAAATAGGGAGCATGTTAAAAACACTAATTCTCAGACTCCGTTCTAAAGCTAATGAACCAGAATCCGCACTGGAATCTGCCCTGGGTGATTCTTACGTACAACCGAGTGGCTTGAGATGAATTGTACTGGCACATCATGGTAAAGATTTATCTCTGCTACTTGCAAGAATAAGCAACTTTTGGGTGAACCACCTATTTTCTCTGACACTCAGGCTCTTCAGATTCGAGCAGCACAATCATCCATAATATCTAACTCAGACAGGTTGTGAATATGATTTTGAAACTACAAGTACCTGGAACTTAAAAAAAGATCACATAGAAATTTATTGAAAGTAAAGGCAGACTATGATAGACTTGTAAATTGATCCTCGTATTGAGTACGAATGGAGAAAAAGAGAAAATACATCACTCAATAATATAAAAATCTCATTTGTGGGAAAACAACCACCAGAATGCATATTTTTCATCTTTGCTTTTATTATTTTCTAACTTGAAGCATAGCTAAAACGATGAGTCCAACAATTTATTTTTTCATTGATTTTAGAAAGAGAGAGAAATAGAGGGGAAGTGAGGGAGTGAGAGAGAGAAAGAGAGAAAGAAGGGGCAGAGGCACAGCTATGTTGTGGCTAAAGTTTTGGGATTTTTTTTGCTTTTGTTTTAAGCTTCTGTTACTGTTTTTAAAAATATATTTTATTGATTATGCTATTACAGTTGTCCCATTTCTCCCCTTCACTCCCCTCCACCCTGTACACCCTCTCCCACCCACTTCCCCCCCTTTAGTTCATGTCCATGTGTCATAAGTTCTTTAACTTCTACATTTCTCACATTATTCTTATCCTCCCCTTGTCTATTTTCCATCTACCATCTATGCTACTTATTCTCTGTACCTTTTCCCCCTCTCTCCTCCTCCCACTCCCCTGTTGCTAACCCGCCATGTGATCTCCATTTCTGGGGCTCTGTTCCTGTTCTAGTTGTTTGCTTAGTATCTTTTGTTTTTGTTTTAGGTGTGGTTGTTCATAATTGTGAGTTTGCTGTCCTTTTACTATACATGTTTTTTCTTTATCTTCTTTTCTTAGATAAGTCCTTTTAACATTTTATAAAATAAGGGCTTGGTGATGATGAACTCCTTTAACTTGACCTTATCTGAGAAGCACTTTATCTGCCCTTCCATTCTAAATGAAAGCTTTGCTGGATAGAGCAATCTGGGGTGTAGGTCCTTGTCTTTCATGACCTGGAATACTTCTTTCCAGCCCCTTCTTGCCTGTAAGGTCTCTTTTGAGAAATCAGCTGACAGTCTGATGGGAACTCCTTTGTAGGTGACTGACCCCTTATCTCTTGCTGCTTCTAGGATTCTCTCCTTCACTTTTACCTTGGCTAATGTAATTATGGTGTGCCTTGGTGTGTTCCTCCTTGGGTCCAACTTCTCTGGGACTCTCTGAGCTTCCTGGACTTCCTGGAAGTCTATTTCCTTTGCCAGAATGAGGAAGTTCTCCTTTATTATTTGTTCAAATACATTTTCAATCTGTTGCTCTACCTCTTCCCCTTCTGGTACCCTTGTAATTCGGATGTTGGAACATATAAAGATGTCCTGGAGGTTGCTAAGCTTCTCCTCGTTTTTTTGAATTCTTATTTCTCCATTCTTTCCTGTTTGGTTTTTTCTTTTTTCCTTCTGGTCCACTCTACTGTTTTGAGTCCGTTTCCTTCCCATCACTATTGGTTCTCCGTGCATCTTCCTTTTATGGTAACCTGCATTTGTTCATCTAACTTGTGACCAAAATCAACCAATTCTGTGAGCTTCCTGATCACCAGTGTCTTGAACTGTGCATCTGATAGGTTAGCTATCTCTTGGTCGCTCAAACGGATGAGTTCTGGGGTACTGATTTGTTCTTCTATTTGAGCCATCTCTCTCTCTCTCTTTTTTTGGGGGGGGGTCTGGTCGCTCCTGTTATGGTGAGGGGAGGAGCCTTAGGTGTTCACCGGGGCTGGGCACCCCAGTTGCTAGATTGTGATGTTGTATGTGAGGGTGGGGTCGAGAGGGAACAATGGAGGTAGCTTCGTTCTCCGTGGGACCTCAGTCCCTTCCCTGGGAGCCTGGGTTGCACACTGGGTCTGCCAGCTGCCACCTGCTCACTCAGGGTCCACCCGCTGAGATCTTGTGTGCCCCAGATGCCTTACGTGCTTCTGGTTGCCTTATGCACCCAATTCTCCCTGTTCTCCACACTTCGACCCTTGCCTGGCTGCTTGTCTCCGACCCTCCTACTGATCTGGATGAATGGGTCTATTTCAACTTCTTGGCTGTCCGACTTCCATTCAGATAAATTTTCTGTCAGTTCTGGGTGTTATTCTGCCTCTAAATTGTTGTTGTTCCAGTCTTGGTTGTGCGTGAAGGCACGGTGGGTCCACCTATCTTGCTGGAAGTCCCCAATTTTTGGGATTTAAAGGCAGTTAGACCAGTGCTTAATTTAACACCTGTGTGACACTGGTGAACATTAACTAAGCCACAGTGTCTTTATCTGTAAAAGTAGGATAATAAAAGTATCTCACATCTAGGATTTCATTGGGAATAACATGAGATAATGTAGATATTGTCTATTGTGTTGCCACCCTTCAAGGCCAGGCAGGTTCATGGTATTTATGCAGATGGAAAAATATTCACGGAGCCGCTGGGATGTCTGGCATGCCTTCATTCACGAGTGGGCAAGTCATGCATGCTGCAAGTTGCATGTTTGTCTGCATGTCTCATGTCGTGGGCCCTGCTCCCCAATGTGGCACCCATCATGACCCCTGTCCCCTTGCATGTGTCTCTCTTCATCATCGCCCCCAGCAGGGAGTCCCTACCTGTTTAAGTTCTAGAGGGGAAAAAAGCCAGAAAACTGCCGGAACATTATACAACATAACATAATTCTGTGCATGTGAGCCCACTTCATGTTATGGGAACAGTTTGTCAGACCCAGTCTCAAGCCTGTGAGGACACTGGTGACCGGGTTCCTCCTTCCAAGGCTATGGGAACGCTGCTTCCCTTAGCTACCCAGACACCCGGGTGAGGAAGCCAGACTGCCTCCACTGACCCTACATCTATTGTTATGATGATAATTTAGTACATTACATACACATTTTTGTGTATAATAAGAAGCCACGAGGAAAAATGATTTAGGGGAAAACCTGTTTTTGGAGATGCAAAGTTTTGCACCTGATGCCGTAGGATGTGGTTACTTAGACTAAAGAATTACTGAATGCCTGAGCGGGTGAGTGCAATACAAGCCTGCCTCTCCCTTAGTGAAACCAAAGGCCCATACCTCTAACAGGCTACCACTTATTCTACCACTTGTCTCCTCTTAAAAAGGTAATAGGTATCTCCACATGAGCACTGTAAATGGATGTTTCAACCATAACCAGCCCTCTGACAATTTTCCCCATTTCACTTAATGGAAACTCTTTTTGGCCACTTGCTCAGCCTCCAAATCATGGTGTCATCCTTAGCCTTGTTCTGTCTTGTACACATCAAATCCATTGGAAAATCCTGTTTGCTCTGCCTTAAGAATATGTTCCTCGCATTTGATCATTCCTACAATCCTGGACAGGAGGAACTTATGTGCATGTGGATGACCCAGAGCTCTACAAAGCTTTAAACATATATGTAGTCTTCATGTGACAGGAAAATAGAATCAGATAATCTATGAAAAGATTTACAAAATTGGACCTTTGTTTAATTTCTTTTCCCTTTTCAGTTTTAACTTAAACAAAAAAACATAAAATCTAAGCATGATTATTTTTCCAAATATTCTGATTAATTGAAACTCTGCTATATCCGAAATTGTAGGAAAAAAAATACTGGAAAGACTCTCTAGGTTTAAACTAGTCTATTACCTCACCTTTGGCATCATTTTCTTACGTGATTTCAGACTGCGGACATGAGAGTGAACATGATTCTTAGATACTGCATCTAAGTGTTTCACTGGACAGGTGGTCACAATCTGTTTTAGTAATTCACCAAAGTGATTGCCATGTTTCAGTGTTCAGCCCTGATGCTATATTTCTGGTCCAGGTTTTCTGTGCATCTCAATCTCTGTTCCAGGTGCAAGGTCATGTTCTTTTTGAGTGTCCATTGTCGCAAAGTCCCATTAGCTTTGTCTAGCCACGTCCAAGTAAAAATTTGAGTCCTATTGCTAATGGTCATTTTTCCTCTTAATGCGTTGATAGAATTTGTGGAATTTAAATTTGTGGATTTTTCAAGGTGAATGGCAGGTGAGTTTTATTACTTTGTCCTCTGCCCTGTTTACTTCCTCCATAGAAAAGGATCACCTGGCTGGCGTAGCTCAGTGGATTGAGCGCGGGCTGGGAACCAAAGTGTCCCAGGTTCGATTCCCAGCCAGGGTACATGCCTGGGTTGCAGGCTACAACCCCCAGCAACCGCACATTGATGTCTCTCTCTCTCTCTCTCTCTCTCTCTCTCTCCCCCTCCCTCCCTTCCCTCTCTAAAAATAAAATAAATAAAATCTTTAAAAAAAAAAGAAAAGGATCTGAGACCATTTCTGTGAGAAAAATCATTGCCTCAGAATGGGACAATTAATTTGACTTGTTACAAGTGACTGCCATAGATTAGAATTTTAACTAAAAGGCCCAATGAGTCACTTACTTCCTATTTGTGAACTGTATCTGATTGAAGTTAACACAATCACCAGAGTAATATTTTATTCACACAAATAAGCAAGTGAACTCTTACCTCATAATTGTCATAAGAGTTTTCAGAAATGTAAATTGATTCTGACATTTAAAATGTACGTTGTGCTTTCATAGAAATTCCAGCACTTTAGAAAACCACATTATATTTGAAATGAAATCTTGATCAATGTAACAAGAACACTGAGACAGCCTCTCAGCTGTGGAATGTGCATCTGCTCTGCTCTTAGCTCTGCCACCGATGTGCTGTTGCTTTAGATAATTCAGTTAGCAAAGTCATTTTCAGATGATAAAATATTTCTAACTTTTCCCTACTTATAAAAGGCTGTAAGACCTCAAGTTTAGGACAAAGAGGTTGCTGTATCAAGTCGAAGTGTAGATATTGGTAAGGTTATTGGGAATAGTTTGTCCATTGTCTGTCTAGTGCCTTTGATCTTTAATGTTCCGTTGTATCCCAGTTTTGATTTTTCTGTTGTTTTTTTTCTGTGATCTGGAGATATCAAACACTTTAATATTCTACATCTGAAAGGGAAAAACAGTGCAAAAATTTCTGACAGTTTTAACCACACGTGCTAAGAGAATTTTAAAAATTGATCTGTGTTATATGTAAATTGAGGCAGAATTGAGTGAAGTAATCTTACTTGTACATTACAAGTGGGTTTCCATTCCTTTACATGCACAATGACAGCTGAACAATTGATGCTTGCTTTTTGATGTCATTTGAAAAATATTTCTTGAGGCAGTCCTAAGTGTATGGCACTATGGAGAGTACTTAAGAATTAGTAGAATACAGCTCTTACTTTTGAAATCTTGCAATTGGGCAATGGAAATTAGACTCATATCAAAATGATCGTGCTACCAATAGTGCAAGGTATTGTCAAAGCATTTAAATGCATCGTCTTTAATCCTTACAAAAGCTCAAAGAGTAATAGCTGTTATTATTTCCAGTTTGAAGACAAGAAGGCTTAGGACCAGAAAGATTAGTGCCATTTTCTAAGGTTCACATACTGGCGACTACTGGGCTAACCTTTGATATGTCAGGCTCCAAATAGGTGTCACTGAGGGAAACGAAAATGCACCTTCCCAGGTGATAGGTAAAGGTGTCAAAGAAGAGGTTATATTTTCCTCAAGGCGTGTTTACATCACAGACCCACTGTGGTAGGCTTTTTTGGCATATTTTTATACCTTATCTAGTTCATTCTATTTATTTATTTATTTATTTATTTATTTATTTTTAGAGAGGGAAGGCAGGGAGATAGAGAGAGAGAGAGAGAGAGAGAGAGAGAGAGAGAGAGAGAGAGAGAGAGAGAGAGAGAGAAACATCACTGTGCGGTTGCTGGGGGCCATGGCCTGCAACCCAGGCACGTACACTGGCTGGGAATCGAACCTGCGACACTTTGGTTCGAAGCCTGAGCTCAATAGTTCATTCTTTACAACAATTCTGTGAGCAACTGTTATAAACTCAGCCTTTTAGAGATGAAGAAACCAAACCAAAAGCAGGGCAGATGACTAGTTCAATGTCCCTGGAGCAAAAGGAAAGATGCTCATTCAGGCGCTGTGTGGCCTAGCAGAAGGGTGGAGATCTGTCTCAATGACTATCCGTCTTTGTGCCGTGGAAAAAGTCCGGCCATCCTCAAGAAGACCAGGACAAAAGCCAGTGTCCAGAGCTCCTGCTGCAATGGAAAGCCCAGTCCTTTGGAGCCCGGAGGTGTCTGCTAAGCAGTCACAGCCCCAATCCAGGGAGCTTACCTTGTTCTGGCTGTTGTCCATTTGAAACTTGGTCCTGCAACCTGCATTGTAGACCCTGTACAGCCACGGCTTCTGCAGCTGCTGGGGCCCCAAGGTCACGTGTTCCCAGGAGACAGTGTGTGTGTGTGTGTGTGTGTGTGTGTGTATGTACTAGCAAGAGGATCACCATGCCGGTGAAAAGGAGCGAGGGTAAAGGGTTCCCTCCTGGGTCACGCCATGGGCCACGCAGCCGCTAATCCAAGTATTCTCTCAAAATGACCAACCAACTTCCCAAACTCTCCTTTGTTTCAAGGGGGTTCACCTCCTAACCGATCCCTTTTTGCCCCCGACTACACTGGCAGGCTTCTCTGGTCCAGCACCTCCCCTGCAACATTCTAACTTCTAGGGTGCATGTGCCTGCCTCCTCCCCACCCCAATCTGGTGGTACAGGAGGTTTTTGTCTCTACCTTTATCTTGCCAGCTCAGTGTAAGAACCTCCCGCCCTGCTGCCATCTTGGCCAATGGGGGACACTCCCTGGCACTTGATTGACTTTTACAGTAACACCATGGCTAGGTAGAAGCAGAGCTAATCTATAAACGCTGGTTTTCTGACAAGAAACCTTAAGGTCTTTTCACTTACTTCAACGATTCTCAGAATTGTACTTTGCATATTGGGCACTTCAATATTCTTGAATGAATAAAAGTATCTTAAAAAGATTTACATTCAAAACATCTTTTTAGGTAAAAGTGATCAAAAGTACGAAAGTAGGGTTTTGTGAAGTATTTGGGGAACAATGAATAATTCAAGTTGGCTTAAGCTTAGAAATGACAGACAGTCATGAACAAATAAGCTTGGAAGGAAGCCTAGTGAAAGGATAATTTAAGTAGCAGGGTAAGAATTTTTTACTTAATTCAATTTACTGTGTAGCCCACAGGTGGTAAACACAAGGCCGGAGGGCTGAATCCGGCCCTCCACCTTGTTTTATGCAGCCCGGTACCTTATTTCTCCCCGGCGGCAGTTCTGAGCTCTCGCTTACCTGTTAAGGAGTGGTTACATGTGTACAGCCCTAAAGTTACATTTGGCCCTTTGAAGGCGACCACCAGGCTGATGTGGCCCCCAGTGAAAATGAGTTTGACACCTCTTGTCTAATGATAAAATGCAAAGATACTGAAGAATTTTTTTTAAAGATTTTATTTATTTATTTTTAGAGAGGGAAGGGAGGGAGATAGAGAGAGAGAGAAACATCCATGTGCGGTTGCTGGGGGTTATGGCCTGCAACCCAGGCATGTACCCTGGCTGGGAATCGAACCTGGGACACTTTGGTTCCCAGCCCGCGCTCAATCCACTGAGCTACGCCAGCCAGGGCTGTACTGAAGAATTTTTAAAAGGATGAATGAAGACGGATAGACGGAAGATAGTAACGCATCAGCACAGGAAGGAAGGGCTTATAGGCCGAAACACAGGTTAGGTTGAGGCATTAGAGCTACAGCAGATGAAAAAGACATTTTAAAGGGCAAATCTACAGAAATTAGCATCCGATTGTTGAAAGGAAAGAGATCTGGAAGAAGGCTCTGCAGGCCCTGGCTAGTGTGGCTCCGTTGGATCGAGCATAGGCCTGAGAACCCAAAGGTCACCGGTTCGATTCCCAGTCAGGGCACATGCCTGGCTTGCGGGCCAGGTCTCCAGTAGGGAGTGTGCGAGAGGCAACCACACATTGGTGTTTCTCTCCCTCTCTTTCTCCCTCCCTTCCCTTCTCTCTAAAAATAAATAAATAAAATTCTTTATAAAGAAAAAGAAGGCTCTGCAGTTTCATGTCTAGAAAAGGAAAGACAGTGTAGTGTCACTAACAACGTTAATGGATCCAGTGGGTTTCTACGTTATGGTGATGGGAATAGGTTATGATAATCTTAATAAAACCAATAGCAGTTTACTGAACACGTTTATTATAGTAGTAGTATCGGTTTATTATAACAGTACAGTCACTGTACTAAACCCATCGTTCTATAAGGTTTAGTAGAATTTTGTCCCCATTTTGTGCATGGATAAACTGAGGCCCAGAGAGATTTAATAAGTTGCCCCAGACAACAAGTGGGAAGCTGCAGTCTCCTTACAGGCTTGACTGTGGATGGAGGCAGTGCTTCTGACCGCTAACAAGTGCAAGCAGAGACCAGTGCCAGCACAATATCCAAGTGGGAATATATGTCGGCCGTATAGAAATGTACTTCCTTTCAGGAGAAAATGGGAGAAAAGATTTATGAGTCTTCTTCATAAACGTTATAGAGGAAGTCATAGTCATGAATAAGCTATCCAAACAAAAATATAGCCACAAAGTGTAAGCGTGGTTATGTTTCCGGTTATTTTTTTGTAGAAACAAAGATTGTACCCTGGTGTATGTTACACGATGTTCTAGTGTAAATATACCACTTAAAAAAATAACAGCACAAGTCTGCCCAGTGTTAACACTAAGATAAAAAGAAACTAGGTTCCTAAGAAAGACCACAAATTGTGTCAGCTTTGTAGTGATGACCCAGTCTCATTTTGTTCACGCCAGTAATTATTATCAACCTGGCCACTAGATGGCAGTATGACTCTGCTGACCAATATGAAATAGCGATTGATACCCAAACTTGTATGATGAAAAATGAATTAATGATAAAGCAATAATTGCAAGAGACATAATACAAAGAATCTCACTTTCTCTTATTAGTTCAGTCAGCAGCACCTTTCTGCACATTCAGACACATTTAATTAGCTTTTTAGGTCTCAGTGCTGGCTACTCTTAAAGGATTTTCCCATTCTTATTATTTCAGGAAAAACACTTGTCTAATTTATAGGTTCCTTTTACGTCCCTTCTGCATATTCTGACAGACACCAGAAACCTTGAACATTACTTGCTAAAAAAATGTTATGCCACTGGAATCCAGAAAGAAAGTTGTATGTTTTGGAGAAAATACATTGACAGAAATATGTGTTCTGTGGGTGTGTGGGTGTTCTTCCAACATAAAAAAAATTGTTTTTGTCAGATTGAAACAAATTGTTCTGAAAAATATGATGAAACTGCTAACATTATTTGGACTTCAAAGATTATCAAAAGGTTTGAATTTTTAATTTTTGGGTGGAAATATATTTTCTTCAAATCTAATATTAACTAGAAGGGCTGTTGATGCAGTTACAGTGGATTTGCCAAAGACAGCTTGAAAATCTCTGACAGTCTTATGTCTCACTTTTTCAAATTTCTGATTCTAAAATTCAGAGAAGATTATAGGAGTACCTGTATAAAGTCTCACTCAAAGTCATCATTGTGTAGAAGCACAATAAAATCCTTCCTGGCTTTCCCAATCTATGGCCCGGTATTATTTCTATTGGATCCTCTTTTATCACTGTTGTTCAGTTACAGTTGTCCCACCTTTTTCCCCGTTGCTCTCCCCTGCCCCACCCCCTCCCACTCCCACAGTCCACTCCCCCAATTGTCCGTGCCCATGAGCCCTCTACTCCTGTTTCTTCTATTGGATTCTTAATTCTTTCTTCATCCTAGACTCATGTTGGAACTAAAATATGCCCCCACAGCTGTGTGTATTATTATCAATTTATTACAAAGGTATTACATTCTTGGGAACCGCCCTGCCTGGTATCAGAAGCTGAAATCCCCACCTAGGCTAAGGCTAGGGGAACGCCCTTGGAACTGTAAGCCAGCAAGGAGACAAAAGCTTATCTCCCTGGCAGGAATGCTGCTTCTGCTGCTTCATTCATAACTGAACCCCAAAAAGCTTGGTCGGTTAGCCAAAGACGAGTAAGATTCCCCAAGGGGGGAATGACCTGAGACAGGCACGATCACTTTGGGAGGCCCCCCAAAAGAAGGACTTGGGGGGCTGCAGCAAAAGGGGGTGATGGACCCTCACTCCTCAGCTTTGACAAAGCCTGAATCCTCATTGTCTGGGAGAAAATCTCCTTATCTCTTGGTTGCCTTAGTTCCCGTGCTCCACCTAAGCCTGAAACAATGACAGGGTAGTGCCGCTCTGTGCTGAAAAGGGCGGATGCCCTGGGGTGATCAGGCCTAAGAAAGAACATGTAAATTCCTGTGAAACCTGCTTTGTTTAGAATGCTCTCAGTGGAATGAGAGGGGTCCAAGGAGGGAGTTAGTTTGTTCCTCAAAGTCTTACAGCTCTTTGACCCAACTCAATAGACCGGCAGAGTTCCTTGTTTTCTATGGTTCCTTACTTCCCCCTGATGAGTACTGTACTTTACCTGAATTCTTATGCAAAATGAGCCCAATAAAAGCAGGTAGGGACGGTAAATCAGGGCGTTCCCCACTAGGGAGGGTGGCCATTTCGTCCCTACTTCCCCACAGAAACTAGTCTGTCTCTGTGTGTGTTTTTTTCTCGCGTGTTTTTCGACGAGCCATCCGCAGCGGTCCGTGATCACTGCTGGCCGGTGACCCACGCAACATTACATGTTCTCATCTTCATGGAATTGTTAAATGTGCAACACATACACGGTTGAGATTTCAAGCGAAAGTAGTGAAGATACTGAGCAATAGATATTGTAAAATGTTATGATAGGTCATGGTTTAAAATATTTCTGCACCTTTAGCTTGTGTAGCTATTGGGGAAGCAAAACACATTAAGAAAATGACGTAGAAAGAAAATGCTGGAGTGAAAGAGGAAAATATGAGAGGCACAATAGCACCATGGAAAGAGCAAAAAGTTTGGAGTCACAGCTGAACAGGTTCATCAAAACCAAGTTGATCATGGGCGAGTCTCAGTTGCATCATTGAACAATCATGATAATAGTACTTTGCTCACTAGGTCACCAAAAGGATTACAGGAGACACTTTATAGAAAGCCCTAACCCTAACCCTAACCCCTAACCCTAACCCTAACCCTAACCCTTCCTACACTCGGTAGCCACTGTTGTTTTGGTTCTGTTTTAAACTAGCCAGGTGCCTGTTATAACGCTATCCGTTTAATTTTTTTATCAACTTGTTCCCTCCTAGCTCCAATATTCCATGGTTATGAAAATGCTAGTTTTACACAGGCTAAATGCTTCTTTCTCCTGCTATTCCCTAGTATGAATTGGTTATGAAGTATACATAGGATCTGTACACAGACAGAAGTCTTATTTTTTGTTTCCATAGCAGAATTATTATTCTTCATAAAACAAGGTAATAAATATTTTATTAAAACTTTTCATTTTAAACTTCATGAACTTTGTCAGCTAGACTGTACTGGATCTCCAATTTGTAGTCATTGAATTTATCTAACTTAGAAACAAATCCAAAACATTCTCGTTTGTTTGCCAGTGTGTCATATTAGGATAAACCTAAGAGCTGTACATATTTATAAATACTATCTCCCTTCATGATTTTTAAATTTCATACTTATTTTAAAGTTAAATAGAATCCACATAAAAATATCAAGTCTTATTTACTGAAACCTAAGTATATATTATAATGAGTCACTATCAGGTAAGTGTCCATTATAAAGTATAAGCCACGAAAAGAGAGACTTCGGAAGGATTCCCAGTATTGCAAGTAAGCTGCTTCTTCAAACAGCAGCAGGTGGTCCTATCCATGGGACATGAAAGTATACAAATAAGAAGAAAAAGAAAGGTTAATATTGCACATAATTTGCTGACAAAGCAATAAACAAATGAAACCCAAGAGAATCAGAACACTTACAACATTTTATTCAAGTCTGAAATATATTAAAGGGCAATGTCTTCAGAGGAAAATAAGATGACTTTCTTCAAAGCTTTCATGCCTTTCCTATGATGAAATCAACATCTGTAAAGATTGTGACTCCATCACAAAAGCAGTCAGGTATATGGAGAATGTGCATACGATTTTCAGAGACTTTCTTTCTATATGTAAGATGTGTTTTTATGCAAATATTTCCAAGTATGTTTTGGTGATTTAAAGCACGGACACATTGGACATATATTTAAAATATGCATATGCCTCTGTCATATGACCTTGAATTAGACTTGGCTACATATCACTTTCTTGGAATCCATAGTGTGTGGTTTATAGTAAATAAGTAGGACGCGGCTTAGTGGTTTTCGTAAAAACTCTTTATTTGTGGACATGGAACAACTTAGTATTTATAAACAACAAAAGAGCATTATATTTTGGTTGACGCCTGAGGGTGTTTGACAGTAGCCATATAATTTACCAAGGTGTTTCTTTCAAAATCCAGACACTAGATGCATAGTTCTCAGTACACCCTCCACTTCATAATTCATGATCAAAGAAACTTCACGGTTCATCATTACTTCACATAACTTATAATTGCTTCAGTAAATAGTTTCCACAGCATAACAATGACAGCAACGTTGAATAGAACCCAAGGGTATTAATGATTTGCAAATGAATTTTATTTTCATGTATTTCTAGGAAATTCTTATAAATTTGTTTTGGCATATATTGCAAAAGAAAAATGATGTACCTGGAGATTTTATTTGGAATAGAAGCACATATCAAAAGAAATGATTTCTTTCAACATATTCTAATTATTGTTATTATTATTATTACTATTATAAGATTGATAATTCAGTTTTTAATACAAATGCCCAGTAATTAATTGATTCAAAATTGGAAATTAGAGAAGCTATGAAGGGTTTTTGTTTACATTCTAACAGCAGATTAAAAAGAAAAGCTTAGCCCCGGCTGGTGTGGCTCAGTGGGTTGAGTGCTGGTCTGCTAACTAAAAGGCGGCCTGTTCAATTCCCTGTCAGGGCACATGCCTGGGTTGTGCGCCAGGTCCCCAGTAGGGGGAGCACAAGAGGCAACGACACATTGCTGTTTCTCTCCCTCTGTTTCTCCCTTCCTTCCCCTCTCTAAAAACAAATAAATAAAATCCTCACAAAATATTAAAAAATAAGATACTTCTTTATTGGGTTCTGGGTAACGACGTCATAGCAGAATACTTAAAAAGAAATGGTACTAAGACTATGGGACTGTAATGTTCAATTGTTGTCTCTAGGTCCTCTGAATCCTCTTTTTGCCCTTCAGGGAGTAAGTTCCCAGAAAAAAAAAGTGATAGTCCTTGCTCAGAAGTGAGTAAGGAGCAGGATATTGTCGCTAGGTTGCTAGGTTGTGCAAGATCGATACCATTTCCATCAGGAGGGAAACAGCTTCCACAAAGATTGGTACTCAAGGCCACTCTCCTCCAAGCAGGATATATTTGTCTGGCATTCTTTCTTCACCTAATTGCTTTGTGTCAAATTTCCACTCCCAGAGCCATTGTGTGTGTGTGTGTGTAAGGGATGAGAGGCAGCAACTGTCTGGAAGGTCTATACTGAGATACATGACCCCACATATTAGCTTCTGAGAGAGGGGACTGAGTCTATGCCTTGTCCCCCTGTCCTCTTCACATGGCATCGAGGTGCTAAAAATAAAAGCCCTGGAAAAGCTCCCCCTGAAGGAATGGGCAGAGATTAAGCAGAGAGGTAGACAGCAAGGAAGAAGGAACTTCACAATTTCTCAAAGCTTTTGTTGTTTATCTTGGATAACTTCTAAATGTCTTTTTTTTTTTAAAGACCAAAGATGATGGTTCAGAATGGCCTCCTTCAAGCCAATGAATAAGAAATTTCTGTGAATAAATGTGCATGCCTATAAGGAATGCAAAGAAAGGTCATATGCCGTGATGTAAGGTCCTCCATCCATATCAGTCGTATGAACTGTGGGAAGTTGCCTACTAAAGGTAAAACAGGCTTTGTCATTCATTCATATAAATTCCATCAGCAGCAGCTGATAGGGAAGTAGATGCCTGATCTCTAATTGCTTTCTTTGCGGTAAGGAATCTGTTTTATGCAAGAATGCAGGAAAATGTCTTTGTCAGAGGACACATATGCCACCAGTTCTGCCTTCTTCATGTGTTGTTCATTAAAGACCCAGAAGCACCATTTTTCTTTTTATAAACAAGTGAGTGGGTTTCTTTAAGAAGGAGCTTCTACCCTATGCAACAGCTTGGATGGAGCTGGAAAGCATTATGCTAAGCGAAACAAGCCAGGCAGTGAGGGACAAATACCACATGATATCACCTTTAACAGGAATCTAAACAACAAAACAAAACAAAACAAAAAACTAGCAAAATATAACCAAAGACACTGAAATAGGGGATAGTCTGACAGTGACCAGAGGGGAGAGAAGAGGGAATTTCAGGGGGGAATGGGTAGGGTTTACAGGAACAGATTTGGAGGACGCATGGACAAAAACTAGGGGTGGGGGGTAATGGGGGGAAGGGGGGAAGGTTGGGTGGGTGGGCTGGAATGGGAGTAGGGGGGAGAAAACTGTACTTGAACAATGATTAAAATTAAAAAAAAGAAATAAAATGAAGTATCTGAAAAAAATAAAATAAAATAAAATAAAATAAAATAAAATAAAATAAAATAAAATTTTCTTGCCCAAGATAAACAAACAAACAAACAAACAAAAAAACAACAAGTGAGTGGGTTTCTTTCATCTTTTCTTTTTTCATATATTTCCTAGTTTGAGAGATTACTTTCATCTTTCATCGTTTAATACTATACCCGCGTGAAGACCACATAGGAGCAGCCTGTGTGTTACCGCTGAGTATTTCTGAGGAGAGACAGAAAGTGCTGGGTTTTTTACTGCTTTTTCACTTGGGAAAAGTGGGAATGCTTCATTAACACTTCTTAGGCTGTAAGAGAAATGTCTTCTTGAAAGATGATGAACAATCTGGCCCCCCAAACTTCTCTGTATTCTCAGAGGGAAGAAATCCATTTTGTTTGTTGGTGTCTTTATCAGGAGCCACTGAAGACAAAATCTGGTGTGAAGGTCTGTCTCTATCCAAGATTAGGTATGGAAGCAAGCCCGACAATGCCTAATGCCAGGAGAAAACTACTGCCCAAGTTTTTTGGTTTGTCTTTTTAGCTTAAGTTCTTCCCCATGAAAGTATTTCTATTCCGCCTCAAAGTCCAAGAGAAGTATGTCAATGCTGAAATTATAAGCAACAAGACAATATAGCCATTATTATTTCCATTTTATGTCTCTCCTTTTATTTAACTAAGAAACAAAAGACCTGGGAAAAGTAATGGTCGTGGGTTTCAGTATTGATATGTTATTCTGCTTTAAGCCCAAAATGGTGTTATAATTGAGACAAGATTTCTATTATAAGCATATATTTTCAGGGGCTTATACCTTATTTCTTCAGATCTGTGTACTGGATAAAAAAAACTTGACCTGCCGTGTCCCATTATAAATATTATTGAGCCCTGGCTGGCGTAGCTCAGTGGATTGAGCGTGGGCTGGGAACCGAAGTGTCCCAGGTTCGATTCCCAGCCAGGGTACATGCCTGGGTTGCAGGCCAGAACCCCCAGCAACCACACATTGATGTTTCTCTCTCTCTCTCTCTCTCTCTCTCTCTCTCTCTCTCTCTCTCTCTCTCCCTCCCTCCCCTCTCTACAAAAATAAATAAATAAATAAATAAATAAATAAAATCTTAAAAAACAAAAGAAAAAAACTTTCTCTAAAAAATAATGTTTAAAAAATAAATATTATTGAATATATACAAAATACTGTTTGGTTTTAAAAAGTAATTTAAGGCATGGATTTTTTTTTACAGTATCCTTGCTGCTTGGGTTCAAATCCTGGCTCTGCCTTTTGCACTTGCTACTAGCCTGAGCCCAACATTGCTTGTATGTAATAGGAAAATAGTCAAAGTACACCTACCTCACAGAGTTGTGAGAATGAAATGAGTTTGAATATGTAAAATATTCAGAAGAGTTCCTTACACATGGGAAATATACTATATCCATGCTAGCTATGAATATGGGATCTGCCAAAATCTTTGGGAGAGGGGAGGGTAAGAAACATCAGATTTACTAAGAGGCTTTTTCAAACTATGCAGTTCCCACAGTCATGAAATACCTTTTCTTTTTTTCTTTTTTTTAAAGATTTTATTTGTTTATTTTTAGAGCGGAAGGGAGGGAAATAGACAGAGAGAGAGAGAAACATCAAGACAGAGAGAGAGAAACATCAATTGCTGGGGATTCTGGCCTGCAACCCAGGCATGTGCCCTGGCTGGGAATCGAACCTGCGACACTTTGGTTCCCAGTCCACGCTCAATCCACTGAGCTATGCCAGCCAGGGGATGAAATACCTTTTCTATCTAGGGAGGAGAGTATCCCCAACCCAAATGTAAATCACTGCCATTTTGAACCATTTTCCCTATGTTTTAACCCTTGGGTGTGTAGGGGTTAAAAACTAAGTTAAAAGATACCGGTTTAAGGAATGTGGTGCTTCTGTACATTATATTCAACTAAGTGGCAAAGCTGCAACCCAGACAAAATGAATTATCCTCTCTGTTGTACACAGAAGCAAACAGTGGAGAAAGAGTGGGTGTGAATTATTATCTCTTCTAGTGGAGGAACAGATAACAAATAGCAAATTTGAAATTCGAACCCAGGTTTCATTGTCCCCAAAGGTGGTTTTTTTTTAAAGATTTTATTTATTTATTTTTAGGGAGAGAAGGAAGGGGTGGGGAGAGAGAGAGAGAGAGAGAGAGAGAGAGACATCCATGTGCGGTTGCTGGGGGTTATGGCCTGCAACCCAGGCATGTACCCTGGCTGGGAATCGAACCTGCGACACTTTGGTTCCCAGCCCGCGCTCCATCCACTGAGCTATGCCAGCCAGGCAAAGGTGTTTTACATATGTTTTAAAAATAAACTCCGTCAGGCTGCTGAAAAAGGAAATTTGAACAACAAAGCACAGTAGTAGGCAGCCGGCAAAACAAATGAAACATTGAAACATCATTCTGGAGTATGCCTTTATAGAAGGGAATATCTTTTCATTAGTCAGCATTTCAGATCATGCGAAAAATTGAAAGACAGAGCAAAAGTAATACAAGCTCTTTATTGGCCCACCATTAGTCTTTTCTGTCACACCTATCCTCACAGATGGGAGAAGACGAAAATGTAAATAGAGACATATGTGATATGAAATATGTGATAGCTAAAGATCAAACTGAAGCTGATGTCTGTGGCAGAAAAATAATTAACAAGTGCACATCTCATAGAAAGGATCCATTTCGTGTGTGTGTGTGTGTGCGAGGCTTCTTCTTCTTGTCATTTGTTTAGCTTAAATGAGACCTGGGCTTTGTTTACAAGTGTTATAACTTGCTGGCCGGCACTAATTACTGAGCATTGCCAGGAACTCAAACAATGTCTCAGAGCCAAAGCGAAAGAAGGACAGATTTATAAATGTGCAAATTATTATTTTCTGCTATGGAAAACACAGATATGTTCTCCAGCCAAGATATGTATCTATTTTCCATAATTTGGCAATTTGTGCTTTATTCTACTAACCATCCTGAATTATGTGAGCTTTGTTGTTGTTGTTGTTTAGTTTTTGTGGCGGCAGGTAATAGGAATGGACTTTATCTAGCCCAGAAGACATAAAAGAGAATGTAATGGAAGGGTTTGGGGGAACATGTCAGGGAATCCAAGGTAAAGGTAACCAACTGAGCCTGTTAAACAAATATTTGTCTATCTCTGAATGCGAAAGGCAAAACCCTCCGCTTTGGTGGTGTCGTGGCCGGGCGTGGTTATGAGTTCTCCCTAGGGAAGGGTGTGGGAAGCGATGGTGAGGGACCAGCATGCTGTAAAACATCAGTGCCAAAACACGCTTCATTGCAAAGCATCGTGGTATTGTCTATTTTTCCAACATTGCATTTTCCAAAATGTCAACCACACAAGAACACTGAAGGCACAGTGCACCAGAACACACGTTTGTCTACCAGCTAGTTGTCATAATTGTTAGGGTTTCCCACTGTTGGCTTTATCTCTGCCTACACCACACATACATGCCATGTTCATATTTTACTGGGTCATTTGAGAGTCTGTGACAAGCACAACAGTCCTACCCTAAAATCTTAGCATTGACCTCCCAAGAGCAACAACACTTTCCTAACCTTCCACAACCCGATGATTACACATAAATAAGTTAGTGATCTCTTGATGTTATTCCTCATCTATGTATTGATTAATAATTCATTCTCATACCTAAGCCTTGCTCAAATTTCCCAACTGACTTTAAAATGTCTTTTTAATTGTGTTTTTGGAATCGGGATCTGATGTAGGTTCATAATGAGGTTGGTTGCCATAGCACTCCCACCTTAATGACATGATGATTTTATTTTTTTAAAAAGATTTTGTTTATTTTTAGAGAGAGGGGAAGGGAGAGAGAAAGAGAGGGAGAGAAACATCAGTGTGTGGCTGCCTCTTGCACACCCCCTACTGGGGACCTGGGCTGGAACCCAGGCATCGGCCTTGACTGGGACTCAAACCAGAGACCCTTTAGTTCGAAGGTCAGTGCTCAATCCACTGAGCCACACGAGCCAGGGCTGATGATGACGATTTTTAATGGCAGACATTGAAGAGATCAGGCCAGTGGTATTACAAAATGCCCCTTCTTCCAGATCTGTCAGTAGGCTTGTTATCAGTTTATCTACTTTCATAACCAAAATCAACTTCAATATCCCTTCAGAGACGATGGACTGAACATTTAGCATTTCTCTTTTACAGTGTTCACGAAGTTAATCTTTGTCAATAGAGGGTGCTAGAGGGGGCAGCTTAGCTTGGAGTTACGGCTCAGAATCGTCCATGAGGCTCTTGCATTGTCAGCCTGGCGTCAGTCATCGGAAGACTTCAGTGGGGTGACAGGGTGTACCTACAAGATGGTTTTCTCCGAAGGCGGTCAGCTGGAGGCCTCAGTTGCTCCCTAGCAGCTGGCCTGAGGCCTTAGTTCCTTGTCCAGGTCGCCTCTCCGTAATTATTCCTAAGTCAGCTCGGGATATATCAGCTCACTTCCCCAGAGTTCGGTCTGTGAGAGAAAGCCATGAGGAAGCACATGCCTGGTAAGTGTCGCTTCCAGAAGTGACACCCTGTCACATCCACCGCTAGAGTCCACCTGCACGCTCGGAGAAAGGAACTAACCTCTACCTCTTCAAGGAAAGAGTATCAGCGAATTTATGGATGTATTTAAAAGGCACCACATTTGCTTATTTCCTTTCTTACCTCATACATAAAACAGTTTCGGATTTATCATCTCTATATCAATAAAACATAACAGTCGTGAATGCAGTGCAGTGAATGAAGGCTCAAATTTCGTTGCAGGATTTTTTAAATTTTAGAATATTTTCTACTGAAAATGCATACTCCGTGTACTGTATTCAAAAGTCACTTGAAACAATTATTTTCTTTTCTTTTAAGATTTTATTTATTTATTTTTAGGGAGGGAAGGAAGGGGGAGAGAGAGAGAGAGAGAGAGAGAGAGAGAGAGAGAGAGAGAGAGAAACATCAATGTGCAGTTGCTGGGGGGCCATGGCCTGCAACCCAGGCATGTACCCTGGCTGGGAATCGAACCTGGGACACTTTGGTTCCCAACCCGCGCTCAATCCACTGAGCTACACCAGCCAGGGCTTGAAACAATTATTTTCTCATTATGGTTATGTTTCTAATTTGCTATACAGTAAAGTTGCACGATTTGCCTCTTTTTTTTAGTTTTACATTTTTTGATGCAAATCTGTTTTTTGACCCTGTAAAGCATATGTATATTTCAAGCCACAAAACTCTTTAAAAGTTGCCTTCAGAGATGTTTTGCTTCTCAAGCCCTGTGTCTTCTATGTATTTATCATCGTCTCTGCCTTGTTTCTATCGAGAATCCTTCGCATTTGCTTTTGGTTTATTTTTCCTCCATAGTTTTTTTCCAAAACAAGCCTTATCAAATTCAAACAAGAACTAACCTCTTTGGATGCCATGGAGCTATATTTTTTTCTGGGACTTACAGAAGGCGAATAGTTATAAATTCACTTGTGCAGAGGTAGGAGGAGACAGTGATTCCCTGGCGTCCCGTGGCATGGTTGGGATCCTTGGGTTAGCAGCCATCATGAACAGCAAGCCGTGTCCAGAAGGGGTCACGGAACCAAGTGAACTCTACCTTGGAGGCATTGGACATGGCAGCAGCAGGAATCATAGCATGTTCCCTTTTTACTTCCGGTTGATGCACTAATAACAATTGCTTTCACAGTGAAATCTACGGAAATGGTCAGACAGGTGACCAGTACATTTCACCGTATGTTCTCTTTTGCCTAAGAGGAAATTGAGGGTTTTTTTCGTTGTTGTTTTTTTTAAATATTGCTCCCTCCAAAGGGTGGTGCTAGTGAGGGGGGAGGGAGAGAGAGAGAGAGAGAGAGAGAGATCAATGTGCGGTTGCTGGGGGTTGTACCCTGCAACCCAGGCATGTACCCTGGCTGGGAATCGAACCTGGGACACTTTGGTTCACAGCCCACGCTCAATCCACTGAGCTACGCCCAGCCGGGGCTTGGAAATTGAGGTTTTACGCAGAGTTGGACATGATGAACTTTATAGAGAACTCCTAAGTCAATTTGTGATTGTAGAAATAGTTTGATTTCCGTGGCCAAGCGAAGGTGGAAGGTACTACGAAGAGCAACACAGAAGGATGGGCAATAGAGCCCTTCACAAATTTCTTTCCAAACCTTTTCTTTAGGTAATTTTGAACAAGTAAGCATTAAAATGGCATAAGGGTGATTGCTTTTAATCATCAGGGTGTTGTCCGGAGTGTTTACACTATGGCAAAATGAAAATGACATGTTTTTAGAGGCAGAAATATTTAAGGGATGTGGCTGTGAATTACTTACAAAATAAAGTGCATGAAATGAGTTGTATTCTAACAAGGTTACTATATTCAGTGTTTCACTAAAGCAGCCACTAAAGCCACAGCTAAAGGAGATGGGGGTTGTGAGCCTGTTTTTGAATTAATAAGAATGGCAAATAATTCTAAAGGGACTTATGAAAGATACCCCTTGTTATACATGAATTAATTCATCAGTTATATGTCTCTCTTTACTTCATGTTTCCCCCTCCTTCTTTGCGTTTTTCTTTCTCTCATTTGGTCATTTGTATGTTCATTCTCTCATAATTTATTAATTTAATTTGTTCAATTGCTTATTCATCTATTCATTTACTTGTTCATTTATTCATCCATGTAATAGCTTGAACCACTGTAATATGAAATGGTACCATAATGAGTTTCCCAGTTCCAACTTACGGCAGAAAGTGACCTTGTGAAACTGTAAATTATACCGCTTCCCTCCCCTGTGAAATATCCCACCATGGTCTAAAATATCACTGAGGAAAAATGTCAAATTTCTACAGTGGCTTACTTAACCTGACCCCTTGCTTACTCTCCAATTTCATCTCCTTATACATACTGCTCCAGCCATATTGATTTTTTATCAGTGCCTCAAAAACACCAAATTTTTGTACCTTAGGGACTTACTCATTATTCCATCTATCTGGAATGTTTTTCTCTCAGGTCCTACAGGGGCTGATTATCATCATTTCTATCATTGCTCCAATGATAGAGATACCTCAGAGATACCCTTGTGGTTCTCCCCAAATAGAATGCAATCTCTATGAGCACCAGAACTTGATTAATCTTGTTCACTATCATATCCCCCAAACCCCAAATAATGCTGAC